>NC_089840.1:167545505-168178005 GCF_035609145.1 Eleutherodactylus coqui
GCTCCACAAATCTTTTGGACTTGATACCGGAAAACCCCAGGGTTGGAGTATTCTACATGCTTCCCAAACTACACAAAGTTGGCAACCCAGGGAGGCCAATTAGCTCCGGTGTGGGAACCCTCACTAAAAAATCTCAGGAAGGGTAGAAGGTGTCCTCAAACCACTGGTGAGGAATACAACCAGCTACTTGCAGGACACCACAGACCTATTGAACAAACTGTCAACCATAGGTCCCCTCCCAGATGGGGCAATCCTGGCCACCGTGGATGTGGAGTCCTTATACTCCAGCATCCCACATGAAGATGGACTGACCACCTGCAAGGCGCACATTGAGGCCAATGGGGTTGCCTTTGAATCCGTGTTACAACTCACTAGATTCCTCTTCACACACAACAATTTCTCCTTCGTCAAGGAGATCTTCCTGTATCTTACCGGGACCAGCATGGGCAGTAAAATGGCACTGCAATATGCCAACCTTTTCATGGCAAAACTGGAGAGTGACTTTTTGGCCTTCTGCCCCAACAAACCATTGCCTTACTTCCGCTACATTGATGACATCGTAATCCTCTGGATCAACACCGAACAAGAACTAATAAAATTCCATGAGAGATTCAATGCATTTCAACTCACCATAAACCTGACATTAAGCTACTCGTATACAGAAATTAACTTTTTGGACACCACCATAAACATTTTTAAACAACTCAATACAGACATCCGTATACCGGAAACCAATTGTTCCGCCCACATACCTCAGATGGGACAGTTCCCATCCTAAACACATCAAAAAGTCCATAGTCTACAGCCGGGCTATCCGATACAACCGGATCTGCTCCAACCCAACAGACAGAGAGGAACATTTACACAATCTCAAAAAGACATTTTTAAATCAGGCTCAGTGGACTGATTTACAATATGCATCTCCACTCTGTTTGTCTGTTGTTTTAAGTTTTGAGTGCAAAACAGTCTCAAATTTCTGTGTGTGAACATTTATTTAGATCAACAGGAATGTGTTCACCTACCCTCTTCATCTGTATGTTATAATTATGTGCCACCCTAACTAGTTTCATTCATCAGCCTGATGAAAGGGGGCAATATCCCCAAAAGCTTGCATGCTATATCATCATGTATTTTTGTTAGCCATTAAAAGGTATCATATCTACAAGATTACTTGGTTTCTCTCACTGAGAACAATCACACATTGCTCTACTACTACTGGCTAACACAGTACCAAACCTTTTTTTTTTCCGTTTTACTTGGTACAATGAAATGTTGTTGCATAAGATGTTGCCCCTTATACATTGCAATAAAGACTGTTCTAATAATAAAACACCTTTGTCATTATATATCCCATCAGCATGGAGGGGTGTGCAATGTATGTGTATGTTAGATACTAGCAGTGCAATTTCCCTATAATGAGTATTCAGGAAACGGATTGGAGTGGACTTCCTGCAGCGTCTTGAAGTGATACATAGAAAACAAATAGTGTAGATGTGGACCTATAACCGCATAATTTAATTCTTACTGCTAACAATGAGTGTAACATAAACATAAAATACTGTTAATTATCAAGATATATTGTTCTTCTTGACTCTGCTCTGTTTTTATTTGGGATTCAAAGTGCCACAGAAATTTTTTTTAAAATTCAGTCCCTTCACCAGTGCAGCTAATGTGCATGAAAAACTAAGTTTGGGGGGGGAAAGTTGAAGCTTTTGGAGGTTGATTTGTGTCTGTCTGAGAGGAAGTTTACGGCAGAAGAGAGCCCAACATCACCCCTACACTGCCTGTATGGCCAATTCAATCTAAGTACATTCTTTTAACTCAACCTACTCCCTGAGTCAGCATCAAGCCAAAAGCCAAAGGACTATGAATAGGTGGGCCGCGATCTCTTCAGCCCTAACTTAGTTGCCTTATCTCCTTTATTTCTCTCATTTATTTCTATGATTAGTGACTCTTGATGAAGTTCAAATGTAACAGTTTTAATTTTGTTTCGAGGTGCACTGCCCCTTTAACTAGAATATCCTGGATTACTGAATATCTCCCTCTAGCAGCAGGACTGTTTCAATAATGACATACAGTTGCAGTTTGTAATCTTTATATATAAAGGCGAAAGCCCTCACTGACTGACTGACTCACTCACTCTCCACTAATTCGCTAACTTCTCAGTGTCACACAAATGTGAAATTTGGCAAGACCATTCTTTAGGTCCTAAATAGGAAAAGTAAAGGGGTCGCAACTCGATTATTCAATTCTAAGTGCAAAAGTAAGTGCACCCGTATGTAATGTACCTAATCTAATTCTCTAACTTTCCGGTGTCGTATAAACTTGAAATTTGGCAGGACCATTCTTTAGATCCTAAGTAGGAAAAATAATAGGGTTGCAACTTGATTATTCAATTTTAAGTGCAAAGGAGAATCTATCTGACCTCTATGTGTATGTACTGAGGAGACTCTAACGCTCCTCTCTGTATTTATGCTGAGGAGAATCTACCTTCCTTCTATGTGTATATACTGAGAAGAATCTAACTGACCTCTATGTGTATATTGTAAGGAGAATCTACGTCACCTCTATGTGTATATACTAAGGATTTAAATTTGAATAAAAGGGGTGTTACCTTTAAGAATAAAAAGTGAAGAGAGTGTGAGGGGAGCACATTCTGCAGAGGGAGATTGGTACATGTAGTCTGAGGAGAATTTAACACTCCTCTATGTCCATGCATATTTTAATCCTCGGTTCTTCTGAAGTAACCATGACTTCATAACATTTTACATGCGAACAACTTGTACCAAATTAACTCGAGCGAAGCTGGGTATATCAGCTAGTCTTTTCATATAGTACAAGAAGCCATAACAGGTGCTTATTGCAACTGCATAGGATTTACATTTTAAGCAATGGTCACTAACTTTTCAAAATACTTGCATTTATGTATTGGCCAATGTAATAACTATCAAAAGTATGATTCATTTTATTTACCTAAACTGATTTGCTGTTTGTGCTGAAAAATCAATATAAACTGCTCGCCATTAGGGGGTGTTTCTTTCTCCTAACTTGCATCCACTGCCCGTTGTTAGTTAATGTTATCTTTGTTATTATTTATTAACATCTCCACTGTTTAGTCATGCTGTAGACTGTCCTACATGATGATGTTATGTCTCTGTATGTTACAGGCAGAGAGCACAATCTGCAGCCCTCTGTGCACAGTATATAGAACAGAGCCTGAGAGTTTAGACTCCTCCCACTAGTTGTGAGAGAAGTGAAAATCAGATATAGAGCCTGCATAAAGGAAAACTGCTGATAAGTCCAGGATACAAGTCATATAATGGTCATAAATAGTGTTATAGGTGGTCCCTCCATTTTCACCTAGGGCCGGGAGTTTACGTGCAGCTTGAATTAAAAACAAAGGACAATGTAGACAGAGATACCCCTATTGATGACATATAGACAAATACCAAGGGTCAAGCATTGAGGGTTGTCTCTCCCTCACAGTGGCACAGGCCAGAGCATCTCTAGAAAGAAAAAAGATCTAAACTACTTGTGCCAATTCGGAACTGAGTTGGTGGGGACACAATTCAAAGTACACTGATTAGTGAAGCCATGACAGGGCCTCCATCATAAAATCTGTGAATCAGGAGGTAAGGTAGACTAGTGTGGATCAACATAAGATTTCTAGTGAGCATCTGAAGAAACGTCTACTGTGGCAGAAGACTGAGAGTCCAAATGGGCAGAGAGGTCTCAGATGGCTTGACATACGTCACACTGACAGAGGCCAATTTGGAGACTTGGTCAGCTAGACTTCCATGGACAGTAATATAGAAGCTGCACTTTTTGTGATCCATAGCCTGAGTATAAACTGTTTCATTACCTGCAGCAGCAATGGATGCTCTTGTTCCTGTAATCCCATTTAATCAAGCAAGTAGGGATCTGCAACATGATGCCAGCAGAGGTAGCGAGAATAAGCAAAGTCCAGTTAACAAGCCAGGGGTCAAATACATAGAACTATAAGTCTCAGCAAGCCAAGGTACGCAAATGCACAAAAAGCTGCATAATTCCCTGAAAAAGAGAACACAACTAGACCTCATTAAGCTAAATAGCCTTTTAAATCAGGGCAGGGGAGTTTGTACGCACATATGAACATGCCCTGTGTGTGCAAAGACGTTCAGTATTATGTGCAGACGCACACAAATAAACCTTGGTAACTGTGCAAATGTTGTTTGAGGCAAGAGTATTTGTGCATGCGCTCTTCTGAAGAAGCCCTAAGAAACAGAAAACCTATACTCCGGCAAAGGCTGCCTGCACACGAGCATATATATGCAGCCATATACCTGCGTAAATACGCCGGCCATCAGAAAGAATGCAAATCCAATGCATTCAGATGATGGCCTGGCATATGTATGTGGGTAAATAGCTGCATATATGTGCTCATGTGAAAGCTGCTGCCCATAACATTATCTTCAGGTATTGGCGGTCTCAGCAGCCCAGTGATGCAGAGCATACGAGCCGGACCAAAGACTCGTAGAGACAGGGTTGTAGAAGAGCTGGTCCAGATCCTGAACGAATGTGTAATATATATAAGATTCTGTGAAATGGATACGTTAAACTCTTGTGTGGGAAGAAAACCCTGTAAAATAATCTTTTTAAAGACTGCAATTGAGGTAAAATCTGCATTATTATGACAACCGTTCTTGAAACTCTGGAATGATTAAAAAACAATAGAACCTACATTTTTTGGCAATCTGCTGATATAATAAATAGACAAGTTTATGCTGGAATGAAAAAAATTGAAAAAAATATTAAACTAAATATTAGCGTCCAGACATCTAACCACAAAATGAAGTTTGAACAATCATACTACATACTGAACAGATATGGTTTGTCAGACTGGACACAATCTAACTGACTAGATCTAATGTCTCAGCTTTAAAATGTTAGCAAAGAAATTAATAATCTGTAACTTGTAAAGACGGAAGAGAAATACAAAATGTAGAAAAGCAAAAATATGGTACTTTTTTTGTATATATTCTTTAGTTTTAAATTAGTAAAAGGGGGGAGGGGTTACTATAAAAATCAAGAAAATCAGTGGGTAATCACAAAATAAAACAATCAATCATATACATAACAAAAACAATGACAGCTCTGTTGATAATGCAGTGCAGAACAGCAGATAGAAAACAGAAATCAAGTTAAGGGGTAGACGCTAGTGTATCGTGATCAAATGAGTAGGTAAAGAAAGATCTTGGTAATTAAGGGGTAACAATAAGTTGTGAGAGTGGGCCATGGTCCCAGTGTGTGAAGGAAAGCCAGGCGTTCCAGAGATCCGTAAACTTCCCTGGATATCCTACTCGCCTAGCCTTGACTCTCTCAAAGGAGCAGATCATGTTCACCTCTTTATACCATTCCGAGATGGAAGGAACAGTGCTGTCTCTCCAGTATCTGGGGATTAAAATCTTAGCCGCATTTATAGGAAGCTGGAGAATGGGTTTGTATTCAGATATAAGGCCTGGAGCATCTAAGTTTAAGAGAACGACCTTAGGTGTAAGGGTGATGTTTAGAGATGAGCGAGCATACTCGCCCGAGCTTGATGCTCGTTTGAATATTAGGGTGTTCGAGATGCTCGTTACTCGAGACGAGCACCACGCGGTGTTCGAGTCAATTCCATTTCCTTCCCTGAAAGATTTGCGCCATTTTCTGGCCAATAGAAACGCAGGGAAGGCATTACAACTTCCTCCTGTGACGTTCCAGCCCTATCCCACCGCGTATATAAGGCAGCCCCACCCACTGCTCGCCACAGACACACGCTGGCAGAGATTAGGGACAGTGCTGCTGCTATAGGGAGAGTGTTAGCGTCTGCAAGAACCCCAACGGTCCTTCTTAGAGCCACAGCTCACCTAGTGCACTACTGTTGTGGCTGCTTGGAGCAGTTTTGCACTTTTTTTTTTTTTTGTTTATCGGGCGTGCAGCCCCATTACAGCTATAGCATTCTCAGGCTGCAGTCTGAACTACATAGTATAGGGGAAGTATTGGTGAGGCAGGGACAGTGATAGTGTGGAATCCTGTCTACAGCAATCTCAACGGTCCTTCTTATTACTACCTGTGCATTTAACTCCGTGGTTGCTGGGAGTTGTAGTACCTCAGCATTGCACAGCAAGGCCTGCGTTCAGCCTTCAGTTAAATTTTTTGCTGGGTGCAGTTAGCGTAACGTAAGCGCTGTCTGCCTCCAAGTCCACGCCAAGAAAGCACTAATTGTTTTCACCGCTCTGTGTTACCAGTCAGCTGCCGGCACAGAGTATGGTGGCATGCACCCATAGAGGGAAAGTCCAATACACTCTCCATAGCCAGCATTGCACTGAAAAAAAACTATTTTAAAAAAGAAATCCTTTTTACGGCTGCCTGTGACCCAGTGCATTTCACTGCGTAGCCTGTGGGACTTCAGGTGCATCACAATTGCATATTGCACAGCTAATCCTGCTTGCATCCTTCCTTATAATTTATCTCTGGCTTCATTTTGCGTTGTATAACCGCTGGCCACCACCAACTGCGCGGCAATAATTCACAAAAATTTTTACACCGCTCAGTGTCTGCTCGATTCTTAATCCACCATGCTGAGGGGTAGGGGTAGGGGTAGGGGTAGAGGACGTGGACGTGGAGTTCCACGTGAGGGTGTGGGCATAGGCACAGTTCCTGGTCCAGGAGAATCGCAGCCGGCTGCTGCGGGATTAGGAGAGAGGCACGCTTCTGGGGTCCCCAGCTTCATATCACAATTTTTGGGTACACGTGGTAGACCTTTATTAAAAAAAGAGCAGTGTGAGCAGGTCCTGTTGTGGATGGCAGGAAGTGCATCCAGCAATCTATCGACCACCCAGTCTTCTACGCCGTCCACTGCTGCAACTCTGAATCCTCTGGCTGCTGCTCCTCCTTCCTCCCAGCCTCCTCACTCCATGAAAATGACACATTCTGACGAGCAGGCAGACTCCCAGGAACTGTTCTGGGGCCCCAGCCCAGATTGGGCAGCAGTGGTTCCTCTCCCACCAGAGGAGTTTGTCATGACCGATGTCCAACCTTTGGAAAGTTCCCGGGCTCCGGGGGATGAGGCTGGGGACTTCCGGCAACTGTCTCAAGAGCTTTCAGTGGGTGAGGAGGACGATGAGACACAGTTGTCTATCAGTAAGGCAGTAGTAAGGGCAGTAAGTCCGAGGGAGGAGCGCACAGAGGATTCGGAGGAAGAGCCGCTGGACGATGAAGTGACTGACCCCACCTGGTGTGATAAGCCAACTGAGGACAGGTCTTCAGAGGGGGAGGCAATTGCAGCCGTAAGACAGGTTGGAAGAGGCAGTGGGGTGGCCAGGGGTAGACGCAGGGCCAGAGCGAATAATCCACCAGCTGTTTCCCAAAGCAACCCCTCGCGTCAAGCCACCGTGCAGAGGCCAAGGTGCTCAAAGGTGTGGCAGTTTTTCATTAAGACCGCGGACGACCGATGAACACTGGTGTGCAACCTTTATCGTGCCAAGATCAGCCAGGGAGCCACCCCCACCAGTCTCACCACCACCAGCATGCACAGGCATATGATGGCCAAGCACCGCACTAGGTGGGGCGAAGGCCGTTCACCGCCTCCAGGTTGCGCCACTGCCTCTCCCCCTGGGCCCCAACCTGCCACTGAGATCCAACCCACCTCTCACGACACAGGCACGAGCCTCTCCCGGCCTGGACCCACACCCTCACCTCCGCTGTCCTCGGCCCCATCAAGCAATGTCTCTCAGTGCAGCGTCCAGCTGTCGCTAAGAGAATCGTTGGAGCGAAAGTGCAAATACGCCGCCATGCACCCGCACGCTCAAGCTTTAAATGTCCACATACCAAATTGATCAGCCTGGAGATGCTCCCGTACAGGCTTGTGGAAAGTAAGGCATTCCAAAACATGATGGCGGCAGTGGCCCCGCGCTACTCTGTCCCCAGTCACCACTATTTTTCCCAGTGTGCCTTCCCAGCCATGCACGACCACGTCTCCCACAACATTGTACGCACACTTACCAACGCGGTTACTGGCAAGGTCCACTTAACAACGGACACGTGGACAAGCACAGGAGGGCGGGGACACTATATCTCACTGACGGCACATTGGGTGAAATTAGTGGAGGCTGGGACCGAGTCAGAGCCTGGGACCGCTTACGTCCTACCCACCCCCAGAATTGTGGGCCCCAGGTCGGTGCTGGTATCTTCGGCGGTGTATGCCACCTCCACTAAACCTTCCTCCTCCTCCAACGCAACCTCTACCTCGCAATCAAGACGTGTCAGCAGCAGCACGTCGCCAGCAGTCGGTGTGGCGCGGTGCGGCAGCACAGCGGTGGGCAAACGTCAGCAGGCCGTGCTGAAACTACTCAGCTTAGGAGAGAAGAGGCACACGGCCCACAAACTGTTGCATGGTCTGACAGAGCAGACCGACCGCTGGCTTTCGCCGCTGAGCCTCCAACCGGGCATGGTCGTGTGTGACAACGGACGTAACCTGGTGGCGGCTCTGCAGCTCGGCAGCCTCACCCACTTGCCATGCCTGGCCCACTTCTTTAATTTGGTGGTTCAGCGGTTTCTGAAAAGCTACCCACACTTGTCAGACCTCCTCGGCAAGGTGCGCCGGGTCAGCGTACATTTCCGCAAATCCAACACGGATGCTGCCACCCTGCGGACCCTGCAACATCGGTTTAATCTGCCAGTGCACTGACTGCTTTGCGACGTGCCCACACGGTGGAACATGTTGGCCAGGCTGTATGAGCAGCGTAGAGCTATAGTGGAATACCAACTCCAACATGGGCGGCGTAGTGGGAGTCAGCCTCCTCAATTCTTTACAGAGGAGTGGGCCTGGATGGCAGATATCTGCCAGGTCCTTGGAAACTTTGAGGAGTCTACCCAGATGGTGAGCAGCGATGCTGCAATCATTAGCGTCACCATTCCCCTGCTATGCCTGTTGAGAAGTTCCCTGCAAAGCATAAAGGCTGACGCTTTGCAGTCGGAAACGGAGGCGGGGGAAGACAGTATGTCGCTGGATAATCAGAGCACCCTCATGTCTATATCTCAGCGCGTTGAGGAGCAGGAGGGGGAGGAGCCTGAGGAGGAGGGGGTAGAGACAGCTGGGCCCACTGCAGAGGGTACCCATGCTGCTTGCCTCTCATCCATTCAGCGTGTATGGCCTGTGGAGGAGGGGGAGGATCCTGGAAGTGATCTTCCTAGTGAGGACAGCCATGTGTTGCGTACAGGTACCCTGGCACACATGGCTGACTTCATGTTAGGATGCCTTTCTCGTGACCCTCGTGTTACACGCATTCTGGCCACTACGGATTACTGGGTGTACACACTGCTCGACCCACGCTATAAGGAGAACCTTCCCACTCTCATTCCCGAAGAGGAAAGGGGTTCGAGAGTGATGCAATACCACAGGCCCTGGTGGACAAACTGATGGTAAACTTCCCATCCAACAGCGCAGAAGTGGCAGAAGGCGCAGTTCCGAGGGCCAAGTAGCAGGGGAGGCGCGGAGATCAGGCAGAATGTTCAGCACAGGCAGGGGAACACTCTCCAAGGCCTTTGCCAGTTTTATGGCTCCCCAGCAAGACTGTGTCACCACTCCCCAGTCAAGGCTGAGTCGGAGGGAGTACGTAGCCGATTGTACCACCGTCCTCTGTGACGCCTCTGCTCCGTACAACTACTGGGTGTTAAAGCTGGACACGTGGCACGAACTCGCGCTGTATGCCCTGGAGGTGCTGGCTTCCCCTGTGGCTAGCGTCTTGTCAGAGAGGGTGTTTAGTGCAGCTGGGGGAATCATCACGGATAAGCGTACCCGCCTGTCAACTGACAGTGCCGACAGGCTTACACTCATAAAGATGAACAAAGCCTGGATTTCCCCAGACTTCTCCTCTCCACCAGCGGACAGCAGCGGTACCTAAATATTTTTTTGCGCTGCAACCGCGGATACAAGCATTGTTCTCTATCACCTTAAAAAATGGGGACCTTTACCTTTGTCAATCTGTGTATGATATTTGTCCTCCTCCTCCTGCTCCTCCTCCTGAAACCTCACGTAATCACCCCGAATGGGCAATTTTTCTGTGGCCCAAAAGGCTCATAAAACTTTTGTAAACAATATTTATAAGTTTCAATTCTCATTAATGCATTGAAACTTCCACCTGAACCAATTTTTATTTTAACTGGCCTGCCTCCAGACCTAGTTACAAATTAAGCCACAGTAAGCTAAGCGATTAATGGGTTTCACCTGCCCTCTGGGTTGCGCATGGGCAATTTTTCTGGGGTACATTTGTACTGTTGGTACACCAATTTTTTGAGCCCTCGCCTACAATGTAATCCAAGTAATTTTTATGGGCACTCATGGTACACCAATGTGTCTGGGGTTGGCCTACACTTTTGCTACAGAAATGTAACTCTGTTCTGCCTACCTATACTTCTGCCACAGTAATACTAGAGGGGTCTGACTATACTTCTGCAACAGAAATGTAACTTCGGCTTGCCGAAACTTCTGCTCCTGAAATGTTACCTTCTTTAGTGTATACTGTTACTACTGTAATGTTACTAATACTGGGCTCTGCCCATACTGCTTCTACGGAAATGCTACTGGGGCCTGTCTATACTGCTACTACTGAAATGTTACTAATACTGGGCTCTGCCCATACTGCTTCTACAGAAATGTTACTGGGGCCTGTCTATACTGCTACTAGTGAAATGTAACTAATACTGGGCTCTCCCTATACTGCTTCTACGTAAATGTTACTGGGGTCTGTCTATACTGCTACTACTGAAATGTTACAAATACTGTGCTCTCCCTATACTGCTGCAAGGGAAATGTTAATCTGATGCTTTGCCCATACTGCTTCTACGTAAATGTTACTGGGACCTGTCTATACTGCTACTACTGAAATGTAACAAATACTAGGCTCTCCCTATACTGCTTCTACTTAAATGTTACTGGGGTCTGTCTATACTGCTACTACTGAAATGTTACAAATACTGTGCTCTCCCTATACTGCTGCAAGGGAAATGTTAATCTGCTGATTTGCCCATACTGCTTCTATGGAAATGTTACTGGGGTCTGTCTATACTGCTACTACTGAAAAGTAACTAATACTGGGCTCTCCCTATACTGCTTCTACGTAAATGTTCCTGGGGTCTGTCTATACTGCTACTACTGAAATGTTACAAATACTGTGCTCTCCCTATACTGCTTCAACGTTAATGTTACTGGGGTCTGTCTACACTGCTACTACTGAAATGTTACTAATACTGGGCTCTGCCCATACTGCTTCTACGGAAATGCTACTGGGGCCTGTCTATACTGCTACTACTGAAATGTTACTAATACTGGGCTCTGCCCATACTGCTTCTACGGAAATGCTACTGGGGCCTGTCTATACTGCTACTACTGAAATGTTACTAATACTGGGCTCTGCCCATACTGCTTCTACGGAAATGTTACTGGGGCCTGTCTATACTGCTACTAGTGAAATGTAACTAATACTGGGCTCTCCCTATACTGCTTCTACTTAAATGTTACTGGGGTCTGTCTACACTGCTACTACTGAAATGTTACTAATACTGGGCTCTACCCATACTGCTTCTACGGAAATGCTACTGGGGCCTGTCTATACTGCTACTACTGAAATGTTACTAATACTGGGCTCTGCCCATACTGCTTCTACGGAAATGTTACTGGGGCCTGTCTATACTGCTACTACTGAAATGTTACAAATACTCTGCTCTCCCTATACTGCTGCAAGGGAAATGTTAATCTGATGCTTTGCCCATACTGCTTCTACGTAAATTTTACTGGGACCTGTCTATACTGCTACTACTGAAATGTAACAAATACTAGGCTCTCCCTATACTGCTTCTACTTAAATGTTACTGGGGTCTGTTTATACTGCTACTACTGAAATGTTACAAATACTGGGCTCTCCGTATACTGCTGCAAGGGAAATGTTAATCTGCTGCTTTGCCCATACTGCTTCTACGGAAATGTTACTGGGGCCTGTCTATACTGCTACTACTGAAATGTAACTAATACTGGGCTCTCCCTATACTGCTCCTACGTAAATGTTACTGGGGTCTGTCTCTACTGCTACTACTAAAATGTTACAAATACTGTGCTCTCCCTATACTGCTTCTACGTACATATTACTGGGGTCTGTCTATACTGCAAGTACTGAAATGTTACAAATACTGGGCTCTCCCTATGCTGCTGCAAGGGAAATGTAAATCTGCTGCTTTGCCCATACTGCTTCCAATGAAATGTTACAGGGGTCTGTCTATACTGTTGCTACTGAAATGTTACTGGGGTCTGTCTGCACTGCTGGAACTGAAATGTTACTGGGGCCTATTCCTACTGATACTACTGAAATGTTACTGGGGTCTGTCCCTACTGTTACTACTGAACTGTTACTGGGGTCTGTCTATACTTATACTACTGAAATGTTACTGGGGTCTGTCTGCACTGCTGGAACTGAAATGTTACTGGGGCCTGTCACAACTGATACTACTGAAATGTTACTGGGGTCTGTCCCTACTGCTGCCAATGAAATGTTACTGGGGTCTGTCTGCACTTCTGGAACTGAAATGTTACTGGGGCATGTCGCAACTGATACTACTGAAATGTTACTGGGGTCTTTCCCTACTGTTACTACTGAACTGTTACTGGGGTCTGTCTATACTTATACTACTGAAATGTTACTGGGGTCTGTCTATACTGCTGCAAATGAAATGTTACTGGGGTCTGTCTCTACTGCTGCCAATGAAATGTTACTGGGGTCTGTCTATACTGCTGCAAAAGAAATGTTACTGGGGTCTGTCCATACTCTTAGCACTGAAATGTTACTAATTCTGGGCTCTGCCTATACTGCTGCTACTGCTATGTTACAGGGTTGTGAAAACGGAGGCTTCCCAAAGACATGATGGTGGCGAGGCCGCGCTACTAGGTGCGACAATTTTCCACCGACGCGGTTACTGGGAAGGTGCATATAACCACGGACACGTGGATAGGACACGTACTGCCTAAAACACATCCCCCTCCTCCTCCAACAATGAAAACATTCTTGGCAAATGCTTTTGCAGTGGTCCGTCTGGTGGCAATCCAAGAGTTTCACCTTAAACGACACAATAAGAAAGCCCCCCTCCTGCCCCCCCCCCCCCGCCACTGCCCACTAAATCCTGGCCACATTCCGAAAACCAACTAAATAAAACCACGCTGCTATGTCCACGCTCCATAACTTCATCCTGGCCACATTGCGAAAACCAACTAAATAAAACCGCGCTACTATGTCCACACTCCATAACTTCATCCTGGCCACATTCCAAAAACCAACTAAATAAAACCGCGCTACAAGGTCCACAGTCGCGACCACTTTCCCACCAACGCGGTTACTGGTAAGGTGCATATAACTACGGACACGTGGACAGGACACGTACTGCCTCAAAAACATCCCCCTCCTCCAACAATGAAGGCATTCTTGGCAAATGCTTTTGCAGTGGTCCGTCTGGCGGCAGTCCAAGAATTTCACCTTAAACGGCACAATAAGAAAGCCCCCCCCCCCGCCACGGCCCACTTAATCCTGGCCACATTACGAAAACCAACTAAATAAAACCGCGCTAATAGGTCCACAGTCACGACCATTTTCCCACCAACGCGGTTACTCGTAAGGTTGCATATAACTACGGACATGTGGGCAGGACACGTACTGCCTCAAAAACATCCCCCTCCTCCAACAATGAAGACATTCTTGGCAAATGCTTTCGCAGTGGTCCGTCTGGCGGCAGTCCAAGAATTTCACCTTAAACGGCACAATAAGAAAGCCCCCCATCCCCCGCCACGGCCCACTTAATCCTGGCCACATTCCGAAAACCAACTAAATAAAACCGTGCTAATAGGTCCACAGTCGCGACCACTTTCCTACCAACATGGTTACTGGGAAGGTGCATATAACCAAGGACACATGGACAGGACACGTACTGCCTCAAAAACATCCCCCTCCTCCTCCTCCAACAATAAAAACATTCTTGGCAAATGCTTTTGCAGTGGTCCGTCTGGTGGCAGTCCAAGAATTTCACCTTAAACGACACAATAAGAAAGCCCCACACCACCCCCCCTACCCCCGCCACAGCCCACTTAATCCTGGCCACATTCCAAAAACCAACTAAATAAAACCACGCTAATAGGTCCACAGTCACGACCACTTTTCCACCAACGCAGTTACTGGTAAGGTGCATATAACCACGGACACGTGGACAGGACACGTACTGCCTCAAAAACATCCCCCCCTCCTCCTCCAACAAAGAAAACATTCTTGGCAAATGCTTTTGCAGTGGTCCGCCTGGTGGCAGTCCAAGAATTTCACCTTAAATGACACAATAAGAAAGCCCCCCATCACCCCCCGCCACGGCCCACTTAATCCTGGCCACATTCCGAAAACCAACTAAATAAAACCGCGCTAATAGGTCCACAGTTGCGACCACTTTACCACCAACGTGGTTACTGGTAAGGTGCATATAACCACGGACACATGGACAGGACACGTACTGTCTCAAAAACATCCCCCTCCTCCTCCTCCAACAATGAAGACATTCTTGGGAAATGCTTTCGCAGTGGTCCGTCTGGAGGCAGTCCAAGAATTTTACCTTAAATGCCACAATAAGAAAGCCCCCCGCCACGGCCCACTTAATCCTGGCCACATTCCAAAAACCAACTAAATAAAACCGCGCTAATAGGTCCACAGTCGCGACCACTTTCCCACCAATGCGGTTACTGGTAAAATGCATATAGCCATGGACATGTGGACAGGACACGTACTGCCTCAAAAACATCCCCCTCCTCCTCCTTTAACAATGAAGACATTCCTGGCAAATGCTTTCGCAGTGGTCCGTCTGGCGGCAGTCCAAGAATTTCACCTTAAACGACACAATAAGAAAGCTATACTCTTACTCCTGAAATCCCACTAATACTGGGCTCTGCCTATACTGCTGTAACGGAAATGTTACAGGGATCTGTCAATACAGTTACTACTGAAATGTAACTGATACTGGGCTCTGCCTATACTGCTGCTACTGAAATGTTACTGGGGTCCGGCTATACTATTACTACAGAAGTGTTAATAGGGTCTCCCTAGACTTCTGCAACATAACTGTTAGTGGGGTCAGCTTATACCTTTGCTACAGGAGTATTACAGGGGTCTGTGCATACTATGGGTGCACTAAGTGTTCCCATCGCGGTGTTCAACATACATGGCCCCCAAAAAAATAACCCAGACTGACTAGGGCATGCAGTGTGGGCCGAAGCCCATCTGTATTTAATGTGACGTTAGCTCAGCTGTGCAGGGCACTGCAATGTGATCTATTTATGTACCGCCGGTGGGTTCCAGGGAGCCACCCGTGCTGTGGGTGCACACTGAATTCCCATTGCGGAGTTGTACCTGCCTGTGACTATTTATAAAAAAAAACAGTCTGACTGGGGCATGCAGTGTGGGCCGAAGCCCACCTGTATTTTATCTGACGTTAGCTCTGCTGTCCAGGGCACTGCAATGGGATTTATTTATGTACTGCCGGTGGGTACCAGGGAGCCACCCGTGCTGTGGGTGCACACACAATTCGCATAGGGGAGTTGTACCTGCCTGTGACTATTTATAAAAAATGCCAGTCTGACTGGGGCATGCAGTGTGGGCCGAAGCCCACCTGTATTTCATCTGACATTAGCTCTACTATCCGTGGCACTGCATTGGGACAAACTACAGGAGCAATACAGCGCTAATGAGACGTTCACAGCTACGCTAGCATTGGAGTCTGCTCTAGGCCCACGATTGCTGAGGGTCTGTGCAGAGGCCTATGTCCTGGGTGCAGTGAAAGTCCGCTTCCTGCCTACGATTGCTGAAGCTGTGGGCCAAGGCCTATGTCGTGGGCGCGGTGCCGCTCAGATTTATTTTTTGTTCATGTCTTGGGTTGCCTAGGACCCACCTATGCTGTTGGTGCCCACTTAGTCCCCATCGCGGTGTTTGACCTGTCTGGCACAGGATTGGATTTCTCATTGCTTCTGTACAGCATTGTGGGCTATCGCCCTGCCCCTTTTAAAGAGGGTCGCTGCCTGGCTCTGCCAGCTCTCTGCAGTGTGTGCCTCCGGTTCCTCCTCATCGCAGATGTACTGAGAAACAGACATGAGGGTGATGTGGCTATGCAGCCAGCGTGTGGCATGAGGGCAGCTGAAAGCTGCGCAGGAACACTTTTATGTGCGCTGCGGACACAGGGTCTTGTGGGGGGGGGGTTGGGCAGCATGTAACCCAGGGGAAGAGGCAGCGGTGTGTCCCGCAGGCAGTGCTTGTGCTTAGTTGGAGGTAGTGTGGTGCTTAGCTAAGGTGTGCCTTGCTAATGAGGGATTGTCCGAAGTAAAAATTGTTAGGGGGGGGGGCCCACTCTTGCCGCTATTGTGGCTTAATAGTGGGACCTGGGAACCTGAAATGCAGCCCAGCATGTTGCCCCTCGCCTGCCCTATCCGTTTCTGTGTCGTTTCCATCACTTTCCTGGGTTTTCCAGATTTTCACAAATAAAAACCTTAGCGGAGCATGTGTCATATACAAAAATGCTCGAGTCGTCCATTGACTTCAATGGGGTTAGTTACTCAAAACGAACTCTCGAGCATCGTGGAAAGTTCAACTCAAGCAACGAGCACCCGAGCATTTTGGTGCTCGCTCATCTCTAGTGATGTTAGATTTGAGAATAATACTAAGTAACCTCTGGATCTCTTCCCAGAAAGGTCATAGAAGTCGGCATAAAAACCAGATGTGAGAGTATGATCCAGTACCATCTGAGCAAAATATGGAACTTTTACATGGGCTGACAGTTGCCTGAGTAATCGCTCAAACGAGCAATTGTGGGTAACAGTTGTCTTGTGTAAACACAGGACCCGACAGGGCAAGTTAGCAAAAATTGATCATTTGTCAGAGTCGCTTAGTTTTATGTTCACTGAGGGCAAAATCACATGGGCACATGAGCTAATATGCTCCAGGCTACAAAGCGTATCAATCACTGTAGAGGAACCCTTAAAGGACCTGACCACATAGGGTCTACTTAAAATTAAAATATAACTTTTAATAATGTTTATTTTAAAATACCAAGTGGGACCAAAACACTAAATAGACAGACAGAGACAGACGAATAACAATCATGAGCTAGAGTAGATCATTCATGATCATCCACATAATGGCTACTAGCTACTATTATACCGTAAGGAAAAGTATATTGGACTGTGTTGTACAAAATGCCAAGGTCCAATATTCCCTTATGTATAGAGGGTGCTTGAGTCAGCTCAAGTATACTAGGGGTGAAAGCGGTCTTTAGGGTAAATTGCTCCCCCTCTTTCTATAGTCTCTAGACGTATGGTGGATTATGTATTAATATTCTTGATGGAGCATAAGCCCCTTTTGATACCAGGCAAAGATATCGCTCTAGGACCAGATACAGTTATATCCGTAACACCTCCTAGAGTGTTTTACAATAAAGGTCTTTGGATCGTTTAGCTCAGGCACCCGTGCTGAGATCACACAAACTTAACGAGCTGCTTCATCCGTATGCTAGTAGTGTATAGATGAAAATTTCTACTCGGATGTGTAATAACATCAATATAATCAGGAACTGTAGTGTTTTCACTTAATATATCATTTATCATGGCACCAGTTCTTATTCCAAGTCATCATCATCATCATCTATATCATCATCATCATCAACTGTATCATCATCATCGATGCGTTTCCTCAGCCACCATATATTGGGGCTGATTCATCAGGATGAGAGGTGATGAATATCACTGCGTTACCCTAGTTGTGCTTAATGAGATAAAGTGCACAGATACACACTGCACTATCTAATAACTAAGGCAAAACTCCTCCATTAGAGATTTAGGAGACTGGTCTTAGTCAATGCTATCTAAAGAGGTTTTCATAGATTGCAGCTCTGATAGAGGCTGTCCACAACCCTCATATGTTAGCGTGTGTGCCGTGCTCTCATTATGAGCTCACACGGCTTACTGACAGTCCTGGTAAGAAACCACAGGACTCATGCTTTTATTCGCTAGTCCCCGCCTACATCGGCGTGTACCTGTCACAGCCATTAGCCTATCGTACGACCGCACCCCACGCTCTATATCCCTTCTGCATATTCTTTTGGAGACCCATAAGAAGCTTTTGGAGACCCATTTGGAAAGTGGCTCAATAAAGACGTTTTTTTCCTCCCACCAGCGCAGGTGTCCGGCGTACATCTATGCCAGCTTCACTCACCTACAGACACCAAATCGTATTAGCGTATCAACTTTTTGTTTCTGATTGTAGAAACAAAACCATTGAAAGCAATGGTTTCATTTCGACCCTTTATGCGACTCACATAACGGGGCTAAGATACACCCATCTGTTTTAGCCCTAAAAACAGAGTGACTGTCAGCCCATGTAAACAGGCAGTCATTCATCTATAAATGACTGCCTGTTTACGGTGAATGGAGGCGGGTGGCTGGAGGAGATCTACGGTGCGCTCAGCATCCATTCACTGAGGCATGATTGTTCCTGTGTAAAAGCACATAATGGATATCACTGGGACGAGTACTGAGCACTTAGGCTGCAGACAGTTGCCTCATGTAAAAGTACCCTACGTGATATAGCCTGAGAGACTAGATCCCATGATCTGGGTATGGTTTCTGCCAGTATGCCATACTCATCAGATGATTGGTAGTTGGCATGAATAACCAATCATATAGGCGAATATCTTTGTGAACATATTTTTTCAAATATTATAACCCATTCTCTGAAGCTCCAGCAGACAATAACCTCATTTGAAGCTAATTAAGAGGCAATCACTTGTGGCTCAGGAAAGTTCTAACAGGTGGATTCATAAATAATATTCACATTTATTAATATGCGTTATTATATAATTGTAAGTGGACATACAGTTCTGTGCAAAAGTTTTACTCAGGTGTGGAAAAATGCTGCAAAGTAAGAATTTTTTTCAAAAATAGAAATGTGACTCCAAATTTTTTCTGCAGCAGGACTATAATTCCAAAGATAAAGGCAATGTCATTGAAGGGGTTGTACCAGAATGTCAAGTTATCCTCTATCCACAAGATGTCCACAAGATGGAGGGATAACTTGCTGATCGGTGGGGTCTCATCACTGAGACCGAGCCGATGTCAAAAACGGGACTTCCATGTCCCATTCTTCTGTCACTACAAGGGTCACTTCTTTCCCCAGTGATGTGAGTAAGAAGTGAGCGCTGGCGAAGCATGCACAGTCAGGGCGCCATTCATTTTAGTGGGGCTGACTGAAATAGCTGAGTAGGTGCCACTCGGCTATTTCCGCTGTCCCCTTGAAAGTGAATGGTGTGGGGGTGTAGCTAGCTGAGACGCTTGGGAGAAGAGCTCCGATTTTTAATATACCCACGCTCACCTCGGCATGAGTCTGCAGTGATGGGATGTAGGAGAGGGCAGAGCATCCCTGGTCTGGCGCGGTTGGCTGGAGCAGTTCCTCCGTGCTCCCATGGACCCAGGCCAGCGGCTGCGTAGTGTCCACGATGGCACTGGCTGGGGGGGGGGGGGGATGGAGAGAGCAGCAATGTGGGAGAAGGGGAGGCAGTGGCAGGATCGGAGGTCCTGGAGCTTGGCACTGCCGCAGGGAGAGCTGTAGAGACACAGGAGGCAGCAGCTGTCCTGCATCTCTCTCTTGACACACAGATGGGCACACAGCGGGAGATCAGCCTTCAGTCTGTGGACAGAGAGCATGTGAAGCCCCCATGGATCCAGCAGCAGAGAGGGAGCCTGCTATCATAACCCCCCAGGCTCGGCGGCAGTGGCAGTGAGTCCTTCAGCCCCTCTATCAGTTCCCCTAGACATGCCCCAGTGTCTCCTGTCTGCAACCTTACACCAGCTTGTCTCCCACGGTCCCCAGATAGTGAGAAGGATTGGGACTAAAGGGCTCACTTGCATATAATTCCCACTAAAAGTGCAATAGACAATTCATTCTACAAGCTTCACACAGGAAGGATTTATCTGTGCTGCAAAATGATATACTGGGGCAGCGTTTAGCTGAGGTGGAAGAATCACAGGAAAAGCTAATTGAATTAGTAGAATACCATAGAAGGGCCATTCAGTTACAGGCTTCACAAATATCTGATCTGGATTTATGCCTCGACGACCTGAAAAATTGTCACAGGAAGAACAAATTACGTATTAGAGGCCTGGAGGAGGGCATTGAGCCTTGACAATTGGAAACATGGGCCCTCAAATTCTTTAATGGCCTTCTGCAGAGACCCCCAGACAAACCCATTGATATCAATAAGATTCATCATGCAATGGGTCATAAGTCTCCTGATCCCTCGAAGCCCTGGGACATTCTTTTTTGGATTCATTTTTTCCAAGAAAAAGAGCTAATTATGCTCAAGGCTAGAGAGGCAGGAAATCTGTCACATAAGGGTTCCCCCATACTCATACATCCAGACCTTTCTCGCCATACTCTCCAACTCAGGAGAGCTTTGAAACCCGCTTTGTTGGCGGCTTTGAGAGAAAGATACATTCAATATCGATGGAGATATCCATTCCAACTCCAGACCGTAAAGGAAGTAAAATAGCCATGTTCAGAGCTCTAGGCGATCTCCTGAGTTTCCTGGTAACCTTTGAGCTCCCAATGATAGCTCTCCCAGAATGGCCTGGTCCAAACGCCATGCTGGTTTCAACTCCTGGATTGTCCTGGCAGAGGGCTGGTGCAAGACCTAAACGCTGATCATTTGTCTTTTCGCAAGGACTTCCTGGCTGCTTGTCTGGTTGGTGTGCGAATGGGTTCCTGTGTGCTTCTCTCCACAGGTTCTTTCTCTTTCTGATTCTCATGTCGATAAAGAATGTGATGTATCGGTATCAACATTTTCCTTTAAGTATCTTCTCTGGGGCCGCTGCAAATGCGACCACGCGGTTAGTTTTTTTTTTCGCCCCCCTTAGGTGCAACAGCACAGTGCTGCCTGGTAACTTATTTCCACTTAACCTGTTGTTTAATTTGTTTGAGGCATTATGCCTTGTATGGTTTCAGTTTTTCTCTCCCCTTCTCCATCCCCCCCTCCCCTTTCACTATATAAGATTAAGGATTTTGGGCCCTTTCTGATTTGCGATATTTCCTCATTGTAATGGGTAATGTCACCGTATGCACCTATGACACTAAAGGTTTGAATGTTCCGGAAAACAGGAACCAGATCTTATACCATCAACATAAAAAGAGAATTCTGGTGGCCATGCTGCAAGAGACCAACTTTCGAGCTGATTCAATCCCAAGTATCTCTTTGAGATTTTACAAATCCTGGTTTCATGGTCCCCATCCATCCAAGAAAGCCAGAGGGGTCTCTACATCAATTCACAAGTCATTTCAGCACTTGGTCATAGACCATCTAGTTGACCCAAATGGTAGATACATTTTTCTCAAACTCGAGGTCTTGGGTTTTGTTTTAACATTTGCTAATGTATATTTTCCCAACCAGGACCAGATTACATTCAGGATCTCTCTTCTCAGGAAACTGGCCAACTTTGCTGATGGTTTCAGCATAATGATAGGTGGCGACTTCAACCTGGTGATGAACCATGAGGTGGAATCTTCTCCGGATAAGTCCTCATCTCCAGTGTAGCTTTATGTTCCTTATTACAAGAGTTGGAGAAATTGAACTTGATAAACCTATGGCATATTCTTCACTTGCGCATCAGGGACATCAGTTTCCACTCCATGGCCCATAATAGCTACACCTGCATAGATCATCTCCTAGTTTCCCATAAACCGCTTGATCATAACCCTCTATGTTCCATAAACCCCTTTATATGGTAGGATCATGCTCCAATTTACGAGGAAATCACTGGCTTAGGCAGGTCACCCAAAATTAATCTCTAGAGATTTAATGAGAACCTCCTGAATGACTCCCTGTTAGAGATGAGCGAGCATACTCGTCCGAGCTTGATGCTCGTTTGAGTATTAGGGTGCTCGAGATGCTCGTTACTCGAGACGAGCACCACGCAGTACTCGTCTCGATTAAACAAGCACTGACCATTGAATTCAATGGAGTCGGCAATACAGCCGGCTCCATTGAAAGCAATGGACTGCTGGCAAGCGCGGGATGAATTTTCGGGAAGGGCTTAAAAATAGAAGCCCTTCCCTGAAATTCATCCAGAAATGTGTAAAAAGTAAAAAAAAAATATACTCACCTTGTCCCGGCAGACAGAGTTCAGCCGTGGGCGGCCGGCAGTTCTCCTGAACTGCTGTGAGTAGTATTCAGCAGCTGGGGATTTCAAATTCCCGCCTGCTGAATGAGCTGCCTCTGATTGGTCACAGCTCTCACCAATCAGAGGCAGCTCTCACTCACCCATTCATGAATTCATGAATGGGTGAGTGAGTGCTGCCTCTGATTGGCTCAGCGCAGGGACCAATCAGGGGCAGCTCTCAGTTAAAAGGGTGATAGCTGATTTAGAAGACTCTCGTAAGGTCAACAATACACGGTTCCCTGTTAAATGGGAGGCCCTTAAATGTGTCATGAGGGGTGTGTTTATTTCTCATGGGGCTCACCTTAAAAAAACATAGATCCTTTAAATAAAATTAAATAGCTTTCTTAATGAGCTTTACGCCAAAGAAACTTCAAACAAAAGACAGCCTTCAGATACACTGAAAGCGGAGATTTCCCCTCTAAGGCAACAAATTCCTTCTATTTTAGATCAGAGGTCCTTGGGATTCAGAGACAGAATGCGCAGAAATGATCTTGAACATGGGAATAAGTGTGGTAGATGGCTATCCAGGACTTTACATTCCAGAGCCCCAAGATACAATTGCATGGGGGAGGTGTGGTTCACTCAACTTCAGAGATTTTTAAGGAATTTCATTCTGTCTACAACAAACTTATAAATAAAATTAAACAGAATCCCTTGACAAATAGAGTCATAAGAGGATAGGATAGGGGAGTATCCTAAAAGTTATGATCCGAATCCCATGGAATCGGGAGTGACCCAGATGTTGGATGAGGACTTCTCGCCCTCCCAACTACCAGAGTTAATCGGAGATCAGAAAAATGGCAAGAGTCCTAGGCCTGATGGCCTTACCACTAAATTCTATAAACTATTAAAAGAGGAGATATCCCCGTTCCTTCTCCGATCATTTGATGCAAGTTTCAGGAGATGCGCCTTCCAGGCTCAGGTTTTACAGGCTCACTTAGTAGTTCTACCTAAACCAGGAAAGGATGCCTTGATCTGCGGCAATTATCGTCCCATCTCACTCAAACATAAGCATCAAGCTATTTGCCAAATTGGTCGCATCTCAGTTAAAACCCTTCATACCAAGGTTGATTCATAGGGACTAGGTGGGCTTTGTCCCTGGTAGAGAGAGCAGAGACAATATAATAAAGTCTATGTCCTTGGTGTTGAGAGCTTGCCATGTATGGACCCCACTCTGCCTTATGTCAGTGAATACGGAGAAAGCCTTCGGCAGAGTAAGGTGGATGTTCTTGGAGGCCACTCTAGTGGGGGTGGGGCTGGGTTTCCGCATGAACGCTTGGATTATATCTTTGTACAAAAATCCATCTGCCAAAGTCAGGGTCAACGGTTCCCTATTGGATGCATTTAGTATCCCAAATGGAACTAGGCAGGGATGCCTGCTGTCCTCTCTTTTATATATCTTAACAATGGAATCTCTGGCTAACGCCATTAGATGGAGCGGCTCCATCCGAGAAGTATATGGGAAATGGTGAGGCAGCGCTCTGAGGGGGGGTGAAAATATACAATATAAGACAAAACCAAAAGGACAGGTGAGAATAATTCACCCTACGTGATCACCAGTTAAGGCTATGAATATCCGTGTGTGGATGATTCAGAATGTCCTTAGATCATCAGATGGGTCCACCGATCATATTGATATTTCATAGGGTACGGAAGATCGTCCTGAGTATGCTTCAATCATAGATGATGACAGAGAAAAAAGACAACAATCGGTAACAGAAAAACTCAGCGTTCCAGTGGTACCGCTGGTGTGCTGAGTTTTTCTGTTACCGATTGTTGTCCATCAGAGGAGTGGTAGTGGGCCATACAGACTATAGGTTGTCCCTTTTCACTGATGACCTCCTTCTCTATCTTTTTTTGCCCCCATATGGGTATCCTGGTATTGCTGCAGGAGTTCAATACATTTAGCATAGTGAGTA
This sequence comes from Eleutherodactylus coqui, assembly GCF_035609145.1. Taxonomy (NCBI): domain Eukaryota; kingdom Metazoa; phylum Chordata; class Amphibia; order Anura; family Eleutherodactylidae; genus Eleutherodactylus; species Eleutherodactylus coqui. The sequence goes on from NC_089840.1 coordinate 167,569,713, forward strand.
ATTTTAAGATAAATTTCCAAAAAACGGAGACCCTGAATATTACCTTGCCGCAGGCCAAGGCCTCAGTCCTACAGAAACAGTTTCCATTAAGTGGCAAAATTCTGCCATTAAATATCTGGGTATTCACTTTCTAGCTAATCCCTCCCTCATGTATGCGCTAAATTTTAAACCTTTTTTTTATCTAGCCTTGAAAAAGATCTGAACAAATGGAACCCACTCTTCTTGTCCTGGTGCGATAGAATAAATTCTGTTAAAATGGACTCCCTGCCTAAGTTCCTGTATGTATGTCAGGCACTCCTTATACGTCTACCCAGGTCCTTCCTGCTACGCATACGTGCCCTAATAATTAGGTGTGTTTGAAGGGGACATAGGCCTAGAGTAAAATATAGCATCCTCATTCGCGCAAGATTTCACTCTATACTATAAGACAAATATAACAAATTGAATTTTGAATCTGCTCAAGCACCACTCATCCAAGCCCTGCATTGAAATCGAACATGATACGGTCACCAGGTTGACGCAGGGGGTATTTTGGATTCCAGTTTGTTTGCTCAGTCGTCTAAATTTCCCCCCCTACTATCCCAATTAGCAGACACTAGGGCGGGCTTTGCCTCAAAGAATTCACTAGTATCTATTCCCGGCCCTTTCACTCCGTTACTGGCCAATTCTCAATTCAAAGCCTTCGAACACAGCACGTCTCTTTTATTTACCCCCATGAATCCTGTTCCTCGTTTGAGCAATGTAGTTGGATCTGTGGGGTTGTGACCCATGGTGGAGTTCTTTACAGATACTCATGCCTCTCATGGTGATTGGATGAAATACTTTCAGCTGAGAGGGTCCCTGGATTCCCTGACAGCCGAGGCAGATTTATTGAAAACTCTTACTCCTTTTGAGGAAATTTGTATCGCCACGGATGCTCCTATATATCTAAGTTCTCCATTATACAAAAAGCTACTGTCTGAAGAGATGAGGGACAACTTTCTGGAGTTCGTGGGAGCATGGTAGGAGGAGCTGGAACGGCAGCTGGCCAGGGGACAATGGTAGAAAGCTTTTATACTTACTCATAAGAGGATATCCTTCTCTAGACTTCAGTAGCTTAATTATAAGATCCTGTCGCGCTGGTATAGAACTCCTAAATGCTTAGACAGAATATTTGACCAGTCCTCTCCCTTATGCTGAAGATGCTCCAGGGGTCAGGGCAATATGTTTCATATTTGGTAGGAGTATTCCGCAATAGCACGTTCGTTGGATGTCATAGGTCTCTACAATGCTATTTGTGACCTATCCGTCGTTCACACCTTTGAGTTGGCTCTGTTGTCCATGTGTCCGGGGTCCATTGTCAACGTAAAGAAGGGCCTGCTTAAGTTCTTCATTCAGGCCATTAGACAAATTATTCCCAGCTTCTGCAAATCAAGCATATCTCCAACTAGAATCCACTTGGTAGAAGCAATCAACTCCTTTGTTCGATACAAAGAGATGAGAGCAAAGGAGGAAATGGCCATTAATGGGTTCTACGCGGTATTGCAGCCTTGGTTAGATTTCAAATCATTCTCTAAACTTGGGGTGTGGTTATCCTTGGGGTCCGTTTCGACGTAGAGCTCATTCTACATAAACAGTACACTACTGTCTGGGGGGCCTTTCTTCTCTCTGGTTTTTCTCCAGGATATTCTCGCTGCTACAGGGGCAACTCACTTTACATAACATTTCACTATAACACTGGCCAACACAAAAAATATTTTGGAATGTTTGCCTTAACTTCATGAGTCAAATCTTACAAATTTTTAGGGTGAGAAAAATGAATATGACAAAGAAACATTTTTATTAGCTCTTGTTTCTGTGATATACAATAGGAAGTATGTTATTTCAACGGATTAAGAGAAGATGATACATTTTAATTACATATGCTAACAATATTGAAAGTGCATTTGAAATTTTTTTAAATTACAGTTACATTCTGAAATCCTGGCAGGTGGTTCGGTGTGAAAAGAATCATGTGGTGACTTCAGGAGATCATTTTCTTTTGGTTGGCCTCTTGTAAGTGAGTTCTGGAGCTTCCCTTCACAAAGACCAGCATTCCAACGGCCCTGATATCTTTGTTCCATTACAGAAATATCCTGGTGGAATCTTTCTCCATGTTCATCGCTGACAGCTTCACAACTAGGAGGGGAAAAGTCTAGGTGGGAGTGGAGAAAATGGATTTTAAAGGACATGTTGCATCTGAGTTGATGGTATTTTTCAAAAAGTACTGTCACCAACTGAGTGCAGTTATCATCTCTTTTGTTGCCTAAGAATTCATGAATAACTTCCTTTAAGGCTTGCCAACCTTCCCTTTCTTTTCTCTCCAAAACTTGGTCAAACGCAGGTCCTTTGCAAGTTGTTGAATTTGTGGCCCAACAAAATACCTTCCTTAACCTTTGCATCACTCAATCTAGGAAATTTGTCTCTTAACTACTTAAATGCCTGTCCTTCCTGGTTCATATCTATGACAAAATTTTTCATTAAAACCAGCTTTATATGAAGGGGTATAAGAAGAACATCTTTTGTGTCCACGAAAGGCTCGGCAATTACATTTCTCTCGGGCCAGTCCGCTTGAATGTAATGTGATTTCCTATCCCTACTCTCCCACATACATAAAAAGCAACAGTATTTAGTGTACCCCAGTAGCATTCCAAGAGTACAGCAATGACTTTTAGATCGCCACAGATTTTCCACTTGTGTTCAGCATATTTGATTAAGTCGAGGAGGGCTGTCATGTTTGTATAAGTCTCTTTAATGTGAACTGCATGACCAACAGGAATAGAAGGAAGATGGTTGCCGTTGTGAAGTAATACAGCTTTCAAACAAAGCTTGGAGGAGTCTATGAATAGCCTCCATTCAGTTGGATCATGGTTCGAATTCAAACATTTCATCAAGCCATTAATGTCACAGTAAACAACCAGATTGTTTTTCTTCTCAAAAAAAGGAAGCAAATTTCTCTAACATACCCTGTACTATGAGACCCTGACATCACATTGGAGAAGATTCTATTGCTGTAGTCTTGACCCTAGAAGTTCTGCCTTCGCCTTCGACAAGTCAAGGTCTCGAATGAGATCACTCAATTCTGTTTGTCTCTGTCTGCGAGGTGTATCATCTTTTACCTCAAAGTCAGGGTCATGGGATGTGGAAGGCTTGTTGGGTTCTTCTTTTTCCACACTTTCTTCATTTTCTACTTCAAGCTCATAATGTTGGGGTGGAGTAGGAACTGGTAAACTATCTGAATGTGGAATAGGTCGAATAGCAGAGGGAAGATTCGGGTATTGAACTGTTCCTGTTTTCTTCATTGACAATCCAGCCTTTATAGGCATAGTCAAGCAGAAATAGCAGTCATCTGTATAGTTTGTAGGCTCCCGCCAAACCATAGGCACAGCAAAAGCCATAGATCATTTTTTATTTTTCAGCCATTCTGGTAGTTTAACTGAACAAGAGTTGCAACATATATGTGGAGCCCATGACTTATCCTGGTCCCCTACCTTCATACCAAAATGATGATGATAGGCAGTCTTCACAAGAGGCGTCAGATTGCGTTTCTGTGACGAAAATGTTATTCACTAAATTTACACATTTTCGTGGCATTTTGATATAGCAAATTTTACACTTCAAAAGCACTCCAAAACCAGAAATTCTGAAAAAAAGAAAAACAGAAATAATATAAAACTCAGTCATAGCAACATTTATTATGTTTATAACCTACAAACATATGGAGACCGTTATGTTATGTCAGTTGAGAGGTGTGACAACTCCCCCCCCCCCAAAAAAAATTCCCACAAAATAAAATGTAAAATCTAAAAAATTACAGGTCACTGTATCTCCAAAGCAAGAGCTAATTGGTCATTTTTATGGTGATTTTTGAATTCAGCAGATGGAAATACATAAGAATACGCTAATTTTGAGCCCAAAACAAAATCATCGTTGGGCAGTGTAATGATTTTGTGACTGATCCCTAACCCTTACTCACCCCCGTCCTTTCCTTCCATAGCCCCCCATCCCACGTTTTATAGTTTTATGTGTCCTGTCTCAGGATTGTTTGTACTCCTGTTTTTTCGAAAATGTCTGATGGAGGAATCTCTTCTGGGTGCTCATAAGGGCGCTTAGATGTAGCTTTACATTGCCTCTGTAAATTCTGGCTCAATGTTTTCATGCTGCATAATCATTGTTGAGCATATGTTATGTCTGGATTTCTTTGTCTCAATAAAAGAACAGTGCTCCATGCAGTCTCCTCCACTCTGCAGGGGGTGCAGTAACCCCACAATGAGTAGGTCAGGGGACATGGGACCCCTGCTCTCGAGATCGACGGGGATCTCAGTAGTGAGACTCCACCGATCAGCAAGTTATCCCCAATCCTATGGATATCCTGTGGATAGGGGATAACTTGAAATTCTGGTACAACCCCTTTAACAACTCTCTTGAGTGTAAAGAACAAAGAGTCCTGGAAAATATGATGTGGCCCCACAGAGCCCTGATTTCATATCATCCAGTCTGTCTGGGATTACACAAAGAGACAGAAGGATTGGAGCGAGCTGACATCCACAGAAGATCTATGTTTAGTTCTCCAAGATGTCTGTAACAACCTCCATGCCAAGTTCATTCAAAAACTGTGTGCAAGTGTACCTAGAAGAACTGATGCTGTTGTGTAGACAAAGAGTGGTCAGACCAACCAAATATTGATGGGATTTAGATTTCTCTTTTGTTCTTTCACTTTGCATTTTGTTAATTGGCAAAAAACTATTAACACTTCTATTTTTTTAAAGCATTCTTATTTTGCAGCATGTTTCCACATCTGCTTAAAACTTTAGCACAGAACTATATACTTGTTGTGTATAGGTGGTAGAACCTTAAAATATTTTTTTCTTGTGGACCTAAAGCACACTAATTCTGTCTATATAGTAAATATCTAAAGTTCTGACTGCGACAATGATGTCACTGATGACTGGTGATTGTCACCCAAGAACCCAGGAAGTTACCCAGAATATCTCCTTAATATTCTCAGATAAAAGTGGTGAGACACACGAACCAAAAATCCCCAGCGCTCCAGGTAGTGCACAATAGATATAGATGTATAACTTACTTCACTGGGGTGCCTCCTCACAATCCAATGGAGTAGTGAATTATCCAATGAGGAATTATTCTAGTAGGGCAGAAGCACTGGGGATTTTTTGTTGGTGTGTCTTACCACTTATAGCTGATATCCATATCTGTTTTTCTGGTCATCCTGCCGTATACCTGGGTTCCCCATCGATGCTCTCCTTTATGTGATGTCCTCTGGACCAATGTGTGCCTGCTGGCAAGGATCACGGATGTACCGGTGTTTCCCCTAGCCCAGGCATAACCCGGGTACGTCAGGGTGACTTGATCTAGTCATTATTACTACCTATATAAATTACTATACTTCACTGCCCCTACAATATCCTCCGACCCAGTTTTGGAGCGCTGCCTTTGTTTACTATTGTTCCTTAATATTCTCAGTAAACTGGTAATTAACGGATTACAATCTGGAAGCTAGTTGTAGGAATAGGCCTTTTTAGGGAGTTGCTGCTTTTTAATAGCAGTATAGCAATAGAGCAAGATACTTGTTCCAGAACACTTGACTCCATTAATGTTGGGTTATATTTGGCCTTTTAATAGAGAGAGTGAGCATAGGCTTGTACACATGTAAGGCACTAAAAGAGTTAAATAAAATCCCAGCCTGCTCTAATATTTGGAGTTATCCCTCATTCCACAATCATATTTGTGTGTCCATGATGCTGCGTATAGCTGGTCTCCGGAACACCCCAGGGAGTATTCTCAGAAAGTAAACCTCCACTTGGCAAGGTGTGTGGCCAGGACGCTGACCCCCGTGCTTCCACTCTGAAAGGCCCTTTAGTTTTAATCTGCTACTTGTCCTTCCTGCAAAACTTTTGTAATGATAACAAGCCTTTAACACTTATTTTGCCAACGGTATTTGTGGGTGTAAACATTTTGTTAGACCTGTGTTGGTTTTTGGTCCTAGGAACTTGCATTTTTATAGTATAATGTGTCAGTCTTATATGTGGAGTCTGCTCATATTACTTGCATGAAGAGCCAAGTTCTTGTAATGCACTTAGCATGCTCAGTATTACAGACAGTCTAGAAAGATCCTGCTACTGAGATGTGCAAGGGTTCAACACGATTACAAACACAGGACTACTATCTTAAAAAACATGAGTGCCAACCCTGTCCACAAGCTTGAGGTAGCTTTGTTCCATTCACTTCAATGCAACTTTGCTGTAAGACTAGACACGAGTGTGCCGTTGTTTCAGGAAGAAAGCTACCATGTTTTTCAAATCATGAACAACTCCAATAGGCCTCCGGCACACTAATACTTGGATCTGTGTGCTGTGCCTGTGCCTGTTAATTCACAGACAGCACACGGGTCCATTATAGCCTATGGTACTATACACACCGCCGTTCTTTGACACAGACCATCGCATGTTCTATTCTTGTCCGTATCACGAGAATTAGGGCATACAACATACAAATGCATGTCAAGGTGCGGGCCATCCGTGTTTGAGACAGTGACATGTATCTATGGTGGGCTTATTAGTGGGTAATTATGATTTGTTTTCTTCTTTAGTTTGGATGCCAGTGCCCTTGGGTACGATTTGTAGTAGTGAGTGGTGAGGTGCTGAATAACACACAAAGGCCGCCTGCAGACGGGCGGGTCGGATCCAGCGGCGAGAATTCTCGCCGCGGGACCCGACCCGAGCGCCTGCAGAGAGCGGCGCGTACTTACCCGCACCTGCGGCTCAGGCTATTTGATGTGCCGTCTGCCAGGCAGCCGGCGCATGCTTAGAACGGAGCCGGCGGCGGGTGAGTGAGGTTCCCTGCACAGAAATAGGACATGCCGCGGTTTATTTGCCACGCGAGATTTTGCGCGGCCAAACCACAGCCATCTGCATAGGATTGCGTTTGTTAACGCAATCCTTTGCAGGCTTGCAGCGGCGAAAATCCCGCCGCGGAATTTCTGCTCGTGTGCAGGCGCCCAATGCCAGATATTTTGCCTAACTTGTTGTAAACACAATGTTATTATTCAATTAGACAGGAAGATGAGGTAATTCTCATCAACACATACAGTGAATAATAAATGATATACAATTTGCAACAATCAAGGTACTTGTGTCTAGCACATTTATATACTGGGCGCTTACTCTAAATTTCTTTTCTCCATCCCTCTTCATATTTACATCTCTTTATTTCTTTATCTCCATCTCTTTTATCTTTTCTCTATTCACTGCCACAGCTGACTTTACCTTTTTCGTACTCACTGTTTCTCTGATTCATCTCCTGTTTCTTTGCTTTCCCTCTTTCTTCTCCTGTCTCTCTTACTCTCCTGCTTCTCTCCTGTTTCTCACCTTCTCTCCTGCTTCTCTCTTTCCTTCTCCTTCTTCTGCCTGGCTTCTCTCTCTCTTGCTCCTACCTGTTCTTGCTCTTGCTCCTCACTGGCTTCTCTCTTTTCTGCAACCGTTGTGTCCAGCTATTCATCGCCTCTGTCACCTGACCAGTCTGTCTGCAGCCAATCACAACCTATTTGGTTGCTAGGCTACCTGCATCATCTGAGTTTCTAGGCATTTTTTTCTAACCTATGCAGCTGAATAACAATGACTAACTGTTGCTAGGTTAGTGTGTGTAAAATTGACTCAGATTAAACTCCTAGGGTTGGTTATTATATTACCTGTCCCCACAGCTAAACAGCGCAGTGTAATGCCTTTTTTTAGGCCACTACTTATCTGTGTTTTGTTAGATGCGATTAGTGCCCAGACCTCTCTGGCACAACTCGCAAACAATCAGCAGTCGCCTAGTCTTTATTGTATGGATTTCAGTAGGTGGAATAATAAGTATTCACAAGGCAGGGACAAAGGGAAAACAGGACACTCACTTATGGAGCAACTCTAATAGGTGGAAAATGTGTTTTAAATAAGAGGAAAACTGAGGGAAAAGGGGCTATGGAGGGAAGAAAGGGGTGGGTCAATATGTATCTCAGAAAGGAGACATCTCTATGCTGGAGACGAGAGACCCTACTTATCGAAAGTGTTATGGATTTAATGAATGGGAGCTGTCAGGTAACTCCTAGGATATTAGTACTAATCGTAGGTGATAGAATGATGAGCCTCTACATTTCAGACTATTTTCAAAAATATTTCCACGGTGTCCAAATGGCCTCAAATATAGAATAGCTTGGTGAGTCGAAGTGAGCTAATTACTCAAGCCTGTATCTTTGATCAGAGATATTTTAAGTCAGGAAATGGAGTTCAGTATTAAATAATGTTTGTTGTTACAGGCTTGGACTGCATTGTGTGAATAACGAGTTTGCTTGTTGTTTTCACTTGGTCCGCCTCTAGCGTAACACAGACATTAAAATTTTCTCCCATTTGTAGACAAGCGTTATTTGATGCTGTTCTGAGTTCCAACAAATTCTGATCATGCTAATATTACAAAAATCTACTCTGACAGAAAATGCTGTGGGAAAGAAGCATCGAATACATTGGATATAGAGATGAGCGAGCACCAAAATGCTCGGGTGCTCGTTACTCGAGACGAACTTTTCGCGATGCTCGAGGGTTCGTTTCGAATAACGAACCCCATTGAAGTCAATGGGCGGCCCGAGCATTTTTGTATATCGCCGATGCTCGCTAAGGTTTTCATTTGTGAAAATCTGCAAAACCCAAGAAATTGATGGAAACGACACAGCGACGGATAGGGCAGGCGAGGGGCTACATGTTGGGCTGCATCTCAAGTTCACAGGTCCCACTATTAAGCCACAATAGCGGCAAGAGTGGGCCCCCCCCCCCAACAACTTTTACTTCTGAAAAGCCCTCATTAGCAATGCATACCTTAGCTAAGCACCACACTACCTCCAACAAAGCACAATCACTGCTTGCATGACACTCCGCTGCCACTTCTCCTGGGTTACATGCTGCCCAACCCCCCCTTCCCCCCCCCCCCGCACGACCCAGTGTCCACAGCGCACACCAAACTGTCCCTGCGCAGCCTTCAGCTGCCCTCATGCCACGCCACCCTCATGTCTATTTATAAGTGCGTCTGCCAGAGGAACCGCAGGCACACACTGCAGAGGGTTGGCACGGCTAGGCAGCGACCCTCTTTAAAAGGGGCGGGGCGATAGCCCACAATGCTGTACAGAAGCAATGAGAAATATAATACTGTGCCACCGCCATCAGGAGCTGCACACGTGGGCATAGCAATGGGGAACCCATGTGCCACACACTATTCATTCTGTCAAGGTGTCTGCATGCCCCAGTCAGACCGCGTTTTTTATAAATAGTCACAGGCAGGTACAACTCCGCAATGGGAATTCCGTGTGCACCCACAGCATGGGTGGCTCCCTGGAACCCACCGGCGGTACATAAAAATATCCCATTGCATTGCCCATCACAGCTGAGGCAATAATGTCATGTTTAATGCAGGTGGGCTTCGGCCCACACTGCATGCCCCAGTCCGACTGGGGTTCTTTAGAAGTGGACACAGATGCATTTACAACTCCCTATGGACCCACAGCATGGGTGGCTCCCTGGAACCCACCGGCGGTACATAAAAATATCCCATTGCATTGCCCATCACAGCTGAGGTAGTAATGTCATGTTTAATGCAGGTGGGCTTCGGCCCACACTGCATGCCCAGTCAGACTGGGGTTCTTTAGAAGTGGACACAGATGCATTTACAACTCCCTGTGGACCCACAGCATGGGTGGGTGCCAGGAAGCCACCGGCGGTACATAACAATATCCCATTGCATTGCCCATCACAGCTGAGGTAGTAATGTCATGTTTAATGCAGGTGGGCTTCGGCCCACACTGCATGCCCAGTCAGACTGGGGTTCTTTAGAAGTGGACACAGATGCATTTACAACTCCCTGTGGACCCACAGCATGGGTGGGTGCCAGGAAGCCACCGGCGGTACATAAAAATATCCCATTGCAGTGCCCAACACAGCTGATGTAACGTCAGCTGTAATGCAGGTGGGCAAAAAATTTATTTGATTACACTGTAGGCGAGGGCCCACAAAAATTGCTGTATCAACAGTACTAATGTACATCAGAAAAATTGCCCATGGCCAACCAAGAGGGCAGGTGAAACCCATTAATCGCTTTGGTTAATGTGGCTTAATTGGTAACTAGGCCAGGAGGCAGCCCAGTTAAAATAAAAATTGGTTGAGGTGAAAGTTTCAACGCTTTAATGAGCATTGAAACGTATAAAAATTGTTTAGAAAAATTATATGACTGAGCCTTGTGGGCCTAAGAAAAATTGCCCGTTCGGCGTGATTATGTGAGGTTTCAGGAGGAGGAGCAGGAGGAGGAATATTATACACAGATTGATGAAGCGAAAAGGTCCTCGTTTTTGATGGGGATACAGAACGATGCTTCCATCCGCGGGTGCAGCCTACGTATTGCTTAGGTATCGCTGCTGTCCGCTAGTGGAGAAGAGAAGTCTGGGGAAATCCAGGCTTTGTTCATCTTGATGAGTGTTAGCCTGTCGGCACTGTAGGTTGACAGGCGGTTACGCTTATCTGTGATGATTCTCCCAGCCGCACTAAACACCCTCTCTGACAAGACGCTAGCCGCAGGACAAGCAAGCACCTCCAGGGCATACAGCGCGAATTCAGGCCACGTGTCCAGCTTCGACACCCAGTAGTTGTAGGGGGCAGAGGCATCACGGAGGACGGTCGTGCGATCGGCTACGTACTCCCTCACCATCCTTTTACAGTGCTCCCGCCGACTCAGCCGTGACTGGGGAGCGGTGACACAGTGACTGGGGACGCTGACCCCCGTGCTTCCACTCTGAAAGGCCCTTTAGTTTTAATCTGCTACTTGTCCTTCCTGCAAAACTTTTGTAATGATAACAAGCCTTTAACACTTATTTTGCCAACGGTATTTGTGGGTGTAAACATTTTGTTAGACCTGTGTTGGTTTTTGGTCCTAGGAACTTGCATTTTTATAGTATAATGTGTCAGTCTTATATGTGGAGTCTGCTCATATTACTTGCATGAAGAGCCAAGTTCTTGTAATGCACTTAGCATGCTCAGTATTACAGACAGTCTAGAAAGATCCTGCTACTGAGATGTGCAAGGGTTCAACACGATTACAAACACAGGACTACTATCTTAAAAAACATGAGTGCCAACCCTGTCCACAAGCTTGAGGTAGCTTTGTTCCATTCACTTCAATGCAACTTTGCTGTAAGACTAGACACGAGTGTGCCGTTGTTTCAGGAAGAAAGCTACCATGTTTTTCAAATCATGAACAACTCCAATAGGCCTCCGGCACACTAATACTTGGATCTGTGTGCTGTGCCTGTGCCTGTTAATTCACAGACAGCACACGGGTCCATTATAGCCTATGGTACTATACACACCGCCGTTCTTTGACACAGACCATCGCATGTTCTATTCTTGTCCGTATCACGAGAATTAGGGCATACAACATACAAATGCATGTCAAGGTGCGGGCCATCCGTGTTTGAGACAGTGACATGTATCTATGGTGGGCTTATTAGTGGGTAATTATGATTTGTTTTCTTCTTTAGTTTGGATGCCAGTGCCCTTGGGTACGATTTGTAGTAGTGAGTGGTGAGGTGCTGAATAACACACAAAGGCCGCCTGCAGACGGGCGGGTCGGATCCAGCGGCGAGAATTCTCGCCGCGGGACCCGACCCGAGCGCCTGCAGAGAGCGGCGCGTACTTACCCGCACCTGCGGCTCAGGCTATTTGATGTGCCGTCTGCCAGGCAGCCGGCGCATGCTTAGAACGGAGCCGGCGGCGGGTGAGTGAGGTTCCCTGCACAGAAATAGGACATGCCGCGGTTTATTTGCCACGCGAGATTTTGCGCGGCCAAACCACAGCCATCTGCATAGGATTGCGTTTGTTAACGCAATCCTTTGCAGGCTTGCAGCGGCGAAAATCCCGCCGCGGAATTTCTGCTCGTGTGCAGGCGCCCAATGCCAGATATTTTGCCTAACTTGTTGTAAACACAATGTTATTATTCAATTAGACAGGAAGATGAGGTAATTCTCATCAACACATACAGTGAATAATAAATGATATACAATTTGCAACAATCAAGGTACTTGTGTCTAGCACATTTATATACTGGGCGCTTACTCTAAATTTCTTTTCTCCATCCCTCTTCATATTTACATCTCTTTATTTCTTTATCTCCATCTCTTTTATCTTTTCTCTATTCACTGCCACAGCTGACTTTACCTTTTTCGTACTCACTGTTTCTCTGATTCATCTCCTGTTTCTTTGCTTTCCCTCTTTCTTCTCCTGTCTCTCTTACTCTCCTGCTTCTCTCCTGTTTCTCACCTTCTCTCCTGCTTCTCTCTTTCCTTCTCCTTCTTCTGCCTGGCTTCTCTCTCTCTTGCTCCTACCTGTTCTTGCTCTTGCTCCTCACTGGCTTCTCTCTTTTCTGCAACCGTTGTGTCCAGCTATTCATCGCCTCTGTCACCTGACCAGTCTGTCTGCAGCCAATCACAACCTATTTGGTTGCTAGGCTACCTGCATCATCTGAGTTTCTAGGCATTTTTTTCTAACCTATGCAGCTGAATAACAATGACTAACTGTTGCTAGGTTAGTGTGTGTAAAATTGACTCAGATTAAACTCCTAGGGTTGGTTATTATATTACCTGTCCCCACAGCTAAACAGCGCAGTGTAATGCCTTTTTTTAGGCCACTACTTATCTGTGTTTTGTTAGATGCGATTAGTGCCCAGACCTCTCTGGCACAACTCGCAAACAATCAGCAGTCGCCTAGTCTTTATTGTATGGATTTCAGTAGGTGGAATAATAAGTATTCACAAGGCAGGGACAAAGGGAAAACAGGACACTCACTTATGGAGCAACTCTAATAGGTGGAAAATGTGTTTTAAATAAGAGGAAAACTGAGGGAAAAGGGGCTATGGAGGGAAGAAAGGGGTGGGTCAATATGTATCTCAGAAAGGAGACATCTCTATGCTGGAGACGAGAGACCCTACTTATCGAAAGTGTTATGGATTTAATGAATGGGAGCTGTCAGGTAACTCCTAGGATATTAGTACTAATCGTAGGTGATAGAATGATGAGCCTCTACATTTCAGACTATTTTCAAAAATATTTCCACGGTGTCCAAATGGCCTCAAATATAGAATAGCTTGGTGAGTCGAAGTGAGCTAATTACTCAAGCCTGTATCTTTGATCAGAGATATTTTAAGTCAGGAAATGGAGTTCAGTATTAAATAATGTTTGTTGTTACAGGCTTGGACTGCATTGTGTGAATAACGAGTTTGCTTGTTGTTTTCACTTGGTCCGCCTCTAGCGTAACACAGACATTAAAATTTTCTCCCATTTGTAGACAAGCGTTATTTGATGCTGTTCTGAGTTCCAACAAATTCTGATCATGCTAATATTACAAAAATCTACTCTGACAGAAAATGCTGTGGGAAAGAAGCATCGAATACATTGGATATAGAGATGAGCGAGCACCAAAATGCTCGGGTGCTCGTTACTCGAGACGAACTTTTCGCGATGCTCGAGGGTTCGTTTCGAATAACGAACCCCATTGAAGTCAATGGGCGGCCCGAGCATTTTTGTATATCGCCGATGCTCGCTAAGGTTTTCATTTGTGAAAATCTGCAAAACCCAAGAAATTGATGGAAACGACACAGCGACGGATAGGGCAGGCGAGGGGCTACATGTTGGGCTGCATCTCAAGTTCACAGGTCCCACTATTAAGCCACAATAGCGGCAAGAGTGGGCCCCCCCCCCCAACAACTTTTACTTCTGAAAAGCCCTCATTAGCAATGCATACCTTAGCTAAGCACCACACTACCTCCAACAAAGCACAATCACTGCTTGCATGACACTCCGCTGCCACTTCTCCTGGGTTACATGCTGCCCAACCCCCCCTTCCCCCCCCCCCCCGCACGACCCAGTGTCCACAGCGCACACCAAACTGTCCCTGCGCAGCCTTCAGCTGCCCTCATGCCACGCCACCCTCATGTCTATTTATAAGTGCGTCTGCCAGAGGAACCGCAGGCACACACTGCAGAGGGTTGGCACGGCTAGGCAGCGACCCTCTTTAAAAGGGGCGGGGCGATAGCCCACAATGCTGTACAGAAGCAATGAGAAATATAATACTGTGCCACCGCCATCAGGAGCTGCACACGTGGGCATAGCAATGGGGAACCCATGTGCCACACACTATTCATTCTGTCAAGGTGTCTGCATGCCCCAGTCAGACCGCGTTTTTTATAAATAGTCACAGGCAGGTACAACTCCGCAATGGGAATTCCGTGTGCACCCACAGCATGGGTGGCTCCCTGGAACCCACCGGCGGTACATAAAAATATCCCATTGCATTGCCCATCACAGCTGAGGCAATAATGTCATGTTTAATGCAGGTGGGCTTCGGCCCACACTGCATGCCCCAGTCCGACTGGGGTTCTTTAGAAGTGGACACAGATGCATTTACAACTCCCTATGGACCCACAGCATGGGTGGCTCCCTGGAACCCACCGGCGGTACATAAAAATATCCCATTGCATTGCCCATCACAGCTGAGGTAGTAATGTCATGTTTAATGCAGGTGGGCTTCGGCCCACACTGCATGCCCAGTCAGACTGGGGTTCTTTAGAAGTGGACACAGATGCATTTACAACTCCCTGTGGACCCACAGCATGGGTGGGTGCCAGGAAGCCACCGGCGGTACATAACAATATCCCATTGCATTGCCCATCACAGCTGAGGTAGTAATGTCATGTTTAATGCAGGTGGGCTTCGGCCCACACTGCATGCCCAGTCAGACTGGGGTTCTTTAGAAGTGGACACAGATGCATTTACAACTCCCTGTGGACCCACAGCATGGGTGGGTGCCAGGAAGCCACCGGCGGTACATAAAAATATCCCATTGCAGTGCCCAACACAGCTGATGTAACGTCAGCTGTAATGCAGGTGGGCAAAAAATTTATTTGATTACACTGTAGGCGAGGGCCCACAAAAATTGCTGTATCAACAGTACTAATGTACATCAGAAAAATTGCCCATGGCCAACCAAGAGGGCAGGTGAAACCCATTAATCGCTTTGGTTAATGTGGCTTAATTGGTAACTAGGCCAGGAGGCAGCCCAGTTAAAATAAAAATTGGTTGAGGTGAAAGTTTCAACGCTTTAATGAGCATTGAAACGTATAAAAATTGTTTAGAAAAATTATATGACTGAGCCTTGTGGGCCTAAGAAAAATTGCCCGTTCGGCGTGATTATGTGAGGTTTCAGGAGGAGGAGCAGGAGGAGGAATATTATACACAGATTGATGAAGCGAAAAGGTCCTCGTTTTTGATGGGGATACAGAACGATGCTTCCATCCGCGGGTGCAGCCTACGTATTGCTTAGGTATCGCTGCTGTCCGCTAGTGGAGAAGAGAAGTCTGGGGAAATCCAGGCTTTGTTCATCTTGATGAGTGTTAGCCTGTCGGCACTGTAGGTTGACAGGCGGTTACGCTTATCTGTGATGATTCTCCCAGCCGCACTAAACACCCTCTCTGACAAGACGCTAGCCGCAGGACAAGCAAGCACCTCCAGGGCATACAGCGCGAATTCAGGCCACGTGTCCAGCTTCGACACCCAGTAGTTGTAGGGGGCAGAGGCATCACGGAGGACGGTCGTGCGATCGGCTACGTACTCCCTCACCATCCTTTTACAGTGCTCCCGCCGACTCAGCCGTGACTGGGGAGCGGTGACACAGTCTTGCTGGGGAGCCATAAAGCAGTCAAGGGCCTTAAAGAGTGTTGCCCTGCCTGTGCTGTACATGCTGCCTGATCTCCGCGCCTCCCCTGCTACCTGGCCCTCGGAACTGCGCCTTCGGCCACTAGCGCTGTCGTATGGGAATTTTACCATCAGTTTGTCCGCCAGGGTCCTGTGGTATAGCAACACTCTCGAACCCCTTTCCTCTTCGAGTATAAGAGTGGAAAGGTTCTCCTTATACCGTGGGTCGAGCAGTGTGTACACCCAGTAATCGGTAGTGGCCAGAATACGTGTAACACAAGGGTCACGAGAAAGGCATCCTAACATGAAGTCAGCCATGTGTGCCAGGGTACCTGTACGCAACACATGGCTGTCCTCACTAGGAAGATCACTTTCAGGATCCTCCTCCTCAGGCCATACACGCTGAAAGGATGACAGGCCAGCAGCATGTGTACCCTCACCAGTGGGCCAAGCTGTCTCTTCCCCCTCCTCCTCATCTTCCTCCTCCTCCTCCTCCTCCTCCTCACCACGCTGAGATATAGACAGGAGGGTGCTCTGACTATCCAGCGACATACTGTCTTCCCCCGGCTCTGTTTCCGAGTGCAAAGCATCTGCCTTTATGCTTTGCAGGGAACTTCTCAAGAGGCATAGCAGAGGAATGGTGATGCTAATGATTGCAGCATCGCCGCTCACCACCTGGGTAGACTCCTCAAACTTTCCAAGGACCTGGCAGATGTCTGCCAACCAGGCCCACTCTTCTGAAAATAATTGAGGAGGCTGACTCCCACTGCGCTGCCCATGTTGGAGTTGGTATTCCACTATAGCTCTACGCTGCTCATAGAGCCTGGCCAACATGTGGAGCGTAGAGTTCCACCGTGTGGGCACGTCGCACAGCAGTCGGTGCACTGGCAGATTAAACCGATGTTGCAGGGTGTGCAGGGTGGCAGCGTCCGTGTGGGACTTGCGGAAATGTGCGCAGAGCCGGCGCACCTTTCCGAGCAGGTCTGACAAGCGTGGATAGCTTTTCAGAAAGCGCTGAACCACCAAATTAAAGACGTGGGCCAGGCATGGCACGTGCGTGAGGCTGCCGAGCTGCAGAGCCGCCACCAGGTTACGGCCGTTGTCACACACGACCATGCCCGGTTGGAGGCTCAGCTGCGCAAGCCAGCGGTCGGTCTGCTCTGTCAGACCCTGCAGCAGTTCGTGGGCCATGTGCCTCTTATCTCCTAAGCTGAGTAGTTTCAGCACGGCCTGCTGACGCTTGCCCACCGCTGTGCTGCCACGCCGCGTGACACCGACTGCTGGCGACGTGCTGCTGCTGACACATCTTGATTGCGAGACAGAGGTTGCGTTGGAGGAGGAGGAAGAGGGTGGTTTAGTGGAGGAAGCATACACCGCCGCAGATACCACCACCGAGCTGGGGCCCGCAATTCTGGGGGTGGGTAGGACATGAGCGGTCCCAGGCTCTGACTCAGTCCCAGCCTCCACTAAATTCACCCAATGTGCCGTCAGGGAGATATAGTGGCGCTGCCTGCCTGTGCTTGTCCACGTGTCCGTTGTTAAGTGGACCTTGGCAGTAACCGCGTTGGTGAGGGCGCGTACAATGTTGCGGGAGACATGGTCGTGCAGGGCTGGGACGGCACATCGGGAAAAGTAGTGGCGACTGGGAACTGAGTAGCGCGGGGCCGCCGCCGCCATCATACTTTTGAAGGACTCCGTTTCCACAACCCTATACGGCAGCATCTCCAGGCTGATAAATTTGGCTACGTGCACGTTTAACGCTTGAGCGTGCGGGTGCGTGGCGGCGTACTTGCGCTTGCGCTCAAACACTTGCGCTAGCGACGGCTGGACGGTGCGCTGAGAGACATTGGTGGATGGGGCCGAGGACAGCGGAGGTGAGGGTGTGGGTGCAGGCCAGGAGACGGTAGTGCCTGTGTCCTCAGAGCGGGGTTGGATCTCAGTGGCAGGTTGGGGCACAGGGGGAGAGGCAGCGGTGCAAACCGGAGGCGGTGAACGGCCTTCGTCCCACCTTGTGGGGTGCTTGGCCATCATATGTCTGTGCATGCTGGTGGTGGTGAGGCTGGTGGTGGTGGCTCCCCAGCTGATTTTGGCGTGACAAAGGTTGCACACCACTGTTCGTCGGTCGTCTGCACTTTCAGTGAAAAACTGCCAGACCTTTGAGCGCCTCGGCCTCTGCAGGGTGGCATGGCGCGAGGGGGCGCTTGGGGAAACAGTTGGTTGATTATTCGGTCTGGCCCTGCCTCTACCCCTAGCCACCGCACTGCCTCTTGCAACCTGCCCTGCTGCTGCCCTTGCCTCCCCCTCTGAAGACCTGTCCTCAGTAGGCGTAGCAAACCAGGTGGGGTCAGTCACCTCATTGTCCTGCTGCTCTTCCTCAGAATCCTCGGTGCGCTCCTCCCTCGGACTTAATGCCCTTACTACTACCTCACTGATAGACAACTGTGTCTCATCGTCATCGGCCTCCTCACCCACTGAAAGGTCTTGAGACAGTTGCCGGAAGTCCCCAGCCTCATCCCCCGGACCCCGGGAACTTTGCAATGGTTGGGCATCAGTCACGATAAACTCCTCTGGTGGGAGAGGAACCACTGCTGCCCAATCTGAGCAGGGGCCCGAGAACAGTTCCTGGGAGTCTGCCCGCTCCTCAGAATGTCTCATTTTCATGGAGTGAGGAAGCTGGGAGGAAGGAGGAGCAGCAACTAGAGGATTCTGAGTTGCAGCAGTGGACGGCGCAGAACTCTGGGTGGACGATAGGTTGCTGGAAGCACTTTCTGCCTTCCACGACAGGACCTGCTCACACTGCTCATTTTCTAATAAAGGTCTACCGCGTGGACCCATTAAATGTGCTATGAATGTGAGGACGCCAGAAACGTGCCTCTCTCCTAATCCCGCAGCAGTCGGCTACGATACACCTGGATCAGGAGCTCGGCCTGTGCCCACACCCGGACTAGGGCCTCCGCGTCCTCGGCCGCACCCACGTCCTCTAGGCCTACCCCTACCCCTCAGCATGCTGTATTACCAGGAATGCAGAAACACAACGCTGTAATTAAATGTGCCGCTTATTGGTCTGTGGTTGGAGGCTGAGTTCGCTTACGGAACGCCAGGAAATAATTTTGCGCAAGCCTGCTGTAACACTTAGCTGGCTGCGTATTTATTTGGAGAACTAATACCCCCAGCAGACACGGACCCAGAACACTGAGCACAGTGACAGGCAGGCCAGATAGATTTTTTTCCAATATTTTTTTGAAAAGGACCACTGCGTATATTCAATCTATAATATGTCTTCTGGCCCTGCCTACACAATTCTGTCCCTGGACTGTGTCACGGAACTGCAGTGTTGCACTGTTATTAACTGCAACAGAGCGGTGATTTCAGAGCCAGGAAATAATTTGGCGCAAGCCTGCTGTAACACTTAGCTGGCTGCGTATGATTTTGGAGAACTACTACCCCCAGCAGACCCGGACCCAGAACACTGAGCACAGTGACAGGCAGGCCAAATAGATTTTTTTCCAATATTTTTTTGAAAAGGACCACTGCGTATATTCAATCTATAATATATGTCTTCTGGCCCTGCCTACACAATTCTGTCCCTGGACTGTGTCACGGAACTGCAGTGTTGCACTGTTATTAACTGCAACAGAGCGGTGATTTCAGAGCCAGGAAATAATTTGGCGCAAGCCTGCTGTAACACTTAGCTGGCTGCGTATGATTTTGGAGAACTACTACCCCCAGCAGACACGGACCCAGAACACTGAGCACAGTGACAGGCAGGCCAAATAGATTTTTTTCCAATATTTTTTTGAAAAGGACCACTGCTTATATTCAATCTATAATATATGTCTTCTGGCCCTGCCTACACAATTCTGTCCCTGGACTGTGTCACGGAACTGCAGTGTTGCACTGTTATTAACTGCAACAGAGCGGTGATTTCAGAGCCAGGAAATAATTTGGCGCAAGCCTGCTGTAACACTTAGCTGGCTGCGTATGATTTTGGAGAACTACTACCCCCAGCAGACACGGACCCAGAACACTGAGCACAGTGATAGGCAGGCCAAATAGATTTTTTTCCAATATTTTTTTGAAAAGGACCACTGCGTATATTCAATCTATAATATATGTCTTCTGGCCCTGCCTACACAATTCTGTCCCTGGACTGTGTCACGGAACTGCAGTGTTGCACTGTTATTAACTGCAACAGAGCGGTGATTTCAGAGCCAGGAAATAATTTGGCGCAAGCCTGCTGTAACACTTAGCTGGCTGCGTATGATTTTGGAGAACTACTACCCCCAGCAGACACGGACCCAGAACACTGAGCACAGTGACAGGCAGGCCAAATAGATTTTTTTCCAATATTTTTTTGAAAAGGACCACTGCTTATATTCAATCTATAATATATGTCTTCTGGCCCTGCCTACACAATTCTGTCCCTGGACTGTGTCACGGAACTGCAGTGTTGCACTGTTATTAACTGCAACAGAGCGGTGATTTCAGAGCCAGGAAATAATTTGGCGCAAGCCTGCTGTAACACTTAGCTGGCTGCGTATGATTTTGGAGAACTACTACCCCCAGCAGACACGGACCCAGAACACTGAGCACAGTGACAGGCAGGCCAAATAGATTTTTTTCCAATATTTTTTTGAAAAGGACCACTGCGTATATTCAATCAATAATATGTCTTCTGGCCCCGCCTACACAATTCTGTCCCTGGACTGTGTCACGGAACTGCAGTGTTGCACTGTTATTAACTGCAACAGAGCGGTGATTTCAGAGCCAGGAAATAATTTGGCGCAAGCCTGCTGTAACACTTAGCTGGCTGCGTATGATTTTGGAGAACTACTACCCCCAGCAGACACGGACCCAGAACACTGAGCACAGTGACAGGCAGGCCAAATAGATTTTTTTCCAATATTTTTTTGAAAAGGACCACTGCGTATATTCAATCAATAATATATGTCTTCTGGCCCTGCCTACACAATTCTGTCCCTGGAGTATTACTGCAGGGCGCAATGCTCTGCACGGCCGATATACCAAAAAAAAAAAAAAGTGCAACACTGCTAAAAGCAGCCTCCACACTACTGCACACGGTTAGATGTGGCCCTAAGAAGGACCGTTGGGGTTCTTGAAGCCTACAATAACTCCTAACGCTCTCCCTGCCTCCACACTTCTGTCCCTGGACTATTACTGCAGGGCGCAATGCTCTGCACGGCCGATATACCAAAAAAAAAAAATGTGCAACACTGCTAAAAGCAGCCTCCACACTACTGCACACGGTTAGATGTGGCCCTAAGAAGGACCGTTGGGGTTCTTGAAGCCTACACTAACTCCTAACACTCTCCCTACAGCAGCTCCAACACGATACCACTGTCCCTCAGCTATGTCACAATGCATCTGAGGCGAGCCGCGGGAGGGGCCGATTTTTATACTTGGGTGACACCTGATCTCCCCAGCCACTCACTGCAGGGGGGTGGTATAGGGCTTGAACGTCGCAGGGGGAAGTTGTAATGCCTTCCCTGTCTTTCAATTGGCCAGAAAAGCGCGCTAACGTCTCAGAGATGAAAGTGAAAGTAACCCGAACATCGCGTGGTACTCGTTACGAGTAACGAGCATCCCGAACACGCTATACTCGAACGAGTATCAAGCTCGGACGAGTACGTTCGCTCATCTCTAATTGGATATCAACATACCTGATTCTTTTGTTCATGCAGGAGATAAGCTGCTGACAGAGGTATCTACCAAGAGCTTATCCTGCCACTGAATAAGCACTCATGCCTCTAGCAATATTATCCCCCATATATACTGAAATAAATACTTCAACTTGTAAAAGTCCATATGGAAATACTCTTTTGTAACACAATCATAAAAATAGCTGGCTAAATATCTTTACACTCCAAAACACAACATAAAACATGAAAGTTGTATTAAAATTCAATTCAAATCTCAAAGAGACAGGAGTATGTGGGAATGCTAATTGATGACCATCATTTAAGGGGTATTCCCACCACCTAAAATTGCTCCACAGCCACTCTGCACTTCTTGGTTGCTGCTGACCAGGACATGTGACTCCTGCAGCCAATCACTGGCCACAGCAGTGACCTTCTGTAGCCAGTGATTGGTTGCAGCAAACACATGTCCTGTTCAGCAGCAATCAGTAAGTACAAAGCGGCTGTGGAGCAATTTTAGGTTATGGGAAAATCCCTTTAACAAACTTAACACAGGACTTTGTTGCAAGAATTTGCGTCATGCTGCAACATTTAAAAAATGTGGTCCAGAAATAGTGAGAGCATCAGTTTTCTGAACTAACATCACTTTAGAGACAATAAAACTTTCATGCTGCTTATCTGTGAACTACAGTAAGTCTACATTCAAACCTATTTCAGGCACCCATCCAGGCTTACCATTTGAGGGCTCTGTCTGACATGCCAAAAATAGCCAAATAAGGGAGATGGAATAAATCCTCCACAGTGCCACCTATTGAAAGACAGCATTCCTTCAAGTCAAAGTCAGACTTTTTATACAAGTCTTGTTACAATGACTGGGAATTAAAAGCAAAGCCACACCCCATGTACATACAGCTGTTTCCAGGTTATTGCCCTTCATCAGTGTACAGTAGGAGTCTGGCTTTTGCTAGTGAGAGGCCTGGGACGGGGGTCAGAAACACTCTTTTCTCCTTAGGGAGAGCAACTATATACTATAAACTAAGTGAGGACACTCAAATGGCCACACACGCTCCTCTGGGTAATATGCAAATAAGGGAGATGGAATAAATCCTCCACAGTGCCACCTAAAAAATAGCCAAAAGATGGAACCCTGCAGGGATGACTTAAATATAATTTCTAAAACCAAAACAAAAGCTGCAAATCAACTACGTTATTTAAACAATGGGAACAAATGAAAACCTGCTGAGATGGAGACCAAAGCTTGAAACTTTGGTCCTTTTTTTAAATGACAGTATATGGATCCGTCCAATGTTCTGTCTAAATACAGTGTTTGGCATGTTACAGGGAACTCTCGGAGTGGAAGCCTGGACAAGTGCCCGAATGAGGTGTAAATGTGTATATACATATATACATAAAATGCATTTAGAGTCTTCAGATTCTTTCACTTTTTTACATTTTGTTATGTTGTGGCCAGTTTTCCCCATCATTTTGCACCCAATACCCCATAATGACAAAGTGAGAACAGATTGTTAGAAATGTTTTTTTTTAATGAAAAACTAACATTTTGTATTGACATAAGTATTCACACCCTGAACTCAGTACCTAGTTGAAGCACCTTTGGCAATGATTCCAGCCTCCAGTTTACTTGAGTATGATGCCACAAGGTTTGTACACCTGGATTTGGGGATATTCTGCCATTCTTCTCCGCAGATCCTCTCAAGCTCTGTCAGATTGGATTGGGGGCCGAGTATGGACAGCTATTTTCAGGTCTCTCCAGAGAAGTTCAATTTGGTTCAAGTCAGGCTCTGGCTGGTTTACTCAAGGACCTTCACAGTGGTGTCTCTAAGCCACTCCTGTGTTGTCTTGGCAGTGTGCTTAGGGTCATTGTCTTGGAAGGTGACCCTTCTGCTCAGTCTGAGGTCCCCTGCGCTCTGGATCAGATTTTCATTATGAATATCTCAACACTTTGCACCATACAACTTTCCATCAGCCCTGACCAGTCTTCCTGTCCCACAGCATGTTGCTGCCACCACCATGCCACCAATATATGTTTATTGATTTTGTCTTATGTTCAATTAACATTTTTACCAAAATAAAACGAGATTATTACAAATAAACTTTTGTCACGTTCTGGTCCTTAACACTTTTTCAGCTATCTGTGTTTCTTCGGCGAGTCTCGCCTTAGCGAACAATGTAAATGGTATCACTATTAAATAAGTGCTGGTATCGTTCAAACTTAGAAAAGAGATGACAAGTGTAAAACATAAGATATAACTAAAGGCCATAAGATGTCATTCTTGTTAAACATTAAAGGGGTTGTCCCACGGTGAAATCAAAATTTTTTTTTCAACAGACCCCACCTTAGCAGACAGTTAAAAAGAATGCATTTGTTATTTAAAAAAAAAAAATTCGCTTACCTGCATCCCCGCTCTGCAGCTTTAAAGATTCTTCTTTTCTTCTTTCAAAGATGGCGCCGCTGGTCTTCTCCCACGGTGCACCACGGGTCTTCTCCCATACTGCACCGTGGATTTTCTTCTCCAGTCTTGCGTTCCACTGCCGATTACAGCCACTTCATTGGCTGATCGGCACAACGTGATAGAGGTGGAGCTACGATGACGCAGAGAAGAGGGAGGAGCCAGGATGCAGCTCGTGAGCCCGGAGGGAGACAGAAGAGGATTCCTCTGTGAGCAAGCGCGACTGTTCGTGTGACCAGAGAAGAGGCTTCATCAA
This sequence comes from Eleutherodactylus coqui, assembly GCF_035609145.1. Taxonomy (NCBI): domain Eukaryota; kingdom Metazoa; phylum Chordata; class Amphibia; order Anura; family Eleutherodactylidae; genus Eleutherodactylus; species Eleutherodactylus coqui. Next base: position 167,593,893 of record NC_089840.1, read on the forward strand.
CGCCAGCGCCGGAGGGGGTAAGTGTATAACTTCTGTATGGCCAATATTTAATGCACGATGTATATTACAAAGTGCATTAATTTGGCCATACAGAAGTGCATAACCCCACTTGCTGTCGCGGGACAACCCCTTTAAACTTAAAGACGAGGAAAGTTTTAGAGGGGGGGGTTTAGTGAAGAGAAGAGAAAGAAAAAGCTAAGATGGGGTAGAGAGGTGAGGGATGAACTTAGGGTAGGGAGGGGAGGGGGGGTGGTAGGGGGGACGAGGGATGGGGGGGCGACCTATGCAGCCTCAATTGGTTAGATTATAGCTCCGTCACCAGAGGAAGCTGTGGCAGTTATATGTGAGCGTAGCCGAAGAGGCGGGGTGGTTCCGTTCGCCACCCAGGTGGACACGTATCCCGAAGCTGATTCCAAGTAAGCCATACTACCAGATATTTGTTGTATCTCGACTCGTCTCTGGCATATAGTTCCTCTAAGTGCCTTATGTTATCTAATGCCTCCAGCCACATTAACTGAGAGGGTGGGGAAGTGGACTTCCACTTTCTAGGAATCGCCTGTCTTGTTGCTAGGATGAAAAATCTCAACAGTGAGTTCTTGGCCTTAGCCAGAGATCCAGGGAACATGGACAGCAATGTAAGTTCCGGGGTTAAGTGAATCCGGTTACCGTTGACCCACGTATAGAGAGCCCGACTTCCTGCCAGAGAGGGCTAATCAGCGCACATGACCACCATATATGAATAAGAGTACCTTTTTCCGACAGACATCTCCAGCAGGCATCCGGGTGTTGAGGATAGAATCTGGCCAATCTCTCAGGGGTCCTATACGACCTCGTGAGGATTTTATAATTTAGTTCTTGCAGTTTGCTTGAGATGTTTATTTTGAATCTCAGTATATAGGCTTTCCTCCATGCTTCCTCTGTAAGTGCCTCTCCTAGATCTCCTTCCCATTCCCTCTCTAAGCCCCTCCCTATGTCCCGAGTTTCCTCATCCACCAAGATTCTATATAAGCATGAGATTTTACTGTTGTTCGTCTGGTTACATATGAAATGATTCTCAAAAGGTGTCAGGGGTAGGTTTATTTTATCAAACTCTCCCAGGGATCTTATATAGTGGCTTAATTGGAGATACTGGTACCATGCTCCAGCTGGGGGCCCCAACTCTCCAAGCACCTCCCCTAATGTTTTGAGTCCCCCTGTCCCCAGCATGTCTTTTACCATCGGTATCTCTGTTGGGCGTGTAATTGTCATTATATTTGTAAGAGATAAACCTTTGAAGGAAAAGGGGATGTCTGAATTGCCTACCAGAGGTGTTAGGGGACCGGGTCTCGCTATTAGTTTTGCTTTAGTAGCCGATCCCACCCAAGCCAATAGAATGTTTTCAATAATAGGAGACAGTTCAGGATTTCTATAGCTCGCATGACCTGGTAGCCACAATAAACCTTGGCCCTTATATGGAATTGCATCCTGCTCCATCGTCACCCATCGTTTTTGGGGGCTCCTGAGGATTAGGTCTAACATGCGTCGCGACAAGGTAGCCTTGTAGTATAGCACTATATTTGGTATGCCCATTCCACCGCGCTCTCGTGGACCAGTGAGTGCTCTCCAGTTACGTCTAGGTCGTCTTCCGCCCCATATGAACCGCATCATTATTCTCCTAATCTGCTTCAGAAAGGCTCCTGGCAGGCGTATCGGCACTGTTTGAAGGGCGTATAATAGTCTAGGAAGAATATTCATTTTGACAGTGCTAATTCTGCCAAACCAGGAGAGGAGCACTACGCGCCATCTATCCATGTCTTCTTCTAATTTAGTTAGAAGGGGCTTATAATTTTTTTGGAAGAGGTCAGCAATGTCCGGCTTGATTGTGATTCCTAAGTATTTAATGCTGTCCTTGTTCCAAGAAAATGAAAAAGCAGGTTTCATGGCCTCTATTTCGTCTTCTGGAATGTTGATATTGAGGATTTTTAGATTTACTCAGGTTTACCTTAAAATTTGAGAGTTGGCCAAATCGGTGAAACTCTTTTAGAATGTTAGGGAGGGCAATTCTAGGGTTGGTTATATAAATTAACAGGTCATCAGCATATAGGGCTAATTGTTGCTCTTCGTTCTTCGTCTGGATCCCTCTGATGTTATCATTTGTCCGGAGGGCATTTGCCAGAGGCTCCATGACTATAATGTACAAAAAAGGGGATAGGGGGCAGCCCTGCCGGGTACCGTTTTTGATCTGTATCTGCTGTGAGAGTCTGCCGTTAACCCTAATTCGGGCGGAGGGGTCAGAGTATAGTGCCATCACTCATCCTAGAAACCTCGGACCCAGCCCTATTTGCTCGAGGGCCGTCTCCAGAAACCCCCATCCCACCCTATCAAACGCTTTCTCAGCGTCAACCGTTAAGAGACATAGTTGTTCTCCTGAGCTCTGAGCCCTGGGCAGGAGCGACAATGTTCTTATTGTATTGTCTCCAGCTTTCCTACCGCGTACGAATCCCGCTTGGTCCCTGTGGATCAGGGTGCGAATGTGTGGCTGGAGATGGCCCGCGAGCATCTTGGAGAACAATTTTGTGTCGACGTTTAGTAGCGATATTGGCCTATAGCTCCCGCATTGAGTAGGGTCCTTTCCGAGTTTGGGCAGGACCGTAATCACCGCTTGCAGAGCCTGTTTCGGAAAGGGACAGGCCTTGTAGATCGTGTTAAAGGCTTCAAGCAACATAGGGACTAATTGGTCTACAAAAGTTTTGAAAAAGCAGGGCGTAAAGCCATCTGGGCCCGGGCTCTTGCCTGTCTTCAGTGACATTATTGCTTCCTTCAATTCTTGTAACGTGAAATCCCCTTCTAGAGCCTGTTTATCTGTGTCTGGTATGGCGTTAGGTGCGTGTGTTGCAATATATGTGTTTCTATCAGTGATTAGCTCTTGTTCCGGTGCTCCTCTTCCTTCCTCCAGATTATTTAAGTCCTGATAGAATGCTTGAAAGCTTTCAAGGATTCCGTTGTTATGTATGGTGCACAGGCCCCTCTCCTGGTTTGTTGATTGCAAATATGTACGTCTGCTGTGACCTAGGATTCAGGGCTCTCGCTAGTCCCTTGCCACACTTATCTCCATATTCATAGAACCTCCCTTTTAGTTTATCTCGCTGACAAAGTGAGGCCTGGTCTAGTATGCGGAGTATTTCTGTCCGCGTTGAGAAAATTTCTGCGACGATGTCGTCTGCCGGTGATGTCTTATTGGTTGTCTCTAATTTGTCTAGGCATTTCAGCAGCTCTTCTAGTTTAGCTGTTCTGAGTTTTTTGAGCCTGGCCCCGTGCGCAATAAATATCCCTCGTAAGACGCACTTGAGAGCTTCCCATTTAATGGGGGGCAGTGTGGGATCTGTTGCATGGTTTAATCTAAAGTCGTCTATGGTCTGTTGTATTTCCTGTTTGCAGACTACATCATCTAACAAATTGTCGTTCAAACGCCAATTGAAAGACGTACTGTCCCACCACCTCTATATGGATGGTATTGGGCAGGTGATATGCAGAGCATGGTTATCTCCCGACAATGCTTAGAATTGAGGCCAAAAAGTTCAATCTTGATTTCATCAGACCAGAAAATCTTGTTTTTTGTGAGAGTCCTTTAGGTGTTTTTTGGCAAATTTCAGGTGGCTTACATGTGTATTTTACTGAGGAGAGGCTTATTTCTGGCCCCTCCGCCATAAAGCCCAGAATGGTGGAGTCTGCAGTAATGGTTGACCTTCTAGAAGTTTCTCCCATCTGCACACAGGATCTTTAGAGCTCAGCCAGAGTGACCATTGGGTTCTTGGTCACCTCGCTTACCAAGGTCCTTCACCCCTGATTATTAAGTTTGGACAGCTCTAGGAAGAATCCTGGTTGTTCCAAACTTCTTCCATGTAAGTATTATGGAGGCCACTGAGCTCTTGGGAACTATCAGTGCAGCATAATGTATTTGCAGCCTTCTCCAGATCTTTGCCTCCACAGAATGCTGTCTCTGAGCTCTACTGGCAGTTCTTTCCTCCTCCTGGCTTGGTTGTGGTTCTGATATGCATTGTGAGCAGTGAGACCTTATATAGATCTTTTAAAATTATGTCCAGTCAACTATATTCCCCACAGGGGACTCGAATCAAGGTGTAGATAATCTAGAAAAATGTGAGGTGCACAGAGCTAAATTTCAAGTTTCATACCAAAGGGTGTGAATATTTATGTCAATGCAAAATGTTACTTTTTAATTTTTTTAAATTTACAAAGATTTCTAACATTCTGTTGTCACTTTGTCATTATAGGGTATTGAAATAACAGGGACATGCATAAGCAGGACAGCGTCTAGATAAGTGGTAGTATATACCACAATTTAGTGTATGATAAAAGGGGACTTACCTGGTGCTTAGCGGGGTTCCTAATTTGGGATGTAACCCACTAGAACCCTGGAGTCCTGGTCAGCGTTGATATTTTTATTCAATGGTCCAGGAGTCTTGCAGTGATCCAAGTTATGAGCACCATATGCGTTCTTCTCACCGAAGTTTAATTCGGCGGAACGTAATTATGACGTGGGGAACCATGAGTTATTGGCAATCAACTGGGCTCTAGAAGAGTGGCAACACCATCTTGAGGGGCCTAGACACCCCATTACCATGTACACTGATCACAAGAACTTGGTATATCTCGCCAATGCTAAAAGACTCACTGCTCGGCAGGCCAGGTGGGTGTTATTTTTTGCCAGGTTTAATTTTGTCGTGATATATATCCTGGGGGAGAAGAACGTGAAGGCAGACTCCCTGTCATGGAGTTTTGGGGCACCGAAAGGTGAGACTATTACTCCCGACAATATCTTGGCACCTGGGGTGGTGGTAGCAGCTGTAGAATCTCACCTCATCCCCCAACTACAGCACGGTCAGCAGGACACTCCCTCAGGGGTTCCGGAGGGCAGATGGTTTGTGCCAGAGACCTTACGTCTCAGAGTCATTGAAGAATCGCACTCATCGGTTTTCGCAGGCCAACCAGGGGTTCAGGGTACTCTGGATCTTTGTTCTAGACAGTTCTGGTGGCCAGGCATGTCTCAGGAGATCCAAAACTTTGTTAAGGGATGCTCTGTCAGTGCATGCAGTAAAAGTCGGCATCTGGAGGGGCCTCAAGACCGTTACTGGTACCTTCTCATCCGTGGTCGCAGTTATCAGTAGATTTTATCTCAGAAGTACACCATTATTTTAGTGATTGTAGACCGGTTCTCAAAAATGGCACAAAAAAGCTACCTTCGGCAATAGAATTTTCCAGGATTTTTGTGAAAGAAAGCATTCGTCTACATGGGGTTCCCGAGAACATTGTATCAGATCGCGGGGTTCAGTTTGTTGTGCAGTTTTGGCGAGCCTTCTGCAAAAACCTGGGGACATCGCTGTCCTTCTCATCAGCCTTCCACACGCAAACTAATGGTCAGACTGAGCAGAAGAACCAAGATTTAGTGCAATATTCACGGTTGTTTGCCAGTGAAAAAGCTCATCAGTGGGCAGATTTCTTGCCGTTGGCAGAGTTTGCCCTAAACAATCGCATTTATTCTTCTTCTGCGGTGTCTCCATTCTTTTGTGTATATGGGCAGCATCCTCGCTTCCTTACGGCTATTCCTACACCATCTGCTTGTCCTGCAGCTGATGTTGCCACAGATACGCTGCAGGGAGTATGGAAAGAAGTACAGGAAAACCTGGAAGCGACGGGGACTCATATGCAGTTGCGTAGTAGGAAGAGTCTGTCAATGTCTGAACCTTACAGGGTGGGACAGAAAGTATACCTGTCTTCTAAAAATCTTAAATTGAAGCTTCCATCTTTAAAACTGGCGCCGCGTTATGTGGGGCCCTTTGTCATCACGTGGGTAGAGAATCCTCTGGCCTATGAACTTGATTTACCAGCTACATGGAGGGTTCACAGGGTGTTTCATCTTTATTGAAGCCTTTTGTTCCTTCGGTGATATGCAAGGCTCTCCCATCTGCCTTGGTCTGCTTGTATTTTTCTGTTGATTGTATCATCTGCCCATCCTGTCGGTATTCTAACTTGTTACATCTTGGTACGCCAGTGTCCCCTCTCGGTCCCTAGTGAGAGTAGGGACCGCTGCCAAGTTGCCCTCCTGGGGTTAGCCAGGGGTGGAGGCAAGTAAGCAGGGACAGGCGGTTGCAGGTAAGTTCTAGGGCAACCCGGGCTGGCGTACCGGTGGGTAGGATAACAATAATACTATAAAGGATAAAAATGTCCTTGCGCTCGTTTAACAAGACTTACAGGCTTACTAAAATTTGTTGAAGTAAAAATATTTAATAATAGTACGTCTTTACTGCGCCATGACGCAGATAGTCACCACATCGCACGGAGACGTCGGAGAAACGCTGCAACAGCACCCAACATCCACCATGTGAAGACAACATGATAAGATTAATTAATTTATGCATACTTTATATAGAAGGTCGATTGTTATCACCCTTCATGCTTGAAGAAGGTGTTTGTTGTCATGCTGAAATGCGTTCATCTACTTATACTATACCTTACTTGCATGCCTATATTTTATCTGCTATATGCCATTTTAAAATACATTGCATTAACTGTAATATACATATACTATTATTGAATATTTTTACTTCAACAAACTTTAGTAATCCTGTAAGTCTGATTAAACGAGTGCAATGACATTTTTATTCTTTATAGTACTACTAGCGTACCCGTCGCGCGTTGCTGCGAAGACAGACATACATACATACATTCGTTTTTATATATCTAGATAGCAGCTTTCAAGTTACCTCAGCGGTATAATATATAACAACCAATCACAGCACAGCAGCTTTCATGTTACCTCAGCAGTATAATATTTAGCAACCAATCACAGCACAGCTTTCATGTTACCTCAGCGGTATAATATATAGCAACCAATCACAGCACAGCTTTCATGTTACCAAAGCAGTATAAGAAATAGCAACCAATAACAGCACAGCTTTCATTTTACCTCAGCAGTATAAGAAATTGCAACCAATCACAGCACAGCTTTCATTTTACCTCAGCATTCTCAATATCCAGCAATTGTCTTGCGAAACGTTCAGCGGATGCATCATTTTTTAGTTGAACACGCATCCCGTTGCTCGTAATGCCTTTTGCTTTTGTGCTTGAGATGGAAATCAAACGATCTTTGTCTGGGGGGCATAACTGTCGACGATGCTCGCAGGATAGGTGTACTATGCCAGTAATCTTCCCAGGAGTGTACTCAACAACTTCCCAAAGTTTCATGGCGATTAGATGAATAGTGTAGTAGCGCAAAAAGGACAGACAGACAGACATACATTCCTTTTTATATATATAGATGACATCAGGAAGTGAGAGAATTAGATTCCGTACGTAAAATTTGGACGCTAATTATTTTGCGCTTAGAATTGAATAATCGAGTTGGGACCTATTAACTTTTCCTATTTATGACATAATGAATGCTTGTGCCAAATTTCAAGTTTCTATGACATTGGGAAGCGAGAAAATTAGATTACGTACGTAAAATTTGGACGCTAATTCTTTGGCGCTTAGAATTGAATAATCGAGTTGGGACTAGAGATGAGCGAGCGTACTCGGAAAAGCACTACTCGCTCGAGTAATTTGCTTTATCCGAGTATCGCTGTGCTCGGGTCTGAAGATTCGGGTGCCGGCACGGAGCGGGGAGCTGCAGGGGAGAGCGGGGAGGAACGGAGGTAAGATCTTTCTTTCCCTCTCTCCCGCCCGCTCTCCCCTGCTCCCCGCTGCGACTCACCTGTCAGCCGCAGCGGCACTCGAATCTTCAGACCCGAGCACAGCGATACTCGGATAAAGCACATTACTCGAGCGAGTAGTGCTTTTCCGAGAACGCTCGCTCATCTCTAGTTGGGACCTATTAACTTTTCCTATTTATGACATAATCAATGCTCGTGCCAAATCTCAAGTTTCTATGACATTGGGAGATGCGAAAATTAGATTCCGTACGTAAAATTTGGACGCTAATTATTTGGCGCTTAGAATTGAATAATCGAGTTGGGACCCATTAACTTTTCCTATTTATGACATAGTCAATGCTCGTGTCAAATTTCAAGTTTCTATTACATTGGGAAGTGAGAGAATTAGATTCCGTACGTAAAATTTGGACGCTAATTCTTTTGCGCTTAGAATTGAATAATCGAGCTGGGACCCATTAACTTTTTCTATTTTTGACATAATCAATGCTCGTGCCAAATTTCAAGTTTCTATGACATTATGAAGTGAGAAAATTAGATTCCGTACATAAAATTTGGACGCTAATTCTTTGGCGCTTAGAATTGAATAATCGAGTTGGGACCTATTAACTTTTCCTATTTATGACATAATCAATGCTCGTGCCAAATTTCAAATTTCTATGACATTGGGAAGTGAGAAAATTAGATTCCGTACGTAAAATTTGGACGCTAATTCTTTGGCGCTTAGAATTGAATAATCGAGTTGGGACCCATTAGCTTTTCCTATTTATGACATGATCAATGCTCGTGCCAAATTTCAAGTTTCTATGACATTGGGAAGTGAGAGAATTAGATTCCGTACATAAAATTTGGATGCTAATTCTTTGGCGCTTAGAATTGAATAATGGAGTTGGGACCCATTAACTTTTCCTATTTATGACATAATCAATGCTCGTGCCAAATTTCAAGTTTCTATAACATTGGGAGGTGAGAAAATTAGATTCCGTACGTAAAATTTGGACGCTAATTCTTTGGCGCTTAGAATTGAATAATCGAGTTGGGACCTATTAACTTTTCCTATTTATGACATAATCAATGCTCGTGCCAAATTTCAAGTTTCTATTACATTGGGAAGTGAGAGAATTAGATTCTGTACGTAAAATTTGGACGCTAATTCTTTGGCGCTTAGAATTGAATAATCGAGTTGGAACCCATTATCTTTTCCTATTTTTGACATAATCAATGCTCGTGCCAAATTTCAAGTTTCTATGACATTGGGAAGTGAGAAAATTAGATTCCGTACGTAAAATTTGGACGCTAATTCTTTGGCGCTTAGAATTGAATAATCGAGTTGGGACCTATTAACTTTTCCTATTTATGACATAATCAATGCTCGTGCCAAATTTCAAGTTTCTATGACATTGGGAGGTGAGAAAATTAGATTCCGTACGTAAAATTTGGACGCTAATTCTTTGGCGCTTAGAATTGAATAATCGAGTTGGGACCTATTAATTTTTCCTATTTATGACATAATCAATGCTCGTGCCAAATTTCAAGTTTCTATGACATTGGGAGGTGAGAAAATTAGATTCCGTACGTAAAATTTGGACGCTAATTCTTTGGCGCTTAGAATTGAATAATCGAGTCGGGACCCATTAATTTTTCCTATTTATGACATAATCAATGCTCGTGGCAAATTTCATGTTTCTACAATATCGGGAAGTGAGAGAATTAGTGGCAATGATGGAAATCAAACGTTCTACGTGGGGGGGGGGGCGTAACTGTCGACGACGCTCGCACGCGCGCCATTTATCACAGCATAAATGTACTATGCCTATAATCTTCCCAGGAGTGTACTTAACAACTTCCCAAAGTTTCATGGCGATCGGATGAATGGTGTAGTAGCGCATAAAGGACAAACAGACAGACAGACACACACACAGACAGACAGACATTTAATTTTATATATATAGATTATAGGGTACTAGCGTACCCGTCGCGCGTTGCTGCGAAGACAGACATACATACATTCGTTGCTGCGAAGACAGACAGACATAGCTATCCAATCCAGTTATTTACACTTTGCTTGTCTGCCTGCGTGCCATGGATTATTCTAGGGGTTTTCCCCAGCTCGCAACATTGTATCCAATAAGCGAGTTCTCCACTAAACATTGTTCTCCATGAAAGAACTGAGCGTACCTTTTTTAAAAATGACGGCAGCAGCGACCAATGAGATTTTGTAGGCCGCTGCTTCCCCCTTGCAGGCTGAATAAAATAGCCGTTGTGTGGAACATCCAATTTATCCGGCTGCTGTGGCTTCTTGGGAAGATACGTTGGGTGGAACATACAATTTATCCAGCTGCTGTGGCTTCTTAGGAAGATATCCTAGTACTTGTTTACCCACTTCCAACTCCAATGGTAATTGGCTGGCGTGCTCTAGTGGTTCCAAGCTGTACGTGTCATAATAGAGCCTTAATGACATCACAATGCAGCTTTATAGAACATGTTGGGGCATGTTCAAGGGCGTCCGATGTTGATGTCATAATTCTTTGGCGCATAGAATTGAATAATCGAGTTGGGACCCATTAGCATTTCCTATTTATGACATATTCAATGCCCGTACCAAATTTCAAGTTTCTATGTGAGAAAATTAGATTCCGTACGTAAAATTTGGACGCTAATTTTTTGGCGCAGCACAGCTTTCATTTTACCTCAGCATTCTCAATATCCAGCAATTGTCTTGCGAAACGTTCGGTGGATGCATCATCTTGTAGTTGAACACGCATCCCGTTGCTCGTAATGCCTTTTGCTTTTGTGCTTGAGATGGAAATCAAACGATCTTTGTCTGTGGGGCATAACTGTCGACGATGCTCGTACGCGCGCCACCTATCGTAGGATAGTTGTACTATGCCTATAATCTTCCCAGGAGTGTACTCAGCGGTCGTCTGTGTAATATATTAGTATATGAGGAGGCGGTTGTCTGTGTAATATATTAGTATATGAGGAGGAGGTCGTCTGTTTAATATATTAGTATATGAGGAGGCGGTCGTCTGTGTAATATATTAGTATATGAGCAGGAGGTCTCACAATGCAGCTTTATAGAACATGTTGGGGCATGTTCAAGGGCGTCCGATGTTGATGACATCAGTGATGACATCACAATAGCAGGTGGCTTACTTATTCGATCTACGTGGGGGGGTGGTAATTTTCGACGACGCTCGCGCGCGCGCCATTTATCGTAGGATAGTTGTACTGTGCCTATAATCTTCCCAGGAGTGTACTCAACAACTTCCCAAAGTTTCATGGCGATCGGATAAATGGTGTAGTAGCGCATAAAGGACAAACAGACACGCACGCACACAGACATACATTCATTTTTATATATATAGATTGAGTGCAGAAGGATGGGGAAAACTAGAATTTTTTAAATTTCCATAAGGCCACAACATAACAAGATGCAAAAAAAAAGCAAAAGGGTCTGAAGGCTTTTCGAATATTTTATATATTGTAAGGGTGCATTACACAGAATGACCTGTAGAGGGCAATAGACAGGCATTCTAATACTGCAGAGAGGGTTAACACCTGATGGGGGCATGGCAGAAACTAGAAAAAAGCAACAGATCCGTCCAGAATCAGGAAAGGAAGTATATCAAAAAACACTTTACATGATTACTAGATACTTAGTTATATTTACAAGAAATCTATTGTTATACTTTTCCTATGATAGATTAACTTACTGTTAAAGGGCTTGTGCCAAGATGGCATTCCCCGTTCATATGCACTGCTGGGCATATAAACATCATAAAGTGGGGTCTCCCACTCAGGACCCCCTCAATATCCCAGAACAGAGAGCTGCTCCTGTCCTGGCAGACCATCCACTGTCCTGTTAATACATGAGAACCATTTAAAGGGAGCATATTTGGGGTATTGCTTGAAGGGGGTCAGTAGGTGACAACTCTTGACCTTTATGCTTTTCTGGAGCTCCTGTGTTGTAAGATTCAGTCCACAATTGTTTTTCATCAAGTTTCTATTGCATCCTGGTGGTCAGAATAGTGTAGTAGCTAAAAAAAGACATACCTGATAGGCCTCTTATATGGTAATCAGGGTAGTGATCTCATGGATCATAAGTATGTACCGTTTTCTTACTGCATATGTTTCTTATGAGCACAGAGACATTTTTGTATGTACTACTCTATTTTGTTCTTTTCAAAAATTTGCCATTTTGGCCCCTTTTCTGCCATCCGGCCCTGGATGTCTTCGTGCATAAGAGACGTATTCATTGCAGACCGGGATTCTCTGTGTGGCGACAGCATTCTCTTGGTTTTGTCACTCACACCAGGTGAGTGCTTATTGGTTTATTCCACTTGTTCACCACCATTACAGTTTGCCTAAGGCGCTTTCTCAGATACTGTAAGAAGAGTATGATGGCTTTCTGAAATACGTGGAGAGTTCATGCACTTGTATACTATGGGCCAATGATTCCAGGGAACAATAGCTCCAAACTATGACATCACTATTAGATTCATATAGAGGCACAGTGTGAATCCACAGACTTCTGTGGATGCCATGTTTTACCTCCACACAACTCTAAGGTTGTACAAATATATGAGGTGTTATTTACAGTAAGGACTGAAGATTTCTTTTAAACTTTTTTTTTAACAGCCTGCCACTCCGGTACTCACAGGTTGCAGCCAGAGAACAATACACTGCATGTTCAAGTCACTATAGGGGAATGAAAAATGATCAGTAGGTTGTATGCAGTACCCAGAAATCTCATTAAAAACCACAGCTTACCGCATAAAAAATAAGCGTCACACATCTCCATTGACAGTAAAAAGCTATTTTGTTATAGTTTTTAATTTTTTAAAGTGGAAAAACATAAAAACATTCAAGAGGTCTTCCAGTCATAGGACCTTTTTGCAGTTTTCACCCATCCAATAGCACAGCCAGATAGCCAAACACTGTGCTCAGGTAGCTATCTGCCTCATTGAAATAAATCAACCAGAGGCTCCATTCCCCACTACTCTACAGAAATGGGACAATGTATTTTGCACTGTGAAATAGGGGGGACAGGTACCCAATTCTCAGGATCCCAACAGTCAGATCCCCGCCAATCAATCAGTTTTTCACCCATCTAGTGGAGGGATAAAAACTAAAAAAAAAGTTCCATTTCAGGAATACTCCCTTAACTCTTCCCAAAATGGTGCAATTGTGTTTGTTCTCTTTTTCCCAACTCTAACATTTTTAAATGTTTTTCAGTGCATTATATGCTACCAGGAAAAAAAATGCAACTAGTCCCACCAAAAACAAGCCCTCATACTGCTGTGTCAACAGAAAAATGTTAAAAAGTTATGGCTCTTCAAAGAGGAGAAAGAAAAATTTACTGTGTTTTCAAAAGTTTAAAATAGTTTTACCTCTAGGGCTTAGTCAGACAAGCGATTTTTTAGCGCTCTGATAGAACCAATGCTTTCAAATAGAAGTGGTCACATGTCCGATTTTTACATGCCCGAAAAAAAAAAATCACACCTGTAAAAAATAGGACAGCATTTATTGCATGTGACCGATAGAAAAAAAATTTGAAACCCCTGGATGCTGTGACATACAGGGAATTCACCTTGTTATCAATGGGGCCGGCGGCAGCAGCACCATCCCCATTGCAAACATAGGAAGAAGATCGTGCTCCCCTTCCACAGCTGTGGCAGAGGAGTGTGATGATATCACATTGCTTCCAATGGGACATATATTGAAAAAAGAGAATGGCAGCAGATTGAGGTGCAACTTCATGCGTGCATGCGGATGCCTCTTTATTCCTCAGAAATCATCAGAGAGCGCAACGTTTCGACCCTTCATCTGGGTCTTTGTCAAACTGACTGGCAATATCACTATACATGTTTAAATACATCTAACAACCAATTACCAATACTTGTTAAAATCACATATACTCTACAGGTGTCCATAGTATTACCTCTATGTGTTTGCTCCAATGCTCCCGACCTCCATGTGAAGGCAGCTGCTCAGTTGACGTCCTACAGTGCTCAGCGCGCATGTCCAGAAGTAAATAAACCCAGTATCGTAAATTCATTGCCCATCACGCATGCGCGAGATGAAGTCTCGTGTCATCCCTACGTCATCGCTTGTGACCTAGCAACAGGGGACGCATCGGAATGCCAGTGATCCAGTCAACGACGCGCGTGTGTGGGAGGAGACACCGTCTCTACCTCCCCCCCAATGTTAATCCAGATGAAGGCAAAAAACCCAATGAGGTAGAGGCCAATTTTCCCCATTTAAGGGAAAGACATTCCTTTCTGACTCCAATTTGGCAATAGTAATAATCTCCAAATCACCGACCCTTCTGAGTAATCAGTACTATTGTATCACTCAAGAGAGACGCCCAGGCCCCTCTTATATTCTTTTATCGAGTTCACTATCACCGTATGCTCAGGAGAGAGTTCCATAGTCTCAGTGCTCTTACAGAAAAAAATCCCCTTCTATGTTGTGAAGAAACCTTCTTTCCTATCGATTTAGAGAGCACACCTTGTTACAGTCACAATCCTGGGTAAAATAGATCATGGGAGAGATCTCTATCACAGCAGTTAAAGTGCTTTTTATGAATTCTTGTCATTTTATTTTGAAAATAATACTTTACAAAAAATGCTATTTAACCCCTTAGTGACCAAGCCTGTTTGCGCCTTAATGCCCAAGCCAAATTTTGGAAATCTGAGATATGTCACTTTAACATAGAATAGCTCCGTAAAGGGTTTGCATATTCAAGTGATTTTTCGCCACATGTTGTACTTCATTTAGGGCTCAGTCACACAGGCGTTTTGCCGCACAAATTTTTGCACGCATAACTGATGTGTTCAAAAAGTTGCTTGACATAAGCGGACGTCACAGCGGAAAAAACACTGCTAGCAGTGTTTATTCGCTCAAAAGGGGTCAGTCACATGGGCATTTTTCCGCTCAAAAAGAGCACTGCCCTCTATCTTCTGCTGCGGCTGTGACAGCTGCAGCAGGGGTTCCTTGGATGTGAAACCCCCTGGATGCTTTCACATCCAGGAGTTTTACCTGCGGTCAATTGGGCTGGCGGAAGCATTGAGACATATACTTAAGATTGCGATCCTCTGCCACAGCTGTGACAGCTGTGCCACATCTGTCACAGCTGTGGCAGAGGAGAACGATGTTCTTCCATTGAATTCAATGGAGCCAGCAATACAGCCGGCTCCATTGAAAGCAATGGGCTGCCGGCACGTGCTGCAGTGATTTTCGGGGAAGGGCTTAAATATAAGCCCTTCCCTGAAAATCAATCCAATAATATGTAAAAAAAAAAATCTATACTCACCTCTCTGCAGCTGCCGGGGCTCAGCAGCATCCAGCCGGCTCTTCTCCTGCACTGCTCTGAGAAGTATTCAGCAGGCGGGGATTTAGAATCCCCGCCTGCTGAATGGGCTGCCTCTGATTGGCTGAGCACTGTGACCAATCAGAGGCAGCTCTCAGCTATTGAATGACAGCTGAGAGCTGCCTCTGATTGGTCTCTGCACCCAGCCAATCAGAGGCAGCACTCACCCATTCAAGAATTCATATTCATGAATTGGTATTCAATTATACTTTAAGCCCAATATTGCCGGCTCCATTGAATTCAATGGGAGAACATCGCTTTCCTCAGCCACAGCTGTGGCAGAGGATCGCGATCTTCAGTATATGTTCTTAATGGGGTCAGCGCTGCTGCCGCCGGCCCCATTGAGCGCAAGGTGAAACCCCTGGATGTGACAGGGCACAACTGAATAAATTCCAGGCCCCATTGCTCACTTAGGGCGCCCACCCACTGGCGATTTTTTTTCCTTTGCGTTTTTTCTCAAGAGCAATTAGAATTGAATGTGTTCCTGTCCACTTGCGTTTTTTTTTTCAGTCCGTTGCAATTTTTAACATAGGAACTGTCAGTTGCATATGTGTCCTTATTTTTCTCTTAATGCACCCATGAATGTCAATGGAAATTAACGGAAAAGGCGCGAAAATGCCGCAAAAAACGCCGCAGAAAACGCACCAAAAACGCGCGGAAAACGCTGCGTTTTTCACGCACGAAAATCGCAAACGCCAGTGGGTGGGCGCCCTTATGCCGAAAAAAAAAATTGACTTCCTAAAAATAATCCCTTCCCTCTGTGCTCTTTTTGGAGTTCCCTTAATCTTAGATAAAAGTAATAATGTAAACTGTGTGGTATGTCCAAAGACAGGGGTAATTAAAGGGGCCTGGTTGGGATGGGCACATGGGACAATAAAACTGGGTATCCCTCCTCCTCTCATGCTTTTTGGGGGGGTATTTCTTGATCTCAGTGGCAGGAATGGAGTGTAAAATGTGGGGCTCTGTGAGGCTTTGTAAGTTTGCTGAGGTGCGGCGGTCTCACACAGAAGGCGCTCAACAAGCTGCTCCTGGAACTTCAGGAAGACGAGTGTCCCTGGGGCTTCTTGTAAATTACGTATTACAGGTAGCGATCTGAATAATTTCAGGCTCACACAGCTGTATGTGGAATCTGCTTGCGGGGACCACAGCGGATCTCAGCTGTGAGCTCGGCCGTGGCCTTGCGTACGGCACCATAATGTACTGCGCATAACTGCGTACTCACAAGGCGGTCATGCACAGTACACCTTTTCTTGTTTATATTTCCCCTGCCATCGCTTAGCGATGACACGGGTACCCGCAGCCCGTACACAATGTAGTTGTGTATGGGCTGCGGGTATATCCACGACCATGGAGGACAATGGGCTCTATGTTGTTGATATCTGCGGTAAAATAGAACACACTGCATTCTTTTTTTTGTGATTACGTATTTCCAACTCACAAATAAATAAATATGGCTGGAAAATGTATTCTTGGTTAAGTCATCTGGGAGACATGGTATCGAGCTCGTATATCCATCTGAGTTCTCGTTTTTTCAACAGTGTCTCCCTATCACCTCCTCTGGGTAGTGGGGGTACATGATCGATTACCCTGTACTTCAGTTGGTTGGAGACAGGGAGTTGCATGTTCTTCGTCCTAATAGTACTTTTGTGCTTCACCATACCTGATCTCACCTCCATTGTGGTCTCGCCCACATAACCCATGCCACATGGGCAGGTGATGAGGTAGATCACGTATGATGAAGCACAAGAGAATCTCCCCTGGATCTTATATCTGTTGCCTCTAGATGGGTGAAAAAAATAGTCACCTCTGGCCAAGTTGCTGCAACAAGAGCACGCGAGGCATGGAAAGTTTCCCTTCTTGGGGGGCTTTAGTGTAGATTGTACGGATGTTTTCTTGCCCAAAAAATGGGAATGCACCAACCTGTCTCCAATACTAGTCCCCCTACTGTACGCCATAAGTGGAGTGCTGTTAAACTCTACAACTTCAGGACCACCCAATGTCAACAAAGGCCAATGCTTTCTGATTATACCTTTTATTGAACGACTCGCATTATTGTATGTAGATACAAACGGAACTCTGTTAGACTCCCTCATCCTTAATTTAGGGATTAAAAGATCCCGTTGTGAGAGAGTTCTGGCTTTACCTGCAGCCTCCTTTACCAACTGGGTCGGATAACCCCTGCTGATGAATCTATCACACATCTCATTAAGCCTCTGATCAACCGTATCGTCATGTGCAATTCTCCTCACTCTTAGTAATTGACTCCATGGTAAGGAGTTCTTCATTGCCCTAGGATGGTCACTGCCATAATGCAAAAGACTGTTGCGATCTGTATTTTTTACAAACAGATCACTTTGCAGATGTCCACCTTGTTTTTTGACCCGTACGTCCAAAAATTGGATCTCCACGGTCGAGTGCGTCATCATAAATTGTAACTCGTGATACATAGAGTTTAGAAATACTTGGAATTCCTGTAGCAATGGGAGTGACCCATCCCAGAGCATGAAGACATCGTCAATATATCAGCCCCAGTAGAGTATCGAGGATTTAAATGCAGACGTATAGATGAACTGTTCTTCAAATTGGCGCACAAATATATTGGCGTAGGTGGGTGCCATATTAGATCCCATAGCTGTGCCCTGTCGCTGTCTGAAGTACACCCCACCACCCCCCCCCCGAACAAAAAATAATTGTTCACGAGGATGTACTCCAGCAGCGACAGGGCAAAGCCAACACAACCAGAGGGCATATCCGAGACATCAAGAAAATTCCTAACCGCCTGTACTCCCTTATCATGATTGATCGAGGTATAGAGTGCAGTCTCGTTAAATGTGGCCAGAATGGTTTCATCCGTAATGGTCAAAGTAGAGATTTTATTTTAAAAATCCGACGTATCTCTAATATAAGACCCTGCCTCTTCTGCATGTCGCCTCAAGATCTTGTCGAGAAAGTGGGCTGGACCACTGAAGAGGGAGTCCCTACCGGACACTATAGGTCTACCAGGAGGATTATTTAAATCTTTGTGGATCTTAGGTAAGACGTAAAAGGTGGGAACCATGGGGTGTTGAATATCCAAAAATGTACGCAGTTTGTCATCTATGATGCCTGCTAGTAGGGCATCATTGTACATGATCCTCAATTGGTTTTGAAACCTAAATGTAGGATCATGTTGAAGTTTCTCATAGACATTGGTATCGCTGAGTTGCCTCTCAATTTCTCTTACGTACATAGTCGTATCCAACACCACTATGGCGCCACCGTTGTCAGCTGGTTTGACTATAACACTCTCATCTCTAGAGAGCATGGTTAAGGCCTGTTCCTCTGATCGAGTGAGGTTCCGTCTAGGTCTGCCCCCTCGACTAAGGATCTTATTTCGCAATTTCTCTACATCCCTCTGTACAGCACTGGCAGAAACCTCTACCTGATGATTGGTAGTAGGGGGCTGAAAATTGCTCTTGCTGTGCAGACCAACCCCCACCGAGGAAAAATACTCACGGGGATTGGTCTGGACAGCAGTATGTATGGGTTGTGAAGCAAAATGACTTTTTAGTTTAAGATTCCTGAAAAAACGGTGCAGATCTATATTAAGATCAAACCAATTCACATGTGAGACCCGACAAAATGAAAGTCCTGTAATTTCCATTTGAGACAATACTCTCGAAGAAATATTTACCACAATGTCACCATTCTTTACATCCTTGGATCCATCAAGGGAGGTCTCTTGGTTGAACGAGTTAGCATTCTGTCGGGCCCTCTTATCTGTCCGGTGGCATTTTCGTCCTCCCCGGCGCTTGTGTTAGAAGGACCCTCCTTCCTCTTCATTCTGGTAGTCGCTGACCGGCCTAAAAAAGAAGAAGAGGTAGAGGCGCCTGTTGCATGATCATTTTTGCTTGAGTCATCCGTAGATATGGAACCCCGTGATGAGAAGCCCAAATGGGTCCTATTTCTAGGTGGACGTCATCTTTGTCGTCTTGGCCTGGTCGTATTATCCAAGAAGTCGGTATTTCTAACTTTGGAGTTTTGCCAATTGAAGACACACCCGTGGCTGTAGTCATCAATGTCGCGGAACCATTTGGTTTTTTTGATGTTCTCTAGTTCCTCCTGGTATCGTTTTAGGTTTACCATTTTTTTCTCTTTGTGTTTAGACCAGTCCTCCTGGGAGATTAGCTCCAAGATGTTATTTTCAATGGTAGTCAATCGAGATGTACTTTCCTGCACCTCTGTTTGAAGAAATCCCACATTTAAGATGATCATATCAAAGGCAAACTTTTTGATGATGCCTTCAAATTTGGCGCAAAGGGTCTTATTGTCTGCCATTAAGGTGGGTCGTATGTGAGGGCGTAGTCCTCGAGGTATTCGCTTGGCTTTATAATATTCGCATAACGCAGACATATGTAAAGTGAGGGAAATATTCTTCTTACTTTCAACCTCCCATTTACGAAACAACATCTCTGCTGTGGGGGTGCCCAGAAAGGTATTTTTTTTATGCGTTGCTCCAGACATAAAATTCTATTAACGTTGATATCAGAGTATGAAAACGTGACGGGGTTACCTGGTACATCCGACTCCAGGTGTCGTTCCATATTCACCCTTTGAAGAGTGCACACCGGTGCTGGTTTCTAGACATTCTTGAAAAGTAAGTTTCCCACCCGCAGCACAGAGGTCGCCCCAAGATATGGGTCAGGCTAGAGAGATGCAGCGCCAAAATAGGAGAGCAAATCAGAAGGGCTCCAAAATCGTAATCCAGTAATAGATTAAATGGCAGCATATGCGGATGTAAATAGTGCAAAAAAAGTCCTTCCTCAAACTCATACACAAATGTATACAGACACTCTTTTTATGTATAACATTATCTACAAACTACCAATAGTAATTTTATAGTTAAGTTCCTGCATCCTGCTGGATATATTCATCTTATGTGTCATGATGTAGGCCTTTTTCGATAACTCCAGATGACCGAACCCAGGTCCCGCTCCCAGGCCAACTCCAGTGCCCTGCTTCCCTCTGACATCTCAGCCTCTAAAAAGGATCTATACAAGAGGAAGATTTTCAACAGAAAGTCAGGACTCGATAAACAGGTCTTCTCAAAAGTAGTTATCGGTCTCCCCAAGTGTTGTAAATTGCCAAGTGACCTCACATAGTGACACAACTGTAAGTATTGATACCATGCTCCAGTCAGGGGATCTCTTCCATCTAAAATCTCTTGCAAGGTTTTCAACCTATGACCTATCATAACATCCCGAACTCGGGAGACCCGACCCACCATCCTGGCTGTTAACAGGGTTCCTTGAAAAAAGGCTGGTGCATCTGGGTTGCCTACCAATTGAGTAAGACGGCCAGTAAATTCTCCAGAAAAGGAGAAAACCCCAATTTTCTATATCCCTCGCTACCTAGCAACCAGATACAACCCAACCCCCCAAATGGAGCTGAATCTTGCTCCACTACCACCCACCCTTTTGCAAGTTCTGCCATGAAATAGATCTAATACACATTTGGTCAGGAATGCCTTATAGTACAGAGCGAGATTTGGAACACCCATTCCACCCGTCTTCTTGGTACCAGTGAGGGCTCTCCAATTCCGCTTGGGTTCATGATTTCCTCAGATGAACTTCATTACTGATCTTCTAATCTGAGACAGGAACATTCCTTCTAACTTTATGGGAACTGTTTGAAATATGGAAAGAAATTTAGGGAGAGAGTTCACTTTAATTGTATTTATCCTTCCGAACCATGACAGCGGGAGGGTCCTCCACCTGTCAAAGTCCGCCTCCAGGGCCTTCAATAGTGGTCTATAATTTTTCTCAAAAAGATTATCAATATCTGTTGTAATCACAGTTCCCAGATATTTAATCTCGCCTTCTTTCCAAAGAAAAGGAAATGCCAACTGTAGAGACTCCCTGTCAGTCCTAGGTAGTGTCATGTTAAGTGTCTCGGATATGTTTGAATTAACTTTAAAGTTAGATAATTTACCAAAGGTCTCAAATTCTTTCAGGACACAGGGAAGTGCTATTCTGGGGTTAATGACGTATACCAAGAGGTCGTCTGCATAAAGCACGATCTTATGTTCCGTCTGGCCAATCATGATCCCCTGAATACTGTGATTAGCTCACAATGCGTTCGTTAACGTCTTCATCACCAGAATGTACAAGAAGGGGGACAGGGGACACCCCTGCATGGTGCCATTGTTGAGCTGTTCCGGGCGCGACAGCTGTCCATTAACACGGACTCTGGCAGTCAGGACACGATAAAGGGCCATAATCTTACCCAATTTTCCTCTAAGTCACCTCGAGGAACCCCCAGTCCACCCTATCAAGCACTTTCTCAGCATCTACCGATAACAAACATAGGGGCTCTCTTGATCGACGTGCCCTCGACACCATGGCTAAAGTTCTGATGGTGTTATCCCCCTGTCTCCCTCCTAGGAACAAATCCCGCCTGGCCTTTATCTATCAACGGGGGACCGAGAGGCAGCAGGCATCCCAGAATAAATCTTGGTTTCAATATTTACCAGGGAGATCAGCCTGTAGCTGCCGCATTCGGATGGATCCTTCCCCGGCTTAAGTATGATGGTTGTAATGGCCTGTAACGTGTGTGGAGGAAAAGGGCACCTCTGCGCAATGGCATTAAAGGCGTCCAGCATTACTGGCGCCAACGCTTCCCAACAAACTTTAAAGAAACGTGGTGTAAAACTGTCCGCTCCGGGATTTTTGCCTATCTTAAGAGTCTGGATAATGTCAGTCACCTCTTCTAGGGAGAAGTCTTCCTCTAGCATGTGTCTTTCAGCATCTGGGATGCCCTCAGGATCATAGTTTGATAAGTACATATCCCTCACTCTGTTCTCTTCCTCCCTGGCCTCCCCCTGACCCCCAGACAGGTTGTACAGGTTGTGGTAGTATGAGTGGAAACTATCTAATATTTTAGTATTGGCATGCACCTGCCCCTCCTTCCCAGATTGTATAGAAAAGATGTAAGTCTGTGAAGATCTTGGATTGAGGATCCTGGACAGACCCCTACTACACTTGTTACCATATTCATAAAAACTCCCTTTCGCTTTATCTCTTTGGCAGAGCGACGCTTGGTCCACGAGGAGAAGGATCTTATTACAAACGTCTGAGATTTCAGCATTTTTTTGTTCTGTGGGCATAGCTTTTTTACATGACTCCAAGAGACCCAGCCAGGCAAAAAGTCCCTTCAGGGCATTAACTCATTTTTTATTCTCGCCCCATGAGAGATAAAGATACCTCTCAATACGCACTTAAGCGCCTCCCACTGAAAGGGTGCTGGGGTAGTGTCTAGAGCGTGATCAGTTTTAAACTGCTCTTTTGCCCGCTGGATCTCCTGAAGACACACCGCATCATTCAGCAGGTTGTCATTAAGCCTCCAGTTGTGGTCAACTCTCCCTCCCCGCTCCCCGCTTCCCCTCCAGTGACCCCCAGTCCGGAGCATGGTCTGACCACAAAAAGGATCCAATGGAACACTTAGGGCTGCAGTCTAATAATCTATGGAAAATGAAGAGGTAGTCCAGGCGATGGTAACTATTATGGGCCGGTGAGTGGAAGCTGTAATCCCTCTCTAGACCCGCCACATGTCCACCAGATGTAGGTTGGTCAGCTCCCTCTGTAGTCTACGTGTCGCTGTGGGGGAAAACCCTGACTTAACGCCCAATGAGTCAAGGTCAGGAATCATACCCATGTTGAAGTCGCCTCCCAGGATTATGTTGGAGCTGTCTGCGAAGGTCGTCAAAGCCCCCAGCATCCGAATCCCAAAACAGACCTGTGCCTGATTTGGAAAATACACATTTGCAATTGTAAATATTTCTGTACCCAGTTATATTTTCAGGAATAAGTAACGCCCCTCAGACGAGATGAGTTTATGTGGAAGTTGTTTATGAATGGCTATGGAAGTACCTCCAGCTTTTTTCTCCGGGTGGGTGCTGTGATGCCAGGTGGTATATTGGCGGTGTGCGAGTCCTGGTATGTTCCCCGTCTGAAAGTGCATTTCCTGAAATAACTCTATCATAATTTTATGTTTGTGTAAATAATCAAAGATCTGTCCCATCTTCGCTGATTTCTTTAGGCCCCTTATATTAAAGGTGAGACTTGCCATTATGTTATTTGTAGCTGGACAGATAAGGGACCAGGAATGAAAAACAAAAGGATGGGAAAGGGAAAGACAAAAAACAGAAAAAAAACGTGCATAGAAAAGAATTGTTAGATATGGGGTTACAACTGGGGGCGCCAGGGTCCAGTGGTGCAGGGTGCTCGTCCAGGTGCTGCAGGGGCCCGGTCTGTCAGTTCTGTCAGTGGGGGAACCCCGCTCTGGTGGTTGGTCACGGCGGCTGGCGGTGCGTCGTGCGTGGGCACGTCTGTCTGCTGGTCGGCCGCGCAGCGCTCGGGCTGGTGCATGCCACCGTCGGGAGGCAGCTTTATGATCCCCTCCAGGTGTCATGCGACTTCGTCTCGCCCCTCTGGGTGGGGAGTTCTGTATATAGACCTGGCTGGCCCAGACACTGGTGCCAGTGTTTGGTTTGATTTATCTGCCTACACCTGCATCTTCTGACCTGACCTATATGTGTTTTGACTTCAGTCTTGTATTTGACTCTGCTTCTGTTTTGCCCTCATGTACTCTGCATGTGTCTTTTCGTTTAACCCAGTTTGTTCACGACTACTCTCTAGTTTGCCTCCTTGTTTGCTTTCAGTCAGCTACACGGTGCTCACCTGCCTGTATCCCTGTCCCTCCTCCTGTGGGGTCTCCGTCACTAGTGCAGCGCAGGGACCATCGCCTAGCTGTCGCCCTGGGGCTTAGCCCAGGGGGGCAAGTAGGCAGGGATATGGGAGAGGGCTAGCGTAGGAGTCCCCTGTTTATCTGCCCCTACCAGTCCTAACAAGAACATTGCTAATGGCATATAGCAGCCGCTGTTGCTCTTACGATGAGCCCTACCCGCTAGCGACTCACCAGAGGTCACACTCTGTCGTGTGACAAGTCACCCGATAGGAGGAATTGGAGCGCACCACAGGCAGGAACGCAGCCCCCGCTCACACCCACCCCCAAACTTATGTGGCAGGCAGGGGGTGTGACTAAAGGCCCAGGGGCCCGGGTGCAAAAGTTTAGCTCGCCCCCCCCCCCCCACACACACACACACACACAATCTGTTTTATGTACAAAGGCACATATACAGTGTGTACAAGCACTGTACACGTACAGTATGTACACACATACAGGCACATATACAGTGTGTGCACGCACTGTACACATACAGTATATACACACACATATATACAGGCACATATACA
Source organism: Eleutherodactylus coqui (assembly GCF_035609145.1). Taxonomy (NCBI): domain Eukaryota; kingdom Metazoa; phylum Chordata; class Amphibia; order Anura; family Eleutherodactylidae; genus Eleutherodactylus; species Eleutherodactylus coqui. The sequence goes on from NC_089840.1 coordinate 167,618,267, forward strand.
GTGTATACACAGAACACTGTACACATACAGTATATACAGGCACATATACAGTGTATATATTCAGAAAACTGTACACATACAGTATATATACACACATATACAGGCACATATACACTGTATATACAGAAAACTGTACACATACAGTATATATACACACATACACAGGCACAAATACACTGTATATACAGAACACGGTACACACAGTATATATACACACATATACAGGCACATATACAGTGTATACACAGAACACTGTACACATATAGTGTATATATATATATATATATATACACACACATATATAGTGTGAGGGGTCAATTCAGGTTTATGCCTTTAAATAGAGAATGATAAGTGTATTTCACAGAATACTTATGTGTTTATAAGTTGCGTCTTCTTCTGTTAAAGGTTTAAGCTTATACGTGTAAGGGCTGACGCTTTAAAAATAGACTACAGAGACTCCATTTTGTCTCTTTGCTTGTCTGCTATAATACACATATATATCTGTATGGTTTTCAACTTTCACCTAGAAATATGTTAGATCTCAGTCTGAATAATCCACCTGGAAATATTAATTGGAATATCACAAGGTTTCTGTCCTGTTTTCATCTTTAGATAATTGTTGTTGAAATTTACTAACAAGCTTATAGGAATGTACCTCCCGATTAACACCCACACAGAGGAGGACATTCTGATAAGAGGCTGAGATGTTTTAAATCAATATATGTGCTTATTAATTTTAATTGTATCTGGCATAAAGCCACTCGCTTCGTAGAAATGTATAAAGATTGAATACATTGTGTATTAAACAGGCATTTCTTTGGTTAGCACATACGGTGTGGTGTCCATTGATCTCCTCCGAGTATACTCGCATGTTCAACTGATTGGGAAGCAGACAGCATCAGCTGACGGGTCCCCTTGTGGACCCCCCCCCAATACTGTATACAAAGAACACAGTTTACCACATAGAGTATATACACATAGGCAGGCATATACATGCACACACACAGGAATACTGTCCCATACATGTACCTCCATGGTACTTCATCCATCCACTGCCCTTACCAAGGGGGAGGGATGATCGGTGCCGGTGGTAAGTTTTCATATGCTCAAACTGAAACCCACCGTTGGCCTCGCCCCCTCTTCTCCTCCTGGTAACTGTTTGCTGCCTTCACTAATGAAGTGCTGCTCCCTGCTAAGCAGCACAGCTTGCTGCCGCTGCTGCCTCATTGCACACGCTCCCCTGAGCCACCAATGTGTGCCGACACTTGCCGACACCAACTCGCACATTGACCTGCTGCGCAGCCTATTCAGTGTGGTGAGGGGGACCTGTGGGCCCCCACAGCTCAGGGGCCAGGTCGCGGTTGCGACCCCTGCTACCCTTATAAATATGCCAATGGTTGCAGGGGTCTTTTAAATTTGCCAGACTCTCCAGCCGTTTGCGCATGCCCAGAAGTCTGCAGCAGCTGCACATCGCCACTGGAGATCATGGAGGACCAGGGTGAGTATTTTTACCTCCCCTCATGGATCCGAAGGGAAACCAGCTTCCTCTGCCAGGGAATATATATGCACAGCAGAGTAGTGGAGATTGGCTGGCTGGAAACCACATCCAGCCAGCACAATTATTCCACACCTGTGAAGGTGTGCTCCTGGAAACCCGTAGTACTACAGGTCCCAGCAGCACAACCAAAGAGGACCTGCCTCTTCTTGCATTGTGAGTCCCAAACCGCCTTTATTGTTCTTACTTCACACATCACTTTCCCAGTATGTAAACATTGGCAGAACATTTACTTCCAGACATGCAATGTTTCCTGATGTCATCAGGTCCACCCAAATACATTCATCTCTTTGAAGGCTACATCCAATGGACAACATGATGCCAGCAGTGTCTTCTGTATCAATCAGTACTTGGTAGTAAGCAAAAGACCACGGCACTCACTCTACCCCACCAGAGTAAAATACTAGGGGGGAGGCAAATTAGAGAAAAATAGTATTTTTAAATAGAGGAGAATCTTAGTTCTCTGTAGCGAAAAAAATCTAGTTAGATAGATGCAGAGCCACCAACAGGGCTATGGACATAAGCCCCTTGGGGAAACATGTATAGCAGAAAAGGTGGCAGCATATAGTGATGCACAAAAAAAACTCCTTGTCTAAAGGAACATGCTTTATTGTTTCATAGTTTAAAAATAGGCGACGTTTCGACCTGTTCCGCATTGCGGAACATGGACTCCATACCTTGTTTCATCTGTTTTTTGGCATGAAAAAGACCTTTACAGGTCGAAACGTCGCCTATTTTTAAACTATGAAACAATAAAGCATGTTCCTTTAGACAAGGAGTTTTTTTTGTGCATCACTATATGCTGCCATCTTTTCAATCAGTACTTGTACAGCCAGATTATGGCCAAAACATGCCAAGAAAACCGCTGCATAAAAAAACATTTTTTGCTTAAAACACATGAGTAGTCAGATAATAGATTGATGGATGACTGGAAGAAGTAATCTCTGATACTACAGGAATTATTGGTATTGCTAATAACGTATGGCTGTGCTGCCCACTACAGCTACGGGCCTGCTTGCAATGAATCAATTGGTGGCGTATTTTGTTCATGGTATCCCAGGTGGCTTTTTTAGGATTAAGGAGTTAACCTGTAAAATGTATTCTAGTTTATCTACACAAATCTCTTTTAATTTGGTGACTCAACGAGGGCGTTTCCTTGTCCATCGAACAGAGTTCTAAGAAGCACACAGTGAATGTTGCCTGCAAGAATTTCCACAGTATATGAAGGCTGTTAAATGTTTCTGTTCTTTATAAAAACCCATCTTAAGAAGCACATGTAACAACCCCTGGGAAATCAGTGCATGACATAAGAAGGCTAAGATTTCTAAAAATCTTGGATGTGTGCAGCGGGGACCTGGAGACTCGGGTTATCCAAGATTTACATCTCTCACTCAGTAATTATTCTCAGATAGGCTTGGCCTGAATACTTACACATTTTTTCTTTTGGATAGTTGTCCTCACAGATCTCAAATGTGTTCTATCACATACTAAAGGCTTATTCACACAGCCATATTGTGTATTCAGTCCATGTGGTATCTAACGGCTTCTTAACACGGGTATAGGCACAATTGCGCATGCTTCAGTGCAACCAATTTGGACTATATGTTTCTGTGTGCCGTTGCGCATTTTAACGGGTTTTTTTTGCGTATGCAGGGCATGTACACATCGGTGCAGAACCCCCCCCCCCCCCCCATCCTGATTTAAAAGGCTACTTAGCCTAATGAGGTGCAGTGTGTTTCATACATCCTATTGCGTTCGCATTGGTGCACCCCCTTCGACTTCTATGGGGCCTTTTGGTGTGCAAAACAGAGCATGTTATATTTTTTTGTGCACATGAGAAATGCATGGGAAAAGAAAACAAATCCACTGCAATCAATTCTCTGCGTATTGTGCATGCAAATACATCCATGTCGAGGAACCTTAAGGTGGAGCAGAGAGTGGGAGCAGGGGAGCATCGGAGCAGCACCAGAGCCGCAAGGAGACCAAAAGAGCCTCTGGGGAAGAGCCGCTGAAGGATCCGGCTGGCGGGGAGAAAAGGAGCAGGTCCCGAAGTGACAGGAGGCCAGAGAGTGCGACCACTGGGAGAGAGAGGCCCCGACGCCGAGCCTGCAGGTAACATCATTGGCTGCAGAGGAGCTGTCAAGAGGACTGCTGCTGACAAGAGCGAATAAGTATATTTTTTGTGTGTAAGTGGGTGTAACTGAGTGTAAGTGAATGGGTGAAAGAGGGTCAAAGAGAGTGAGTGCGTAAGTGAGGGGGTGTAATTAACTAAGGGGATGTAAGAGAGTGAGTGTCTAAGTGAAGCAAATCAGTTGTGACTGAGTGAGCAGGGAGTGAGAGTGTGTGAGCAATTTTTTAAATAAAAAGACGCGAACAGACAGAGGCAGGTGAGTGGTGGCAAATGGGCAGAGGCATGTGAGTGATTGCGAATGGGCAGAAACATGTGAGGAGTGTGATCTAGCTGATTCTCGTTACTTCTGTAAGTAAATTTGTAGATCCCCACTAGAATGAGCTTCATGCTTGACAATGCCATAGATTGTGCTACTTGTGCAATGTATGCGGTTCTTGATCAGCCAATTGAGGGTGCATACTGTTTCACAAGATACATGCACGTAGCACATTTCGAAGCCCAAATCCTGGATCTAAATGAGTGACTTACAACACTGTGACACATTGACAATATGGAAAGGAGTTAGCTGCTCACTGAGCAGGCACTTGCTGGGGTAGATGCAGGGGAGGACGGTAGTTCAGATGAGCAGGACAAGCAGGCAGCTAGCTGGATGACAGTTAGAAGGGGTAGAGGGAAAAGAAACAGGGAGGCTAGTCCTAAAGTAGCACACCCCAACAAGTTTGCAAAGTTAGCAGATGAGGGGGATGCCATTATAGAGCCTGCACTGCTGCAGCACAGCATGCCCTCTGAACATTAGATAGATAACTGCTCCAGTAAGAAGAGGAAGGGGAGCGCAGGGCAGGCTATACAGGTCCTACTGGTAGGGACTCAATTATAAGGGGGACAGATAGGGCAATCTGACACAAAGACCGGGATTGTCGAACTGTGTGTTGTCTTCCTGGTGCTCAAGTTCGACGCTTTGCAGATCGGGTTGACAGATTACTGCGAGAGGTTGGTGAGGATGCAGTGGTCATAGTGCACATTGGCACCAATGGCAAAGTTAGTCGTCAATGGAGAACCCTCAAAAACGATTTCAGGGACCTAGGATTTAAACTCAGGAGGACCTATAAGGTAGTTTTCTCGTAAATATTACCTGTACCACGAGCCACACCAGAAAGGCAGTGGGAGATTAGGGAGGTAAACAAGTGGCTCCAGAGTTGGTATAGGAAGGAGGGCTTCGGTTTCCTGGAGAACTGGGCTGATTTTGCTGTTTGCTACAGGCTCTACAGTAGGGATGGGCTGCATCTCAATAGGGAGGGTGCAGCTGTGTTGGAGGGGAGATGGCTAGAAGGTTGAAGGAGTGTTTAAACTAAGGACTGCGGAGGAGAGCAAAAATAGTAATAGGAGGGAAGACAGAGTAGACAGTGACCTAGGACCAAGTATTGGGAATGAGGGTCAAGCGGGGCTGGGGTTAGTGCAGATAGAACAGCTAATAGGACCATAAGTAGCATAATAAATGTAAAGAATAACAACAACCAGATAAATTGTATGGCAATAAATGCAAGAAGTCCGATCAGTAAAGTGGGTGAGCTTGAAGTGAGAATGTCTGAAGAAAATTACAATATAGTAGGAATAACGGAAACATGGCTTGATGATAAGTGTGGATGGGCAGGTGAATTTACAGGGTTACAATCTCTTCAGAAGAGACCGTGGGAACCAAAAAGGGGGAGGGGTATGTCTGTATGTTAAATCCTACCTAATGCCGAGGCTACGAGAAGATATAGGTGTAGAAGATGAACAGGTGGAATCTCTGTGGGTAGAAATAAGGAGAGGGAAAAATAATAAAATTCTGATAGGGGTTTTCTTTAGGCTACCAAAAATAAAAGAAGAAACTGAAAACTTATTAATAAGGCAAATAGAAGAGGTGTCAAACCGCAATGAAGTAATTATTATGGGAGACTTTAATTATCCAGATATAATATGGGAAGATAAAACCTGCGAATCTCACAAGGGTGATAAGTTCTTGAGAATAATTAAATATAACTACCTTACCAAACTTGTATGGGAGCCAACTAAACGGAGGGCCATCTTGGATTTATTATTAACTAACAAACCGGACAGAATCATTGTGGTACAGATAGAGGGACACTTGCAAATAGTGACCACAACATAATTAATTTCCAGCTGTCATTCAATAGGCAGCCTTATCAGGGAGCAACAAAAAAGCTACACTTTAGTAAAGCAAAATTTGATCTGCTCAGAACTACTATCGGCAACATTAATTGAAACAGCGTCCTCAAAAATAATAGTACAATCGACAAATGGGAGAAGTTTAAAAACATCCTAATTACCTGACGTGAGCAGTTTATACCCTTTAAAAATAAAAGAACTACAAATACAAGCAAACCAATGTGGCTTAACAAGACTGTAAGGGGGGGGGGCAATAAGTGAAAAAAAAAGAAACTGTTTAAATTACTAAAGCAACAAGGCAGTGAAGAAGTGCTAAAAACAAACAGAGTTAAAAAAAATTATGGAACGAAAGGATAAAAACTGCAAAGGAGGAGCTAGAGAGACTCACTGACAAAGAGAGCAAAGATAACCCTAAACTATTCTTCAATTATATAAACAGTAAAAGGATTTGCACTGAGAGCACTGGCCTTTTAACAAATAATGCAAGAGAAATCATAGAAGATGATTGGGGAAGACGAATCTATTAAATATTTTTTCTCAAGTGTATTCTGGAAGGAAGAAAAAAATGTCACACGACATGCAGAGTGATAAAACGAACCCCCTGAAAAATATCACTTTCCTAATTCAAGAGAAAGTGCAGAGCCGGTTAAAAAAGATTAAAATTGACAAATCGCTGGTCCCAGATGGAATACACACAAGGGTTCTAAGGGAAATAAGTGATTTGATAGACATACCGCTATTTCTTATATTTAGAAACACCATTGAGACCAGGGTTGTACCACTAGATTGGCATATTGCGAATGTGGTTCCAATACACAAAAAAGAGGCCAAGAAGGGAGCCTGGTAACTACAGGCCGGTAAGTCTCACTTCAATAATTGGAAAAATATTCTAGGCTAGATCTGGGAAAGTCTATTGCTCTCGTATATCTGGATTTTTCTAAAGCATTTGACACCATACTGCATAATAGGTATGTTACATACAATGAGACAGCTCAGTCTGGGCAAAAACATGTGTAGCTAGGTAAAGAACTGGCTCAGAGATAGAAAGCAGAGGGTGGTAATAAATGGTTCCTTCTCTGATTGGGCCACGGTCTCTCGTGGGTTTCAGTATTAGGCCCCATTCTGTTCAATATATTTATCAATGACCTGATAAAGGGACTGCACAGTAAAATATCGATATTTGCTGATGTTACAAAATTATACAAGAGAATTAATACAACATAGGACAATGTACGGCTGCAAACGGACCTAGATAAGTTGGGGGGCTTGGGTAGAAAAATGGCAAATGAAGTTCAATATTGATAAATGTAAGGTTATGCACATGGGCAGGAGAAACAGATGTCACCAATATACACTAAATGGGGTACAGCTAGAGAAAAGAGAAATGGAAAAAGACCTGGGGGTACTAGTTGACTGTAGACTTAACTGGAGCAGTCAATGCCAGTTATCTGCTGCAAAAACAAATCAAGTTTTGGGGTGCATTAAAAGAGGTATAGGGGCGAGGGACAAGAACATTATTCTTCCACTATGCAAGGCACTTGTCAGGCCTCACATGGAATACTGTGTACAGTTCTGAACACCTGTGCTCAGAAAGATGTTACAGTGATTGATTGGGTTCAAACAAGGGCAACTAAATTTATAAATAGAATGGGAGAACTGAGATACCCAGAGAGGCTATAAAAATTGGGATTATTCACCCTGGAAGAAAGATGGCTAAGGGGCGACCAAATAACTATGTATTAATTCATTAGGGGACAATACAAAGATCTCTTCCATTGATCTGTTTATACCTAGTACTGTGACGGTAACGAGAGGGCATCCTCTACGGAAGGGGGTTCATTACTGTAAGAGCAGTGAGACTGTGGAACTCTCTGCCAGAGGACGTGATGATGGCAAAATCGACAGAGGAGTTTAAGAGGGGACTAGATGCGATTCTAGAGTGCTATGATATTACAGGATATAGACATTAAATAATGAGCGGAATTGTTGATCCGGGCCTTGGAGTCAGGTAGGAACTATCAAAACGTTGATCCAGGGACTATTTTGACTGCCGTTATGGAATCGGGAAGGAATTTTTTCCCCCAAATGAGCTAAATTTGAGCTAAATTGGCTTCTGCCCTGTTGTTTTTTTTTTTTGCTTTCCTCTGGATCAACAAGGGGGGGGGGGTGAAAACAGGCTGAACTACATGGACATTGCCTCCCTTCAGCCTTCATGTTAAGGGTGCATTTACTGTGATTTTCATGCGTGTGAAAATTGCCCATTATTCCCTATGGGAGAGCAAACATCGCACTCACATGAAACTAGCATGTACATGATTAGATTTTTTTTACCTACTCCCATAAGGAAGAGTGGGCGATTCTTCAACAGAATTGCCCAAAAATTGCCCCTGAAATAATGCTTTTTTTCCCCATGCAATTTCTGTCCATCTCACAATGCACAGAAATCATGTAGAAAAATCTCCTATGTAAATGCACCCTGAGTCTACAACGAAGTTGAGTCAGACAGCACATGGACCCATAATAGCTAAATAGGCGACTCAGATATGGTCCATGTTAAAAAATCTCAGCATCTCTTATTCTTGTCCATTTTTATGGACAAAAATATGACATGCAATCTGTGGGATTCCATGAACCTTGCACAGCACGTGGACCGTGCCCTTGTGCTATGCGATGCTTTTTGTGTCAAACCTTGCAGACAGCACATGGCCACAGCCCGATCTGCGAAGCGTCGAATTTGAGCACCAAGAAAACAACACACCATTCAACATTCCCGGTCTTTGTGGCAGATTGCCCTATCTGTCCCCCTTATAATTGGTCCTTAGTTCCTGCTGTTTACTTAAGGGTACATATTTCATTTGAGTGGGTGTATGCACGCAAGCTTTTTTTACTCAGACAAATAGTCAAAGTAAAAATAAAAATCGCAGCATCTTCTATTCTTCTCTGATTTTCGGGCGAGAATAGCACATGTCAATATGTGGAGTTCAATATGTTAGCACAAGTGCGCTGCTGGATATAATGTGGGTGCCAAATTGTGTGTGGTTGGTACAAGCTCAGAAAATGAATACACATAACACATGATAGGTGTTCACCAATGTGATCCGACTTTTATTATATTGTTCAGTAGTTTATATATTATTTTGGGTAGAAACAACGCTCTACAGCGGGCTAATCACAAAAATAACAAGTTTTGTGATAACATACAACCAATTGAAACTTGTATTCATATCAATCTATTAGCATATAATCAATTAACATTAAAGGCCCTTTTACGCGCAACGACTATAGTTCAAAATTCGTTCAAACGGACGAAAGTAAGAGATAATTGTACATGTAAACGTCGGCAGCCGTGCACTGTTCATTCAATTATTGTTAGCCAAGGTTTTTATGCTGGCATAAAATCCATCGTTTGACCGCTGCAATTCTTTCAGTTTGAATGCAGTTCGTTCAGTGTTTCCAGAGGCTAAGGGATGGCTTTGTTTTGCTTTGCATGTTCAATTAGTGCAGTATTTACTCAGCCTGGAGGAGAACAGTTGAATGTGCCACCAGATATTTGCTCAGCTGGGCGTGTATTTATACAATAACAATCACCTAAACACACGCCCAGCTGAGCAAACAACCCATGGAGGAAAATGCAGGAGATTAAAGCAATTAACTGCACTTGTTATATTATATACAAATGTTGGCAGTTTGTTCAGTCGTTCTGCTGTTTAAGCGATTATCTTTGCATGTAAAAGGGCCTTAACCCATGCACATGCTCTTTGTTCTAAGCAAATATTTTAGCTCAAATCCACCATGTTAGCTGGCATCTATTTATGGCGACAGTGTTATGGTTAAGGGATGTTAATAGGCATGCGCATTGCAGTCTGCTACATCAAGCTAAGATAACTGGGTATTCCAGTTTTAACTAGGTAAGCACAAGATGAGCCCAGGTGAGGCTTCTGTAGTATGCCTTACATATGTGCGTTTCTACTGAAAAACAAAACAAAGCATATAAATATAATAAAATATAGTTTCCTTCACATCTCCGCCCTTTTCGGACCAATTCCGTCTCGTCCCATGTTTTAACCCTATGTCTATCTCTACATCAGGGTTGACACCTATGACAACCATGAGATTACCCTTAATGGTAGAGATGCTCATGTCTCGCATCTAAACTAGTCTCCTAAACACCCTAAAATCCCTGAGTTATGACAGACAGAACTGTGACACAACTTAGGGGTATTTACCGTAAGGTGGGGGTTGGTTATATTGAGATTGCACCACCATAGTAAGTGATTTAGTGCCTTTCCCACAAGTTTTACGTATATAGGCTACACAGCATAGTATAATTTGTAACCTACACACACGCACACCTTGGAGGGATAATAGTTTGCAGTAACATTTTCCTGGGCAAATAAGATGGCATAATGAATGAGCGATTACGAATGAACCAAGTCATGTTTCAACCATTATTGGGGCAGCTCTGCTCAACAAGCTCATGGCAAGGGTCCTTGTTTTCTTGTGTATCCCTACACTAACATCAATAAAATCACAGAAAAGGAAAATATAAACAGACAAAAAGAATCACAGAAAGCAGCCATATACTCACTTTTGGCCAAAATATTAACCAATGCTTCATAATTATCAATATTTATCAATAACATGCAGTGCAGTTTTGAATGCTGGGGGAGCCCAGGGTGCCTTGTGTGGTTCACCTTTAAGGTACAGGGCAGCACACTAGATTTAAATTTGTTGTCATTAATAGATTGTAGGCCTGCATGGCGCACTGCACTTATCATGTGGCCTTACTGTATATGCCCTTTTTTTGTATAAGAATAGTACTAAGCGGCGCCCCCCTTAGTATAAGGAAGGTGTGTGAGTGGTTGTTGATCAGTGCCGTGCACATGTGTGGTGGCCCCTCCATATAGCAGCCTGGCTGTCTGCATGTTGGTGTTTACGCCTGCTCTCTTGTATCAGGATCTGGTATTGACCATTGTGAGAGAAACCATAGTGTATGTTGAAAACAGTCTTGTTTTCTCTCCATTTCTGTCTGATTTACTTGACATACATTCAGATATTTTTGTAAAGAAGATTGCAGGGCCTGAAGAAGTAGAAGGATTTGTTATTGACATTTTTCTCACATAAATGTGTAGCCAGACAGCTGATTAAATATGGACTTTGTCTTAGAAATGTATTAGTAAACAGAACTTTTTATTATCTATTTTAGGCCTAATTCCCAGGGGCGGATTTCCGCCGCGTGTCACGCGGCGGAAATGTGTGGCGTTGCCCCATAGCTATTAGGTTCTATTGAACCTAATAGCGTAATGCTCATGGTGCGGAATTCCACTGTAGAATTCCATCCCGTGAAAGCATCCGTAATCACCCGCGGCATGTACTATTTGTTGCAGGCGTACGCGCGGACGGCTTCCATTGCAGTCAATGGAAGCCGTCCGTCACACTATCTTCCACTGTAGCACAGCGGTAGATAGCATGAAAATGCTTCCCCGCCCACCGACGCCCGCGTCATGTGACACTGTGGGCGTGTCATATGACGCTGCCGGCGCGGTCACATGACACTGCCAGGCCGTCATGCGCTGCACTGCGCATGCGCGTTGGCATGGGATGCGGGACATCGGGCAGTGTATCCGGAGGTGAGTATGGGGTCTCTGGGGGGGAGACGCCGTGATGGACTCCGCTGCAGAATTCCGCTTGTGGAGCCCATCACAGCCGTGGGCACTAGGCCTTACCTTATTTGATCTTCTATACACTTAGACCTTGACTTAGCTTAGGAGTGCTTATAGATTACCTATAAATGATTTCAGACAGTGCATGACCAAGTGACCAAAAGACTGACGTCACTGCAAGACCTAAAAGGCATAACACGTTATGTAGATGTTAAATCAGGTGACTTTTGGTCACCTAACTTCAATATATTTGTCTTTGAGGACTATATATTATCTGGCTGTTTGACAAATAAACAGAATAATTTGTGATTTACACACGTGCTGTGTGGCATGTCAGTGATTCTCCAAGCTGCTCATAATAACCCTTAATAATGAACAGCAAGAATATATAGATAGCGCTACATTGCGCTAACATTATTAAATCTTGGTTCCAAACTTTTTCTGATATGTCCTTTGAGGACAAACCAGTCACCTGGAAGCAAACTATGCAACTCCTCTCGTTTGGATCTGGAATCGAGGAAAATACACGTTTATGAGTAACAGTTAACTCTCGATATAACACACTTACATGGGGCGTAAGGTTCTCATGCTTGGCCTGGAGAGAGTATAGGCCTGTTATAGGGACTGTACCACACAAACTTTCATATGGGCTCAATTTATGTTTTATTTATACAGGAAGACTGTCAGCTAAATGACTTCACGAGCTGGTGACGTCATCACTAGTTGTTAGCGCTCATGCAGAGCATTCAGACAGGCAGATAACTGCTAAAGTATCACTCACTTCTTGCTGACTTCTCAGTCAGCACTTCACATTCTAGCCAAGCCTATAGCTAACATGATAAAAGATTTGGCTTTCTAAGACATTTAGCTTTCGTGGCTGTATGTAGTCAATCAGCAGTCGCTGAAATGGATCGTCTGGCTTACAGTGAGAAGGTACCTTGATCTATTTGCCTGGGTTGTGATGGGCACATACCATGTTATAGTCTGGTTTTATATTTTATGCTGGGCTTAACTGGCCTGGGTTGTGACGGGCACATACAATACTATAGTCTGTTTTCATATTTTATGCTGGGCTCAACTGTTACAAATTAGTTTTTTTATAGTGATACAATTCTTTTAAATTTACTCAGTAGTGTTACATAGCGAGGCAAAGGCAAGGAGGGCTCTTACTTTGTGGAGTGACTGGTACCCAACTTTCCAAGACTCTGCATGTCAACCGGGCCAGCGACCATCACCTACAGCCACAACTCTACAGCAATCCACCTGGCCCTGCACTGTAAACCAATTTGTCCTTCACTGGACGAGAGGAGAGAGGGGAAGGGACGATACCTATCGATCCTGCCTCCGTCCTCAAACACTCTGCAGTATTGCAAGCTGGCAGTCATTAGAATACAGGCTGATTTGTATCCAGCTTTCCCACACTTCTGCACACATGCGAAGCGAAAGCGCAAATCACCCACCTCATCCGTTCTAATGCACTCCAGAGTTTTACAATATGCATACAAAACGCTGCCACCACCAATTTCGTAACGGTAAATTGGAACACGATTAATGAATTATTAATATTATCTTCGGAGAATATAGTTTCGTGTTAACACAGATGAGATTCACGAATTAATTTAAAGTTTAATTCTTAAAGAAAAAAAGCAGTGCTTATTTACAGAAAAATACAAAAATGATGTTACAAGATAATCGGCATAAGACTTACATATGATAACACAGACAGTAAAATAATGGGGATTAAAATAAGAGTGTTACCATTCATATGTGTGGAGACTCACGAGTTGCTATGGACCAGTCATCACGTAAGTGACCTTCAAGTGGCTGACCTCGAGCATACGTCCGTGTGAGATTTTTAAACTCTCACTGGGGTAACTCCCATTTAGTTCCTTCCAGCCTCCATAGGGGCTGGCTTACCTTGGAACACATAATCCCTGAAATGCATATTTTTGTCATAACTCCATGTGGGTGTGACCCACCATGAAAATATGACAATGATGTTTCCTCTCATGATTTTACGTGCGTTTGAGACTACACCAGTAGTTTTGGACAATTTTGATAGCTTCTCTGGGTATTCCAGTCCTCCCATTCAGTTTATTAATTTAGTTGCCCTTGTTTGAACCCAGTCAAGCAATGCAATCCTTCCTAGGCATCAGTGTCCAGAACTGTACAAAGTATTCCATGTGAGCCCTTACAAGCCTTACATAATGGAAGAATAATGTTCTTGTCCCTCGCCTCTATACCTCTTTTAATGCACCCCAAGATTTTATTTCCGCTTCCAGCAGCTGACTGGCATTTATTGCTCCAGTTAAGTCTTCAGTCAACTAGTGCCCCCGAGTCTTTTTCCATATCGCTTTTCCCTAGCAGCACCCCATTTAATGTATATTAGTGACATCTATTTCTCCTGCCCATGTGCATAACCTTACATTTATCAATATTGATCTTCATTTACCATTTTTCTACCCAAGCCCCCAACTTATCTAGGCCCATTTGCAGTTGTACATTGTCCTCTGTTGTATTAATTATCTTTTATAATTTTGTATCGTCTGCAAATATCGATATTTTACTGTACAGTCCCTCTATCAGGTCATTGATAACTATATTGAACAGAACAGGGCCTATTACTGAACCCTGTGGTACCCCACTTGTAACAGTAGCCCAATCAGGGTACTACATTTACTACAACCCTCTGCTTTTCTATATCCAACCCAGTTCTTTACCCAGCTACACATGTTTTCGCCCAGACCGAGCTGTCTCATTTTATATATCAGCGTATTATGTGGCACGGTGTTAAATGCTTTAGAAAAATCCAGATATATGAGATCAATAGACACTCCCCGGTCCAATCTAGAACTTACTTCATTGTAGAAGCTGATCAAATTGGTCTGACATGATCGACCCCTCATGAACCCATGCTGATGAGGAGTTATACCATTGTTTTCCTTGAGATATTCCAGGATGGCATCGCTCAGAAAACCCTCGAAAATTTTTCTAATTATTGAAGTAAGACCTGTAGTTACCAGGCTCTCTTTTAGACCCCTTTTTGTATATTGGAAGCACATTGGCAATACACCAATCTAGTTGTACAATATCGGTCTGAATAGAGTCCCTAAATATAAAATATAGTGGTGTATCACGTCACTTAGTTCCCTTAGAACCCTTCTGTGTATTCCATCTGGGCCCAGTGATTTGTTAATTTTAATCCTTTTTAACAGGCTCTGCACTTCCTCCTGCGTTTTATCCACCTGCATCTCGTATGACATTTCTTTTTTCTTTGTGAATACACTTGAGAAAAAAATATTTAATAGATTCACCTTCCCCCCTTTCATCTTCTATGGTTTCCCCTGCGTTATTTGTTAAAAGGCCAGTGCTTTCATTTATATAATTGAAAAATAGCTAACGGTTATATTTGCTCTCTTTGGCAATCAGTCTCTCTGCCAAGAGTAATTCTAAGCTGATCAAATATTGTTTTACTAAAGTTCAGTTTTTTTGTCGCTCCATGATAAGTCTTCCTATTGAATGACAATTGGAAATTGTGGTCACTATTTCCCAAGTGTCCCTCAACCTGCACCCCCGTGATTCTGTCTGGTCTGTTGTTTAATAAGTCCAGAGTGTCCCTTCCTCTAGTTTGGCACCCGTACAAGTTGAGTAACATAGTTATCTTTACTTGTTCCAAGGAACTTATCACCCTTGTGAGTTTCGCAGGTTTCATCTGCCCATATTATATCCAGATAATTAAAGTCTTTCATAATAATTACTTCATTATGGTTTGACACCTTTTCTATTTGTATTAGTAATAAGTTTTCAGTTTCTTCTATTATTTTTGGTGGCCTATAGAAAACCCCTATCAGGATTTTATTAGTTTTCCCTCCCTGTATTTCTACACATAGAGATTTCACGTGTTCATCTCCTACACCTATATCTTCTCGTAGCCTCAGGATTAGGTAGGTTTTAACATACAGACATACCTCTCTCGCTTTCTGGTTCCCACGGTCTCTTCTGAAGAGATTGTAACCCTGTAAATTCACCGCCCAATCGCACTTATCATCAAGCTATGTTTCCGTTATTCCTACTATATCGTAGTTTTCTTCAGACATTCTCACTTCAAGCTCACCCACTTTAATGATCAGAATTCTTGCATTTGTTGCCATACAATTTATACAGTCGTTGTTATTATTTGTATTCATTATGCTACTTGTGGTCCTATAAGCTATTCTGCCAGGTCTAACTGTACTAACCATACCCCCCCCCCCACCACCACCACCACCACCTCAACCCCCATTCTCATTACCTTGTCCCAGGTCACTGTTTTCTATTGTAACTCTCTGGTTGCCCTCCCCATTCCCTAGTTTAAACACTCCTCCAACCTTCTAGCCATCTTCTTCTTCAGCACAGCTGCATCCTCCCCATTGAGATGCAGCCTCTCCCTACAGTAGAGCTGGTAGCTGACAGCAAAGTCAGCCCAGTTCTACAGGAACCCAAACCCCTCCTTCCTACACCAACTCTGGGGCCACTTGTTTACTTCCCTATTCTCCCACTGCCTTTCTGGTGTGGCTTATGGTACAGGTAGTATTTCTGAGAAAACTACCCTGGAGGTCCTCTCCCTGAGCTTAGATCCTAGGTTTCTGAAATTGTTTTTGAGGGTCCTCTATCTGACTTTGTCATTGGTACCAATGTGCACAATGCCTGCTGGATCCTCACCAGCCCCTCCCAGTAATCTGTCAACCCAATCCGTGATGTGTCGAACTCGAGCACCAGGAAGACAATACACCATTTAACAATCCCAGTCTTTGTGGCAGATTGCCCTATCTGTCCCCCTAATTAAGTCCCCCTCCACTAGCCTGCCCTGCGCTCCTCTTCCCCTTCTTACTGAAGCATTCATCTTCCTGCTGGTCAGAGGGCGTGTCATGCTGCAGCAGTGCTAACCCTGTAATGGCATCCCCCTCATACACCAACTTTGCAAACTTATTGGAGTGTGCCAGTTCAGGACTAGCCTCCCTGATTCTCTTCAATCTACCCCTCCTTGTGTCAACCTGCTAGCTTCCTGCTCATCTTGCTCTCCCATTCTACCATTCACCCCCACATCTACCCCAGCGAGTACCTGCTCAGTGAGCAGTAAACTCCTTTCCATGGTGCCAATGTATCTTATCAGACGTGTTGCCAGACGCTCATTTGGATCCAGTATCTGGGCTTTCAAATGTGCGACAGGCGTGCACCTTGCTCAACAGCATGCACCCTTGATTGGTTGATTCGCAGATAGCTGTCAATCACTGATAGGACTGCCCACTGGATTGTAAAATACCAGTTAGGGCTTCTTCACACAACTGTAGATGTGTGGGTTTTCGTGCAAGGAAAATCTATGCACACTAGGCATAGAGAATAGAACCCATTGATTTCAATGGCTTTGCTCTCATGAGCGAGTTTTGCATGTGCATTACGCGCCACAGAACTAATTAGCCTTTTAATCCACAGAAAGGTTGTGTCACACGCGTGTGAACTGACCCTGCGTCCGTTAAAAGTACAGTACTATCCGCAGACACATGCACAAATCTACCTCAAAAACCTCATACATGCAGAAATACGTTGCACTGCAGTCATCTGAATAAGCCCTTATACTGAATCTTTCCCCACAAAACTATATATCAGTCTGCTGAACTCCTCCAGCACTATAACATGATGTCTGCTGAATGGATTGCATGGTCAAGCTGACATATTCCCTTTAAAGGGGTTGTCCAAGATAGAACTTAAAAAAAGGGTCCCCCAGTATGCAAAAAGAATAAAGAGCCCATACTCACTACTCTCCACTTGTCGTCCCCCCCCCCCCCCCCCCCCCCCACCACAGCTCTGAGGCTCATCACTGACATCATGTTTTCAGGCTGTAGTTAGCCTATGATGTCCTGTAAACAGGCTGCTGCAGTCATTGACAGAGCTCCGTGATCATCACCGCTCTCTTTTATTGACTGCAGAAGGTTTACAGGATGTCACAGTCTGACTGCAGCCTGTAAACTAAATAGCGCAGCTTCAACCTAGAGCAGCGAGTATGAGCTAGTGAGTATGTTTAAAAGGACCCATTTATAAAAAAAAAAATTTTATCATGGAAAACTACTTTAAGCTATTTTCACACACAGTGGATTTTCCACAGCAGAAGTTCAGCTATGGATTTAGCAGATCCCAGCAACATGTAGATTTTGATGTAGATTTTCCCCCCTCATTTGAGGAACTGAAATTCGTTCCTGAAAATCCACTTCTTTGATAGTTTTACCATATATCCAAGATTACTGTCCTTGTTTGGCCTACATTTTAAGTTTCTTTTTTAGCTACCAATCTAAACTACAGGGTTTACAGAAACAAAATCTTAACTTTATTTTCTGGGAATTTATTTGGATATACTTATTTGCTTCCTTTTTGTATTGTAAATGCAACTGTTTTTACTAAATTGTTTAATAAACATGACGGAGGAGAAAGAGCAGAGCATGGAAGAATCACCACTGAAATCACATCTACACTGCTCAGTACTTCGCTAGTGTCCTCCATGATGCGGTTGTTTATGTGTGTGTCCTACAGAATTAAGGGGCAGAATCCATTGTTTTCTCCATGTGCAGTGTATAAAAGACATCATAGAAGCTCATCTCCTCCTACCAATTCAGAGAATTGAAAATTAGAGAGACAGCCTGCAGGAAAGAAATGATAGTTCTAAGCAGAAAACAAGCAGCACATTAGCAGACTTTATGGATAACTGGATGCCAGACTAACCCCATAAAGACTACTTGCTGTAAATATTTAGCGGGCAGTCCCAGTTGGCAAAGGTAGTGGACATGTAAGTCCAGTTTGTTCCATACCCAGCAGATGCTGGTTGTTTCTGACAATTGACACCCACCTGCAATGGCCCCAATTCAAACTTGGAAGTGCTTCTAAGCAGCCAGCCAGTGCCCCATCGCCTCTCACAGTATCCGGGACACAATTGCAGGAAACAATGTGATCACACAGCAGCCAGAGTGGAGGCTCCAAGGGTTACTGGGCATTTCAGTCTATTAAGCATTGCCTGTGGCAGGGCTTAATAGACTATCATTAAAAATATTACATACTGTAATACTGAAGTGTTGCAATGTATTGTAGAAGCAATTAAACTATTATAAGTTCAAGGCTCCTATAAATAAATATAATTGGTATTTTCCATCTATAAAGATTCAAACTAATAAAATATATCATTATATATTCTACACAGTGAACATTGCAAAAAAAAATGTTATGCCAGAAGTGTGTTTATTTGGGCACCCCATCTCCTTAAAAATTTTTTATATAAAGTGATGAAAAAGTTGCAACTACCCAAAATGGTATCATTAAAAACTACAGGATGCCGTGCAAAAAAAGGGGGTTAAAGGGGTTGTCCCGCGGCAGAAATGACATTTTTTTTTTCTTCCCAGTCCCCCTGCTAAAGCAAACATACTACACTACCCGTGGAAAGAGTTATAAAAGAGCGTTTCTACTCACCATTACCTCGTTTCGTGAACTTTTAAAATGTCTTCTTTAAAGATGGCCGCCAGTCCTTTCCCAAGGTGCACCGCGTATTCTCCCACCGAGTACTCTCCCACGGTGTACCGCACTTGCTGTAGCCTTGCGTGCGCGCTCCCGAGATGCCGGTCACGTGATGCAGTTGATGACGTCATCGCGGGAGGCGGGACCTCTACTGCATGTAATGCCGATTCTAGCCACCCCATTGGCTGGATGGCACAACGTGCAGTAGGGAGGTGGAGTCAGTTGAGAGGCCGGCCAAGGGAGGAGTCAGCTACCAGCTGTGTCTCCCTGACAACCAGACGCCCCGCAGCCGCCGACCGGACCCACCATGGCCGCCGACCGGACCCACCGCGGCCGCCGACCGGACCCCACAGCCACCGACCGGGCCTCGGGATTGAACGCGGCCGACCACGGCACATGCTCTTGGGCCACAGTAACCCACCGCCAGGAAGCAGGTAAGCGGCGCTAGGCCCCGGCTCCCCAGCGCTAGGCCCCGTCCCCCGACACTAACCCCAGAGCTAGGCCCCGGGCCACAGCGCTAGGCCCCGGGCCACAGAGCTAGGCCCCGGGCCACAGCGCTAGGCCCCGGGCCACAGAGGTAGGCCCCTGGCCACAGCGGTAGGCCCCTGGCCACAGAGGTAGGCCCCTGGCCACAGAGGTAGGCCCCAGGCTACAGCGGTAGGCCCCCCGGAGTAAAGCAGGTGCCCCCGACCGTAAGTCCGGGGCCTAGACAGTCCCCCCAGCGCCCACAGCACCCCCGACCCCTCACTTACCTGGGCGGCTGCTCGAGCTCCTGCACCTTTCTCTGTGGGAGGCTGGTAGCAGAATGGCCGCTCCAGCGCGTTCCTGAGAAGTGACAGCTCTTCTGCGCATGCGCAGATGAGCTGTATCGCGCGAGCACGCTGAAGCGGCTCTTCCACAGAGAAGAAGTAAGGACTGCGCAAGCGCGTCTAAAGAAGGCACAAGATACTGAAATTAGTCGGCGCCATGGAGACGGGGACGCCAGCAACGGAGTGGGTAAGTGTATAACTTCTGTATGGCTCATATTTAATGCACGATGTATATTACAAAGTGCATTAATATGGCCATACAGAAGTGTATAACCCCACTTGCTTTCACGGGACAACCCCTTTAAAGGAATAAATTACTAGCTTTACTGCATTATTTTTTACAAATATGTATATAAATGTGCTCATCTCTTTCTGTTCTATAAATGTGTGTAGATTGGTCTGCATTTTGAACATGATGAGTTCCCTTTAAATGGTATTTATTTGTACAGTTTTTACTTATCTACATAGAACAATTTTTGCGTCTCTATTGTGAGCACAGATCTCAGCCTGAAGGGTAACTATAAATTTATGTGAGGAGCGTCGTCTGACACTAAAAACAAGTAATGCCATACACGTTTACTTGTATAGTCAATGGAACTAGTTTCCTTAGAGCAACCTCTGCAGGACAAAACAGTGTACTTAAAACCGCTAAAAGCAGAGGAACTCAATAGCTGATAGCCCAGGCATTCAGATTGTCTCTAATAACTGTCGGCCCCCTATATATCATCCATGGTTCATGTCTGCTTAATGCAGCTGATCTAATCGATTTTTCCAATAAATAAAAAAGATACTAAATCCTATAATATACTAAACTATAGTATTCAGAGAAACTCAGAGAAATGTCTGGGAGAGTCCTGCAGTAGTACGAAGAGCAGCAATTGATGTACATCCCTGCAATGTTCACCCATAGACAATGCACATTAACTGTATGACAGAATATGACCAAGCAGTGGTGTATGACAGGCACAAAAAAACAACACATTTTTTGTGCCCCTTCCTGTCACTGAATGAATTCTAGGAACTCTTGCTAAAACATCTTCTGTGATAAACAATGATGCAATACCACCTATGAGGCCTTAGTCAGACGGGCGTTTTTTCGCGCGATTTGCGGATCGCATGACGGATGCGCATCCGCAAATCGCGTGACCGGTGCGCGCAAGTCGCCCGCAAATCGCCCAAAAATCTGCTCCTAGCCACGTTTCATTAGAAACGGGCCGGAGCTGTCCAGCGCATTGCATTCAATGGAGACGGCAATAGAGCCGCCTCCATTTAAAGCAATGCACTGCGGGCGAGCCCGGGATGAATTGTCGGTAAGGGCTTAAATATATAAGCCCTTCCCTGCAATTCATCCTAAAATGTGTAAAAATAAAAAAAAATTGTATACTCACCTTCTCCCGGCAGCCGGAGCTCCGCGCGGCCGTCCTGCAGTGGGTGTGAAGGGGGTGTGAGTCAGACCTGCCCCCTGATTGGCTCAGCGCTGAGCCAATCAGAGGCATGCCTCACTCACACCCATTCATGAATTCATGAATGGATGTGAGTCAGACCTGCCCCTGATTGGCTCAGCGCTGAGAGGCAGCAGTCACTCACCCATTCATGAATTCATGAATGGGTGTGTGAGGGAAACCGGCCTCTGATTGGTCAGGGCTGTGACCAATCAGAGGCAGATCATTCAGCAGGCGGGGATTTTAAAGCCCCGCCGGCTGAATAGTGCCAAGAAGCAGTTCAGGAGAACTGACAGCGGCCGCGGCTGGACTCCGGCTGCAGCGGAAAGGTGAGTATACAATTTTTTTTTATTTTAACACATTTTAGAATGAATTGCAGGGAAGGGCTTATATATTTAACCCCTTCCCGACAATTCACCCCGCGCACGCCGGCAGCCCATTGCTTTCAATGGAGCGGCTGTATTGCCGCTCCATTGAATTCAATGGGCAAACATCGTTCTTCTCTGCCACAGCTGTTACAGCTGTGGCAGAGAAGAATGATTTGTCTTCTATATGTTCTCAATGGGGTCGGCGCTGCTGCCGCCGGCCCATTGAGCGCATATACAGAAGAGAACAGGAATCGCAGATCGCAGATAGGTGCGATCTGCGATTTTTTGTTCTATTATTTATCGGACGAGCGCATAAAAAGCGCTCATGTGTCCGATGCCATTGCAAAGCAATGGTTTTATAAAATCGCCAGACGCATGCGCATGCGCAAATCGCGGTTAAAAACGCCCGTCTGACTAAGGCCTTACACTGTATCACCAAAACAGCACCGACATTAGTAGAAGTGAACCTGGTACAAGAGTCACAATCACTTGACCTTTTAAATTCCATGGGTGTCATTTACGAAGCTAAAAGTAAAATATAAAAGCCGCAACAGTGGACAAAAGTCATGCTTGCAAAAAATATTGTGTCTTTTTGCTGTCTACAGCATCCCACAATACTTTTCAAAAAGACTGTTCATACAATAGGCGCATTGTGTGCCGAGATTTAACGTGACCAGATTTTCCCAGGGTCAAAGTGGGACAGAGGGGTGTGGTCAGTGGCGGGGCTTATCACAACGTATGATTTTACCTCCGTTATTATAAAAAGTACAGGGCCATTTTTAAAAAAAGAGAGCAAATTTAGCAGCATTTCTGCATCCAAATAAAAATCTGTACCATTGGTGCAGATTTTGACTGGAAATACTATCCGGCGCTCCCCCTCACCTTCTCCAAAGGTTTCCCACTGTCAGCGCTCCCCAGCAGTCTGTAGTGGCCTCACCTGACCAGCATCACCTGACTAGTGGCGCCGCATCTGATATTCAGTCAAATTCCGCACCAATAATGCGGATTTTGTCTTTTTTTTGGATGCGGAAATGTTGCATAATTTGCCGTGAAAATTTCTGCTGCGGACATACCGCAGCATTTCCATCATGTATAAACATACCGTACGTCAGCTTGAGGTATAGTTCCATGTGCAGAGAGGCCCCAGTAGTAAAAGTGTTACCTATATAGTAATAATGACCCCCACAGTGGCCCCACTAGTAATAATGACACCCCCACAGCGACTTCAGTATTAACAGTCTCCCCTATATTGGCACCAGTAGTAATAACGACCACCACAGTGGCCTCAGTAGTAATACTATTAATACTGAGGCTGATATAGGAGACACTATTACTGATATTGCCCCCTATATCGACCCCAGTTGTAACAGTGACAGCCACAGTCCCCCTTCCCCCCAAGAAAGATATACTTACCTTCTCCTGGTCTTCAAGAGTGCTGCTATGGGTGGAAGTGTATGTGCCCTTCTACTCTCCTCCTGCAGAACCAACGAGGAGAGGTCAAGGGAGGAGGATCCTGGGTGCAGACACTGCCACTAATGTGTGCATCCCCCAGCAATGCTGCTGAGTGATTACTAGCCGGGAAGCCGCAGAAACCCAGCTGTTAATGACTTTCATGATGACCACATGTCCCAAAAGTGGGACAGACATCTTGAAAGCGGGACAAAAGAAGGACAGACATCTCGAAAGCGGGACAAAAGAAGGACAGACATCTCGAAAGAGGTACAGACGCCTCGATAGTGGGACAGACATTTTGAAAGTGGGAAAAAGGCTGTCCCGCTTGGGACCCTGGGGAAAGCGGGACACAGGTCCCAAAGCAGGACTG
Organism: Eleutherodactylus coqui; assembly: GCF_035609145.1. Classification (NCBI taxonomy): domain Eukaryota; kingdom Metazoa; phylum Chordata; class Amphibia; order Anura; family Eleutherodactylidae; genus Eleutherodactylus; species Eleutherodactylus coqui. The sequence goes on from NC_089840.1 coordinate 167,641,762, forward strand.
TCAGACCTAAATTGAGATGTCTGGTCACCTTATATTAAGACTGCTGTTTGAAATGCGATTTTTAAATTCTTCCTTGTGTTCTCCCATTTCAAAGGGTTATTCCTATCTCAATCCAATAGACGAAAATAGCATGCTCTTACCGCTGAAGGTGCTTTAAATGTCTCTTGTCCAACTCATGTTTGACCAGACGGAAAGAAAGCCGACACAGTGCAGAGGGTGAGGAGGAGGGAGGCAGCCACATGACTCGGCATAGACTGGAGCACAATGATGATGTCATCATCGTGCTGCTCCTGTCTTTGCTGTACAGTGGCTGCATCTACTTGTCCTGCTGCTGTGCTCACATGGAGAAGTGGTTCGGCCCCCGAGGTATGTGTGTGTGTGTATCTGTATGTGTACGTATATGTATGTGTGTATATGTATGTATGTGTGTGTGCGCGTATATATCTATCTTATATCTATCTATTTCATATTTATCTATCTAATATCTATAACTTATCTGTCTATCTCATATCTCTCTGTCTCATATCTATCTATGTATCTATATATCTATCTCATATATAAATCTCCTATCTCTTTCTCTCATATCTATCCAGCTATCTTTCTATCTACTGTATATACTCGAGTATAAGCCTAGTTTTTCAACACATTTTTTTTTGCTGAAAAAGCCCCCCTAGGCTTATACTCGAGTCAGGGAAGGGTTAAAAAAAAACCCTCCATACTCACCTCCCAGCTAGCTTCTGTGTCACCGGCGGCGGTGCGGCAAGCTGCTTGAATTTTCCCCACTGTCATCCCCCATCGTCCTCTCTCCTCGGCTCTGTCATCCCCCACTGACATTCACTGATTGGCTGTGAATGATTGAGCGCCGGCTGTGATTGGCTGGCGCTCGGTCCAATCACAGCGCTTACTTACACAGCGATGACAGTGGGGGATTTGAAAGACAAGCAGAGAGATGACAGCGGGGAGAATTCCAAAACAGCTTGCCGCACGCAAGCTGCTTTAGGATTCTCCCTGCTGTCATCTACCTGCTCGGCTTTCAAATCCTCCGCTGTCAGCGCTGTGTAAGTAAGCGCTGTGATTGGATTGAGCACTAGCTATGATTGGTTGAGCTCGATCCAATCACAGCGCTTACTTACACAGCGCTGACAGAGCCGAGCAGCGAGGACGGCGGGGGATGACAGCGGGGAGAATTCAATCAGCTTGCTGCACAGATACAGACACCGGCTGAAAGGTGAGTGTGGAGGTTTTGTTTTACCCAGCATATACTGGAGTATAGCTCGGCTTATACTCGAGTCAATAAGTTTTCCCAGTTTTTTGTGGTAAAACTTATTGTCTCGGCTTATACTCGGGTCGACTAATACTCGAGTATCTCATATTTGTCTGTTTATCACTCTCCTATCTATCTATATCTCATATCTGTCTGTTTATCTATCTCCTATGTATCTATCAATCTACCTATCTATCCATATCTCCTATCTATTCATATTTCATATCTATCTCTCTCATATCTATCTATCCAGCTGTCTATCTATCTATATCTCATATCTATCTATCAATCTCATCTATCTATATCTCAAATCTATCTCTCTCATATCTATCTATCCAGCTGTCTATCTATCTATCTATCTATCTATCTATCTATCTATCTTTCTCTTATCTCTCTATCGCATATCTATCTATATCTCATATTTATCTATCTATCCGGTTGTCTAACTCTCTCATATCTATCTATCTCTCTCATATCTATCTATCTAGCTGTCTGTCTGTCTATATCTCCTATCTTTCTCTTATATCTATCTCATATCTCATATCTGTCTATCTATATCTCATATCTATCTATCCAGCTGTCTATCTCTCTCATATCTATCTCATATATATCTCTCTGTCTCATATCTATCTATCTATAAATCTCATATTTGTCTGCTTATCTCTTTCCTATCTATCTATATCTCATATCTATCTGTCTCATATTTATCTATCTCATATCTGTCTATCTATATCTCCTATGTATCTATCTAGCTGTCTATCTCTCTCATACCTATCTATTTATCTATCCAGCTATCTATCTACCTACCTCATATCTATCGCTCTATTTATCTATCCAGCTGTCTATCTCTCTCATATCTATCTCATATTTATCTCTCTCCCTCATATCTATCTATCTATCTATCTATCTATCTATCTATCTATCCAGCAGTCTGTCTATCTATCTCTTATCTCTCTATCGCATATCTATCTATCTATCTATCTATCTATATCTCATATTTATCTATCCGGTTGTCTAACTCTTTCATATCTATCTATCTATCTATCTATCTATCTATCTATCTATCTCTCTCTCATATCTATCTATCCAGCTGTCTGTCTGTCTGTCTATATCTCCTATCTTTTTTTTATATCTATCTAGCTCATATCTGTCTATCTATTACTCATATCTATCTATCCAGCTGTCTATCTCTCTCATATCTATCTATCAATCTCATCTATCTATATCTCAAATCTATCTCTCTCATATCTTTCTATCCAGCTGTCTATCTATATCCCCTATCTATCTATCTATCTATCTATCCAGCTGTCTATCTCTCTCATATCTATCTATCTATCTATCTATCTATCTGTCTGTCTGTCTGTCTGTCTATCTGTCTGTCTATCTATCTTTCTCTTATCTCTCTATCGCATATCTATCTATCTATATCTCATATTTATCTATCTATCCGGTTGTCTAACTCTCTCATATCTATCTATCAATATCTCTCTCTCTCTCTCTCTCATATCTATCTATCTATCCAGCTGTCTGTCTGTCTATATCTCCTATGTTTCTCTCATATCTATCTATCTCATATCTGTCTATCTATATCTCATATCTATCTATCCAGCTGTCTATCTCTCTCATATCTATCTCATATATATCTCTCTGTCTCATATCTATCTATCTATAAATCTCACATTTGTCTGCTTATCTCTTTCCTATCTATCTATATCTCATATCTATCTGTCTCATATTTATCTATCTCATATCTGTCTATCTATATCTCCTATCTATCTAGCTGTTTATCTCTCATATCTATCTATTTATCTATCCAGCTATCTATCTACCTACCTCATATCTATCGCTCTATTTATCTATCCAGCTGTCTATCTCTCTCATATCTATCTCATATCTATCTCTCTCCCTCATATCTATCTATCAATCTCATCTATCTATATCTCAAATATATCTCTCATATCTTTCTATCCAGCTGTCTATCTATATCTCCTATCTATCTATCTATCTATCTATCTATCTATCTATCTATCTATCTATCTATCTATCTATCCAGCTGTCTATCTCTCTCATATCTATCTATCTATCTATCTATCTATCTATCTATCTATCTAGCTGTCTGTCTATCTATCTAGCTGTCTGTCTATCTATCTTTCTCTTATTTCTCTATCGCATATCGATCTATCTATATCTCATATTTATCTATCCATCCGGTTGTCTAACTCTCTCATATCTATCTATCTCTCTCTCTCTCTCACTCATGTCTATCTATCCAGCTGTCTGTCTGTCTATATCTCCTATCTTTCTCTCATATCTATCTAGCTCATATCTGTCTATCTATATCTCATATCCATCTATCCAGCTGTCTATCTCTCTCATATCTATCTCATATATATCTCTCTATCTCATATCTATCTATCTATAAATCTCATAGTTGTATGCTTATCTCTTTCCTATCTATCTATATCTCATATCTATCTATCTATCTATCTATCTATCTATCTATCTATCTATCTATCTATCTATCTATCCAGCTGTCTGTCTGCCTATCTATCTATATCTCCTATCTCTCTCTCTCTCTCTCTCTCTCTCTCTCTCTCTCATATCTATCTCTCTTATACCTGTCTATCTATCTATATCTCATATATATCTATCCAGCTGTCTATCTCTCACATATCCATAGGCGTACCATCAGGAGTCGCTGGGGTTGCGGTGGCAACCTGGCCCCTGCAATCAGGGGGCCCCTCGGCCGCCCTCTGCCATACACATGCACCTTGAGTGCATCACCAGCTGGCCGCTCAGCCTGCAGCACCGCACCGATCATGGGGCAGGCAGTGCGGCCAGCCTGAGAAGAACTAGAGAAGAGCCGGGAGGAGGAGGAAGGAGGCAGTCACATGAGCTGGCAGGAAGAACTGGTCCGGGCCCCGGGGTATGTGTATATGTGTGTCTGTATATGTGTATATATTGTGTGTATATATCTTTATATAGTGTGTATGTATGTAAAGTATGTATGTGCATATAGTGTGTGTATATACTGTGTATATAGTGTGTGTATAGTGTGTATGTGTATATAGTGTATGAATATATCTGTATATAGTGTGTGTATATATCTGTATATAGTGTGTATAGTGTGTATATACAGTGTGCATGTATGTATAGTGTGTATGTGTATATAATGTGTGTATATACTGTGTATATAGTGTGTATGTGTGTATATACTGTGTATATAGTGTGTATGTGTATATAGTGTGTGTATATACTGTTTATATAGTGTGTGTATATAGTGTGTATGTATATGTAGTGTGTGTATATACTGTGTATATAGTGTGTGTATATACTGTACATATAGTGTGTGTATATACTGTGTATATACTGTGTGTATATATATATATATATATATATATACACATATAGTGTGTGTATATACTGTTTGTGTGTATATATCTTTCTCATATCTATCTCTCTCTCATATTTATCTATCTTATATCTCATATCTATCTAATATCTATCTATCTATCTAATATCTATCTATCTCGCTCACTATCTCTCTCTGCTATATGTTATATATCTCCCTGGATTTACTGTATATATTCTCACTCTTTACACACAATTAAAAAACGCATCAGAAACACACGCTGTTACTAATAGTGTTTGCAGCTTCTTAATAACGGTGGTGGTCTTTAAATATCGCATGCAGGTTTTTTATTTTTTCTTAATTGTGGTTCTAAAGTACAACAAAAACATGAACATACCCTAATTTTGCTGTCACACAGGACCAAAATCCCATGGAAATCTCGTGGAATGACTGCACAGGAATACAGCGAGATTTCTGCGGCAGAAATGCAGCTTCATAACTCGCGCCGTTCGGCGTGGGTTTTGAAGCGGTTTCGCCGCCTGTATTCTGCTATGGCCATCTTTCCGCTTAGAGAGGAGAGAGGCAACCATTAAAACGGCAATACAATTGACATGCCACGGCTTTGATTTCCACACAGCATGTTAATTTCAGCGCGGTTCGTCCGCGACAGACTGGCCGCAGCGTCTAAACGAGATTTTTGCAAATCTTGTCTACTTTGCTGCTTTGTCCTGGGATAAAAATTGCAGGTGGAATTTCCGTGCAGAAAGTCTGCTCTGAAATTCCGCTGCAATTCCGCCCCGTGTGAACCCAGCCTAATGCCACGCTCACATGTGCATTCAGAAAACGCAGCTTGTAATCATGGCATTTTTACCAGAATTTCGAACAGCATTTTTGAACATGTGGTACAGTGTTTGACAGCACTTTTTAATGCATCTCATCATTGTGATGGGTGAGGAGGTAAAAAAAACATGAAACCGCAAAAATCGTGGTGTTAGGAACACCGCCTTCGAGTTCAGGTTTGAGTAACCCCATTAAAATCAATGGGAGTGTTGTACCGCGGTTAGTATGGCGCTCGGGACGCTGCGCTAAAAACGGTAAAAAGCAGTGTGTGTGAGTGACCTGCAGGACTACAAACAGATTTTCATGTGCAGGAAATGCGTCCTGTTTGGAAAGATTACACTAAGGAGTTAGATCATGTATGGAAATTCGTTTTGCAGCTGTATATAGCACAATCTAGGTATAGGTGGGGGGTGGAGCCCGGGGCGCGGGGGTCCTGAGCTGAACTTTTGCACCTGGGCCTTGGAACCTTCAGGTACGCCCCTGCTCATATCTATTTATCTATCTATCTCATATCTATCTCTCATATCTATATATCTATCCAGCTGTCTGTCTATCTATCTATATCTCCAATCAATCTATCTCATATCTGTTTATCTATTTATATCTCATATCTATCTCTCTATCTATCAATCTATCTCTCTATCCAGCTATCTATCTCTCTCTCTATCATATCTATCTATCTATCTATTTATCTATCCAGCTGTCTGTCTATCTATATCTTATATCTATCTCTCTCATACCTGTTTATTTCTCTATCTATCTATATCGCATATCTGTCTATCTATCTATATCTCATATCTATCTCTCTCATATCTATGTATCATATCTATCTGTCTCATATCTATCTATATGTCTATCTATCTATAACTCGTATCCACCTCTATCATATCTATCAATGTCTCATATCTATCAATATCTCATATCTATCTATCTCATATCTATCTATATATCTATGTATATCTCATATCTATCCAGCTGTCTATCTCTTTCATATCTATCTATCTATCCAGTTATCTATCTATCCAGCTATCTATCTCTCTATTTATCTATCCAGCTGTCTATCTCTCATATCTATCTATCTATTTATCTCATCTCTCTCTCTGTCATATCTATCTATATCTCATATCTGTCTGTTTATCTATCTATATCTCATATCTATCTCTCTCATATCTATCTATATGTCTATATCATGTCTATCTATAACTCATATCCATCTCTATCATATCTATCTACATCTCATATCTATCTCTCTCATATCTATCTATCCAGCTATCTGTCTATCTATCTATATCTCATATCTATCTCTCTCATATCCATCTCTCTTTCTATCTATCCAGCTGTCTATCTATCTCAAATCTGTCTGTTTATCTATCTCCTATCTATCCAACTTTCTGCCTATCTCATATTTCTCCCATATCAATCTATCTATAGCTCATATCTATCTCTCTATCCAGCTATCTATCTATCTATCTCATATCTATCTATCCAGCTGTCTGTCTGTCTATCTATATCTCCTATCTCTCTCATATCTATCTAGCTCATGTCTGTCTATCTATATCTCATATCTATCTATCTATCTATCTATCTATCTATCTATCTATCTATCTATCTATCTATCTATCTATCTATCTACCTATCTACCTATCTATCCATCCAGCTGTCTATCTCTCTCATATCTATCTCTGTCTCATATCTATCAATCTCACATTTGTCTGTTTATCTCTCTCATATCTATCCATCTATATTTCATATCTGTCTATTTATATATCTCCTATGTATCTATCCATCTAGCTATATCTCATATGTATGTATCTATCATAGCTCTCTGTCTCATATCTATCTATATGTCTTTCTCATATCTATCAATATCTCATATCAATCTCTCTCATATCTATCAATATAGCTATGTATATCTCATATCTATCCAGCTGTCTATCGCTTCCATATCTATCTATCCAGCTATCTATCTATCTCATATCTATCTCTCTATTTATCTATCCAGCTGTCTATCTCTCTCTCTCAAATCTGTCTGTTTATCTATCTCCTATCTATCTATCTATCTATCTATCTATCTATCTATCTATCTATCTATCTATCTATCTATCTATCTATCTATCTATCTATCCAACTGCCTATCTATCCAGCTTTCTGCCTATCTCTCTCATATTTCTCCCATATCAATCTATCTTTAGCTCATATCTATCTCTCTATTTATCCAGCTATCTATCTCTCTCATATCTATCTATCCCTCATATTTATCTATCCAGCTGTCTGTCTGTCTATCTATATCTCCTAAAAGAAGGGGGTCAGGAAGGCGCTTCTAAGGGGCTGCCCTGGAGTGTAGGCTGAGATGAAAATGTTGTTTTAAAACATAGAGGGTGGACAGAAAAAACTAAATCAAAAATAATAATGGTAAGGACGATGATGAGAACCCCTGGGAGGCGGGGTCTCACCAACACCTCCTTGTCCCGGTTCGCTTATCAGATCACAGTGGATCTTCACAATAGTGCCAGTAGGTCCCTCCGGTGGTTGGAGTCCGCTGCAGGGCTTCTGTGTCCAATTCAAGATTGGACCCACGTAAAAGTAGAGCAATAGTGTGAAGAAAAAAGCGCTCCTGCGCTGCCTCAACAAGCAACCAGATAGTGACAAATCCAGTATTTGTCAATCGATTTATTTAGTTAGTACAACGCGTTTCGTCGCTATAGGGCGATTTTATCAAGTACATAACATTAGTGGTACATTAGGGCTTTATATAGTTTACTCACTCTTTACATGGCACCCCGTTCTAGATGAGCTTCCGGGTTGATGATGCTCACGTGACGAGTGTGATAGGGGTCAATCAATATTAATCAATAACCTAACATAAGAAAGATAAGGAAACAGTGTAATGAATGTGACATTAGTTATTTGGTTATATAATGTTATGTATTATATGTAAAACATTCCGGAAGTTGCTAGTAGAATTTGGATATAGAATCATATGTAAAAAGGTATATTCAAGCGTTTATTTAAATATTGATTTTAAAATACCAAATGTATGACTAATTAGATTTTATTCAGTTATCTTACTGAATACCAACTTACCAACTTTGTGCTGACTTCCGAGTAGGTGGCTGAACCAGTTTTGTCTATGTGAAAATTAGAAACAATGTCCCCTCTTTTGATGTGCAAATTGCTGATGAACTTTGAAGATTACAGTTCTTCCCAAACAAGAAATGTAATTAACAAAACCTGTATTATCACACTGTAACTGTTTCCATGTCTACTTCAAACAGTTTTGTTGATACCTTTTGTTTAGAAAAGCTTGTTGATTTACAGTTGCCAAATGTACTTTGTAACCAGGCATCAGGTAACATTTGGCTTGTTGATTTACAGTTGCCAAATGTACTTTGTAACCAGGCATCAGGTAACATTTGGAAACGCCTTCTTTACAACTTGCATATAAACTAGCAATGTACAACAATAAACGGAATTCATACTGATATCACTAGACGGTCTGTGTAGTGGCTTATTATGGTTCTCTATGAGTACTCTATATAATATTTCCTCTTAATTTGGATACAGGCAACATTCGCATTACGGTCTGCGTTCCAGACCCCCCACAGTTTATTTGGCGCCCGACAAGTGGGGCAGAAGCTAACTCCTTACCTGCAGCCGATACCTGACTACACTACCTGCCGACCAGCCGGACGAGAGGCCACGGGACCCCAGATCTACAAAACACCGGTATACGGTAAGCTCTTGACTTACCACTCAAGCTCTGGGCTCTCCTGACTTCATTCAGTCCTCGTGTCGACAGGGGGTGAGTTGCTGTATGTTATATAGGACGCTTCTGCCTGTTATTTACGGTGTTCTTAGTAACCGTGCTAGACGGAAGAACCCTTGTGTGTATATTGCCATGTTGCCTGTAGTAATTGTTGAAATCTGTACGTTGATAGTCTGTGTCATGTTAGCCATAATTTGCTTTTACTGAGTCTGTTATAATATCACCAGAAATCCCCTAAACCCCCCCTTAAGGAGTCCGTAAAACTATTCCAGGACCAGGGACCAGGGGTCCTTAGTTTACTAGGTGATATCAGGTCCTGTTTACTTAGTGATGAATAGTGGGAAATAAAATAAATAGTTATCCTGCCAGTTTCGGACTTGGCAGAAGGGACCGCCAGATTTATCTGAGGAAAGCCGTATGCATCCTCAATGCTGTGTTACAGTGGTAAATCAAGAGGTAAGTCCATAAGAGAAAGGGAAGGGGGAGACGTACGATAAAATATAGAAAGATAGGACTTAGAAAAGCGGGAACCTTTAACTATGAGTTCTGGCAATAGTACGGGAAAAAGCATATGAAAGATATCAGAGACGCCGGTTTAGATAAAGGAACAGACAATATGGGAAACGTACAGGGCAAGTAGTATGCCTATATGGAAATCAGCTAGAGAAATAGTAAAAGACTGCACAGAAAATAGTGAAAACAATTGTTTTATGTGTGTGAAAGAATAAAAACAATAAGCCTCTTGGTGTACATAAACCGCCAGCCATTGTCCATACTGCTGGTAAAGAGGATAAGGTGTGAATATTGGTCCCCATCCCACTTATTAGGGTCCCAATCAACTACAGTATGAACCTTTTATAGTGTCTAACTCTCTTTAAGGCGTAATTTGAACTAAGTCTTGCTCCTTGCAGCAATACATTAATAGCGCTGTGAACAGGATTACGCAGAGAGTAATACACTAGTTTGTTTTAAAGGAAAATTTTGATAAACTGATAGTTGAAGAATTTCTTGTGATAATCGGGCTTAGTGTGAAAATGTCGCTGTTTAAGAAAATCCGCAATAGTACGAAAATGTCGGTAGCTAAGAACAAAGAAGTGTCCGATGAATTGTTAATTATGCCAGGGTGGAATAAAGCCCCCTATAATATATTGGCCGCTGAATGGTCGCAGTGTGGTGAATATCAGTATGTGGGTAGAAATGGGCATAAGTTGTATTGTGTTTGTCATTGGGTAGCCTATTCTGAGCGAATCGTGTAAAAACCGCGGTACTAAGAGTTTTTCTTATCTATACATAATTCGCTCATTATTGGAAGTCTGGTGTACAGTAAATACAATCCCAATTTCTACTTCACATACTATCAGTCCGTATAGGAATGAATAAAACCCCCCTTAGTGAGTGGAAGCATGAGGACAAGAAAGAGATGCAGGGAGTGGAGGGTGGAATAGGAGCAGATGTAAAAACAGGGAAGGCAGCGGGAACTATAATCTAAAATTATGTGAAAGACTATTGTGGCACAGATTGGGATAAAATTAAACATAGAGAATTGAGAAGTGGTAAAATATTTTTAATTTGTCTGAAACATTGGGAAAAAGAAAAACAAAACAAAAATTTGAGAGAATCCTCCTTGTCTCTTTCTAATATCACACAAAGAGAAGGAAGAAAGTGTAAAACAATTCTATGCCCGCCTTCAACAACATTAGTCAGATCTGGGGTATAGGGGCATAGAAAAGATGGGCAAACATGTACTTAGTATGGCCTTTGTAGAAGGTCTATTGGAATCCCTAAGGTCATAGATAATAAACCAGAGTGGAGACAGTCTGAATCTCCGGCCCTTTTTCAGACAAAAGGGCATTTATGTAACTGTCCTGCAGGCTTGGACTCCGCCTGAGGGGACTGTGCTGTTGCAATATGTTAATGACTTTCCAGCTTTGTGTTGAGGATCTGAAACATGTCAATCTGCATCTATTTCTCTTCTAAAAAATTTTTTTTTAAGCAGAAAATGGCTGCAAGGCTTAGAAAGGAAAAATTACAGCTTTGTAAACAAAAGGTTGTTGTCTAGCTCAAGAAGGCAGACATCTCACAGAACGACGCAGGGCTGCAGTTCAAGCCATTTCTGTATCTTCTTCTGCTGCCAAAGCTTCGCACCTTTTTGGGACTTGTCTCATACTGCCGTCCCTGGCCTTTCATGCGACAGCAGTATTGACGCAAAAACATGGAGGACGTCCACGGTCACTTGGGTATTACTCCATGAGATTGGATCCGGTAGCCCGAGGAGCCCCCTCCTGTGTCTGTGCGGTGGCAGCAGTACAAGTAAGGGTTGACAAATCTTCTGAGTTGGTCCTGGACTACCCCCTAGTGGTTCTCACCCCTCATGACATCCAGAGTATACTCACTCAAGTACAACCTAAACACCTGTCTCTAGCTTGTCAAATAAGGTTGCAATGTGCTTTGCTCATGCCCCCCCTTTAATATTTCTTTTCAATGGTGAACCCGGCTACTCTTCTTCCAATCGAGTATCCTGTTTCAAATGGGGGAGGGGGAGGCATAGGTGATCAAATGGGGGAGGGGGATGCATAGGTGATCTATGTATTACAGATCAGCTATTTTTTTAAAATTTTTAAATTTAATTTTTATATTTTTTTTTTGCTACAAGGTTCTGATCTATTTTAAATAGAATACCAGCCTGATTGTCTAGCAGTAATTGGTGCAAGGGGTTTCAGGAATGCCAATTCAGCTGGCAGAAACTGAACCACTAGAGGTAATGTTTAAAGGGTCACGATGCCTCATGCGCTTCCTTGTGCTGGAAAGTCCTGAAAGCATATTGGGAACCGAAATGATGGGATCCTTGGGATCTTGTATCGAACTTCACTCGTCCGGTGAGGCTCGTATACACCCCAGGTCTGAAAGTCACCCGACCTTCGGTCGGATGGCAGCAGACCTAGCGACACCTCTACCTGTCTTCACTTTTACGCACGCAGAGAAACAAGTTCTTAGTGTCGTTCCTTTGAGCCTTTGGGTTACCAGTCAGACGGACCTCACAGACTGTCTGTATTTGTTTGTATTTAATTTCAGAGGAAAGCAGTACTGTTGGATAGTGCTGCCACAAGGGGCACAGTATAGCCCAATACCAGTTCACCAGATTCATGAAACTGGTATTAGACGCCTGGCCAATTCCCGAGGGCACCGCCCTCTTGTAATATGTTGATGATTTGTTTTTTTTAATTTACTTTTATGTACTGCTGACACAAATAGTTACCTCAATGCATCACTAAGCCTTTTGTGTTTCCTCCATCAGAGTAGAATGGCTGCAAAGCCAGCAAAGAGAAACTTCTTAGATCACACCATGGTGATCTACACCCCACATGACATACATGGTATCCTGACACAGGTAAGCCGTAGACATCTGTCTCTTGCTAGACGGATCAAAATGGAACTTGCATTTACACTCTTCATCCAATGTCTCATTTCAACGTTGCACCACTTTGAATCCGGCCACCTTATTGCCATTAGGTGACACTGATTCAAATGGGGGAGTAAGTACAGAGGACCAGCTTTTTGCAAATTCTCTGACTGATGATGAAGAGGAGGCCTTTGACGCAGAACACCAGCATGATTGTGACAGCTGGGTTCGCACATGTCACTGACAAACCCCTCCTAAACCCCCACCTTGAAATGTTTGTGGATGGATCTAGATACCTGAATGACAAAGGAAGGCTTGTAACAGGTTTTGAAGTAGTCACACTGAATGAGATACTTGTACAAAAGCCACTGCCGCCATACATGTCAGCGCAGGAACTGAGGCCTGTACGATTGCGAAAAGTACCACTGCCAGCATCTACACTGATTCCAGGTACGCCTTTGGTACTGCACACGATTATGGACCCATCTGGCGGTCCAGGAGCTTTCTCACGGCACAAGGCAAGCCCATTAAGCTATCATGTTGCCAGGACAAGTGGCCATAATAAAGGTTAAAGCACACACGCAGGGGCAGTCACCAGAGAACAAGGGGATAGGGCAGCCAAGGCTGCAGCCCTCCTGGACAGTACGCAAGACCCCTTGTGCTGTAAGTTGGATCTTGGTCCCACCGCTCTTGTTGATTTGGAATTTGGCGTCCTACGGGACGTAGATGATGTACCAGCGGCTGCCTACACCCACCTCGCCGTCCTAGCTCACGGGAAAGTGCATGCCTCTCGGAATGCCATGGTTTTTGTTATGGACAAGGTATGGTATGCTCCAGGGTTCGACAGGTTGGCGAAGGCATATGTGAAGGCATGTGAAGTGACCACTGTATCCTATTCAGAGATTACAAATCGATTACATCCAGCTTCCCAAATCAGGCAGGTATGAGTATGTCCTTGTGTGCGTGGACCTGTTCAAAGCCACCGCACAATGTACAGTGGCTAAACTTGTGTCAGAACTTGTATGTAGATTTGGGGTACTAGAGACAATTGAGAGTGACAGAGGTACACAATTTACAGGTTAAGTGATGCGAGAGGTGATGTCAGCCTGGGAGTGGAACAAGCGTTTTACACTCCATACCACCCGCAGAGTTTAACAAAGTTGAAAGAACTAAAATTATATGCTTAAGTTAAAAGAAGTGTTGTTTGGCTCTATGCCAAGATTAGGCCTGTACCATCCACAGGCCCTACAGCGGGGGTGTGATAAGGTTATTGAATATGTACAAGAACTATGTTGTAAACTGAAAATAACACCCGATCTAGTGTTTTCCCCAATTTCAGACCCTCACAACCTAGAGGGGACTCATTTCTTGCAGCCTGGAGACTGGGTGGTCGCAAAAAAAAGACACGTAATAAAGGCCTTGGACCCAAGGTTTGACGACCATACCAAGTTCTGTTGTCAACACCTACTTCTGTAAAAGTGGATACATGCCTCCCACTGCAAGAAAGTTCCCGAGCCAGAGGAAAAGTGATGGGTGGGATCCCGGCGTTGTTTGGGTGGGGGAGGTAATGGACATTTTGATTTTGACTTCTGCATTTGTCTTATTGGACTGTCTTCTTATTGGGAAACACCACTACGAACGATCCACATGGACAAGCGATGGACTGGGTGGGCAAATATTTCCCACACGTGTATGCCCAACCTCAGGAGTGGAGAGGACATTTTGCGGACTTTTCTATTATCTGTCCCCACTCCTGTAGAGACTCTTCGAGACATACGCTCAATAGTTCACAATGATAGTGATGTAGTAGATGACAATGTTGTTCAGGAAAACACCTTCCTTAATTTATTTGAATATTGTCCCCATTGCGATACCATTGAATATACACATTGGACGAATATAACTCGGTTTTAGGTGAGAAATGTTGCGTTGGCTGAAGAATGTTGTAATTTTACTTGTGACTCTAATGAAATCAGGAAATGCCAACGAATTAAGGCAACAGAAGTAACAGCTACTCTGCAATCGTCCGACTAGTATAATCTTATGTGTATATATATATATATATATATATATTGCAATTAAGGTAATAATTTTATGAATAGCTAAATGTACTGAATGCCGATTTTCTACACCCCTTTAAGTGTCTAATATGACGATGACGATATTGATGTTGATAAATCTAAGATTACTGTATTGTAAACTTGATTGACTTGCAATATTTGATATTATGTCTTCATATCTTGATGGACATAGAGTGCACCATTCCTACCTGGGAACCCGGCACCTATGGGTGACAGAACCAGGAGATAATGGTGGCTCTGATGTCCAAATGGGGGAATGATAGGGGTCAATCAATATTAATCAATAACCTAACATAAGAAAGATAAGGAAACAGTGTAATGAATGTGACATTAGTTATTTGGTTATATAATGTTATGTATTATATGTAAAACATTCCGGAAGTTGCTAGTAGAATTTGGATATAGAATCATATGTAAAAAGGTATATTCAAGCGTTTATTTAAATATTGATTTTAAAATACCAAATGTATGACTAATTAGATTTTATTCAGTTATCTTACTGAATACCAACTTACCAACTTTGTGCTGACTTCCGAGTAGGTGGCTGAACCAGTTTTGTCTATGTGAAAATTAGAAACAATGTCCCCTCTTTTGATGTGCAAATTGCTGATGAACTTTGAAGATTACAGTTCTTCCCAAACAAGAAATGTAATTAACAAAACCTGTATTATCACACTGTAACTGTTTCCATGTCTACTTCAAACAGTTTTGTTGATACCTTTTGTTTAGAAAAGCTTGTTGATTTACAGTTGCCAAATGTACTTTGTAACCAGGCATCAGGTAACATTTGGCTTGTTGATTTACAGTTGCCAAATGTACTTTGTAACCAGGCATCAGGTAACATTTGGAAACGCCTTCTTTACAACTTGCATATAAACTAGCAATGTACAACAATAAACGGAATTCATACTGATATCACTAGACGGTCTGTGTAGTGGCTTATTATGGTTCTCTATGAGTACTCTATATAATATTTCCTCTTAATTTGGATACAGGCAACATTCGCATTACGGTCTGCGTTCCAGACCCCCCACAAGTGCGTCACGTGAGCGGTGCCTGTGTGCGTATTGACGATCCTCAGTTATAAAATGGGGAAATTTCCAGATAAGTTGCGCTCACGTGATTTGAAGGTCACGTAAGCGGCATATAGCTGTGTCAGTCCTTCATGCTGACATGGCAACGTCATTACGTCATGCCGCGGTGGCATCATCACGTCACGTCGTGGGGATCCTGTGTTGTAACAAGGCTGTAATGCCAGTGTTACCATGTATCCATGGATACTAAAATGCTAGTGGCTTCATACTCAATGCAGGCTATTTACACAGTATATATCCATGATGACTTGAAGTGCATAAAGGCCACTGTATATCTTTTGATACTCTTAACGCCATGTATAAAACATTATATTAGATAGGATGTTATTACAAATGTCACTCATTAATTGGGTGGTAATTTGATTGGCTGTATATATAAATATAATGCCTTTTTTGTAATGTTATAATATTAAATTGATATCAAAGAGGTTTTTAACCTAAAATCCCATATATATCATATTTCTATGAGTATATGGGATAAAATATTAAATTATATATATATATATATATATATATATATATATATAAAAACTGTATGAATTTTTGAGTAATTATTAAAAATTATAAGAAAAACCCTTTCACCTCTAGATTGGATGCCATGTTATTTACATAGTATTCATGCAGAACAAGTATACATACGTGGATGTATTTCATGAAGTCATTATGGTGAAGTCCTAAATATATATATATATATATATATATATATATATATATATAACAATTATTATAAAAATAATTTCATATTTAAAACAAGGAATAAATGCTATATGAGGTATGATAATATTGCAATTTTTTTTTATCAATATGCAAAATAAATACATTGTCATAATATCAATAAAAGTTTAATTAATAATAAAAAAACACACTATTAAATTTTCTCTAAGACTTCGTTAAGACCATTGGGTACTAATGTATCTAATCTAAAATTCCAATACATTTCTTTTTCATGTAATCTTTGAATAGATTTAGAATGTATGGATTCGAGTGGTGTTACCTTTAGGTCTTTAAAGTTTCTATTGTGCTAATTTAAAAAATGACGAGACACACTGTGCTTTAAAAAAACATTTTTTTATATTATTTCTATGTTTGTTTTTCCTTTCCCTCAATGTGTTGATGGTCCTCCCCACGTATTTTAATCCACATGAGCAGTCTAATAAGTTAATAACTGCTTTGGTCTTACATGTTAGATGTTGTTAAATGACAATGGGTGTTCCTTCTTTTAATCCTATTTGCATTTATTCGTGATGTTCCAACAGCACTTACACTTTTTTTCACCACACTTATACACCCCTTTATGTTTTTTGTCTATTTTACGTGATTTGATACTCATATTTTTTCTTTTTTGGGGCAAGAGGGTGCTAGAAGACTTTTCAAAGTTTTATTTTTCCTAAAAATACATGAAGGATGATCTGGAATGTTATCTTTCAGGAGAGGATCTTCTTTCAGTAATGGTCAATTTGAGCTTATAATTTTCTTAATTGTGCCATACTGTCTGCTATATTTGGTCATAAATGCAAGTCTAAAGTGATTAGATTCTTCCTTCTTCTTTGTTCTGCTTGTATTCTGTGTTACTAAATCTTGTTGGTCCTTTTCCTTCTTCATTATCTTATGGTATGCAGAGTCTACTAGACTTTTTGGGTAACCTTTGTTTTTAAAATCTTCAATATCCGTATAATTCCGTCTCACCCTTTGTAGTTGTCCATATGGTATATTTAGCTTCCACTTTTTATAGTGGCAGCTGCAAAAATCTAAGTAATTATTTGTGTCGATGGGTTTAAAGTGGGTACGTGTCTTGATCCTTTGGTCCTCTGAAATCAATTCCAGATCTAGATATACTATCCTCTCTGGATGGATTGTGTGTGTGTGAATTTAAAACCAAAATCATTATCAAATAAATTCTTAATGAATGTTTTTAGTTCGTCTTCACTTCCATCCCATATTATTAAGAGATTGTCTATATAACGTCTATACAGGATGATACGCGGATCAGAGAATCTATATTTCTCGAAACAACCCATGACGCAATTAGCAAAACTTAGGGCACATATTGTGCCCATTGCGGTACCTGTAACCTGTCTATAATGATTTCCGTTGTATGTGAAGAAATTTTTCTTCAGAATAAATTATATGGCTTGTAGTATGAAATTTTTTTGTTTAGTGGGCATGAGTATATCTTCACTTAGAGTTTCATTAATGGCTTCTATTCCTTTTTCATGGTTAATATTGGTGTATAGGGACTAGAGATGAGCGAGCACCAAAATGCTCGGGTGCTCGTTACTCGGGACGAAATTTTCACGATGCTCGAGGGTTCGTTTCGAGTAATGAACCCCATTGAAGTCAATGGGCGACTCGAGCATTTTTGTATATCGCCGATGCTCGCTAAGGATTCCATTTGTGAAAATCTGGGCAATTCAAGAAAGTGATGGGAACGACACAGAAACGGATAGGGCAGGCGAGGGGCTACATGCTGGGCTGCATCTCTAGTTCCCAGGTCCCACTATTAAGCCACAATAGCGGCAAGAGTGCCCCCCCCTTCCCAAGTACTTTTACTTCTGAAAACCCTCATTAGCAATGCATACCTTAGCTAAGCACCACACTACCTCCAACAAAACACAATCACTGCCTGCATGACACTCCGCTGCCACTTCTCCTGGGTTACATGCTGCCCAACCCCCCCCCCCCCCCCCCGCACGACGCAGTGTCCACAGCGTACACCAAAGTGTCCCTGCGCAGCCTTCAGCTGCCCTCATGCCACACCACCCTCATGTCTATTTATAAGTGCGTGTGCCATGAGAAGGAACCGCAGGCACACACTGCAGAGGGTTGGCACGGCTAGGCAGCGAGCCTCTTTAAATGGGGCGCGGCGATAGCCCACAATGCTGTACAGAAGCAATGAGAAATATAATCCTGTGCCACCGCCATCAGGAGCTGCACACATGGGCATAGCAATGGGGAACCTATGTGCCACACACTATTCATTCTGTCAAGGTGTCTGCATGCCCCAGTCAGACCGCGTTTTTTTATAAATAGTCACAGGCAGGTACAACTCCGCAATGGGAATTCCGTGTGCACCCACAGCATGGGTGGCTCCCTGGAACCAACCGGCTGTACATAAATGTATCCCATTGCAGTGCCCATCACAGCTGAGGTAACGTCCGATTAAATGCAGGTGGGCTTCGGCCCACACTGCATGCCCCAACCTGACCGGGGTTTTTAATTCATAGACACAGGCAGGTACAACTCCCTATTGTGAAGTCCCTGTGGACCGACAGCATGGGTGGGTGCCAGGAAGCCACCGGCGGTACATAAATATATCCCATTGCATTGCCCATCACAGCTGAGGTAATGTCATGTTTAATGCAGGTGGGCTTCGGCCCACACTGCATGCCCCAGTCAGACTGGGGTACTTTAGAAGTGGACACATGCAGTTACAACTCCGTGTGGAATGACAGCATGGGTGGCTCCCTGGAACCCACCGACGGTACATAAATATATCCCATTGCAGTGCCCAGCGCAGCTGATGTAATGTCATGTTTAATGCAGGTGGGCTTCGGCCCACACTGCATGCCCCAGTCAGACTGGGGTTCTTTAGAAGTGGACATATGCAGTTACAACTCCGTGTGGACCGACAGCATGGGTGGGTGCCAGGAAGCCACCAGCGGTACATAAATATATCCCATTGCATTGCCCATCACAGCTGATGTAACGTCAGCTTTAATGCAGGTGGGCAAAAAATTAATTGGATTACACTGTAGGCGAGGGCCCTAAAAAATTGGTGTACCAACAGTACTAATGTACCTCAGAAAAATTGCCCATGCCCAACCAAGAGGGCAGGTGAAACCCATTAATCGCTTTGGTTAATGTGGCTTAATTTGTAACTAGGCCTGGAGGCAGCCCAGTTAAAATAAAAATTGGTTCAGGTGCAAGTTTCAACGTTTTAATGAGCATTGAAACGTATAAAAATTGTTTACAAAAATTATATGACTGAGCCTTGTGGGCCTAAGAAAAATTGCCCGTTCGGCGTGATTACGTCAGGTTTCAGGAGGAGGAGCAGGAGAAGGAGGATGAATATTATACACAGATTGATGAAGCTAAAAGGTCCATGTTTTTGATGGTGATAGAGAACAATGCTTCCATCCGCGGGTGCAGCCTACGTATTGTTTAGGTATCGCTGCTGTCCGCTGGTGGAGAAGAGAAGTCTGGGGAAATCCAGACTTTGTTCATCTTGATGAGTGTAAGCCTGTCGGCACTGTCGGTTGACAGACGGGTACGCTTATCTGTGATGATTCCCCCAGCCGCACTAAACACCCTCTCTGACAAGACGCTAGCCGCAGGACAAGCAAGCACCTCCAGGGCATACAGCGCGAGTTCAGGCCACGTGTCCAGCTTCGACACCCAGTAGTTGTAGGGGGCAGAGGCGTCACGGAGGGCGGTCGTGCGATCGGCTACGTACTCCCTCACCATCCTTTTACAGTGCTCCCGCCGACTCAGCCTTGACTGTGGAGCGGTGACACAGTCTTGCTGGGGAGCCATAAAGCTGTCAAAGGCCTTAGAGAGTGTTCCCCTGCCTGTGCTGTACATGCTGCCTGATCTCCGCGCCTCCCCTGCTACCTGGCCCTTGGAACTGCGCCTTCGGCCACTAGCGCTGTCGGATGGGAATTTTACCATCAGTTTGTCCGCCAGGGTCCTGTGGTATAGCATCACTCTCGAACCCCTTTCCTCTTCGGGTATGAGAGTGGAAAGGTTCTCCTTATACCGTGGGTCGAGCAGTGTGTACACCCAGTAATCCGTAGTGGCCAGAATGCGTGTAATGTGAGGGTCACGAGAAAGGCATCCTAACATGAAGTCAGCCATATGTGCCAGGGTACCTGTACGCAACACATGGCTGTCCTCACTAGGAAGATCACTTTCAGGATCCTCCTCCTCCTCCTCAGGCCATACACGCTGAAAGGATGACAGGCAAGCAGCATGGGTACCCTCAGCAGTGGGCCAAGCTGTCTCTTCCCCCTCCTCCTCATCCTCCTCCCCCTCCTCCTCTTCAACGCGCTGAGATATAGACAGGAGGGTGCTCTGACTATCCAGCGACATACTGTCTTCCCCCGCCTTCGTTTCCGAGCGCAAAGCGTCTGCCTTTATGCTTTGCAGGGAACTTCTCAAGAGGCATAGCAGAGGAATGGTGACGCTAATGATTGCAGCATCGCCGCTCACCATCTGGGTAGACTCCTCAAAGTTTCCAAGGACCTGGCAGATGTCTGCCAACCAGGCCCACTCTTCTGTAAAGAATTGAGGAGGCTGACTCCCACCGCGCCGCCCATGTTGGAGTTGGTATTCCACTATAGCTCTACGCTGCTCATAGAGCCTGGCCAACATGTGGAGCGTAGAGTTGGACCGTGTGGGCACGTCGCACAGCAGTCGGTGCACTGGCAGATTAAACCGATGTTGCAGGGTGCGCAGGGTGGCAGCGTCCGTGTGGGACTTGCAGAAATGTGCGCAGAGCCGGCGCACCTTTCCAAGCAGGTCTGACAAGCGTGAGTAGCTTTTCAGAAAGCGCTGAACCACCAAATTAAAGACGTGGGCCAGGCATGGCACGTGCGTGAGGCTGCCGAGCTGCAGAGCCGCCACCAGGTTACGGCCGTTGTCACACACGACCATGCCCGGTTGGAGGCTCAGCGGCACAAGCCAGCGGTCGGTCTTCTCTGTCAGACCCTGCAGCAGTTCGTGGGCCGTGTGCCTCTTCTCTCCTAAGCTGAGTAGTTTCAGCACGGCCTGCTAACACTTGCCCACCGCTGTGCTGCCACGCCGCGCGACACCGACTGCTGGCGACGTGCTGCTGCTGACACATCTTGATTGTGAGACAGAGGTTACGTAGGAGGAGGAGGGGCGTTTAGTGGAGGAAGCATACACCGCCGCAGATACCACCACCGAGCTGGGGCCCGCAATTCTGGGGGTGGGTAGGACGTGAGCGGTCCCAGGCTCTGACTCTGTCCCAGCCTCCACTAAATTCACCCAATGTGCCGTCAGGGAGATATAGTGGCCCTGCCCGCCTGTGCTTGTCCACGTGTCTGTTGTTAAGTGGACCAGTAACCGCGTTGGTGAGGGCGCGTACAATGTTTCGGGAGACGTGGTCGTGCAGGGCTGGGACGGCACATCGGGAAAAGTAGTGGCGACTGGGAACTGAGTAGCGCGGGGCCACCGCCGCCATCATACCTTTGAAAGCCTCCGTTTCCACAACCCTATACGGCAGCATCTCCAGGCTGATAAATTTGGCTATGTGCACGTTTAACGCTTGAGCGTGCGGGTGCGCGGCGGTGTACTTGCGCTTGCGCTCCAACATTTGCGCTAGCGACGGCTGGACGGTGCGCTGAGAGACATTGGTGGATGGGGCCGAGCACAGCAGAGGTGAGTGTGTGGGTGCAGGCCAGGAGACGGTAGTGCCTGTGTCCTGAGAGGGGGGTTGGATCTCAGTGGCAGGTTGGGGCACAGGGGGAGAGGCAGCGGTGCAAACCGGAGGCGGTGAACGGCCTTCGTCCCACCTTGTGGGGTGCTTGGCCATCATATGTCTGCACATGCTGGTGGTGGTGGTTCCCCGGCTGATCTTGGCACGACAAAGGTTGCACACCACTGTTCGTCAGTCGTCTGCACTCTCAGTGAAAAACTGCCACACCTTTGAGCACCTCGGCCTCTGCAGGGTGGCATGGCACGAGGGGGCACTTTGGGAAACAGTTGGTGGATAATTCAGTCTGGCCCTGCCTCTACCCCTGGCCACTGCACTGCCTCTTCCAACCTGCCCTGCTGCTGCACTTGCCTCCTTCTCTGAAGACCTGTCCTCAGTAGGCATAGCAAACCAGGTGGGGTCAGTCACCTCATCGTCCTGCTGCTCTTCCTCCGAATCCTCTGTGCGCTCCTCCCTCGGACTTACTCCAATTACTACTACCTGAGTGATAGACAACTGTGTCTCATCGTCATCGTCCTCCTCACCCACTGAAAGCTCTTGAGACAGTTGCCGGAAGTCCCCAGCCTCATCCCCCGGACCCCGGGAACTTTCCAAAGGTTGGGCATCGGTCACGACAAACTCCTCCAGTGGGAGAGGATTCGGAACCATTGCTGCCCATTCTGGGCAGGGGCCCGAGAACAGTTCCTGGGAGTCTGCCTGCTCCTCAGAATGTGTCATTGTAATGGAGTGAGGAGGCTGGGAGGAAGGAGGAGCAGCAGCCAGAGGATTCAGAGTTGCAGCAGTGGAAGGCGCAGAATTCTGGGTGGTCGATAGATTGCTGGATGCTCTTTCTGCCATCCACAACAGGACCTGCTCACACTGCTCAGTTTCTAATAAAGGTCTACCGCGTGGACCCATTAATTGTGAGATGAATGTGGGGACGCCAGAAACGTGCCTCTCTCCTAATCCCGCAGCAGTCGGCTGCGATACACCTGGATCAGGAGCTGGGCCTGTGCCCCTTGGGCCTCCGCGTCCTCGCCCGCGTCCACATCCTCTAGGCCTACCCCTACCCCTCAGCATGCTGTATTACCAGTAGTGCAAAAACAGAACGCTGTAATTAAATGTGCCGCTTATTGGCCTGTGGTTGGAGGCTGACTTCCCTTACGGAACGCACAGCAGAGCCAGGAAACAATTTTGCGCACGCCTGTAGTGAGACGTAGGTGCGTATGACTGAGCTAGTGGAATTCACAGCGCAGAAGCAGTCAAGTGGCCAAAGGCCTGTAGTAGGCCTTAAGTATTTTGCTTCTATTTTTTTTAAATGCTGAGCTGATACAGCAGACAGATACTGTAGGCAGCATATAATATTATGTATACTCTTTCCCTCTGGCGGGATGACGGCGCTGATGTAACAGAGACAGCAGATCCAGGAAACAATTTTGCGCAAGGCTGCTGTAACGTTTAGCTGTGTATTAATTAGGACTACTACCCCCAGCAGATAGATACTGTAGGCAGCGTATAATATTATGTATACTGTTTCCCTCTGGCAGGATGACGGCGCTGATGTAACAGAGACAGCAGATCCAGGAAACAATTTTGCGCAAGGCTGCTGTAATGCTTAGCTGCGTATTAATTAGGACTACTACCCCCAGCAAATAGATACTGTAGGCAGCGTATAATATTATGTATACTGTTTCCCTCTGGCGGGATGACGGCACTGATGTAACAGAGACAGCAGATCCAGGAAACAATTTTGCGCAAGCCTGCTGTAACGCTTAGCTGCGTATTAATTAGGACTACTACCCCCAGCAGACACGCAGTAAACTGAAGACGGTCACAGGCAGCCCAAATATAGTACTTTTCCCCAGTTTTTTGGAAAAAGCCCACTGCCTATATAGCCTGAATATCTCTTTCCCTGCCTCACCAGTACTGGCCCTATACTCTGTACAATCACTGCAGACTGCGGACGCAATGCTCTGCACGGCCGATATACAAAAAAAAAAAATTGTGCAACACTGCTAAAAGCAGCCTCAACAGTACTGCACACGGTCAGATGTGGCCCTAAGAAGGACCGTTGGGGTTCTTGAAGCCTAAAATCACTCCTAACGCTCTCCCTATAGCAGCTCCGGCACCAGCAGCACTTTCCCTGATCTCTGTCAGAATGCATCTGTGGCGAGCCGCGGGAGGGGCCGATTTATATACTCGGGTGACACCTGATCTCGCCAGCCACTCACTGCAGGGGGGTGGTATAGGGCTTGAACGTCGCAGGGGGAAGTTGTAATGCCTTCCCTGTCTTTCTATTGGCCAGAAAAGCGCGCTAACGTCTCAGAGATGAAAGTGAAAGTAACTCGAACATCGCGTGGTACTCGTTTCGAGTAACGAGCATCTCGAACACCCTAATACTCGAACGAGTATCAAGCTCGGACGAGTACGCTCGCTCATCTCTAGTAAGTTCCCGTTGTCGAGAGTATTTCTTTGATTTTTTGTAACAAATGTCCCGCGTCTTTTATATATGAAGGTAAATTTTTGACATATTTTTGAAGCTGCAGGTCGGTGTATTCTGAGAGGCAATTAGTTATCGCCTGCATACCTGTTATAATTGGACGTCCGGGGGGATTGTCTATACTTTTATGTATTTTTGGTATGTGATAAAAATAGGGCATGCCCACTGGTGTTTCTAACATATATTTGTATTCTGATTTTGAAATGCAATTATTAGTGAATGCTTCTGTCAACAATTTAAAAAATTCTACTTTAGTTGTATCAGTTGGGTTTTTTCTTAATTTTTCATAGTAGTTTTCATCACTTAATATTCTTATGGCCTCATTGTGATATTGATCGTAGTCTATGATTATTATACCTCCTCCTTTATCTGCACTCCTAATGACTATATTATCTTCTTTCATTAGTTGTTGAAGTGTAATTCTTTGGTTCTTTGTCAAATTGTCAGTCTCAGGATGTATAGAAGACCCTTTTTCACACATCTTTTTGAAATCCTTTAGTACCCTCTGGTAAAATAACTCAATATATTCTCCTTTTGATTCAATAGGAAAAAATCTACTAATTGGTTTCCGGTTGGTGGTAATGGGATCCTCAAGCATGAAATCTTCTGTTTCTATTGTGTCTCTAGGTTTTTCAGTACCTTTTAGTTCTTGAATAAAATAATGTCTATTCAAGGTGATCTTCTGTATAAAAGAGTTGAGGTCAACAAACAATTCAAAAAGATTCGATGAGGCCATAGGACTGAAGGATAGACCTTTTGCTAAGACTTCCATCTCCTTTCTTTTCAGTATATGCTTGGATATATTAAATATTCCATGACTTCTTGCCACTTCAAAGGTTACCGTCTCTTCAGGAGTGAGTGGGGTTTTGTTCTTATTGGAGCTTCTGCCACCCCTTTTACCCCTCCTATTTCTCCTCCTGATTTTTTTTGGAATTGTTGTTAATCTCATTGATTCGTGGATTGGACGATAAAACTGATTTATTTTTGAACGTACTGTTGGAGTGGTATTTGTTTTCTGTATTCGAGATACTTGTGTATTTGGTGCGTTTACTACCGCTGTAGTTGTGGATGTTGTTATGTCCACTAGAGTAGTGGAGGTTGGTATTGTATTTATGAGTGGCAGTGGTGGGGCTTTGTCTAAAAAAGACCGTTTTTCTCCTAGCTCATTTTTCTTTCTTATTTGTGTACAGTCCTTTGAGTAATTATTGGTATTAGAAATGCATAAATCCAATATATCAGTGGGGGAATTCGCCAAAGGAGAACTAAGTAATATATTCTCTATGTTTTCTGTAACCTGTGGGTTAGCTTCGGGAGTAAAAATCATGTAATCCTGGTTCGGCTCTTCCCTGATGTTATTAACTCTCTGTTTGCCTCGATTTGGGGTCCTGATTTGTACTGGAGTGCATTCTGCCATGCTACAGAACGTGGAGTCTATAGTAATAAGGGAATGAGCATTATCATCTAAAAATTGGGCTCAGGAGGTGTTAAAGGAGACCCTATTACTTCTATTTGTCTGATCTTTTTGATAATTATTCATGACTTTTGAATAACTTATATCGGTTTGAGTTGAACTGTCCAAATTGGATCTAATTGATCTATTAGTCGAGTTATATTGTGGATGCCTATTTCAGGGATTATGTCTTTTGAATTGATGGTTTTCATATTGGTTTTTTTGTTGATTTTTTGGGGGACCATTGTATGATTGAATCTGCCCATCATTTTTACTTCTTCGGTTTTTTATTGTATAACTGTATGTATTGGGTCTTCTTCTATCCCTATATGGATAGTTACTATATCTTTGGGTTTGATTATACATTGGTTTTTCTTGGTATCTTTGGCTATATACTGATTCTTCTTGGAATCTTCCCCTTGATCTAAAATGGAAATCTTGTCGTTGGTTTCTGGGGGGCCTTCAATCATTATATGTTCTACTAGAGTTTTAATTATTATTTTCACCTTGATTTTTATTATTATCTGTATTCTAAGAAGGAGTCAGATTTTCTTTTGTACTCCTTTTATAATCCCTCGGATAGTATTTCTTATATTTAAAATCCGAAGAATCTCAAAGTAATTTTTTAGTTTTACGTTTAATAATTTCTTTTTCAAAACCTTCTATGTACTGTAAAATTTCCTGTAACAAATCCACTTTATCCTCTACTAGGACTAAACTTCTAATACACACAGATAAAATGGAAAAACGTTTTACAATTAGTTTTTCAAGCATTAATATTGAAAAGGTATTAAGCATAAGAAGCCATTCCCCTGAGAACTCCTCGTCTTGGGGGAATCCAGGGCCTATTTTGACCCTCAGACCCCTCGGAGCGATATTATTGTCTTTATAAATTTTTTTAAAAATCAAGTCCAACGAATGTCTCCAGATATTCTGAATATGGTCTCTAATCACATATTTGCCTGTTGTTTCTTCATTTTTCACTGTTGTCCACTCAAAATCCTCATCAGTGTACGGATATTGAAGAATTTAAAAGACAAGCAAAAGTGATAAAAGAGAGATTTAAAAACAAAGGTTACCCAAAAAGTCTAGTAGACTCTGCATACCATAAGATAATGAAGAAGGAAAAGGACCAACAAGATTTGGTAACACAGAATACAAGCAGAATAAAGAAGGAAGAATCTAATCACTTTAGACTTGCATTTACGACCAAATGTAGCAGACAGTATGGCACAATTAAGAAAATTATAAGCTCAAATTGGCCATTACTGAAAGAAGATCCTCTCCTGAAAGATAACATTCCAGATCATCCTTCATGCATTTTTAGGAAAAATAAAACTTTGAAAAGTCTTCTAGCACCCTCTTGCCCCAAAAAAGAAAAAAAATATGAGTATCAAATCACGTAAAATAGACAAAAAACATAAAGGGGTGTATAAGTGGGGTGAAAAAAGTGTAAGTGCGGTTGGAACTAGAGATGAGCGAACACGTTCGGCTCCGCCCCTTTTTCGCCCGAACACCGAACTTTGCGAACACTTCAGTGTTCGGGCGAAAAAGTTCGGGGGCCGCCGTGGCAGCGCGGGGGGGTGCGGCGGGGAGTGGGGGGGAGAGGGAGAGAGAGAGGGCTCCCCCCTGTTCCCCGCTACTGCCGCCCGCGCCGCCGCGCATCTCCCCGCCCCCCGGCGGCACCCGGACACTTACGCGCGAACACTGCAGTGTTCGGCAAAGCCGGTGTCCGGGTGCGGATGTGTCCGTAACGGACACGTTCGCTCATCCCTAGTTGGAACATCACGAATAAATGCAAATAGGATTAAAAGAAGGAACACCCATTGTCATTAAACAACATCTAACATGTAAGACCAAAGCAGTTATTTACTTATTAGAGTGCTCATGTGGATTAAAATACGTGGGGAGGACCATCAACACGTTGAGGGAAAGGAAAAACAAACATAGAAATAATATAAAAAAATGTTTTTTTAAAGCACAGTGTGTCTCGTCATTTTTTAAATTATCACAATAGAAACTTTAAAGACCTAAAGGTAACACCACTCGAATCCATACATTCTAAATCTATTCAAAGATTACGTGAAAAAGAAATGTATTGGATTTTTAGATTAGATACATTAGTACCCAATGGTCTTAACGAAGTCTTAGAGAAAATTTAATAGTGTGTTTTTTTATTATTAATTAAACTTTTATTGATATTATGACAATGTATTTATTTTGCATATTGATAAAAAAAATTGCAATATTATCATACCTCATATAGCATTTATTCCTTGCTTTAAATATGACTTGTCACTAGAGATGAGCGAGCACCAAAATGCTCGGGTGCTCGTTACTCGAGACGAATTTTTCGCGATGCTCGAGGGTTCGCTTCGAGTAACGAACCCCATTGAAGTCAATGGGCGACTCGAGCATTTTTGTATATCGCCGATGCTCGCTAAGGTTTTCATTTGTGAAAATCGGGGCAATTCAAGAAAGTGATGGGAACGACACAGAAACGGATAGGGCAGGCGAGGGGCTACATGTTGGGCTGCATCTCAAGTTCCCAGGTCCCACTATTAAGCCACAATAGCAACAAGAGTGGGCCCCCCCCCCAACAACTTTTACATCTGAAAAGCCCTCATTAGCAATGCATACCTTAGCTAAGCACCACACTACCTCCAACAAAGCACAATCACTGCCTGCATGACACTCCGCTGCCACTTCTCCTGGGTTACATGCTGCCAAATCCCCCCCCCCCACAACCCAGTGTCCACAGCGCACACCAAACTGTCCCTGCCCAGCCTTCAGCTGCCCTCGTGCCACGCCACCCTCATGTCTATTTATGAGTGCGTCTGCCGCAGGAAAAGCAGGCACACACTGCAGAGGGTTGGCACGGCTAGGCAGCGACCCTCTTTAAAAGGGGCGAGGCGATAGCCCACAATGCTGTACAGAAGCAATGAGAAATCCAATCCTGCGCCACCTCCATCTGGAGCTGCACACGTGGGCATAGCAATGGGGAACCTATGTGCCACACACTATTCATTCTGTCAAGGTGTCTGCATGCCCCAGTCAGACCGCGTTTTTTTATATATAGTCACAGGCAGGTACAACTCCGCAATGGGAATTCCGTGTGCACCCACAGCATGGGTGGCTCCCTGAAACCCACCGGCGGTACATAAATATATCCCATTGCAGTGCCCATCACAGCTGATGTAAAGTCGCGCTTAATGCAGGTGGGCTTCGGCCCACACTGCATGCCCCAGTCAGACTGGGGTTCTTTAGAAGTGGAAACAGATGCATTTACAACTCCCTGTGGACCCACAGCATGGGTGGGCGCCAGGAAGCCACCAGCGGTACATAAATATATCCCATTGCATTGCCCAACACAGCTGAGGTAGTAATGTCATGTTTAATGCAGGTGGGCTTCGGCCCACACTGCATGCCCCAGTCAGACTGGGGTTCTTTAGAAGTGGAAACAGATGCATTTACAACTCCCTGTGGACCCACAGCATGGGTGGGTGCCAGGAAGCCACCGGCGGTACATAAAAATATCCCATTGCGTTGCCCATCACAGCTGAGGTAGTAATGTCATGTTTAATGCAGGTGGGCTTTGGCCCACACTGCATGCCCCAGTCAGACTGGGGTTCTTTAGAAGTGGAAACAGATGCATTTACAACTCCCTGTGGACCCACAGCATGGGTGGGTGCCAGGAAGCCACCGGCGGTACATAAATATATCCCATTGCATTGCCCAACACAGCTGATGTAACGTCAGCTGTAATGCAGGTGGGCTAAAAATTTATTTGATTACACTGTAGGCGAGGGCCCACAAAAATTGCTGTATCAACAGTACTAATGTACATCAGAAAAATTGCCCATGCCCAACCAAGAGGGCAGGTGAAACCCATTAATCGCTTTGATTAATGTGGCTTAATTGGTAACTAGGCCAGGAGGCAGCCCAGTTAAAATAAAAATTGGTTGAGGTGAAAGTTTCAACGCTTTAATGAGCATTGAAACGTATAAAAATTGTTTAGAAAAATTATATGACTGAGCCTTGTGGGCCTAAGAAAAATTGCCCATTCGGCGTGATTATGTGAGGTTTCAGGAGGAGGAGCAGGAGGAGGAGGAGGAATATTATACACAGATTGATGAAGCGAAAAGGTCCCCGTTTTTGATGGGGATACAGAACGATGCTTCCATCCGCGGGTGCAGCCTACATATTGCTTAGGTATCGCTGCTGTCCGCTGGTGGAGAAGAGAAGTCTGGGGAAATCCAGGCTTTGTTCATCTTGATGAGTGTTAGCCTGTCGGCACTGTCGGTTGACAGGTGGGTACGCTTATCTGTGATGATTCCCCCAGCCGCACTAAACACCCTCTCTGACAAGACGCTAGCCGCAGGACAAGCAAGCACCTCCAGGGCATACAGCGCGAGTTCAGGCCACGTGTCCAGCTTCGACACCCAGTAGTTGTAGGGGGCAGAGGCGTCACGGAGGACGGTCGTGCGATCGGCTACGTACTCCCTCACCATCCTTTTACAGTGCTCCCGCCGACTCAGCCGTGACTGGGGAGCGGTGACACAGTCTTGCTGGGGAGCCATAAAGCAGTCAAGGGCCTTAAAGAGTGTTGCCCTGCCTGTGCTGTACATGTTGCCTGATATCCGCGCCTCCCCTGCTACCTGGCCCTCGGAACTGCGCCTTCGGCCACTAGCGCTGTCGTATGGGAATTTTACCATCAGTTTGTCCGCCAGGGTCCTGTGGTATAGCAACACTCTCGAACCCCTTTGCTCTTCGGGTATGAGAGTGGAAAGGTTCTCCTTATACCGTGGGTCGAGCAGTGTGTAACGCGAGGGTCACGAGAAAGGCATCCTAACATGAAGTCAGCCATGTGTGCCAGGGTACCTGTACGCAACACATGACTGTCCTCACTAGGAAGATCACTTTCAGGATCCTCCTCCTCCTCCTCCTCAGGCCATACACGCTGAAAGGATGACAGGCCAGCAGCATGTGTACCCTCACCAGTGGGCCAAGCTGTCTCTTCCCCCTCCTCCTCATCTTCCTCCTCCTCCTCACCGCGCTGAGATATAGACAGGAGGGTGCTCTGACTATCCAGCGACATACTGTCTTCCCCCGCCTTCGTTTCAGAGCGCAAAGCGTCTGCCTTTATGCTTTGCAGGGAACTTCTCAAGAGGCATAGCAGAGGAATGGTGACGCTAATGATTGCAGCATCTCCGCTCACCACCTGGGTAGACTCCTCAAACTTTCCAAGGACCTGGCAGATGTCTGCCAACCAGGCCCACTCTTCTGAAAATAATTGAGGAGGCTGACTCCCACTGCGCCGCCCATGTTGGAGTTGGTATTCCACTATAGCTCTACGCTGCTCATAGAGCCTGGCCAACATGTGGAGCGTAGAGTTCCACCGTGTGGGCACGTCGCACAGCAGTCGGTGCACTGGCAGATTAAACCGATGTTGCAGGGTGCGCAGGGTGGCAGCGTCCGTGTGGGACTTGCGGAAATGTGCGCAGAGCCGGCGCACCTTTCCGAGCAGGTCTGACAAGCGTGGGTAGCTTTTCAGAAAGCGCTGAACCACCAAATTAAAGATGTGGGCCAGGCATGGCACGTGCGTGAGGCTGCTGAGCTGCAGAGCCGCCACCAGGTTACTGCCGTTGTCACACACGACCATGCCCGGTTGGAGGCTCAGCGGCGCAAGCCAGCGGTCGGTCTGCTCTGTCAGACCCTGCAGCAGTTCGTGGGCCGTGTGCCTCTTATCTCCTAAGCTGAGTAGTTTCAGCACGGCCTGCTGACGCTTGCCCACCGCTGTGCTGCCACGACGCGCGACACCGACTGCTGGCGTCGTGCTGCTGCTGCTGACACATCTTGATTGCGAGACAGAGGTTGTGTTGGAGGAGGAGGAGGAGGAGGAGGGTGGTTTAGTGGAGGAAGCATACACCGCCGCAGATACCACCACCGAGCTGGGGCCCGCAATTCTGGGGGTGGGTAGGACGTGAGCGGTCCCAGGCTCTGACTCTGTCCCAGCCTCCACTAAATTCACCCAATGTGCCGTCAGGGAGATATAGTGGCCCTGCCCGCCTGTGCTTGTCCACGTGTCCGTTGTTAAGTGGACCTTGCCAGTAACCGCGTTGGTGAGGGCGCGTACAATGTTTCGGGAGACGTGGTCGTGCAGGGCTGGGACGGCACATCGGGAAAAATAGTGGCGACTGGGAACTGAGTAGCGCGGGGCCGCCGCCGCCATCATACTTTTGAAGGACTCCGTTTCCACAACCCTATACGGCAGCATCTCCAGGCTGATAAATTTGGCTACGTGCACGTTTAACGCTTGAGCGTGCGGGTGCGTGGCGGCGTACTTGCGCTTGCGCTCAAACACTTGCGCTAGCGACGGCTGGACGGTGCGCTGAGAGACATTGGTGGATGGGGCCGAGGACAGCGGAGGTGAGGGTGTGGGTGCAGGCCAGGAGACGGTAGTGCCTGTGTCCTCAGAGCGGGGTTGGATCTCAGTGGCAGGTTGGGGCACAGGGGGAGAGGCAGCGGTGCAAACCGGAGGCGGTGAACAGCCTTCGTCCCACCTTGTGGGGTGCTTGGCCATCATATGTCTGCGCATGCTGATGGTGGTGAGGCTGGTGGTGGTGGCTCCCCGGCTGATCTTGGCGCGACAAAGGTTTCACACCACTGTTCGTCGGTCGTCTGCACTCTCAGTGAAAAACTGCCAGACCTTTGAGCACCTCGGCCTCTGCAGGGTGGCATGGCGCGAGGGGGCGCTTTGGGAAACAGTTGGTGGATTATTCGGTCTGGCCCTGCCTCTACCCCTGGCCACCGCACTGCCTCTTGCAACCTGCCCTGCTGCTGCCCTTGCCTCCCCCTCTGAAGACCTGTCCTCAGTAGGCGTAGCAAATCAGGTGGGGTCAGTCACCTCATTGTCCTGCTGCTCTTCCTCAGAATCCTCAGTGCGCTCCTCCCTCGGACTTAATGCCCTTACTACTACCTCACTGATAGACAACTGTGTCTCATCGTCATCGGCCTCCTCACCCACTGAAAGGTCTTGAGACAGTTGCCGGAAGTCCCCAGCCTCATCCCCCGGACCCCGGGAACTTTCCAATGGTTGGGCATCAGTCAGGATAAACTCCTCTGGTGGGAGAGGAACCACTGCTGCCCAATCTGAGCAGGGGCCCGAGAACAGTTCCTGGGAGTCTGCCCGCTCCTCAGAATGTCTCATTTTCATGGAGTGAGGAGGCTGGGAGGAAGGAGGAGCAGCAGCCAGAGGATTCTGAGTTGCAGCAGTGGACGGCGCAGAACTGTGGGTGGACGATAGGTTGCTGGAAGCACTTTCTGCCATCCACGACAGGACCTGCTCACACTGCTCATTTTCTAATAAAGGTCTACCGCGTGGACCCATTAATTGTGCGATGAATGTGGGGACGCCAGAAACGTGCCTCTCTCCTAATCCCGCAGCGGTCGGCTGTGATACACCTGGATCAGGAGCTCGGCCTGTGCCCACACCCTGACTTGGGCCTCCGCGTCCTCGGCCGCGTCCACGTCCTCTAGGCCTACCCCTACCCCTCAGCATGCTGTATTACCAGTAATGCAGAAACAGAACGCTGTAATTAAATGTGCCGCTTATTGGCCTGTGGTTGGAGGCTGACTTCGCTTACGGAACGCCAGGAAATAATTTTGCGCAAGCCTGCTGTAACACTTAGCTGGCTGCGTATGAATTTGGAGAACTACTACACCCAGCACAGACCCAGAACACTGAGGACAGTCACAGGCAGCCCAGATAGATTTTTTTCCCCAAATTTTTTTGCAAAGGCCCACTGCCTATATTCAATCAATATGTCTTCTGTCCCTGCCTAGGCGCTTCTGGCCCTGGAGTATGTCAAAGAACTGCAGAGTGTTGCACTGTGGACTGCAATACAGCAGTGATTTCACAGCCCAGACAGAGCCAGGAAATAATTTTGCGCAAGCCTGCTGTAACACTTAGCTGGCTGCGTATAAATTTGGAGAACTACTACACCCAGCACAGACCCAGAACACTGAGGACAGTCACAGGCAGCCCAGATAGATTTTTTTCCCCAATTTTTTTGCAAAGGCCCACTGCCTATATTCAATCAATATGTCTTCTGTCCCTGCCTTGGCGCTTCTGGCCCTGGAGTTTGTCAAAGAACTGCAGAGTGTTGCTCTGTGGACTGCAATACAGCAGTGATTTCACAGCCCAGACAGAGCCAGGAAATAATTTTGCACAAGCCTGCTGTAACACTTAGCTGGCTGCGTATGAATTTGGAGAACTACTACACCCAGCACAGACCCAGAACACAGAGGACAGTCACAGGCAGCCCAGATAGATTTTTTTCCCCAAATTTTTTTGCAAAGGCCCACTGATTATATTATATCAATATGTCTTCTGTCCCTGCCTAAGCGCTTCTGGCCCTGGAGTATTACTGCAGGGCGCAATGCTCTGCACAGCCGATATACCAAAAAAAAAAATGTGCAACACTGCAAAAAGCAGCCTCCACAGTACTGCACACGGTTAGCTGTGGCCCTAAGAAGGACCGTTGGGGTTCTTGAAGCCTAAAATACTCCTAACACTCTCCCTATAGCAGCTCCAACAAGATAGCACTTTCCCTCCTCTATGTCAGAACGCATCTGTGGCGAGCCGCGGGAGGGGCCGATTTTTATACTCGGGTGACACCTGATCTCGCCAGCCACTCACTGCAGGGGGGTGGTATAGGGCTTGAACGTCGCAGGGGGAAGTTGTAATGCCTTCCCTGTCTTTCAATTGGCCAGAAAAGCGCGCTAACGTCTCAGAGATTAAAGTGAAAGTAACCCGAACATCGCGTGGTACTCGTTACGAGTAACGAGCATCTCAAACACGCTAATACTCGAACGAGTATCAAGCTCGGACGAGTACGTTCGCTCATCTCTAATCTCATATCTATCTCTCTGTTTATCTATCCAGCTGTCTATCTCTCTCATATCTATCTATCTATTTCATCTCTCTCTCTCTCATATCTATCTATCTATCTATCTATCTATCCAGCTGTCTGTCTATCTGTATGTTATATCTATCTATCTATCTCATATCTGTCTATCTATATCTCATATCTATCTATCTATCTATCTATCTATCCAGCTGTCTATCTCTCTCATATCTATCTATCCAGCTATCTATCTACCTATCTATCTCATATCTCTCTATTTATCTATTCAGCTGTCTATCTTTCTCATTTACACTACCGTTCAAAAGTTTGGGGTCACATTGAAATGTCCTTATTTTTGAAGGAAAAGCACTGTACTTTTCAATGAAGATAACTTTAAACTAGTCCTAACTTTAAACAAATGCACTCTATACATTGCTAATGTGGTAAATGACTATTCTAGCTGCAAATGTCTGGTTTTTTGTGCAATATCTACAAAGGTGTATAGGGGCCCATTTCCAGCAACTATCACTCCAGTGTTCTAATGGTACAATGTGTTTGCTCATTGGCTCAGAAGGCTAATTGATGATTAGAAAACCCTTGTGCAATCATGTTCACACATCTGAAAACAGTCTAGCTCGTTACAGAAGCTACAAAACTGACCTTCCTGTGAGCAGATTGAGTTTCTGGAGCATCACATTTGTGGGGTCAATTAAACGCTCAAAATGGCCAGAAAAAGAGAACTTTCATCTGAAACTCGACAGTCTATTCTTGTTCTTAGAAATGAAGGCTATTCCATGCGAGAAATTGCAAAGAAATTGAAGATTTCCTACAACGGTGTGTACTACTCCCTTCAGAGGACAGCACAAACAGGCTCTAACCAGAGTAGAAAAAGAAGTGGGAGGCCGCGTTGCACAACTAAGCAAGAAGATAAGCACATTAGAGTCTCTAGTTTGAGAAACAGACGCCTCACAGGTACCCAACTGGCATCTTCATTAAATAGTACCCGCAAAACACCAGTGT
This sequence comes from Eleutherodactylus coqui, assembly GCF_035609145.1. Lineage (NCBI taxonomy): Eukaryota > Metazoa > Chordata > Amphibia > Anura > Eleutherodactylidae > Eleutherodactylus > Eleutherodactylus coqui. The sequence continues at coordinate 167,677,871 of NC_089840.1, forward strand.
CAACATCTACAGTGAAGAGGCGGCTGCGGGATTTTGGGCTTCAGGGCAGAGTGGCAAAGAAAAAGCCATATCTGAGACTGGCCAATAAAAGAAAAAGATTAAGATGGGCAAAAGAACACAGACATTGGACAGAGGAAGACTGGAAAAAAGTGTTGTGGACGGATGAATCCAAGTTTGAGGTGTTTGGATCACAAAGAAGAACGTTTGTGAGACGCAGAACAAATGAAAAGATGCTGGAAGAATACCTGACGCCATCTGTTAAGCATGGTGGAGGTAATGTGATGGTCTGGGGTTGCTTTGGTGCTGGTAAGGTGGGAGATTTGTACAGGGTAAAAGGGATTCTGAATAAGGAAGGCTATCACTCCATTTTGCAACGCCATGCCATACCCAGTGGACAGCGCTTGATTGGAACCAATTTCATCCTACAACAGGACAATGACCCTAAACACACCTCCAAATTGTGCAAGAACTATTTACAGCAGAAGCAGGCAGCTGGTATTCTATCGGTAATGGAGTGGCCAGCGCAGTCACCAGATCTGAACCCCATTAAGCTGTTGTGGGAGCAGCTTGACCGTATGGTACGCCAGAAGTGCCCATCCAACCAATCCAACTTGTGGGAGATGCTTCTAGAAGCGTGGGGTGCAATTTCTCAAGCTAACCTCAACAAATTAACAGCTAGAATGTCAAAGGTGTGCAATGCTGTAATTGCTGCAAAAGGAGGATTCTTTGACGAAAGCAAAGTTTGATGTAAAAACAATGTTATTTCAAATACAAATCATTATTTCTAACCTTGTCAATGTCTTGACTCTATTTTCTATTCATTTTACAATGCATGGTGGTGAATAAGTGTGACTTTTCATGGAAAACACAAAATTGTTTGGGTGACCCCAAACTTTTGAACGGTAGTGTATATCTCATATCTGTCTTTCTCTCTCATATCTATCTATCTATCCAGCTGTCTATCTATCATTCTCAAATATCTATCTCATATCTGTCTGTTTTTCTCTCTCCTATCTATCTATCTATCTATCTATCTATCTATCTATCTATCTATCTATCTGTCTCTCTCATATCTATCTATTCAGCTGTCTATCTATCTATATCTCATATTTATCTCGCTATTTATCTATCTATCCAGCTGTCTATCTCTCTCATATCTATTTATTTATCTATCTAGCTATCTATTTACCTATCTATCTATGGACTCCCACACACTTGCATTTGCGGTTTTTGGTAACGCGATTGTCAATGGGACTTTCTAATGTTAAAAACACAATGCAACGCGATGCACCAAAAACGCAAGTTGCATTGCGTTGCGTTTTTAACATTAGAAAATCCCATTGACAATCGTATTACCAAAAAACGCAAACGCAAGTGTGTGGGAACCCTAAATCTCATATCTATCTCTCTATCTATATCTCAAATTCATCTCCCTATCTATCCAGCTGTCTATCTATCTCTCATATCTGTCTGTTTATCTAGCTAGCTAGCTTATCTCATATCTATTTATATCTCATATCTCTCTCTCATATCTCTATCTATCTAGCTGTCTATCTGTCTCTCTCTCTGTTTATCTATTTATCTGTCTGTTTATCTCATATCTGTCCGTCTATCTGTCTCATATCCATCTATCTCTCTCATATTTATCTATCCAGCTGTCTATCTGTCTATCTATCTGTCTATCTATCTCATATATATATATAGGCCCATTTAAACACAATGATTATAAGTAGAGATGAGCGAGCACCAAAATGCTCGGGTGCTCGTTACTCGAGTCGAACTTCCCGCGATGCTCGAGGGTTCGTTTTGATTAACGAACCCCATTGAAGTCAATGGGCGACTCGAGCATTTTTGTATGGGACCTATGCTCCGCTAAGGTTTTCATTTGTGAAAATCTGGGAAATTCAAGAAAGTGATGGGAATGACACAGAAACGGATAGGGCAGGCGAGGGGCTACATGTTGGGCTGCATCTCAAGTTCCCAGGTCCCACTATTAAGCCACAATAGCGGCAAGAGTGCCCCCCCCCCCAACAATTTTTACTTCTGAAAAACCCTCATTAGCAAGGCATACCTTAACTAAGCACCACACTACCTCCAACAAAGCACAATCACTGCCTGCATGACACTCCGCTGCCACTTCTCCTGGGAAACATGCTGCCCAACCGCCCATTTCAGTAATAGTAGCAGTCAAGACAGGCCCCAGTAACAATTCCAAAGCAGCAGTATAGGGGGAGCACAGTATTAGTTCCATTTCAGTAGTAGTAGCAGTCTAGACAGGCCCCAGTAACATATCACTAACAGCAGTATAGGGGGAGCACAGTATTAGTTCCATTTCAGTAGTAGTAGCAGTCAAGACAGGCCACAGTAACATTCCCGTTGCAGCAGTTTAGGGAGATAACAGTCTCTTTCACATTTCAGTAGTTGCAGTATAGACAAGGCCCCAGTTACATTTATGTAGCAAAAGTGTAGGCCAACCCCACACACCTTGCTGTACCATGAGTGCAGGTGAAGCCCATAAAAATTACTAGGATTACACTGTAGGCGAGGACCCCAAAAAATTGGTGTACCAACAATACTAATGTACCTCAGAAAAATTGCCCATGCCCAACCAAGAGGGCAGGTGAAACCCATTAATCGCTTTCGTTACTGTGCCTTAATTTGTAACTAGGCCTGGAGGCAGCCCAGTTAAAATAAAAATTGGTTCAGGTGCAAGTTTCAACGCCTTAATGAGAATTGAAACGTATAAACACTGTTTACAAAAGTAATATGACTGAGCCTTGTGGGCCTAAGAAAAATTGCCCGTTCGGCGTGATTACGTCAGGTTTCAGGAGGAGGAGCAGGAGGAGGAGGATGAATATAATACACAGATTGATGAAGCTAAAAGGTCCCCGTTTTTTATGGCGATAGAGAACGATGCTTCCATCCGCGGGTGCAGCCTACATATTGCTTAGGTATCGCTGCTGTCCGCTGGTGGAGAAGAGAAGTCTGGGGAAATCCAGGCTTTGTTCATCTTGATGAGTGTTAGCCTGTCGGCACTGTCGGTTGACAGGTGGGTACGCTTATCTGTGATGATTCCCCCAGCCGCACTAAACACCCTCTCTGACAAGACGCTAGCCGCAGGACAAGCAAGCACCTCCAGGGCATACAGCGCGAGTTCAGGCCACGTGTCCAGCTTCGACACCCAGTACTTGTAGGGGGCAGAGGCGTCACAGAGGACGGTCGTGCGATCGGCTACGTACTCCCTCACCATCCTTTTACAGTGCTCCCGCCGACTCAGCCGTGACTGGGGAGCGGTGACACAGTCTTGCTGGGGAGCCATAAAGCAGTCAAGGGCCTTAAAGAGTGTTGCCCTGCCTGTGCTGTACATGTTGCCTGATATCCGCGCCTCCCCTGCTACCTGGCCCTCGGAACTGCGCCTTCGGCCACTAGCGCTGTCGTATGGGAATTTTACCATCAGTTTGGCCGCCAGGGTCCTGTGGTATAGCAACACTCTCGAACCCCTTTCCTCTTCGGGTATGAGAGTGGAAAGGTTCTCCTTATACCGTGGGTCGAGCAGTGTGTAACGCGAGGGTCACGAGAAAGGCATCCTAACATGAAGTCAGCCATGTGTGCCAGGGTACCTGTACGCAACACATGACTGTCCTCACTAGGAAGATCACTTTCAGGATCCTCCTCCTCCTCCTCCTCCTCCTCAGGCCATACACGCTGAAAGGATGACAGGCCAGCAGCATGTGTACCCTCACCAGTGGGCCAAGCTGTCTCTTCCCCCTCCTCCTCATCTTCCTCCTCCTCCTCACCACGCTGAGATATAGACAGGAGGGTGCTCTGACTATCCAGCGACATACTGTCTTCCCCCGCCTTCGTTTCCGAGCGCAAAGCGTCTGCCTTTATGCTTTGCAGGGAACTTCTCAAGAGGCATAGCAGAGGAATGGTGACGCTAATGATTGCAGCATCCCCGCTCACCACCTGGGTAGACTCCTCAAACTTTCCAAGGACCTGGCAGATGTCTGCCAACCAGGCCCACTCTTCTGAAAATAATTGAGGAGGCTGACTCCCACTGCGCCGCCCATGTTGGAGTTGGTATTCCACTATAGCTCTACGCTGCTCATAGAGCCTGGCCAACATGTGGAGCGTAGAGTTCCACCGTGTGGGCACGTCGCACAGCAGTCAGTGCACTGGCAGATTAAACCGATGTTGCAGGGTGCGCAGGGTGGCAGCGTCCGTGTGGGACTTGCGGAAATGTGCGCAGAGCCGGCGCACCTTTCCGAGCAGGTCTGACAAGCGTGGGTAGCTTTTCAGAAAGTGCTGAACCACCAAATTAAAGACGTGGGCCAGGCATGGCACGTGCGTAAGGCTGCCGAGCTGCAGAGCCGCCACCAGGTTACGGCCGTTGTCACACACGACCATGCCCGGTTGGAGGCTCAGCGGCGCAAGCCAGCGGTCGGTCTGCTCTGTCAGACCCTGCAGCAGTTCGTGGGCCGTGGGCCTCTTATCTCCTAAGCTGAGTAGTTTCAGCACGGCCTGCTGACGCTTGCCCACCGCTGTGCTGCCACGACGCGCGACACCGACTGCTGGCGCCGTGCTGCTGCTGCTGACACATCTTGATTGCGAGACAGAGGTTGCGTTGGAGGAGGAGGAGGAGGGTGGTTTAGTGGAGGAAGCATACACCGCCGCAGATACCACCACCGAGCTGGGGCCCGCAATTCTGGGGGTGGGTAGGACGTGAGCGGTCCCAGGCTCTGACTCTGTCCCAGCCTCCACTAAATTCACCCAATGTGCCGTCAGGGAGATATAGTGGCCCTGCCCGCCTGTGCTTGTCCACGTGTCCGTTGTTAAGTGGACCTTGCCAGTAACCGCGTTGGTGAGGGCGCGTACAATGTTTCGGGAGACGTGGTCGTGCAGGGCTGGGACGGCACATCGGGAAAAATAGTGGCGACTGGGAACTGAGTAGCGCGGGGCCGCCGCCGCCATCATACTTTTGAAGGACTCCGTTTCCACAACCCTATACGGCAGCATCTCCAGGCTGATAAATTTGGCTACGTGCACGTTTAACGCTTGAGCGTGCGGGTGCGTGGCGGCGTACTTGCGCTTGCGCTCAAACACTTGCGCTAGCGACGGCTGGACGGTGCGCTGAGAGACATTGGTGGATGGGGCCGAGGACAGCGGAGGTGAGGGTGTGGGTGCAGGCCAGGAGACGGTAGTGCCTGTGTCCTCAGAGCGGGGTTGGATCTCAGTGGCAGGTTGGGGCACAGGGGGAGAGGCAGCGGTGCAAACCGGAGGCGGTGAACAGCCTTCGTCCCACCTTGTGGGGTGCTTGGCCATCATATGTCTGCGCATGCTGGTGGTGGTGAGGCTGGTGGTGGTGGCTCCCCGGCTGATCTTGGCGCGACAAAGGTTGCACACCACTGTTCGTCGGTCGTCTGCACTCTCAGTGAAAAACTGCCAGACCTTTGAGCACCTCGGCCTCTGCAGGGTGGCATGGCGCAAGGGGGCGCTTTGGGAAACAGTTGGTGGATTATTCGGTCTGGCCCTGCCTCTACCCCTGGCCACCGCACTGCCTCTTGCAACCTGCCCTGCTGCTGCACTTGCCTCCCCCTCTGAAAACCTGTCCTCAGTAGGCGTAGCAAACCAGGTGGGGTCAGTCACCTCATTGTCCTGCTGCTCTTCCTCAGAATCCTCAGTGCGCTCCTCCCTCGGACTTAATGCCCTTACTACTACCTCACTGATAGACAACTGTGTCTCATCGTCATCGGCCTCCTCACCCACTGAAAGGTCTTGAGACAGTTGCCGGAAGTCCCCAGCCTCATCCCCCGGACCCCGGGAACTTTCCAATGGTTGGGCATCAGTCAGGATAAACTCCTCTGGTGGGAGAGGAACCACTGCTGCCCAATCTGAGCAGGGGCCCGAGAACAGTTCCTGGGAGTCTGCCCGCTCCTCAGAATGTCTCATTTTCATGGAGTGAGGAGGCTGGGAGGAAGGAGGAGCAGCAGCCAGAGGATTCTGAGTTGCAGCAGTGGACGGCGCAGAACTGTGGGTGGACGATAGGTTGCTGGAAGCACTTTCTGCCATCCACGACAGGACCTGCTCACACTGCTCATTTTCTAATAAAGGTCTACCGCGTGGACCCATTAATTGTGCGATGAATGTGGGGACGCCAGAAACGTGCCTCTCTCCTAATCCCGCAGCGGTCGGCTGCGATACACCTGGATCAGGAGCTCGGCCTGTGCCCACACCCTGACTTGGGCCTCCGCGTCCTCGGCCGCGTCCACGTCCTCTAGGCCTACCCCTACCCCTCAGCATGCTGTATTACCAGTAATGCAGAAACAGAACGCTGTAATTAAATGTGCCGCTTATTGGCCTGTGGTTGGAGGCTGACTTCGCTTACGGAACGCCAGGAAATAATTTTGCGAAAGCCTGCTGTAACACTTAGCTGGCTGCGTATGAATTTGGAGAACTACTACACCCAGCACAGACCCAGAACACTGAGGACAGTCACAGGCAGCCCAGATAGATTTTTTTCCCCAAATTTTTTTGCAAAGGCCCACTACCTATATTCAATCAATATGTCTTCTGTCCCTGCCTAGGCGCTTCTGGCCCTGGAGTATGTCAAAGAACTGCAGAGTGTTGCACTGTGGACTGCAATACAGCAGTGATTTCACAGCCCAGACAGAGCCAGGAAATAATTTTGCGCAAGCCTGCTGAAACACTTAGCTGGCTGCGTATGAATTTGGAGAACTACTACACCCAGCACAGACCCAGAACACTGAGGACAGTCACAGGCAGCCCAGATAGATTTTTTTCCCCAAATTTTTTTGCAAAGGCCCACTGCCTATATTCAATCAATATGTCTTCTGTCCCTGCCTTGGCGCTTCTGGCCCTGGAGTATGTCAAAGAACTGCAGAGTGTTGCACTGTGGACTGCAATACAGCAGTGATTTCACAGCCCAGACAGAGCCAGGAAATAATTTTGCGCAAGCCTGCTGTAACACTTAGCTGGCTGCGTATGAATTTGGAGAACTACTACACCCAGCACAGACCCAGAACACTGAGGACAGTCACAGGCAGCCCAGATAGATTTTTTTCCCCAAATTTTTTGCAAAGGCCCACTGCCTATATTCAATCAATATGTCTTCTGTCCCTGCCTAGGCGCTTCTGGCCCTGGAGTATGTCAAAGAACTGCAGAGTGTTGCACTGTGGACTGCAATACAGCAGTGATTTCACAGCCCAGACAGAGCCAGGAAATAATTTTGCGCAAGCCTGCTGCAACACTTAGCTGGCTGCGTATGAATTTGGAGAACTACTACACCCAGCACAGACCCAGAACACTGAGGACAGTCACAGGCAGCCCAGATAGATTTTTTCCCCAAATTTTTTTGCAAAGGCCCACTGCCTATATTCAATCAATATGTCTTCTGTCCCTGCCTAAGCGCTTCTGGCCCTGGAGTATTACTGCAGGGCGCAATGCTCTGCACGGCCGATATACCAAAAAAAAAAAATGTGCAACACTGCAAAAAGCAGCCTCCACAGTACTGCACACGGTTAGATGTGGCCCTAAGAAGGACCGTTGGGGTTCTTGAAGCCTAAAATACTCCTAACACTCTCCCTATAGCAGCTCCAACAAGATAGCACTTTCCCTCCTCTATGTCAGAACGCATCTGTGGCGAGCCGCGGGAGGGGCCGATTTTTATACTCGGGTGACACCTGATCTCGCCAGCCACTCACTGCAGGGGGGTGGTATAGGGCTTGAACGTCGCAGGGGGAAGTTATAATGCCTTCCCTGTCTTTCAATTGGCCAGAAAAGCACGCTAACGTCTCAGAGATGAAAGTGAAAGTAACCCGAACATCGCGTGGTACTCGTTACGAGTAACGAGCATCTCGAACACGCTAATACTCGAACGAGTATCAAGCTCGGACGAGTACGTTCGCTCATCTCTAATCTCATATCTATCTCTCTGTTTATCTATCCAGCTGTCTATCTCTCTCATATCTATCTATCTATTTCATCTCTCTCTCTCATATCTATCTATCTATCTATCCAGCTGTCTGTCTATCTGTATGTTATATCTATCTATCTCATATCTGTCTATCTATATCTCATATCTATCTATCTATCTATCCAGCTGTCTATCTCTCTCATATCTATCTATCCAGCTATCTATCTACCTATCTATCTCATATCTCTCTATTTATCTATTCAGCTGTCTATCTCTCTCATTTATATCTCATATCTATCTTTCTCTCTCATATCTATCTATCTATCCAGCTGTCTATCTATCATTCTCAAATATCTATCTCATATCTGTCTGTTTTTCTCTCTCCTATCTATCTATCTATCTATCTATCTATCTATCTATCTATCTGTCTCTCTCATATCTATCTATTCAGCTGTCTATCTATCTATATCTCCTATTTATCTCGCTATTTATCTATCTATCCAGCTGTCTATCTCTCTCATATCTATTTATCTATCTATCTAGCTATCTATTTACCTATCTATCTATGGACTCCCACACACTTGCATTTGCGGTTTTTGGTAACGCGATTGTCAATGGGACTTTCTAATGTTAAAAACAGAATGCAACGCAATGCACCAAAAACGCAAGTTGCATTGCGTTGCGTTTTTAACATTAGAAAATCCCATTGACAATCGTATTACCAAAAAACGCAAACGCAAGTGTGTGGGAACCCTAAATCTCATATCTATCTCTCTATCTATATCTCAAATCTATCTCCCTATCTATCCAGCTGTCTATCTATCTCTCATATCTGTCTGTTTATCTAGCTAGCTAGCTTATCTCATATCTATTTATATCTCATATCTCTCTCTCATATCTCTATCTATCTAGCTGTCTATCTGTCTCTCTCTCTGTTTATCTATTTATCTGTCTGTTAATCTCATATCTGTCCGTCTATCTGTCTCATATCCATCTATCTCTCTCATATTTATCTATCCAGCTGTCTATCTGTCTATCTATCTGTCTATCTATCTCATATATATATATATAGGCCCATTTAAACACAATGATTATAAGTAGAGATGAGCGAGCACCAAAATGCTCGGGTGCTCGTTACTCGAGTCGAACTTCCCGCGATGCTCGAGGGTTCGTTTTGATTAACGAACCCCATTGAAGTCAATGGGCGACTCGAGCATTTTTGTATGGGACCTATGCTCCGCTAAGGTTTTCATTTGTGAAAATCTGGGAAATTCAAGAAAGTGATGGGAATGACACAGAAACGGATAGGGCAGGCGAGGGGCTACATGTTGGGCTGCATCTCAAGTTCCCAGGTCCCACTATTAAGCCACAATAGCGGCAAGAGTGGGCCCCCCCCCAACAATTTTTACTTCTGAAAAACCCTCATTAGCAAGGCATACCTTAACTAAGCACCACACTACCTCCAACAAAGCACAATCACTGCCTGCATGATACTCCGCTGCCACTTCTCCTGAGAAACATGCTGCCCAACCGCCCATTTCAGTAATAGTAGCAGTCAAGACAGGCCCCAGTAACAATTCCAAAGCAGCAGTATAGGGGGAGCACAGTATTAGTTCCATTTCAGTAGTAGTAGCAGTCAAGACAGGCCACAGTAACATTCCCGTTGCAGCAGTTTAGGGAGATAACAGTCTCTTTCACATTTCAGTAGTTGCAGTATAGACAAGGCCCCAGTTACATTTATGTAGCAAAAGTGTAGGCCAACCCCACACACCTTGCTGTACCATGAGTGCGGGCGAAGCCCATAAAAATTACTAGGATTACACTGTAGGCGAGGGCCCAAAAAAATTGGTGTACCAACAATACTAATGTACCTCAGAAAAATTGCCCATGCCCAACCAAGAGGGCAGGTGAAACCCATTAATCGCTTTCGTTACTGTGCCTTAATTTGTAACTAGGCCTGGAGGCAGCCCAGTTAAAATAAAAATTGGTTCAGGTGCAAGTTTCAACGCCTTAATGAGAATTGAAACAGAAAAAAAACTCTGTTTACAAAAGTAATATGACTGAGCCTTGTGGGCCTAAGAAAAATTGCCCGTTCGGCGTGATTACGTCAGGTTTCAGGAGGAGGAGCAGGAGGAGGAGGATGAATATAATACACAGATTGATGAAGCTAAAAGGTCCCCGTTTTTTATGGCGATAGAGAATGATGCTTCCATCCGCGGGTGCAGCCTACATATTGCTTAGGTATCACTGCTGTCCGCTGGTGGAGAAGAGAAGTCTGGGGAAATCCAGGCTTTGTTCATCTTGATGAGTGTTAGCCTGTCGGCACTGTCGGTTGACAGGTGGGTACGCTTATCTGTGATGATTCCCCCAGCCGCACTAAACACCCTCTCTGACAAGACGCTAGCCGCAGGACAAGCAAGCACCTCCAGGGCATACAGCGCGAGTTCAGGCCACGTGTCCAGCTTCGACACCCAGTAGTTGTAGGGGGCAGAGGCGTCACAGAGGACGGTCGTGCGATCGGCTACGTACTCCCTCACCATCCTTTTACAGTGCTCCCGCCGACTCAGCCGTGACTGGGGAGCGGTGACACAGTCTTGCAGGGGAGCCATAAAGCAGTCAAGGGCCTTAAAGAGTGTTGCCCTGCCTGTGCTGTACATGTTGCCTGATATCCGCGCCTCCCCTGCTACCTGGCCCTCGGAACTGCGCCTTCGGCCACTAGCGCAGTCGTATGGGAATTTTACCATCAGTTTGTCCGCCAGGGTCCTGTGGTATAGCAACACTCTCGAACCCCTTTCCTCTTCGGGTATGAGAGTGGAAAGGTTCTCCTTATACCTTGGGTCGAGCAGTGTGTAACGCGAGGGTCACGAGAAAGGCATCCTAACATGAAGTCAGCCATGTGTGCCAGGGTACCTGTACGCAACACATGACTGTCCTCACTAGGAAGATCACTTTCAGGATCCTCCTCCTCCTCCTCAGGCCATACACGCTGAAAGGATGACAGGCCAGCAGCATGTGTACCCTCACCAGTGGGCCAAGCTGTCTCTTCCCCCTCCTCCTCATCTTCCTCCTCCTCCTCACCGCGCGGAGATATAGACAGGAGGGTGCTCTGACTATCCAGCGACATACTGTCTTCCCCCGCCTTCGTTTCCGAGCGCAAAGCGTCTGCCTTTATGCTTTGCAGGGAACTTCTCAAGAGGCATAGCAGAGGAATGGTGACGCTAATGATTGCAGCATCCCCGCTCACCACCTGGGTAGACTCCTCAAACTTTCCAAGGACCTGGCAGATGTCTGCCAACCAGGCCCACTCTTCTGAAAATAATTGAGGAGGCTGACTCCCACTGCGCCGCCCATGTTGGAGTTGGTATTCCACTATAGCTCTACGCTGCTCATAGAGCCTGGCCAACATGTGGAGCGTAGAGTTCCACCGTGTGGGCACGTCGCACAGCAGTCAGTGCACTGGCAGATTAAACCGATGTTGCAGGGTGCGCAGGGTGGCAGCGTCCGTGTGGGACTTGCGGAAATGTGCGCAGAGCCGGCGCACCTTTCCGAGCAGGTCTGACAAGCGTGGGTAGCTTTTCAGAAAGCGCTGAACCACCAAATTAAAGACGTGGGCCAGGCATGGCACGTGCGTGAGGCTGCCGAGCTGCAGAGCCGCCACCAGGTTACGGCCGTTGTCACACACGACCATGCCCGGTTGGAGGCTCAGCGGCGCAAGCCAGCGGTCGGTCTGCTCTGTCAGACCCTGCAGCAGTTCGTGGGCCGTGGGCCTCTTATCTCCTAAGCTGAGTAGTTTCAGCACGGCCTGCTGACGCTTGCCCACCGCTGTGCTGCCACGACGCGCGACACCGACTGCTGGCGCCGTGCTGCTGCTGCTGACACATCTTGATTGCGAGACAGAGGTTGCGTTGGAGGAGGAGGAGGAGGAGGAGGAGGGTGGTTTAGTGGAGGAAGCATACACCGCCGCAGATACCACCACCGAGCTGGGGCCCGCAATTCTGGGGGTGGGTAGGACGTGAGCGGTCCCAGGCTCTGACTCTGTCCCAGCCTCCACTAAATTCACCCAATGTGCCGTCAGGGAGATATAGTGGCCCTGCCCGCCTGTGCTTGTCCACGTGTCCGTTGTTAAGTGGACCTTGCCAGTAACCGCGTTGGTGAGGGCGCGTACAATGTTTCGGGAGACGTGGTCGTGCAGGGCTGGGACGGCACATCGGGAAAAATAGTGGCGACTGGGAACTGAGTAGCGCGGGGCCGCCGCCGCCATCATACTTTTGAAGGACTCCGTTTCCACAACCCTATACGGCAGCATCTCCAGGCTGATAAATTTGGCTACGTGCACGTTTAACGCTTGAGCATGCGGGTGCGTGGCGGCGTACTTGCGCTTGCGCTCAAACACTTGCGCTAGCGACGGCTGGACGGTGCGCTGAGAGACATTGGTGGATGGGGCCGAGGACAGCGGAGGTGAGGGTGTGGGTGCAGGCCAGGAGACGGTAGTGCCTGTGTCCTCAGAGCGGGGTTGGATCTCAGTGGCAGGTTGGGGCACAGGGGGAGAGGCAGCGGTGCAAACCGGAGGCGGTGAACAGCCTTCGTCCCACCTTGTGGGGTGCTTGGCCATCATATGTCTGCGCATGCTGGTGGTGGTGAGGCTGGTGGTGGTGGCTCCCCGGCTGATCTTGGCACGACAAAGGTTGCACACCACTGTTCGTCGGTCGTCTGCACTCTCAGTGAAAAACTGCCAGACCTTTGAGCACCTCGGCCTCTGCAGGGTGGCATGGCGCGAGGGGGCGCTTTGGGAAACAGTTGGTGGATTATTCGGTCTGGCCCTGCCTCTACCCCTGGCCACCGCACTGCCTCTTGCAACCTGCCCTGCTGCTGCCCTTGCCTCCCCCTCTGAAGACCTGTCCTCAGTAGGCGTAGCAAACCAGGTGGGGTCAGTCACCTCATTGTCCTGCTGCTCTTCCTCAGAATCCTCAGTGCGCTCCTCCCTCGGACTTAATGCCCTTACTACTACCTCACTGATAGACAACTGTGTCTCATCGTCATCGGCCTCCTCACCCACTGAAAGGTCTTGAGACAGTTGCCGGAAGTCCCCAGCCTCATCCCCCGGACCCCGGGAACTTTCCAATGGTTGGGCATCAGTCAGGATAAACTCCTCTGGTGGGAGAGGAACCACTGCTGCCCAATCTGAGCAGGGGCCCGAGAACAGTTCCTGGGAGTCTGCCCGCTCCTCAGAATGTCTCATTTTCATGGAGTGAGGAGGCTGGGAGGAAGGAGGAGCAGCAGCCAGAGGATTCTGAGTTGCAGCAGTGGACGGCGCAGAACTGTGGGTGGACGATAGGTTGCTGGAAGCACTTTCTGCCATCCACGACAGGACCTGCTCACACTGCTCATTTTCTAATAAAGGTCTACCGCGTGGACCCATTAATTGTGCGATGAATGTGGGGACGCCAGAAACGTGCCTCTCTCCTAATCCCGCAGCGGTCGGCTGCGATACACCTGGATCAGGAGCTCGGCCTGTGCCCACACCCTGACTTGGGCCTCCGCGTCCTCGGCCGCGTCCACGTCCTCTAGGCCTACCCCTACCCCTCAGCATGCTGTATTACCAGTAATGCAGAAACAGAACGCTGTAATTAAATGTGCCGCTTATTGGCCTGTGGTTGGAGGCTGACTTCGCTTACGGAACGCCAGGAAATAATTTTGCGCAAGCCTGCTGTAACACTTAGCTGGCTGCGTATGAATTTGGAGAACTACTACACCCAGCACAGACCCAGAACACTGAGGACAGTCACAGGCAGCCCAGATAGATTTTTTCCCCAAATTTTTTTGCAAAGGCCCACTGCCTATATTCAATCAATATGTCTTCTGTCCCTGCCTAAGCGCTTCTGGCCCTGGAGTATTACTGCAGGGCGCAATGCTCTGCACGGCCGATATACCAAAAAAAAAAAATGTGCAACACTGCAAAAAGCAGCCTCCACAGTACTGCACACGGTTAGATGTGGCCCTAAGAAGGACCGTTGGGGTTCTTGAAGCCTAAAATACTCCTAACACTCTCCCTATAGCAGCTCCAACAAGATAGCACTTTCCCTCCTCTATGTCAGAACGCATCTGTGGCGAGCCGCGGGAGGGGCCGATTTTTATACTCGGGTGACACCTGATCTCGCCAGCCACTCACTGCAGGGGGGTGGTATAGGGCTTGAACGTCGCAGGGGGAAGTTATAATGCCTTCCCTGTCTTTCAATTGGCCAGAAAAGCGCGCTAACGTCTCAGAGATGAAAGTGAAAGTAACCCGAACATCGCGTGGTACTCGTTACGAGTAACGAGCATCTCGAACACGCTAATACTCGAACGAGTATCAAGCTCGGACGAGTACGTTCGCTCATCTCTAATCTCATATCTATCTCTCTGTTTATCTATCCAGCTGTCTATCTCTCTCATATCTATCTATCTATTTCATCTCTCTCTCTCATATCTATCTATCTATCTATCTATCTATCTATCTATCTATCCAGCTGTCTGTCTATCTGTATGTTATATCTATCTATCTCATATCTGTCTATCTATATCTCATATCTATCTATCTATCTATCTATCTATCTATCTATCTATCTATCTATCTATCTATCTATCTATCTATCCAGCTGTCTATCTCTCTCATATCTATCTATCCAGCTATCTATCTACCTATCTATCTCATATCTCTCTATTTATCTATTCAGCTGTCTATCTCTCTCATTTATATCTCATATCTATCTTTCTCTCTCATATCTATCTATCTATCCAGCTGTCTATCTATCATTCTCAAATATCTATCTCATATCTGTCTGTTTTTCTCTCTCCTATCTATCTATCTATCTATCTATCTATCTATCTATCTATCTATCTATCTATCTGTCTCTCTCATATCTATCTATTCAGCTGTCTATCTATCTATATCTCATATTTATCTCGCTATTTATCTATCTATCCAGCTGTCTATCTCTCTCATATCTATTTATCTATCTATCTAGCTATCTATTTACCTATCTATCTATGGACTCCCACACACTTGCATTTGCGGTTTTTGGTAACGCGATTGTCAATGGGACTTTCTAATGTTAAAAACACAATGCAACGCAATGCACCAAAAACGCAAGTTGCATTGCGTTGCGTTTTTAACATTAGAAAATCCCATTGACAATCGTATTACCAAAAAACGCAAACGCAAGTGTGTGGGAACCCTAAATCTCATATCTATCTCTCTATCTATATCTCAAATCTATCTCCCTATCTATCCAGCTGTCTATCTATCTCTCATATCTGTCTGTTTATCTAGCTAGCTAGCTTATCTCATATCTATTTATATCTCATATCTCTCTCTCATATCTCTCTCATATCTCTATCTATCTAGCTGTCTATCTGTCTCTCTCTCTGTTTATCTATTTATCTGTCTGTTTATCTCATATCTGTCCGTCTATCTGTCTCATATCCATCTATCTCTCTCATATTTATCTATCCAGCTGTCTATCTGTCTATCTATCTGTCTATCTATCTCATATATATATATATAGGCCCATTTAAACACAATGATTATAAGTAGAGATGAGCGAGCACCAAAATGCTCGGGTGCTCGTTACTCGAGTCGAACTTCCCGCGATGCTCGAGGGTTCGTTTTGATTAACGAACCCCATTGAAGTCAATGGGCGACTCGAGCATTTTTGTATGGGACCTATGCTCCGCTAAGGTTTTCATTTGTGAAAATCTGGGAAATTCAAGAAAGTGATGGGAATGACACAGAAACGGATAGGGCAGGCGAGGGGCTACATGTTGGGCTGCATCTCAAGTTCCCAGGTCCCACTATTAAGCCACAATAGCGGCAAGAGTGGGCCCCCCCCCCAACAATTTTTACTTCTGAAAAACCCTCATTAGCAAGGCATACCTTAACTAAGCACCACACTACCTCCAACAAAGCACAATCACTGCCTGCATGACACTCCGCTGCCACTTCTCCTGGGAAACATGCTGCCCAACCGCCCATTTCAGTAATAGTAGCAGTCAAGACAGGCCCCAGTAACAATTCCAAAGCAGCAGTATAGGGGGAGCACAGTATTAGTTCCATTTCAGTAGTAGTAGCAGTCAAGACAGGCCACAGTAACATTCCCGTTGCAGCAGTTTAGGGAGATAACAGTCTCTTTCACATTTCAGTAGTTGCAGTATAGACAAGGCCCCAGTTACATTTATGTAGCAAAAGTGTAGGCCAACCCCACACACCTTGCTGTACCATGAGTGCAGGCGAAGCCCATAAAAATTACTAGGATTACACTGTAGGCGAGGGCCCAAAAAAATTGGTGTACCAACAATACTAATGTACCTCAGAAAAATTGCCCATGCCCAACCAAGAGGGCAGGTGAAACCCATTAATCGCTTTCGTTACTGTGCCTTAATTTGTAACTAGGCCTGGAGGCAGCCCAGTTAAAATAAAAATTGGTTCAGGTGCAAGTTTCAACGCCTTAATGAGAATTGAAACGGAAAAAAAACTCTGTTTACAAAAGTAATATGACTGAGCCTTGTGGGCCTAAGAAAAATTGCCCGTTCGGCGTGATTACGTCAGGTTTCAGGAGGAGGAGCAGGAGGAGGAGGATGAATATAATACACAGATTGATGAAGCTAAAAGGTCCCCGTTTTTTATGGCGATAGAGAATGATGCTTCCATCCGCGGGTGCAGCCTACATATTGCTTAGGTATCACTGCTGTCCGCTGGTGGAGAAGAGAAGTCTGGGGAAATCCAGGCTTTGTTCATCTTGATGAGTGTCAGCCTGTCGGCACTGTCGGTTGACAGGTGGGTACGCTTATCTGTGATGATTCCCCCAGCCGCACTAAACACCCTCTCTGACAAGACGCTAGCCGCAGGACAAGCAAGCACCTCCAGGGCATACAGCGCGAGTTCAGGCCACGTGTCCAGCTTCGACACCCAGTAGTTGTAGGGGGCAGAGGCGTCACAGAGGACGGTCGTGCGATCGGCTACGTACTCCCTCACCATCCTTTTACAGTGCTCCCGCCGACTCAGCCGTGACTGGGGAGCGGTGACACAGTCTTGCTGGGGAGCCATAAAGCAGTCAAGGGCCTTAAAGAGTGTTGCCCTGCCTGTGCTGTACATGTTGCCTGATATCCGCGCCTCCCCTGCTACCTGGCCCTCGGAACTGCGCCTTCGGCCACTAGCGCTGTCGTATGGGAATTTTACCATCAGTTTGGCCGCCAGGGTCCTGTGGTATAGCAACACTCTCGAACCCCTTTCCTCTTCGGGTATGAGAGTGGAAAGGTTCTCCTTATACCGTGGGTCGAGCAGTGTGTAACGCGAGGGTCACGAGAAAGGCATCCTAACATGAAGTCAGCCATGTGTGCCAGGGTACCTGTACGCAACACATGACTGTCCTCACTAGGAAGATCACTTTCAGGATCCTCCTCCTCCTCCTCCTCCTCCTCCTCCTCAGGCCATACATGCTGAAAGGATGACAGGCCAGCAGCATGTGTACCCTCACCAGTGGGCCAAGCTGTCTCTTCCCCCTCCTCCTCATCTTCCTCCTCCTCCTCACCGCACGGAGATATAGACAGGAGGGTGCTCTGACTATCCAGCGACATACTGTCTTCCCCCGCCTTCGTTTCAGAGCGCAAAGCGTCTGCCTTTATGCTTTGCAGGGAACTTCTCAAGAGGCATAGCAGAGGAATGGTGACGCTAATGATTGCAGCATCCCCGCTCACCACCTGGGTAGACTCCTCAAACTTTCCAAGGACCTGGCAGATGTCTGCCAACCAGGCCCACTCTTCTGAAAATAATTGAGGAGGCTGACTCCCACTGCGCCGCCCATGTTGGAGTTGGTATTCCACTATAGCTCTACGCTGCTCATAGAGCCTGGCCAACATGTGGAGCGTAGAGTTCCACCGTGTGGGCACGTCGCACAGCAGTCAGTGCACTGGCAGATTAAACCGATGTTGCAGGGTGCGCAGGGTGGCAGCGTCCGTGTGGGACTTGCGGAAATGTGCGCAGAGCCGGCGCACCTTTCCGAGCAGGTCTGACAAGCGTGGGTAGCTTTTCAGAAAGCGCTGAACCACCAAATTAAAGACGTGGGCCAGGCATGGCACGTGCGTGAGGCTGCCGAGCTGCAGAGCCGCCACCAGGTTACGGCCGTTGTCACACACGACCATGCCCGGTTGGAGGCTCAGCGGCGCAAGCCAGCGGTCGGTCTGCTCTGTCAGACCCTGCAGCAGTTCGTGGGCCGTGGGCCTCTTATCTCCTAAGCTGAGTAGTTTCAGCACGGCCTGCTGACGCTTGCCCACCGCTGTGCTGCCACGACGCGCGACACCGACTGCTGGCGCCGTGCTGCTGCTGCTGACACATCTTGATTGCGAGACAGAGGTTGCGTTGGAGGAGGAGGAGGAGGAGGAGGAGGGTGGTTTAGTGGAGGAAGCATACACCGCCGCAGATACCACCACCGAGCTGGGGCCCGCAATTCTGGGGGTGGGTAGGACGTGAGCGGTCCCAGGCTCTGACTCTGTCCCAGCCTCCACTAAATTCACCCAATGTGCCGTCAGGGAGATATAGTGGCCCTGCCCGCCTGTGCTTGTCCACGTGTCCGTTGTTAAGTGGACCTTGCCAGTAACCGCGTTGGTGAGGGCGCGTACAATGTTTCGGGAGACGTGGTCGTGCAGGGCTGGGACGGCACATCGGGAAAAATAGTGGCAACTGGGAACTGAGTAGCGCGGGGCCGCCGCCGCCATCATACTTTTGAAGGACTCCGTTTCCACAACCCTATACGGCAGCATCTCCAGGCTGATAAATTTGGCTACGTGCACGTTTAACGCTTGAGCATGCGGGTGCGTGGCGGCGTACTTGCGCTTGCGCTCAAACACTTGCGCTAGCGACGGCTGGACGGTGCGCTGAGAGACATTGGTGGATGGGGCCGAGGACAGCGGAGGTGAGGGTGTGGGTGCAGGCCAGGAGACGGTAGTGCCTGTGTCCTCAGAGCGGGGTTGGATCTCAGTGGCAGGTTGGGGCACAGGGGGAGAGGCAGCGGTGCAAACCGGAGGCGGTGAACAGCCTTCGTCCCACCTTGTGGGGTGCTTGGCCATCATATGTCTGCGCATGCTGGTGGTGGTGAGGCTGGTGGTGGTGGCTCCCCGGCTGATCTTGGCACGACAAAGGTTGCACACCACTGTTCGTCGGTCGTCTGCACTCTCAGTGAAAAACTGCCAGACCTTTGAGCACCTCGGCCTCTGCAGGGTGGCATGGCGCGAGGGGGCGCTTTGGGAAACAGTTGGTGGATTATTCGGTCTGGCCCTGCCTCTACCCCTGGCCACCGCACTGCCTCTTGCAACCTGCCCTGCTGCTGCCCTTGCCTCCCCCTCTGAAGACCTGTCCTCAGTAGGCGTAGCAAACCAGGTGGGGTCAGTCACCTCATTGTCCTGCTGCTCTTCCTCAGAATCCTCAGTGCGCTCCTCCCTCGGACTTAATGCCCTTACTACTACCTCACTGATAGACAACTGTGTCTCATCGTCATCGGCCTCCTCACCCACTGAAAGGTCTTGAGACAGTTGCCGGAAGTCCCCAGCCTCATCCCCCGGACCCCGGGAACTTTCCAATGGTTGGGCATCAGTCAGGATAAACTCCTCTGGTGGGAGAGGAACCACTGCTGCCCAATCTGAGCAGGGGCCCGAGAACAGTTCCTGGGAGTCTGCCCGCTCCTCAGAATGTCTCATTTTCATGGAGTGAGGAGGCTGGGAGGAAGGAGGAGCAGCAGCCAGAGGATTCTGAGTTGCAGCAGTGGACGGCGCAGAACTGTGGGTGGACGATAGGTTGCTGGAAGCACTTTCTGCCATCCACGACAGGACCTGCTCACACTGCTCATTTTCTAATAAAGGTCTACCGCGTGGACCCATTAATTGTGCGATGAATGTGGGGACGCCAGAAACGTGCCTCTCTCCTAATCCCGCAGCGGTCGGCTGCGATACACCTGGATCAGGAGCTCGGCCTGTGCCCACACCCTGACTTGGGCCTCCTTGTCCTCGGCCGTGTCCACGTCCTCTAGGCCTACCCCTACCCCTCAGCATGCTGTATTACCAGTAATGCAGAAACAGAACACTGTAATTAAATGTGCCGCTTATTGGCCTGTGGTTGGAGGCTGACTTCGCTTACGGAACGCCAAGAAATAATTTTGCGCAAGCCTGCTGTAACACTTAGCTGGCTGCGTATGAATTTGGAGAACTACTACACCCAGCACAGACCCAGAACACTGAGGACAGTCACAGGCAGCCCAGATAGATTTTTTTCCCCAAATTTTTTGCAAAGGCCCACTGCCTATATTCAATCAATATGTCTTCTGTCCCTGCCTAGGCGCTTCTGGCCCTGGAGTATGTCAAAGAACTGCAGAGTGTTGCACTGTGGACTGCAATACAGCAGTGATTTCACAGCCCAGACAGAGCCAGGAAATAATTTTGCGCAAGCCTGCTGTAACACTTAGCTGGCTGCGTATGAATTTGGAGAACTACTACACCCAGCACAGACCCAGAACACTGAGGACAGTCACAGGCAGCCCAGATAGATTTTTTTCCCCAAATTTTTTTGCAAAGGCCCACTGCCTATATTCAATCAATATGTCTTCTGTCCCTGCCTAGGCGCTTCTGGCCCTGGAGTATGTCAAAGAACTGCAGAGTGTTGCACTGTTGACTGCAATACAGCAGTGATTTCACAGCCCAGACAGAGCCAGGAAATAATTTTGCGCAAGCCTGCTGTAACACTTAGCTGGCTGCGTATGAATTTGGAGAACTACTACACCCAGCACAGACCCAGAACACTGAGGACAGTCACAGGCAGCCCAGATAGATTTTTTTCCCCAAATTTTTTGCAAAGGCCCACTGCCTATATTCAATCAATATGTCTTCTGTCCCTGCCTAGGCGCTTCTGGCCCTGGAGTATGTCAAAGAACTGCAGAGTGTTGCACTGTGGACTGCAATACAGCAGTGATTTCACAGCCCAGACAGAGCCAGGAAATAATTTTGCGCAAGCCTGCTGTAACACTTAGCTGGCTGCGTATGAATTTGGAGAACTACTACACCCAGCACAGACCCAGAACACTGAGGACAGTCACAGGCAGCCCAGATAGATTTTTTTCCCCAAATTTTTTTGCAAAGGCCCACTGCCTATATTCAATCAATATGTCTTCTGTCCCTGCCTAGGCGCTTCTGCCCCTGGAGTATGTCAAAGAACTGCAGAGTGTTGCACTGTTGACTGCAATACAGCAGTGATTTCACAGCCCAGACAGAGCCAGGAAATAATTTTGCGCAAGCCTGCTGTAACACTTAGCTGGCTGCGTATGAATTTGGAGAACTACTACACCCAGCACAGACCCAGAACACTGAGGACAGTCACAGGCAGCCCAGATAGATTTTTTTCCCCAAATTTTTTGCAAAGGCCCACTGCCTATATTCAATCAATATGTCTTCTGTCCCTGCCTAGGCGCTTCTGGCCCTGGAGTATGTCAAAGAACTGCAGAGTGTTGCACTGTGGACTGCAATACAGCAGTGATTTCACAGCCCAGACAGAGCCAGGAAATAATTTTGCGCAAGCCTGCTGTAACACTTAGCTGGCTGCGTATGAATTTGGAGAACTACTACACCCAGCACAGACCCAGAACACTGAGGACAGTCACAGGCAGCCCAGATAGATTTTTTTCCCCAAATTTTTTTGCAAAGGCCCACTGCCTATATTCAATCAATATGTCTTCTGTCCCTGCCTAGGCGCTTCTGCCCCTGGAGTATGTCAAAGAACTGCAGAGTGTTGCACTGTTGACTGCAATACAGCAGTGATTTCACAGCCCAGACAGAGCCAGGAAATAATTTTGCGCAAGCCTGCTGTAACACTTAGCTGGCTGCGTATGAATTTGGAGAACTACTACACCCAGCACAGACCCAGAACACAGAGGACAGTCACAGGCAGCCCAGATAGATTTTTTTCCCCAAATTTTTTTGCAAAGGCCCACTGCCTATATTCAATCAATATGTCTTCTGACCCTGCCTAAGCGCTTCTGGCCCTGGAGTATTACTGCAGGGCGCAATGCTCTGCATGGCCGATATACCAAAAAAAAAAATGTGCAACACTGCAAAAAGCAGCCTCCACAGTACTGCACACGGTTAGATGTGGCCCTAAGAAGGACCGTTGGGGTTCTTGAAGCCTAAAATACTCCTAACACTCTCCCTATAGCAGCTCCAACAAGATAGCACTTTCCCTCCTCTATGTCAGAACGCATCTGTGGCGAGCCGCGGGAGGGGCCGATTTTTATACTCGGGTGACACCTGATCTCGCCAGCCACTCACTGCAGGGGGGTGGTATAGGGCTTGAACGTCGCAGGGGGAAGTTGTAATGCCTTCCCTGTCTTTCAATTGGCCAGAAAAGCGCGCTAACGTCTCAGAGATGAAAGTTAAAGTAACCCGAACATCGCGTGGTACTCGTTACGAGTAACGAGCATCTCGAACACGCTAATACTCGAACGAGTATCAAGCTCGGACGAGTACGTTCGCTCATCTCTAATCTCATATCTATCTCTCTGTTTATCTATCCAGCTGTCTATCTCTCTCATATCTATCTATCTATTTCATCTCTCTCTCTCATATCTATCTATCTATCTATCCAGCTGTCTGTCTATCTGTATGTTATATCTATCTATCTCATATCTGTCTATCTATATCTCATATCTATCTATCTATCTATCTATCTATCTATCTATCTATCTATCTATCCAGCTGTCTATCTCTCTCATATCTATCTATCCAGCTATCTATCTACCTATCTATCTCATATCTCTCTATTTATCTATTCAGCTGTCTATCTCTCTCATTTATATCTCATATCTATCTTTCTCTCTCATATCTATCTATCTATCCAGCTGTCTATCTATCATTCTCAAATATCTATCTCATATCTGTCTGTTTTTCTCTCTTCTATCTATCTATCTATCTATCTATCTATCTATCTATCTATCTATCTGTCTGTCTCTCTCATATCTATCTATTCAGCTGTCTATCTATCTATATCTCATATTTATCTCGCTATTTATCTATCTATCCAGCTGTCTATCTCTCTCATATCTATTTATCTATCTATCTAGCTATCTATTTACCTATCTATCTATGGACTCCCACACACTTGCATTTGCGGTTTTTGGTAACGCGATTGTCAATGGGACTTTCTAATGTTAAAAACACAATGCAACGCGATGCACCAAAAACGCAAGTTGCATTGCGTTGCGTTTTTAACATTAGAAAATCCCATTGACAATCGTATTACCAAAAAACGCAAACGCAAGTGTGTGGGAACCCTAAATCTCATATCTATCTCTCTATCTATATCTCAAATCTATCTCCCTATCTATCCAGCTGTCTATCTATCTCTCATATCTGTCTGTTTATCTAGCTAGCTAGCTTATCTCATATCTATTTATATCTCATATCTCTCTCTCATATCTCTATCTATCTAGCTGTCTATCTGTCTCTCTCTCTGTTTATCTATTTATCTGTCTGTTTATCTCATATCTGTCCGTCTATCTGTCTCATATCCATCTATCTCTCTCATATTTATCTATCCAGCTGTCTATCTGTCTATCTATCTGTCTATCTATCTCATATATATATATAGGCCCATTTAAACACAATGATTATAAGTAGAGATGAGCGAGCACCAAAATGCTCGGGTGCTCGTTACTCGAGTCGAACTTCCCGCGATGCTCGAGGGTTCGTTTTGATTAACGAACCCCATTGAAGTCAATGGGCGACTCGAGCATTTTTGTATGGGACCTATGCTCCGCTAAGGTTTTCATTTGTGAAAATCTGGGAAATTCAAGAAAGTGATGGGAATGACACAGAAATGGATAGGGCAGGCGAGGGGCTACATGTTGGGCTGCATCTCAAGTTCCCAGGTCCCACTATTAAGCCACAATAGCGGCAAGAGTGGGCCCCCCCCCCCCCAACAATTTTTACTTCTGAAAAACCCTCATTAGCAAGGCATACCTTAACTAAGCACCACACTACCTCCAACAAAGCACAATCACTGCCTGCATGACACTCCGCTGCCACTTCTCCTGGGAAACATGCTGCCCAACCGCCCATTTCAGTAATAGTAGCAGTCAAGACAGGCCCCAGTAACAATTCCAAAGCAGCAGTATAGGGGGAGCACAGTATTAGTTCCATTTCAGTAGTAGTAGCAGTCAAGACAGGCCACAGTAACATTCCCGTTGCAGCAGTTTAGGGAGATAACAGTCTCTTTCACATTTCAGTAGTTGCAGTATAGACAAGGCCCCAGTTACATTTATGTAGCAAAAGTGTAGGCCAACCCCACACACCTTGCTGTACCATGAGTGCAGGCGAAGCCCATAAAAATTACTAGGATTACACTGTAGGCGAGGGCCCAAAAAAATTGGTGTACCAACAATACTAATGTACCTCAGAAAAATTGCCCATGCCCAACCAAGAGGGCAGGTGAAACCCATTAATCGCTTTCGTTACTGTGCCTTAATTTGTAACTAGGCCTGGAGGCAGCCCAGTTAAAATAAAAATTGGTTCAGGTGCAAGTTTCAACGCCTTAATGAGAATTGAAACGTATAAACACTGTTTACAAAAGTAATATGACTGAGCCTTGTGGGCCTAAGAAAAATTGCCCGTTCGGCGTAATTACGTCAGGTTTCAGGAGGAGGAGCAGGAGGAGGAGGATGAATATAATACACAGATTGATGAAGCTAAAAGGTCCCCGTTTTTTATGGCGATAGAGAACGATGCTTCCATCTGCGGGTGCAGCCTACATATTGCTTAGGTATCGCTGCTGTCCGCTGGTGGAGAAGAGAAGTCTGGGGAAATCCAGGCTTTGTTCATCTTGATGAGTGTTAGCCTGTCGGCACTGTCGGTTGACAGGTGGGTACGCTTATCTGTGATGATTCCCCCAGCCGCACTAAACACCCTCTCTGACAAGACGCTAGCCGCAGGACAAGCAAGCACCTCCAGGGCATACAGCGCGAGTTCAGGCCACGTGTCCAGCTTCGACACCCAGTAGTTGTAGGGGGCAGAGGCGTCACAGAGGACGGTCGTGCGATCGGCTACGTACTCCCTCACCATCCTTTTACAGTGCTCCCGCCGACTCAGCCGTGACTGGGGAGCGGTGACACAGTCTTGCTGGGGAGCCATAAAGCAGTCAAGGGCCTTAAAGAGTGTTGCCCTGCCTGTGCTGTACATGTTGCCTGATATCCGCGCCTCCCCTGCTACCTGGCCCTCGGAACTGCGCCTTCGGCCACTAGCGCTGTCGTATGGGAATTTTACCATCAGTTTGTTCGCCAGGGTCCTGTGGTATAGCAACACTCTCGAACCCCTTTCCTCTTCGGGTATGAGAGTGGAAAGGTTCTCCTTATACCGTGGGTCGAGCAGTGTGTAACGCGAGGGTCACGAGAAAGGCATCCTAACATGAAGTCAGCCATGTGTGCCAGGGTACCTGTACGCAACACATGACTGTCCTCACTAGGAAGATCACTTTCAGGATCCTCCTCCTCCGCCTCCTCCTCCTCAGGCCATACACGCTGAAAGGATGACAGGCCAGCAGCATGTGTACCCTCACCAGTGGGCCAAGCTGTCTCTTCCCCCTCCTCCTCATCTTCCTCCTCCTCCTCACCGCGCTGAGATATAGACAGGAGGGTGCTCTGACTATCCAGCGACATACTGTCTTCCCCCGCCTTCGTTTCCGAGCGCAAAGCGTCTGCCTTTATGCTTTGCAGGGAACTTCTCAAGAGGCATAGCAGAGGAATGGTGACGCTAATGATTGCAGCATCCCCGCTCACCACCTGGGTAGACTCCTCAAACTTTCCAAGGACCTGGCAGATGTCTGCCAACCAGGCCCACTCTTCTGAAAATAATTGAGGAGGCTGACTCCCACTGCGCCGCCCATGTTGGAGTTGGTATTCCACTATAGCTCTACGCTGCTCATAGAGCCTGGCCAACATGTGGAGCGTAGAGTTCCACCGTGTGGGCACGTCGCACAGCAGTCGGTGCACTGGCAGATTAAACCGATGTTGCAGGGTGCGCAGGGTGGCAGCGTCCGTGTGGGACTTGCGGAAATGTGCGCAGAGCCGGCGCACCTTTCCGAGCAGGTCTGACAAGCGTGGGT
Organism: Eleutherodactylus coqui; assembly: GCF_035609145.1. Classification (NCBI taxonomy): domain Eukaryota; kingdom Metazoa; phylum Chordata; class Amphibia; order Anura; family Eleutherodactylidae; genus Eleutherodactylus; species Eleutherodactylus coqui. Next base: position 167,703,970 of record NC_089840.1, read on the forward strand.
AGCTTTTCAGAAAGCGCTGAAACACCAAATTAAAGACGTGGGCCAGGCATGGCACGTGCGTGAGGCTGCCGAGCTGCAGAGCCGCCACCAGGTTACGGCCGTTGTCACACACGACCATGCCCGGTTGGAGGCTCAGCGGCGCAAGCCAGCGGTCGGTCTGCTCTGTCAGACCCTGCAGCAGTTCGTGGGCCGTGTGCCTCTTATCTCCTAAGCTGAGTAGTTTCAGCACGGCCTGCTGACGCTTGCCCACCGCTGTGCTGCCACGACGCGCGACACCGACTGCTGGCGTCGTGCTGCTGCTGCTGACACATCTTGATTGCGAGACAGAGGTTGCATTGGAGGAGGAGGAGGAGGAGGAGGGTGGTTTAGTGGAGGAAGCATACACCGCCGCAGATACCACCACCGAGCTGGGGCCCGCAATTCTGGGGGTGGGTAGGACGTGAGCGGTCCCAGGCTCTGACTCTGTCCCAGCCTCCACTAAATTCACCCAATGTGCCGTCAGGGAGATATAGTGGCCCTGCCCGCCTGTGCTTGTCCACGTGTCCGTTGTTAAGTGGACCTTGCCAGTAACCGCGTTGGTGAGGGAGCGTACAATGTTGCGGGAGACGTGGCCGGGCAGGGCTGGGACGGCACATCGGGAAAAGTAGTGGCGACTGGGAAGCGAGTAGTGCGGGGACGCCGCCGCCATCATGTTTTTGAAATCCTCCATTTCCACAAGCCTATACGGCAGCATCTCCAGGCTGATCAATTTGGCTATGTGCATGTTTAACGCTTGAGCGTGCGGGTGCGTGGCGTCGTACTTGCGCTTGCGCTCAAACAGTTGCGCTAGCAACGGCTGGACGCTGCGCTGAGAGACATTGCTGGATGGGGCCGAGGACAGCGGAGGTGAGCGTGTGGGTGCAGGCCAGGAGACGGTAGTGCCTGTGTCCTGAGAGGGGGGTTGGATCTCAGTGGCAGGTTGGGGCACAGGGGGAGAGGCAGCGGTGCAAACCGGAGGTGGTGAACGGCCTTCGTCCCACCTTGTGGGGTGCTTGGCCATCATATGCCAGCACATGCTGGTGGTGGTGAGGCTGGTGGTGGTGGCTCCCCGGCTGATCTTGGCGCGACAAACCTTGCACACCACAGTTCGTCGGTCGTCTGCACTCTCAGTGAAAAACTGCCACACCTTTGAGCACCTTGGCCTCTGCAGGGTGGAATGACACGAGGGGGTGCTTTGGGAAACAGTTGGTGGATTATTCAGTCTGGCCCTGCCTCTACCCCTGGCCACCGCACTGCCTCTTCCAACCTGCCCTGCTGCTGCACTTGCCTCCCCCTCTGAAGACCTGTCCTCAGTAGGCTTACCAAACCAGGTGGGGTCAGTCACCTCATCGCCCAGCTGCTCTTCCTCCGAATCCTCTGTGCGCTCCTCCCTCGGACTTACTGAAATTACTACTACCTCACTGATAGACAACTGTGTCTCATCGTCATCATCCTCCTCACCCACTGAAAGCTCTTGAGACAGTTGCCGGAAGTCCCCAGCCTCATCCCCCGGACCCCGGGAACTTTCCAAAGGTTGGGCATCAGTCACGACAAACTCCTCCGGTGGGAGAGGAACCATTGCTGCCCAATCTGGGCAGGGGCCCGAGAACAGTTCCTGGGAGTCTGCCTGCTCCTCAGAATGTGTCATTTTCATGGAGAGAGGAGACTGGGAGGAAGGAGGAGCAGCAGTCAGAGGATTCAGAGTTGCAGCTATGGACGGCGTAGAAGACTGGGTGGTCAATTGATTGCTGGATGCACTTTCTGCCATCCACGACAGGACCTGCTCACACTGTTCAGTTTCTAATAAAGGTCTACCGCGTGGACCCATTAATTGTGAGATGAATATGGGGACCCCAGAAACTTGCCTCTCTCCTAATCCCGCAGCAGTCGGCTGCGATACACCTGGACCAAGAGCTCGGCCTGTGCCCACACCCTGAGTTGGGCCTCCGCGTCCTCGCCCGCGTCCGCGTCCACGTCCTCTAGACCTACCCCTACCCCTCAGCATGGTGTATTACGAGTTGAGCAGAAACAGAACGCTGTAATTAAATGTGCCGCTTATTGGCCTGTGGTTGGAGGCTGACTTCGCTTACGGAACGCACAGCAGACCCGGAAACAATTATGCGCAAGCCTGTAGTGAGACCTAGGTGCGTATGACTGAGCTACTGGAATTCACACCGCAGAACCAGTCAAGTGGCCAAAGGCCAGTGGTAGGCCTTAAGTATTTTGCTTCAATTTTTTAAAATGGTGAGGTGAAAAACCAGACAGACACCGTATGCAGCGTATATATGTATACTCTTTCCCTCTGGCGGGATGACGGCGATCATGTAACGGACACAGCAGAGCCAGGAAACAATTATGCGCAAGCCTGCTGTAACGCTTAGCTGGGTAATAATGAGCGACTACTACCCCGAGCAGACACGCAGTAAACTGAAGACGGTCACAGGCAGCCCAAATATAGTATTTTTTTCCAATTTTTGGGAAAAAGCCCACTGCCTATATAGCCTGTATATGGATTTCCCTGTTGGAGGATGACTGTGGTTATTGAAAGCACAGTGCAGCCAGAAAAAATTATGCGCAAGGCTGGGTATTAATGAGCAACTACTAGTACCCCCAGCAGACACGCAGTAAACTGAAGACGGTCACAGGCAGCCCAAATATAGTATTTATTTTCAATTTTTGGGAAAAAGCCCACTGCCTATATAGCCTGTATATGGATTTCCCTGTTGGAGGATGACTGTGGTTATTGAAAGCACAGTGCAGTCAGAAAACATTATGCGCAAGGCTGCAGTAACACCTAGCTGGGTAATAAGTGAGCGACTACTACCCCCAGCAGACACGCAGTAAACTGAACACGGTCACAGGCAGCCGAAAGATTTTTTTTTCCAATTTTTTTGAAAAAGCCCACTGCCTATATAGCCAGTATATCTCTTTCCCTGTACCACTGTCCCTGCCTCACCAGTACTGCCCCTATACTCAGTAAAATGACTGCAGACTGAGGACGCTATGGTCTGCACGCCCGATATGCAAAAAAAAAAAAAAAAATTGCAAAACTGCTAAAAGCAGCCTCAACAGTACTGCACACGGTCAGATGTGGCCCTAAGAAGGACCGTTTGGGTTCTTGAAGATGAAGATAACAGCCTAACACTCTCCCTATAGAAGCTACAGCAAGACAGCACTTTCCCTAATGTCTTTCAGCATGCATCTGTGGCGAGCCGCGGGCGGCCCCAGTTTATATACTAGGGTGGCACCTGATCTCCCCAGCCACTCACTGCAGGGGGGTGGGATAGGGCTCGAACCTTACAGGAGGAAGTTGTAATGCCTTCCCTGTGTTACTATTGGCCAGAAAACGGCGCAAAATTTTCTGGGAAGAAAATGGAAGTGACTCGAACACCGTGTGGTGCTCGTCTCGAGTAACGAGCATCTCGAGTATCCTAATACTCGAATGAGTATCAAGCTCGGACGAGTACACTCGCTCATCTCTAATTATAAGCCGTTTTTTAAGCGATAATCATTGTGTGTAACTGCACTGACATGGTGCAGTTTTCGTTATGCCGTCGCTTATCGTTGTCTTTCAGCATGCTGAAAGACAACAATGAGCCTTATCAGGGATTGTTTCAGCTGCTCCAGGGATTGTTTCATCTGTATCCCGCTCCCTGATGACAGGCTGGGTATGAAGAACAGAGCGGTCCAGCTCTGTTCTCCATACCCCACATGGAGCGCTTGGCTGTATAATATCCGGGCGCTCCGTGCAGAAAACAGCTGGATGCAGAAGGCAAGCAAGGACACCTCGCTTGTCTTCTGTATTCTCCGCTCTGAGCGCTCGGCTGTATAACAGTTTCTTAATAATGTATGTGGTCTTTGAATACCGCATGCAGTTTTTTAAAATATGTTTTTCTTATTTGTGGTTCAAAAGTGCAACAAAAGACGAACACACCTTAAGGCCACTCCCACACGTGCGTTCAGAAAACACAGCTTGCAATTGTGGCATTTTTTCCGCAATTTCGAGCAACTTGGTCGCCCGTGTGAACAAGCCCTTATGTTCCAGTGAACTACTCACCATGGCTTGGCTATGGAGTTTCATCCTCTATTGTCACTTGTCTTTTTGTTGGTTCCTTGGTCCCTTTATGTTGATTCTATAATAGAATTTTAATTAACTCTACAATAAAAGTTATATTTTAAGGGGTCCCAGCCAGTGATTATATCTTCCTGACTTAACAGGCGATTGTCATTATATCAAACATACACTATGAGTTTAATGTTCCAGTGAACTACTCACCATGGAGTTTTATCCTGAATTAACAGGTGATTGTCATTATGCCAAACATATCTCAAGCATAGGCAATGAGGTTTTTGTCCAGGTGGTCTACTCACTGTTCCATAGCCTTAAGAGGAGATGCAAAGCTTGAATCATGCAGAGATTCAACTCTCAGGCATTCAAATCTGTCGCTTTGACACCGCTGGAGCATATGTCTGACATCATCGCGCACGGTGCGGCGCTGTTACCATTTGGAGCAGGCCGCTGCTAGATGTCGGGACCTAAGCGCAAGATGCAGAAGCATTCTCCGCGGGTTGTGCAGTCTCTCTCCTGAGCAGGCCGGATACTGTACTCCTGGTTGGGAGTAAAAATCTTCTTCCAAGCTCCGGCACTGAGAACTTCCTCTGTGTCCATTGGCCACGAAAACCACTGGCGATGAATGATGGGGCAACCTCCATGTGTGCTGTCAGGATGGATGATATGGAAAGTTAGTTTCACCTCCTGTCACAGATCCGATCCATGAGGGAGATGTGAAATTATTTACCTGAAGCCTCCAGAGATGTCCCCTGATGGGATCTTTATCCACAAACCTTTCCCCAGCTTCTGGGCATGTGCCCGTTGGAAAAATGGCAGACACATGCGCAGGACGCAGGGAGGGCGCAATAAATTTAAAATCTCCTTGCTCCCGCCTACCAAAGGTAGCCTAAAGCCTGGAGCAGTTACCAGTGGCCTCGTTGAGTAGTCCCCGGTCACATGATAAAAAGGTAGCGCTCTACCTTAGGCTGGTCTCACACGACCAGATAGGAATTGCGTATTCCGCATGCGTTTGATCCGCGGTACTAAACAGATCAATCAAATGCATTGAATTACACAGTGCATATTAGCAGGTCAAAAATCGCATAATCCACTTGCAGGAATCAGAACGCAGCAAGTTGTATTTTACCTCGGCTAACCAATGTGCACTATGGTCGCAGATATACCCGCAGCCCATATGCAATTACAGTGTACGGGCTGCAGGTATCTGCATCATCGCTAAGCGACAGCGCAAGCAATATATACAAAAAAGGTGTACTGCGCATGACCGCCTGTGTGAGTACACAGTACATTACGCGGTCGACATTGGGCCACTTCTGGGCTCACAGCTGGGATCCACTGCGACCTTTGCAAGCAGATTCCACATACGGCTGTGTGAGTCCAGCATTATTCAGATCGCTACCTGTAATACGTAACTTACAAGAAGTCCCCTGGAACACTCTCCTTCCTGCAGTTCCAGGAGCAGCTTGTTGAGATCCTTCTGTTTGAGACCGCCGCAAGTTTATGAGGCCTCGCAGAGTGCCACTTTTTACACATCATCCCTGCCACTTGGGTCACAAAATACCCCTCCAAAAAAGTGTCGGGGTTGCAGCAAGCATGGAAGGAGGAATACCCTTTTTTTTTTACCCCGTGTGCCCATCCCAACAAGGCCTCCGTAGTTACCCCTATCTTCATCTTCAGACATACCACACAGTTTGCATTATTACTTTTCTCTAAGGAATGCCAAAAAAAAAAAAAGGCACGGAGGGTGGGATTATTTTTAGGGAGTTCATTTTTTTCTGCACAAATGAGCCATGGGACCTGCAATTTATTCAGTTGTGCCCCGAAATCCAGTGGGTGTTCCCTCCATTATAGGCCTAGCCATGTGTTGTACAAGTAGATTAGGCCCACAAGAGGTATGTTTCTGAACATGGGACAAACAAGGGTATCCATTTTGTAGTGCAAGTCTCCATTCATATGTGTGCTATACAAAAAAAAAAAACCACCAAAAAAAAACAAAAAAAAAAAACTCGCTTTTAAAATGACAATTGCCAAAAAAAAAATTTGAAATCGATTTATTCAAAAACTGTGCAATTATAATACGCAGTACATACCTAAAGTAATTAACAGGTCTAGTTTTCAAAATCAGTGTTCATACGTTGGAAAATGGGGATCATGTGACTGGGGACTGCTCACCGCAACCCTCGGTTACTGCTCCAAGCTCTCGATTACCTTCAGTAGCCAGGAGATTTTAAATTTCCCGAGCCCTAACGTGTTTTAGGCCCCATTGCACATTTGAAGAGCCCTTGAGTGGCGAAACCGATAGAAAACCCCCACAATTGACTGCATTTTGAAAACTAGATCCCTTAACGATTTCATCTAGGTGTTAACTGTGTATTTTGACCCCAAAGTTTTTGAATGAATCTAAATCAAAGCAGGGGGGGAGAAACACCACACAATTTTCATTTTTTGCTCTTTTTAAAACTTTTTTGTATAGCACACATATGAATGAAAACTTGCACCCCAAAATGGATACCCCTGTTTGTCCTCGGGACCCAAACCGAAAGGAGCATTGAAATTTAACAGTTTAACTTTTACCTGATCGCCTTCATCTGTTGGATAATGGCGATCACGCGAGTGAGGACAGCTTACCGCGGCCCTTGGTCACTGCTCCAAGCTCTTGGCTACCTTTAGTAGCCAGGAGATTTTTAATTTTCGGAGACCTCCCCAGCTTGTGTGCTTGCGTCTGCCATTTTGCCAACAGGCGCATGCACCGAAGCTTGGGAAAGGTTTGCAGATAAGGATCCCATTAGGAGACTTTGCTGGAGGCCTTAGGTACGTAATTTTACATCCCCTCATGGATCAGATCCGTGACAGGAGGTAAAACTAACTATTTTTTTACTTTTACGTGATTGCTGTTATGCATTGGATAGCGGTGATCAGTTGATCAGGGACCGCGTCCTGCGGCACCTCATGAAATCTCCAGGCTTTTGTCTATGTTTGGTAGCCAGGAGCAGAGAGATTTTAAAGTTAAGAAAAAATTAATTTAAAAGTAAAGATTTTAAATTACCAGGGCAATACACGGCTTTTCTGCATGCGCCTGCCATATTAGATAAAACCGGGGGGCCCTTTAGGTATGTAATTTCATCCTCCCTCAGGGATATGAAATTTCAACATAACTGTTAGCAATTGGATACCGGTGATCATGTGACCGGAAACTGCATACAGTGGTCCCCAGTGAAATCTCTCTGATCCTGGCTACACATGCTATCCAGGAGCAGAGGGATTTTATACCTACCGGGGCGCAAGCCCTTCTGTGCACGTCAGGCGCTCACGCGGCACGAGACGGAGGCACGAGCGGGGAGCTGAAGGGGACAGCGCAGCAGCTCAGCAGCCGAAGCAGGTGCGGGGGCAGCCGAAGCAAGTGCGGGGGCAGGAGTGACCAGTGAGACCGGAGCGCAGCACCCGGCGCCAAGAGGCCACCAGGAGTTTAGCGGAGCAGCTGAGACAGGAGGGCAGAGTGAGCGGCCGCCGGGACAGCGGGTGACGTCACCAGGAGGAGCGGAGGAGCTGATAAGTATCTTCCGTGTGTGCATGTGTGTCTGGGGGTCTAAGTGTTTGTGAGGGGGGTATAAAAAAAAATAAAAATTTTTTTTGACTGGTTGCGCATAAGTGTCAGCGGGTAAGAGGTTGCGCGAGAGCGGCAGCTTGTGAGTGGTTGCACAGAGGTAGCAGCGGGTGAGGGGTTGCGGCAGCGGGTGAGGGGTTGCGGGTCAGCGGAGTGTGAACAAGTCTATCTTCACTACTTCCACAAGTAAATTGTAGATCCCCATTAGGATGAGCTCCATGCCTGGCAATGTCATCCAGTGTGCTACTTGTGCAATGTATGCGGTCCTTGATCAGCCGATCGAGGGTGCATACTGTTGCGCAAGATGCGTGCACATTGAACATTTAGAAGCCCAAATTCTGGATCTAAATGGGCAACTGGCAACACAGAGCCATTGACATCATGGAAAGGAGTTTGGTGCTCACTGAGTAGACACTCGCTGGGGTAGAGGCGGGGGCGGATGGTAGTACGGAAGATCAGGGGGAGCAGGCAGTCAGCTGGGTGTCAGATAGAAGGAGGCGTAGAGGGAATAGATCCAGGGAGGCTGGTCCTGAACTGGCACAACCCAACATGTCTGCAACGTTGGCAGATGAGGGCAATGCCATTACAGAGCCAGCACCACTGCAGCACGACATGCCCTCTGAACGCCAGGGGGATGACTGCTCCAGTGAGACGGGGACGGGGAGCGCAGGGCAGGCTAGACAGGTTCTAGTGGTGGGGGACTCAATTATTAGGGGGACAGAGAGGGCAATCTGCCATAAAGACCGGGATCGTCGAACGGTGTGTTGTCTTCCTGGCGCTCGAGTTCGACACATCGCGGATCGGATTGACAGATTACTGGGAGGGGCTGGTGAGGATCCAGCAGTCATGGTGCACGTTGACACCAATGAACAAGTTAGAGGTCAATGGAGGGCCCTCAAAAATGATTTCAGGGACTTAGGGTCCAAGCTCAGGGCAAGGACCACCAGGGTAGTTTTCTCGGAAATACTACCTGTACCTAAAGCCACACTAGAAAGGCAGTAGGATCTTAGGGAGGTAAACAAGTGGCTCTGGAGTTGGTGTAAGAAGGAGGGATTTGGGTTCCTGGAGAATTGGGCTGACTTTGCGGTCGGCTACAGGCTCTACCGTAGGGACGGGCTGCATCTTAATGGGGAGGGTGCAGCTGTGCTGGGGGAAAAGATGGCTAGAAGGCTGGAGGAGTGTTTAAACTAGGGACTGGGGGGGGGGGGTAAAATGAGAAATAGTGGGGTAGCCAGTGTAATTAGCGATCCGGGTCCAAGCAAAGGGAATGGGGGACGAGCAGGGGGTGGGGTTAGTACAGTTAGAACTGATAGATCAGCCACAAGTACGAATAGCAACAAAACAAATTTAAAAAACAAAAAAAATGATATAAATTGTATGACCACGAATGCACGAAGTCTGATCGGTAAAGTGGGTGAGCTTGAAGCGAGAATGACTGATGAAAGCTATGATATAGTCGGAATTACTGAAACATGGCTTGATAAGTGCGATTGGGCGGTGAATTTGCAGGGGTACAATCTCTTCAGAAGAGACCGAAGGAACCAGAAAGGGGGAGGGGTATGTCTGTACGTCAAATCGAACTTGAAGCCGAGGCTACGGGAGGATATAGGGGTAGGAGACGAACAGGTGGAATCTCTGTGGGTAGAAATACAGGGAGGAAAAAATAACAAAATCCTGATAGGGGTCTTCTATCGACCACCAAAAGCAACAGAAGAAACTGAAAACTTACTACTAAGGCAGATAGAAGAGGTGTCAAAGCGAAACGAAGTAATTATCATGGGGGACTTTAATTACCCAGATATAACATGGGAGAACGAAACCTGCAAATCTCACAGGGGTGATAAGTTCTTGAGAGTAATTAAAGACAATTACCTGAACCAACTTGTGCAGGAACCAACAAGAGGGAGGGCCATTCTGGACCTAGTACTAACCAACAAACCGGAACGTATAAAGGGGGTGCAGGTTGAGGGGCACTTGGGGAACAGCGACCACAATATAATCAACTTCCAGCTGTCAATCAATAGGAAGCCTTATCAGGGAGTGGCTAAGAAACTAAACTTTAGTAAAGCAAAATTTGATGAGCTTAGAACTACTATCGGTAACATTAATTGGGACAACATCCTCAAAAATATCAGTACGGAGGAAAAATGGGAAAAGTTCAAAAGGATCCTAATCGCCTCATGTGAGCAGTTCATTCCCTTTAAAAATAAAAGGAACTCAGCTAAAAGGAAACCAATGTGGCTCGACAAGACGGTACGAGGGACAATAAACGAAAAGAAGAAAGCGTTCAAACTACTAAAGCAACAAGGCAGCGAAGAAGCGCTAAAATCATACAGGGAAAAAAAACAAAATATGCAAAGATACGATCAAAACTGCCAAGGAGGAAGCAGAAAGACGGATCGCAAAAGAGAGCAGAAACAACCCGAAGCTATTTTTCAACTACATAAACAGCAAAAGGATTTGCAGGGAGAGCGCTGGCCCTTTAAAAAACAATGCAGGAGAAATCATTGATGATGACGAAGGGAAAGCAAATCTACTAAACAGTTTCTTCTCAAGTGTGTTCACCAAAGAAAAGGAAATGCCACACGAGATGCAGGGGAATAAAACGAACCCCTCACAAAATATCTCATACCTAACGCAGGAGGAGGTGCGGAAGCGTCTAAAGAAAACTAAAATTGATAAATCACCGGGCCCAGATGGATTACACCCAAGGATACTAAAGGAACTAAGTGACGAGATAGCTAGGCCGCTATACCTAATATTTCTAGACACTATCAAGACCGGAGTAGTACCATTGGACTGGCGCATTGCCAACGTGGTTCCAATTTACAAAAAAGGGAGCAAAAGTGAGCCTGGTAACTACAGGCCAGTAAGTCTCACTTCAGTAACGGGAAAAATTTTCGAGGGGATTCTGAGAGACGCCATCGATGAGTACCTCAAGGAAATTAAGGGCATAACTCCTCACCAGCATGGATTCATGAAGGGTCGCTCATGTCAGACAAATCTGATCAGTTTCTACGATGAAGTAAGCTCTAAGCTGGACCAGGGAGAATCTATTGATCTTGTATATCTGGACTTCTCTATAGCCTTTGACACCGTGCCACATAATAGGCTAATATACAAAATGAGGCAGCTCGGACTGGGCGAAAACGTGTGTAAGTGGGTAAAAAATTGGCTCAACGATAGAAAGCAGAGGGTGGTAATAAATGGCTCATACTCTGATTGGACCACAGTCGCTAGCGGGGTGCCACAGGGTTCAGTACTAGGCCCCACTCTGTTCAACATATTTATCAATGACCTGATAGAGGGGCTGCACAGCAAAATATCAATATTTGCAGATGACACAAAATTATACAATATAATTAATGCAACGGAGGACAATGTACGGCTACAAACGGACCTAGATAAGCTCGGGGCTTGGGCAGAAAAATGGCAACTGAAGTTCAATGTTGAAAAATGTAAGACTATGCACATGGGCAGGAGAAACGGATGTCACAAATATTCACTTAAAGCGGTTGTCCCGCGAAACAAAGTGGGTCTATACACTTCTGTATGGCCATATTAATGCACTTTGTAATGTACATTGTGCATTAATTATGAGCCATACAGAAGTTATCAGAAATTTTTCACTTACCTGTTCCGTTGCTAGCGTCCTCGTTTCCATGGAGCCGTCTAATTTTCAGCGTCTAATCGCCAGATTAGACGCGCTTGCGCAGTCCGGTCTTCTTTTCTCAATGGGGCTGCTCGTGCCGGAGAGCGGCTCCGTGTAGCTCCGCCCCGTCACGTGCCGATTCCAGCCAATCAGGAGGCTGGAATCGGCAATGGACCGCACAGAAGAGCTGCGGTCCACCGAGGGAGAAGATCCCGGCGGCCATCTTCAACCGGTAAGTAAGAAGTCACCGGAGTGCGGGGATTCAGGTAAGCGCTGTGCGGATTTTTTTTTAGGTCCCTGCATCGGGTTTGTCTCGCGCCGAACGGGGGGGGGGGGGGGGGGGGGGGGTGGCTGTTGGAAAAAAAAAAAAAAACGTTTCGGCGCGGGACAACCCCTAGGGAAAAGTGATAGGGAAAAGGATCTGGGGGTATTAGTGGATAATAGACTAAACTGGAGTAACCAATGCCAGTCAGCTGCTGCAAAGGCAAATAAAGTCTTGGGGTGCATTAAAAGAGGTATAGGGGCGAAGGATGAGAACATTATCCTTCCATTATATAAGGCACTTGTCAGGCCTCACATGAAATACTGCGTACAATTCTGGACACCGGTGCTCAGGAAAGATGTCACAGTGCTTGAGGGGGTTCAAAGAAGGGCAACTAAACTAATACATGGAATGACGGGACTGGAATACCCAGAGAGGCTATCCAAATTGGGACTATTTACTCTAGAAAAAAGAAGGTTAAGAGGCGACCAAATAACCATGTATAAGTACATGAGGGGACAACACATGGATCTCTCCCGCGATCTGTTTACACCCAGGACCACGACGGTAACAAGAGGACATCCACTACGATTAGAGGAAAGTAGTTTTCATCACCAACACAGAAAGGGGTTCTTTACTGTAAGAGCAGTTAGACTGTGGAACTCTCTACCGGAGGAAGTGGTGATGGCAAAATCCATAGAGGAGTTTAAAAGGGGACTTGATGTCTTTCTGGAGAAGAAGGATATTACAGGATATAAATATTAGGTAAAGTGTCACTCCTGGTATATAGGCAGGTAGGAACTATTAGGGGTTGATCCAGGGAACAGTCTGATTGCCATTAGGGAGTCGGGAAGGAATTTTTCCCCCCAAAAGGGCTAATTGGCTTCTGGCCTTGGGTTTTTTTTGCCTTCCTCTGGATCAACACAGTAGAATAGACAGGCTGGACTAGATGGACAATGTCTTCATTCGGCCTTACATACTATGTTACTATGTCATAAGGTCCCTATCACGGGACATCACGGAGGACGGGGGCAAGTATTTTCACCTTCCCTCACGGATCTGATCCATGCGGGGAGGTGAAACTAACTTTTTAAACTTTTCAGTGATCACCGTTATCCATTGGATAGCACCGATCGCATGACCGGGGAAAGGAGGAGGGGATCTTCCCACAGGCCCCCATGACAGCTCCAGGTTGTGAGCATGGAGCTGTCACTTCCACAGGCCTTTAGTCCTCAGAGGAAGCATGTTTTTACGTCCCTGAGAATTAAAGCCCACTTGGCTACAATGTAAAAACGCAATGGGGCCATCGCGAAGGGGTTAATGACCTGGAAGAAGCATTGCACAGTAAAGTATCAATAAGTTTGCAGATGTAAAGATTAACACCAGAGGACACTAGAAGATTGCAAGAGGATCTGGATAAGTTGGGGGTTTGGGTAGAAAAGTGGCAAATGAGGTTTAACACTAATAAATGTAAGGTTCTGCACATCGGCAGGGAAATGCATGACACCATTGCAATAAATGGGAAACCACTGGGGAACACTGACAGGGAAGAGGACTTTGGGATTTTAAGTAACTAAACTAAACTGGAGCAACCAGTGTCAGGCAGCTGCTGCCAAGGCAAATAGGATCATGGAGTGCATCAATAGAAGACTATAGGCACATGAGAACATTGTTCTTCCTCTTTACAAGTCCCTGGTCAGACCACACATGGAATATTGGACAGTAGTGGGCCCTGGTACTCAAGAAGGACATATCAGAGCTTGAGCGGGTACAAAGACTGGCAACTAAAGTAATAAATGGAATGGGTGGACTACAATACCCAAAGAGGTTATCAAAATTGGGATTATTTAGTTTAGAAAAAGACAGCCGAGAGGTGCTCTAATAACTATGTATAGATATATCAGGGTCAGTACAGAGATCTCTCCCATCTATTACACCCAGGTCTGTGACAAGGTGGCACCCTCTACGCCTGGAGGAAAGGTTTCTACACGGACCTAGAATGGGGTTTACTGTAAGAGCAGTGAGACTATGGAACTGTCTCCTGAGGACGCAGTGATGGGGATACAATAAAAGAGTGTAAGAGGGGCCTAGATGTCTCTCTCATGCGATACAATATTACATGTCATATCACCAATCACTTCAGGACGGTCGGTGATCCAGGGATTATTTTGATTGCCAGATTGGAGTCAGGATGGAATTTTTTTCCTTTAAGGGGAAAATTGGCTTCTACCTCATGGGGTTTTTTGCTTTCTTCTGGATCAACATTGAGGTGGGGGAGAAATAGGTAAACTTGTTTCTTTTCAGCCATAGATACAATGTTATTATATACTATATTGTTGGGGGAGGGGCAAAGATTCTCATATTCACCCCACAAGACATTGTTGTGTTTTTAAAATTTTATTGTATCAATTTTTTTTAACAATTCTTTATCCAAAAGTACAAACATCTTGCTTAGAAAAAAAAAAATATGCAAGTTTGTGAAAACCAAGATTTGTAAACAAAGTCTATAAACAAATATTTCCTGAGTGTAGAATACATGACTAGAAATTACAAAATCACCCCACTATAATACATTAGCACAAAGTTACTCTTTAAAGGTTAGCTTAATGCAGTGTTCATAAATCAGAAAACAAGACTCTGCTACCTGACACCAAATGGAAACCGTGTGACTGAAGCCAGCTGGAGCAAAGGAAGCAGAAAGGAGGAATTACGTAGGAAGAAGCTGGAGATCAACAGCCAAAAGCAGAAGATGAAGGAATTTCCTCGCTATGAAATAGTTGAGATGGATTATGAACTGGTACCCTGCAATTTTGATCATCACAGCAATGAGACAGACACTGATGGTCACTTCCAGTCAATGGGAAACCAGAGAGTTTAATAAAGGAGAACCAAACACCAACTCCATATCCAACAGAAGCTCAAAACCTTGAGTGAGGAGAAAACTTTAGAGCCCTACAATGATCAGAGAGAGTCCTATAATGAGATGGAGGTCTGAAGCAGTAAGGCAGTCAGTGAGCAGTGATGAAGATAATGAAGGTATTAACACAGTGTAGGTTACTGAGAGCAGAGATTCTAAAATCGCTGCATCCAGAAGAGCAATAGTTTTAAGAGACGTGGGCCACCTCTCCCGATACGCAAGATTGATGATAGTCTAGAGCAGTACACAAAAGCTATAGAGCTGTCCTGTAAAATGGACCACTTGGTTCGGATTCCATCTCTAGAAAAGCAGAGTCTGGTAGAAGCAGTAACCATGAAGAATAATATGTGGGAGTCTGCGGAGGTCATCACTGCATCTAAACCTTCTCCCCTTGCAAGGACACAGAAGGCATAAACCTTGACATATTGGAAATGATCCAGTGGGGTAAAGAACAATCTGAACCTGTTCTGTCACAGCCGTGGACAAGCAGCCTAATGCTGAAATATGGAACCCTGCTACAAGTGCGACAAGTCACAACTCTGTTTCACTCTGGAGAACTAGCTTCATAAACCAATATGCCCAAGTAATAAGCTTAGTTCTCAAGTTAGTGACTGCTGAGCCTTTTAGGGGGTTGCCCAGGACTTAAATATTGATGCCCTAATCTTAGGGGAGTTGCCCCCACTTCTGGCTATTTTGCTGCAGGAAGCAGACAGCTCTGTGCATTGCACAGTGGCCTTGGTTGGTACTGCAGGCAGAGTTCCTTTCTCTTCAGTAGGAATCTACACAGTAATCTGGGTTGGTACTGCAGGCTGTGTATGGTACTGCCTGCTTTCTGTAGAACAAACCCCTTTTTGAAGAAGTTGTCAGGGTCAGATTTGTAGGGATCCAAGTCCCGGCCTCCCTGCTGATGAGTTGATTCAAGCAGCTGTGGTCCTCAGACTAGCAGTATGACCGCTTCATTCTATACTGGGCACATTACTGTACATTATGTAGCAGCCAAGCCAGGTCTTTCAGTTCAACCCTGGTAGGTTAAATGTAATTGAGCTGCAGCAAGTTCATTGACCAATAAATGTGACCTCACAGGTCAACAAGGACAACTGCACATGCCTGAACCCCGTGGTCCCTTTAGTTGACCAACTGAAGTGCTGGGAGTCACATATTGCTGACCCATCCTAAGGAAAATTTATCAGTATTAGTGTCCTGGTTAATCCCTTTAAAAAAAACAAACAAAAAACAAACAAACAATCAGACACCCATTGCAAGGATCCTCCTTGTCTATGTTCTAAGCCAGCAGATAGTTAATTACTTTTTCCTCTAACTTCAGGTGTCAGGAAATTAAATACTGCTGAAAGCTTATGCAGCACATTCAAAAGTGAAGAACACCCTACCCTTCGACTTATTGTAACCGTGAAAAAGTCCAATAAGTGATAACTGGGTCCATATTTGCTGTTAGAAAACTGACTTGAGCACAAAATTAACAATCTTACTTACTGAGGCTGGATTCAGACGATCGTATATCGGCTGGGTTTTCATGCCCAGCCGATATACGTAGTCTTTCTCTGCAGGGGGGAGAGCCTGGAAGAGCCAGGAGCAGTGCTCTGAGCTTCCGCCCGCTCTCCGCTATTTGCAATGGGAAGAGGCGGGACAGGGTGAGGGTAATTCTCAAAGCTTAGCCCTGACCCCGTCCCGCCTCCTTTCATTGCAAATAGTGCAGAGGGGCAGAGAGGGGGTGGGAGCCAGTTCCTGCTCCTGGCTCCTCCATCCTCTCCCCCCCCCCCCCCCCCCCCTGCAGATGAGGACACCATATATCGGCTCGGCGTGAAAACCGAGCCGATATACGGTCGTCTGAATCCACCCTGACAACAACAAAAAAAAGGCAAGTCTCATGTCCAAGTTACCCAATCACAATGGGCATTTAAAGAACTTTTTTGTAATGCTTTATTTATAAACGTACAGAAATATAAATAGAAAGGAAAAAAGTGAAAATAAAGCTTGCAACATTTTAATTTTAAACTTTTAAGCCACTTTTCCTCCCCTGCATGGATCACTAATTAAATGTACTAATACATACACAGTTCATAGAAGTCTATTAAGATGGGACACACACACACACACACACACACACACACACACACACACACACACACACACACACACACCTGCAGCTTCTAGTATAAGGGTGCAGCCGAGTAGAAGATCCATCACCCGGCTCCCTGTCACCTTCTGTAAAAGCACCATAACTTTATGGTACTGTAGGCAGGGGACAGGTTCCCTCTAAGCAAGCCAATACCCCACCTTAAAACCTAGCATCAAATGGCATTAGTCAGAAGTATCATCCCACTCAGGCTGACCTAGAAGTAGGTTTTTTGTACCAAGTTTGTTACATCTGTTCCAGCAGATAGCATAGCAATCATATTACCTTCAGGGCCCAAGTCATCAGGCCAGTCACCATTTAAACCCATTATTAAATTATCGTTTTAGAAGAAATCTCAGTGTAATCATTTGACCAGTGTTTAACTACCTGCCAGAGGATATCATAGGAGCTGAAGTACAGCTGCCTTGGAGGTGTAAAGATAGAATGTAATGTGTGTACAGGCACCAACACCCCATAAAGACAATAAGAAAACTACAGCAGATCACTTGGAACATTAAGTTACAGAAATAATCCAGGTGTTTAATGAACTTTCTGAAATGAAGCTATTCACAGATCAGCAAGAACAGTCAACATTCAATCAAGGATCAATTCCAAATTCATCCAGTTATTTTAATATATTTAGTTCTATAATTTGGTTGACAGGTTCCAGTAAGCTTCATATTCTCAATCTTACCAGTCATCTTGTCAATAAAAATATAAGATAATAGGGGCTCAGTAAAAAGGCACATCATCAAGTTTAGTTTTCCTAAAGGTACCGCCTTAATGGTTATCAGTACATTTCACATTGCAAGTAAGGTAGTTCAAAGTTGTCCAGAAATTCACAGCAACCAAGTGATCCTTATAAAACGTGGTTAAGGTCTCCTTAATCAACTTCTCCGCAGTCCGATATGACTATTTTTTTGGTAGGACGTCCATTCTTGCTGCCAAGAGTTTCCATTTTCTTTACAACCTCAAAGCCATCTTTAACATGTCCAAAAACCACGTGTTTACCATCCAGCCTGGAGGGACAGAAAATATAGCTAAATATTACACAACACTTAGCAACCAGATCCCCTTAAGGTCTTGGTCAGACGATTGGATAGCCATGTGTAGGAAAAAAAAAAAAAATCTGCATGACCACATCCATATGTTCTAGTTTTGGTAGGTGCGGATTTTTGGCCGCGCATGCGGTGCGGTTTTTTTTCCCACGCGGATATCCACTCGTCTGCCTGAGCCCTAAAAATGTGACCAAGGTCTAATTTAATGCAATTTATTTCAAATGTGTCAAGTTCTTTATAAAAAGAAAAGCCTCAAGAGTTTGGGGAGAGTAATGACCTCCTCTGTGGGATCAATGAGCCTTATTGGTTGTAATCGCTTTCAGTGAAGCAGTTGATGACGGAGCTGGTTCTAATGCTTTGGTACTGGATACATTGGGGTCCATGCACACATCCATATGAAGTGCAGAAGAATAATTTTTTTAATAATTAAAAATAATATAAAACAATTTTTTTTTTTTGCCAAGAATGGAATATAATTTTTTTTTTAGCCATTTTCCTCTTCTGTAGGCTCACTTTGCAATTACCAGTTTTTTCAGAGCTCAGCTGAAGAATGGGTGGAGACTAGGTGATATGAGGTCTCCATACCCAGCTCCTAATCCTCTCCCTGAGGCATACCCACAGAAGCAGCATGTAGGAGATTATATAGCAGTACCAAGCAGTGGAGCTGTAAACCTTGCAGTGGGGTGACAGTGACATTAGATTTTCCTCATCTATAATGGTGACTTGCTAAGAAACCAGACTAGAAAACTTTTAGCTAAGAAAAAAAACCAAGGTAATTCCAGATACTTCCTTTCATTGCATCTGTACATGTAGAATAAATCACCACAGCAGCTATAAAGTTACTTTTGAACGCGAGTCATGCTTAAAGTTACTCACCATTCTGTTTTTGTAGTGCAGATGAAGAACTGAGAACCATTGGTGTTAGGCCCTGCATTTGCCATTGAAAGGATGCCTATATGGGAGGGGAAAAGAACAAAAGTTGTTATGTAATAGGTTCAGACACAACGATTAGCACTCAAAAGATGTCTTGAGCGATAATCGCTGTGTCATTTACAGCGTGATCATCTGAACGATCACCTTGCGCTCTGAGCAGAGGATGCAGAAGACAAGCAGGGTGTCCCCGCTTGACTTCTGCATCCATCTGTTCTCTGCTTGCTGCGCCCGGCTGTTATACAGCCGAGCGGGGGTATGGAGAACACAGCTGGAGCGCTGTGTTCTTCATACCCCGCCTGTGTGCAGGGAGTGGGATACAGCTGAAACAATAGTATCAGCTGTATCCCACTGTGAATCCCTAATAAAGGCTCATCGTTGTCTTTCAGCACGCTACAAGACAACGATGAACTGAACAAAAACTGAACGATGTCAGTGAAGTTACAGACAATGATTATCGCTCAAAAGACAGCTTTTGAGCGATAATCGTTGTGTCTAAATGGGCCCTTAGAGATTTACCACCGCGGGCTCCTCCGAGAGCCAGCCTAGGTTAAATGTAGGTGTCACAGCATAGTTCACCCTTTGCATTGGAAACAGATGCCCAGCATTTCTATAACAGAATAGGCATGCTGCAAATTTGTAAATACTCAGCAAGCCCCAATATCTGTGCAGACTTCTGCCAGTAGATTGGATTTGTAAATTTATCTACATGTAGTATACTTTAAATGTGAACAGTTACGCCAGGTCTCAAGATGGCGCTCTTCATCTTACAGGAAATTAAAATGAATGATAGGAAAAAGAAAAAAAAAAAAAGAAAAAAAGAAAAGGTTTGCTCTGGAGCAGAAAACCCCTAGTACAATACTACAGCCTATAAAAACTATGACCCCGTACATGGGGCTGCGACAACTCCGCATGACAGGGAAGGGACACACGCATACAACCTAAAGACCTCTCCCTCTGCTTATACGCCCCAACATAAAAAAAAAAAAAAAAAAAAGAACACGTTCAAGGCAAATAATTGCTACAGTGAGGGAAAAAGTATTTAGTCAGATTCCAATTCTACAAGTTCTCCCACTTAAAAAGATGAGGCCTGTAATTAGTATCATAGGTAGACCTCAACTATGAGAGACAACATGAGAAAACACATCCAGAAAAATCACATTGTGTGATTTTTAACGAATTTATTTGCAAATTATGGTGGAAAATAAGTATTTGGCCACCTACAAACTAGCAAGATTTCTGGGTCTCACAGACCTGTAACTTCTTTAAGAGGCTCCGCTGTCCTCCACTCATTTCCTGTAGTAATGGCACCTGTTTGAAATTGTTATCAGTATAAAAGACACCTGTCCACAACCTCAAGCAGTCACACTCCAAACTCCACTATGGTGAAGACCAAAGAGCTGTAGAAGGACACCCAGAAACAAAATTGTAGCCCTGCACCAGACTGGAAGACTGAATCTGTAATAGGCAAGCAGCTTGATGTGAAGAAATCAATTGTGGGAGCAATAATTAGAAAATGGAAGAGATATAAGACCACTGATAATCTCCCTCGATCTGGGGCTCCACACAAGATCTCACCCCGTGTGGTCAAAATGATCACAAGAACGGTGAGCAAAAGTCCCAGAACCACATGGGGTAACCTAGTGAATGACCTGCAGAGAGCTGGGACCAGCGTAACAAAGGCTACCATCAGTAACCCGCTACGCCGCCAGGGACTCAGATCCTGCAGAGCCAGACGTGTCCCCCTGCTTAAGCCAGTACATGTCTGGGGCCGAATGAAGTTTGCTAGAGAGCATTTGGATGATCCAGAAGAGTATTGGGAGAATGTCATATGGTCAGATGAAACCAAAGTAGAACTGTTTGGCAGAAACAACTTGTCGTGTTTGGAGGAGAAGGAATGCTGAGTTGCAGCCAAAGAACACCATACCAACTGTGAAGCATGGGGGAGGCAAAATCATGCTTTGGGGCTGTTTCTCTACAAAGGGACCAGTACGACTGATCTGTATACATTAAAAAGAATGATTGGGGCCATGTGAGATTCTGAGCGCAAACCTCCTTCTATCAGCAAGGGCACTGAAGATGAAACGTGGCTGGGTCTTTCAGAATGAAAATGATCCCAAGCAGACCGCCAGGTCAACGAAGGAGTGGCTTTGTAAGAAGCATTTCAAGGTCCCGGAGTGGCCTAGCCAGTCTCCAGATCTCAACCCTATAGAAAACCTTTGGAGGGAGTTGAAAGTTCGTGTTGCCCAGCGACAGCCCCACTCACTGCTCTTGAGGAGATTTGCATAGAGGAATGGGCCAACAAACCAGCAACAGTGTGTGCCAGCCTTGTGAGGGCTTACAGAAAAAGTTTGACCTCTGTTATTGCCAATAAAGGTTATATAACAAAGTATTAAGATGAACTTTTGTTATTGACCAAATACTTATTTTCCACCATAATTTGCAAATAAATTCGTTTAAAAAAAATAATAAAAAAAAACAATGATTTTCTGGATGTGTTTTCTCATGTTGTCTCTCATAGTTGAGGTCAATTACAGGCCTCTCATCTTTTTAAGTGGGAGAACTTGTACAATTGGTATCTGATTAAATACTTTTTTCCCCCGACTGTATATACTGACTTGTCCTATAATCTGTCTCCAAAAGGATAGTTGAGGCTTGTATGGCCCTTAATTCTGTCTACTAAATATTGCCTGGTTACTGTGGTGAATGGATAGCAGAAGACCAGAAATCTAGGTTTGCTGACAGTAGTGAGGCTGGACATACTTTGTTCCACATAGGTAGACCTCCAAATAGCCACTTACCTGGTCCAGTGTGTTTCAGAATGAAGTTCTCATCAGGGAAACGACTGCCATAAATAGATTTGCCACCAGTACCATTATGATTAGTGAAGTCTCCACCCTGTAGAAAAAGTTATATACAAGTTACACCCCACACACTGGAGACAGCAACAGATTACCAAGTAGTAAAAGAAACCAGGAAGACTAAAGTAACTCAGGTGCACCACATACCTGGCACATAAAGTTGGGAATTACCCTGTGAAAGGTAGATCCCTTATAACCAAAGCCGTTCTCACCCGTGCACAAGGACCGGAAGTTCTCTAGGGATTAAAAGTAGAGATCCTCAATTTGTTTTATTAAAACAAAAAGGCAGCCTGCACCCTACTAGCAGAATATAACTTTTAATACATCAATAGATCTTTTCCCATGCAGCTCAACAGGGTTTGTTTTTTTACTTAAAGGTTTAAAGAGAAAACTTCTATTCCCGGTAGTGGACTTGAATATGGGCTTCGCTAACCATTTATATGTTTACTGCACTGCAATACGTGTAATGCAGTGTATTTTTGCCCACCAGTGCCTTACCAACAGGCAACCCATTACAGCAGGGGCCAATATACACATACATGGCAGTTTCCATGACTGCATGCTTTTTGCAGGTAAATAGTAACTTACCTGCAGAAAATGCATCTACAGGTGTATGCAACCCTCTAAAATAAGTTACAATGGATGCAAATCTGCGTTTACAAGGAGTTGTGGCAACTGACAACCCCAGTTTATATACCCCAATAGAGAATATGGATGACAGAAAAAAAAGGGTTCCAACTAATTGTTTTTTTAGACAGTATCCCACAGAGACATTTTGTTACTTACCAGCAGTTTTTGGTACCACATCTGCTTTCAACTGTAAGAAAACAAGAGGTTAAGTGAGCAAACAAGTAAAATATGGAACAGCACACAATCACGACTCACAGAAAGCACATACAACTCCTGCAGTATTTGTCTACTGACCCAACGTTGGGTTTCTTGGTATTGCATCATACAGTGTTCGTTTTGTATGTTTATTCATTTTTACCTTTTGTGATATTTTTCCCCCGATAAGATTGTCAATATTGACCATCAATCAGGCGCCAACAAATGTTAGCAGTTCAAGATAATGAATCTTTTGCAATACTTCATGTAGTGCATCAGTCCCCGGCCACCTATTAGGTGCTTGTTTTTAGGTTATGGTGGTTCAGTTATTTATAAACTCCTACAGTACCCTTAAAGGCCCATTTACATGGAGCGATGATCGCTCAGACGACAGTTTGAGCGACAGCTTTGAGCGATCATTAAGTAGCTACTCAGCTACTTAAGACCAATTAAGTGTGCAAATGAAGCCTTTTCACAGTGTAGACTATTTTTACATTAAAACTAGATTTTATTTCCAAATATTAAAATACCGCCATGTGGGGGCACACCAACAAATCTGCAAATGAAGCCTTAGCTGAACTCAGTTAATAGCCCAAGGGCTCTTATCTGCTTTCAGTTCTTTTGATCTCCAGCAGGAAACAATGCCATCAGCACTCCCCGTGGAGAACTGCTGATAAGGCTGAAGGACAATTTTATAGGTTGAACTGAATTTAACGATAGGCGTGCGTTTAGACCCAACGATTATTGCTTAAACGATCGCTTGTTAAATCGATTTTTGAGCGATCATTGCTCCGTGTAAATGGGCCTTGTTTGGGCATACTCCTAGTTGTATAGGCTTTTGTTTTTAAAGCCATCACATTAGTTATTGTAGGTCTACAAGCATCTGTCCAGGTTATCTAGTAGTGGACTACACTCCAAACTTAAAGATCCTTTCATACACCTGTGCAACATGTCAGTTTGCTGTGGTACTCTTGGTGAACAGGATGTACAGTGAACATGTGACCGTCATTTCAGGTTATTGTACTTTTATACATGTGGAGTTTTTGACCTGATGTAATAAGAAATCACCACACGTCAATCGGGGCGCAGTTCCTCTTTCACCAAGGCCAAAACTGTCTTATGGGGGCGGACAATCACTAATATGATGGTTCATCCCCACAGGCTGGTATAGCAACTTCCCGGTCACACACGGACCACTGATCAGCAAGCATTTTTTATGCTCTCAGACAAGCTGATCAGCTGACAAAAGTGTTCATTGGCAAATTACTGGTCCCTTTACTCAGCTCGCTTGGCCTAGGTAATTGTTCTACATAGAGGACTAACACTGGTGGAGCTGCATACATCTTACTAGCTTCAGGGGATGCAACGAAGGCTCCTATCAATGCCATTATTACAAGTGCAAGGGCTGTATTACAATAATCCAAGATGTAAACACTGACTCAACTATTGTTTTACTAATCTGTTTACTACTGGTGATTTTAGGAGCCTCTCCGACCAATGCAGGACCTGGTTGGACATACTTTTAGTGGCAAATAATAAGTTTCCAGGGGCATCAATAGGTAAGCAACCTGCATGTATGTAGCGTGTGCAGATGACCTCCGCCTGCAGACCTGTAGCTATACGTGTATATAGCAAACCAGGGAGAGTTCAGCACTTGATGGGCTGCATTTACCAGACCTGCAGGGTTTAACACTACAAATGCATAAGTCTTAAGATGGTTATATACATTAGATGTATGACTGGCAGGACCAGCAGATCTGAAGGTTAGGGCACCTCCTGACTCTCTCCCGATGGCAGATGGTTTTCAACATTCCTAATCCTTTTGCTGTTGAAGAGATAAGGCATAAACATTGAGGTCTGACAATGTCTCACCCCCTCTCCCTATTCAAAACTTGAGCGCGTGTGGTAGGGTCAGAAGAGATAGCCATCTAATGTGTATGGCCACTTAAATGAAGGAGGCAGTTGAAGCAGTTGGGGACCAGGGTTAATAAAGCCACCCTCTGGCCATGGGCAAACAAAGACAGCCAAACCACTCCTCTGACTGATACGTGCTATGCATTTGTTTGCATTATTAGTCTCAGGCTAGGTTCACGCAGGGTGTATTTGCCACGGAATTTCCATGGAGCAAATCAGCCTGCAGTCGCTAATCCCGTGATTAGCCAGCTACGTGGACGAGATTTTGCAAAAATCACAGAGCGGCCAATCCATTGCGGAAAAGCCGGGCAGAATCGGCATTGCGAATTTCGAGTATACAGCATGTCTTCCGCCCACCCCGTTTTGAAGCTGCATTTTCCCAGCAGAATGCCCGTGGTTTTTCGGTGCAACCAAACCGCGGGAATTACACTGGAAATCCACCCCATTTGAACCCAGCCTAAAGCCCCTTTTCCAAGGGACAATTATCATGCAAATCGTTCATTAGGTCAAGCGGTGGGCAGTGTGAACCCATGCAGTAAAAAAATAAATAAATCAGTGATAAACGTCTGATCGGATCCTTCATGCAGTCATTACATCATGGCTCGTCAGCCGTTGCATCGTTCATTGTGAACAGGCACTTCATCTACAAATGGAGGCGGGTGGGAAGATCTCTGGCACGCTCCGCCTCCAATCACCGAATGATGACCTCCGTGTAAAAGCTCAGGAACGATCATCGCTGGGGCGGCTGTTGGGTGCTGACAGTCGCCCCCTGTAAAAGGGGCTTTAGATACTACAGTACACAGGGCTTTGACTGGCCAGCTCCGCCCACATCAGTGACTTACAATGGTGGGTTCTACCCATTTAACACCCCCAGGTTGTGTCCTCAGAAAGCAAGAAGTTGTTTACCTGTAAACAAGTAGCTCAGAGAATTGATGACTAAGGTGTTCAGGCGGTAAGGTTTCTAAAGCAAACAGGTTAGACAGCACACAGCATACAAGTCATATAATAAGACTCCTAACAAGCCAAAGCTGATGACTGACACACACAAACACACACCCCGTTACCAGAGCTCAACCCGAGACAAAGCCAAGTGTTCACAATTACGCGGGATATTACTCCCATTTGGAATGACAGATACTTCCAAGCATCTGTAGTGCTACAGAACTACAGATTTAGGACAGCTGCCACATCGGTCCCCAATACAGGAACAGCCGACACCCCAATCACCTTTAGCAGTTTTTTTTTTTACTTTTAGGGGCGGGGAAGACTGATGCAGGTGACACTTGTAAAACACAGAGTGAGGAGGATGGTAGACTTGGGCTATTTTAGGCACTGGCTGTAAAGTCCAGCACCTCCCTGTAGTTTCTATCCATGAACTGTATCTCTACATGGCAGTCCTAGTCACATGGCTACAACATACAGCTAGTTAATGGGATGGGTCATCAGTTTCATAATGATGGTGACTTAGACTAATGAAACTTTGTACATCATTACCCAGCCGCTGGATGACTACAGACAATACTGCAAGATGACCAACAGCAGAGTCAGCACCGAGGCTGCACCATGGAGGGCGCCAAACTCCCAGTATGCAGCGGAGCAGATGACTGAAGCCCCGCATGGACGCAGCATGCCGTTGGCTAGTCTATACACCCATAAAGGGTTCTCTAAAACATGGCACAATATTAGGGTTCTACAGACAATAAGAGACCAAAATACTCCTGCAATTTGTTCTGTTAAGATACGAATCTACTGAAAAAATGCTTTTTAGAGTAGTAGAGTGATGGCCAATATGTCCATTTTTAAAGCTTACAAAATACTGCGAGAATCAAGAACAGCTAGCCTGTATGGTACTGTGAAGGTATTAGGAGGATCTCAGTACACTTGTTATTCAAGAGTTAATATTTGGCTTTGTCTGAGGCTGAGCGTGTCCTTGTAGTAGGGCGCTCAGCAATCCTGCCGACCATAGTCATTTTATCCGCATTCTTTTACCCTTATCAATATAAGTAAACCTCACACTGTAGTTATTACCACTTGCGGTTTTTTAACGCTGCGATATCGCTGTTTTTTTAATGCGATGGTCAATGGGACTCTCTAATTTTAAAAGCGCATTTCAGCATTTCAAAAAAAAAAAAAAAACACAAGTGGGTAGGCACCCTAAGACTTTGTAATGATTTGCTACTTTTAGAGAGTTGTCTGTGATTGGACTATTATACCTTTCTTTGTTCTATTAATAAAGTCAACACTGGGCTGGTCCCCTCATAAAGAGCAGTGGGGACTTCACATAGTTGACATCTCTTGTTCTTTCTCTGATGATCATCATTAATTTGGATACAAGAGAACTTCGATCCCAGTAGCCCAATTGCCGATTTTAACGCCAACACCACCAAATCAGACCTGAGACTCTACAAAGCAGTAGGGCAGCCGATACCATTGCACTGCTTAACATAATGAAAGCACATCAGTTTGCTAATTGTACACTTTCTACTTGACAGTCGGTGTTGACTGACTGATCCAGGACTAAACGCACATTGCATAAACTTGTGTACAAATGCCACCACCGTTGGCAGACACCATGACCCAACAAACTAATGTTCATAGAGCTAAGTGGAAAACTCCAACGCGCCCTGCACTAGCGCATGGTGCAAGCTGCGGACCGCACTTAACACAATAGACAAGCTTGCCTCTTAGTAGATTTGGTGCAGTTTCGCCATTCCGTACCTGAATGCGAGACCCCAATCCTGTCACATGGAGAGAGACGTTATCCAACCGAGCAAATGATGACAGAGTTGTTGGCTTTAACATGAACTCAGTTTACAGCACAGACCACTACTTTGGCTGCCTGTCCACGGGCATTAGTTCATTGCGTTACCCGCAGCGATTATCCGGCCATAGCGTTGCTATGGAAAGCGCAGCCTCGCTGTCCACAAGCAGAGAATCATAGCGATTCTTTGCTCGCGGGATTCAAATTGCAGCATGCCGCAATTCTCCGCGGTGAGCCTCTGACAGATAAGCTCACCGCAGAGCACTGACAGTACTTCCGCTCCCCTCCCCCCCCCCAGAACATCGCTAGCGATATTCCGCAACGGCCGTGGACAGGGGGCCTAAGTCTTTCCATCATTTGCTCAATCGTTGCCCTTTCAGAGGCCGGCGGACAGGAACGGCTCGGTCACTGCCTCTTACACATAACGTGAATGAATAAGTGAATTGTTCAGTTGTTGGCCGAGCAGAGGATTATAACCGATTGTTCCGTGTGCGAGCTCCAACTGTGACTGGAGGTAGACGGGATCTAAAGTTTACACTACTCCCTGGCATAATTAAATATTACTATTTAAAATAGTGTGTGTGTGTGTGTGTGTGTGTGTAGGGGGCGGTCATGGGGAGCTGTGCGGGTGTCATCGCAGGTGGGGGCCTTCTGAAAGGCCCCAGGGCCGTCATGGCAGAATGCCTATCAAGCTATGCCAGTGGGGTGGCCTGATAGAATGCCTGTTAGACCACAGTATTACCCTGTTTCCCTGAAAATAAGACATAGCATGATTTTCCAGAATTTTTGAGGATGCAAAATGATTTTTCAGGCTTTGAGGATGCTTGAAATATAAGCCCCACTCCAAAATTAAGGTATGTAATGCTATGGTATTACATTATACTGCAGGGGCGATCAAAGTCATAAGTTCTTGTCTCCTCCAGCAGCTTAAAAAAACACCCATATATAACAAAATGATCTAAATTGGGGGGAAAAAAAACAAAAGGGAAAAAAACACACACACACACACACACACACACACACACACACGGTACTGCTGCGTCTGTAAAAGTCTGATCTATCAAAGTAACGCACTATTTACCCCGCATGGTGAACATCATCAGAAGAAAAAAAAATGCCAGAAATTTGTTTTTTTTGGGTCACCCTGTCCCCAAGAAAAAAAAAATGCAGTAAAAAGCAATCAATAAGTCACATGTATTCCAAAACTGTACCGAATGCAAACTACAGGACATCCCGCTAAAAGTGAGTCCTTGTAAAACCACGCCGACGGAAAAAATAAAGTTATCATGGTGAGAAAATAATTTAATATCTTTCAAAAAATTTTTAAAAAAAAGGATATATACTTGGTATTGTAGTAATCGTACTGACCCATAGAATAAAGTTGTCATTTTTGTTGCAGTTTGTTCGCCGTAGAAACTAGACGCACCAAAAGATGGCAGAATCTCTTTTTTTCCCATTTCACTCCACTTAGAATTTTTAAAAAGTTTCAGTACATTACATGGCACATTGAATTGTACCACTAAAAAAGGCCATATCCTTTAAGGGGTTGTCTCGCGGCAAACATCAAAATTTTACATTAGCCCATTCCCCGTCACCCCTGACATAAAATAGCAATTTAAAGCGGTTTTTAAACCGCTTGCTACTTACCGATCCGACGAAATAAGGACTTTAAAAAATCTTCTGCCTAAGATGGCCGCCGGTCCTTTCCCAGGGATGCACTGCTGTTTTCTCCCATGGTGCACCGCGGGTCTTCTCCCATGGTGCACCGTGGGCTCTGTGCGTTCCATTGCCGATTCCAGCCTCCTGATTGGCTGGAATCGGCACACGTGACGGGGCGGAGCTACGCAGTGATCCGTAGAAGGGGCGGAGCCAGAACGCCGCTCGTGCCAGACCGAAGAAAAGCCAGAAGACCCTTCTGCGCAAGCGCGTCCAAAAACGCCAGAAGACAGCAGAATTAGACGGATCCATGGAGACGGGGACGCCAGCAACGGAGCAGGTAAGTGAATAACTTCTGTATGGCTCATATTTAATGCACGATGTATATTACAAAGTGCATTAATATGGCCATACAGAAGTGTTGAACCCCACTTGCTGCCGCGAGACAACCCCTTTAAGGGGTTAAAGTGACCACCTGGGCAGACTGACATTGTCTGCATGGTGAACATTTCTCACTACATGTAAAACGGACACAAAATATCCAACAAACAAGAGCATAAAGTATAAAGCGGGAGCTTAGCTGCCAGACAGGACAAGGGCAAAGGGTCGCGCTTACCAACGCCTCCTTTAGGGGGCACTACACACAACCTCTACAGAGGACATCACCTCTCACTGGCATGTTATATCTGTCACCACCACTAGATGGCGCAGACTCCACAACTCGGATTAGCACGGCCGCCGCTTACACTGACAGGGGCTTACCTCCAGGACAATGCGGCCCAGCGGCTGGTTGTCGGCGACCACATCCATGTAGACCAGCGGGTTCTCCTTACTGGCGTCCCGGCTGCACGGTCTGACCAGGGCGAGGGCTCCGGCGCGGCCGGCGCTCAGCAGGAGACGACTAGTGGCGGACAGCATGCTGCAAGTGGTGTGACCCGGAGGCGCTGCCGGGCTTGAGATATAACCCTGCGCACAGCGACACCTGCGGACAGCTGCGATACTGCACACGGCGCTGACAGGATGGCGCGTGAGGCGACAGAACAGCACGTGCTGCCTGACTGCCGAGCGGGAGATATAACCTTGCGGACAGCCACGGTACTGCACACGGCGAGTGAGACACCAAAACGACATGTGCTGCCGGACACATGGCCACTGCCGAGTGTATAGGGTCTGTCACGCGGTTGCTGCAGGACTAGGGGCTCTGGTAGACTGCTGAAGGTCTGACCTGCGGCCTGCACGGCGGGCGCTGAGGGTTGGGGGGATCACGTGAGCAGGTGGGGCTGGTCTGGGCTGAGAGCTCCTGGGATAACATTTGCTGGAAATCGTTCTACTCCCACAGCAGATTTCGGGCACAGGGTAGGGTTAAAGATAACGAGGAGCCATGCATTAGAGCAGACAATGGCGCAGTTCGGCCGGGCGTTAAGTTTACACGCAAACATATAGCGCCCAGTTTGCAAGACAATAATGGAAGGATCGGCGTCTACACTGACTGGTGAGCGAATGACGGTCAGTAGCATAAAAGGACAAACCGCACTGAACGCTTACCATCCAAGTTTGACGGGTCAGCGTTTTTTTTTGTTTTTTCTTTTAACGATAATCGTTGCGTGTAAGAGCGCTCCTGAGGAGGGTCCCGTTGGGGCGGATCTGCCGCGGATGTTGTATGGGCGGACCCTTAACATGGACATTCTGTGACATTTGCAGGATCCGCAAAGTGGATGAGATTAATACAAGGATTGAACGTGCGCAGCAAATACATGTTATATGCATGTTTGCTGTGTACTGCATATTACACACATGAAAAGCCTGCAGCCACGTACGGCCATGGGAGTGCGCACTTTTTGTGACAATTCTTACTCTGCTGAACGCCTATATTTTTTCGGTGAGGAGCAGCGATAGAAGAGATCCAGCAGATCCCAGAGCTTTCTCTAAGCTAGAGTAATCCACACGTTAGGCTGCAATCACACGGACGCGCGAGAAACTCTGCCCGTTACTGCGCTTGCCAATGTGCAATTTTTACAGAAATGCGATGCGTTCTTGATTGTAAATCATATCGCTGCTGTGAGATTGCGATCTTTACGCGTCTGAAATGATCTCGATGGGAAAAGTCACATCCACTCGCATGCACATCACACGGGATGCACGTGTCATGTGATTCTTTTTTCCCAAGGTCCTATAGGAAACCACGCCAATTCCTCCTGTGGGAACACCCAACAACGGAGCCCGCTGTGAGGACAAATGTACTCATATAAATAAATTCATTCTAAGCAACGGATTTCACATTCATGTGAGTTTTGCGCGCATCGCGTTATACCAAACTTGTGCGAGTTTCTCGTTCATGTGAATTAGCCCTTGTCTAACACCGTATCGGAGAATCCATTTGAAGTGTGTAAAAAGTGCGATAATTGTTACGTCCAAATGCAAAAACATCCTTTACTATTTGTTTACATTCTATCGCTCACTTTCAGCCGGTATAAAAATCATCCTTGAGTCGCTGACTTCTCGCTGCGTGTAAATGCTCCCCACTTAGTGTATATGTAGAATATGCAGCGCTGAGCGAGAAGGCAATGATAGCGCTGATGTGTCTGTCTAATAACTAGCGGTGACGTCAGCATTCGTGCAGACGTTTATAAGACCGTCGTTCTGTATAAACCCAGCATAAGGCCATGTTAGCAACGCTGCATTCAAGCACAGGTCTGCGCTCAGGACACCACGCTAATCGTGGTAAAAAGTGGCTGACGTGAGAGCAGCCTGTCTCAAGGCCCATTTACACGTAACAGTTATCGCTCAAAATTCATTCAACCGAACAAATTTGAGCGATAATCGCGCAGTGTCAATGTGAAAAAAATCGCTTACCTGTTCGCGGTTTGTTTAGCTGACATTTCAGTAAGCATAAAAAACCTCATTGGCTCCCTGGCTTGTCGTTCCATGTTAACGCTCCCCACTCAGCGCTTCCCATAAGAGGTTCACATCCGCTGTATAAGTGAGAGGACTGAACGAGGACTTGGTAAATGGAGCGATTAGTGAACAAGCCAACGGTGATTTTTATGCTCCATAAAATGAGCGGCGAATGAAAAGTGAACGATTTATTGTTCGCCGCTCGGCCGTTGGCTGCGATTATACTAAACAATTGTTGTTCACTTTTGCTCGTTTGAACAATTTTTGTTAAAAGCTGATTGTTCCGTGTAAAAAGGTCTTCATTGGGGGTCCTTACATGGTTCTGCAGGCAGCTCTACAACTTGGGAGGTGTCACTGAGGGGATAGTGATGAAAGGCTGCAGTGACACAGGAAGCATGCCATGCAGTGATATAACGACAGTGCTACATTCCCTTACTGGTCACATAATGTACATTGTGTCAGAATTAGTCATGTCATGGAGTTCTGACACATTGTTATAAAACAGCAGTCACAGTCTCCAGATATGTTGTTACATTTCCATACTGTCATCAGAAGTAAACGTGTTTCATAAATAGACCAAGAACATTCTATATTTTGCTACCATCGCAGCCGAGTAGTAAACGCACACAGTGTACATGAGCCTATTCACAGTCCGCTCATCCTGACAGCACATAGCGCTATACTTGTCAATTGACCAATTCAACAGCAGTTTTTCCACACGGACTGCTTGAAAAAAACAGCATACATTATTCTCTTACGATTTGCGGATATGACTGGCCCATTCATGTCAAGGGGGATGCAAAAAAAAACGGACAGCAAGCCCACTGCAAATTGGTGTAGCTGTTAACCCTTTAAATGCCACTGTCAATTCTAATTTTTAACATTTAAATGCCCTAATTAGCGTTCTGAAAAAAATCTCTCTGCGCAACAAGATTGCTGTTCAGTCGTCATGGTAGCCAAGGGGCTTCTGAAGGATGGGCCTGTAGCTTGTCTTAATAGAAAGCCTGCAGAAGTACCATATACCACAATACTGAAGTAGTATGATGTTATGTCATTTTACACAGTGTGTACGTCCCCAAAAGATGGCAAAATTGTGTTTAGTTTTTTCATTACACTCCACTTTTTAACATTTTTTTTCACTAGATTATATGGTACATTACAGAGTGCCATTGAAAAATTAAACTCACCCTGAAAAAAACAAGCCCTCAAACAGCTACATCAGCAGAAAAATAAGCGTTATGGTTTTTTGAAATTGGAGAGAAGAAAGCAAAAATTAAAAAAAATGTCTTCATCCATAAGGATCAAAGAGTTTCTCCCATTGTTTTCAATAGAAGACCTCACATTCTATGTGCCTAGCACATGGAGCGATGCTGCCACTGGCCCCATTGAAAACAATGTCCGATGAGATGCGAGCGCACGCAGAAAGATAGAACATGCTGCGATTTGTTTCCTGCATTGCATTGCGGTACCATGCAAGAAAACATCGCTCATGTGTATGACCCCATTCAAAAAAAGGGGATTCATATTTGTGTGTCTCGCCATGTACAAATCTTGCGTGATTTTCTCACCCGTGTGTAGACAGCCTAAGGGGTTAAGGGCCTATTCACAAATCTAGAGAACTGGCGTACAGGCCATAATACAGGTAGATATGCCCCAGTGTTCTTATATAGTATGTTTCTGTTTGCCAAGATCTTATTAGTGACCTTTCACACTGGACAGAATTAGTTTGTGCAGACATTTTACACGCCTATTACCACGCAACGATTATTGCTCAAAATTAGTTCAAACGATGGTTTTTGAGCGATAATCGTTGCATGTAAATCTTACCATCGCTGGCTTTTCTGCGGAACAATGGATTTCATGGGAAATCCATCCTTCGTAATAGCAGGGACTGCACGCTGAGTTCTCCACGGGAGCGCTGATAACATTGTCGTCAGCTGCAGTTCCATGGCAGAACAAAAGGGCTGTATGCAGGTAACAGACCACCTGCTGTTACCTGCATACAGCAAAAGGAGCCTCATTTACATGCAAATTAAGCTAATAAGCTACTAATGAGCATTAGTGCCTATTAGTACCGGTAGTTTATGCAAAATGATCGCTCAAACTGTCTTTTGAACAAATTTTGAGCGATCATCTTTACATGTAAATGGGGCTTATGTCTGAACCCTTGAACCATGTGATCTGAATCATTACTTTCCTGACTATATATTGTCTCCACACTGTAGCAGAGGTTATCCAAAAGGCTGTTGTGGTCGCTGCAACTAAAATGTACCCTGTGATGGGATTTGATAGTTCTGGTGAGAAGCAAGTCATCAAGTTGTATGCTGCAATAATCCAGTGCAAAATCTGCAAGCAGAAAAAATCAACTAAAATCATTCAAATGAGCAAAACTGAATAATAATAATTCAGTTTAAACCCAAGCTAACAACTGAATGATGAACGAGAATCACGCACTTCTCGTTTGTCAATCAGTTTCAGCCGCATTAGAAGCAGTGTCGGCTCGTGCACTTTAGGCCTCTTTCACACGGTTGACAGCGATATCACCGCTACTAAACTGCACCGATATCGCAGCTTTGTCCCCACAATTTTTTAGCGGCAGTGATGTGTTTTCCTGTGGAAAATCTTGCATCGCTGATGCCTACGATAAAATCATGCAATTTTTTTTGTTATCGTGAGAAGGTTAAGCCCTACCCCAAAACTAAGCCCTAGCTGCACTCCAAAAAAAAAAGGAATGTTTACCTAGCAGGCTCGGTCTGTGTCCTCCCGCTGCTCTCCGGGGCTCAGCCGGACGTCCTGCAGTCTTTGTTTGCTCACAAAAGATCCCTTCCTGGTTGCGTGATTTATAAATTCCGCTTCCTGGAAGCAATGGTTCTGACTGGTTTAATTTTCTTGCCCCCGCATACTCCCCAGCTCTTATTTATTTTTGGTGGGAAAGAACTTTATTGATTCCTTGGAATTATTCAACAGAAGCACATAAAAATGACCCGTCATGGCGATTTTATTAGCAATTTTTTGAAAATTTAACGTTAGTTAATACGGTATGTATATTACACATGTATATTAAACTATGCATGGGAGAGCTCCAGCATCTCCAGAGGTCCAGCATAGTGTAATATAAATATCGGACCTCTCTCCTGCATACTGTATCATACATATGCAGAAGAGGACTCCAATGACGGACCTCTCTTCATAGTGTTAGAAACAAGTGTCAGGCATCGCCCGACATGGGAACTATGCAGCGAAATCACAATGTTGGATGAACTCTGATACTGGATTGGAAAGAGTTAAAGGGGTTTTCTGGGACTACTAAATTGATGACCTTTACTTAGGAGTGGCTATCAATGTCAGATCCGTAGCAATTTAAGTCCTGCCAGTGTGCCATCCGTAACCGGTAGTGGCTGGCGTTATTATGCCTTCAGCTCTGCTGTTTGCCTCTGACAATGTCTATTGGAAATACCTTACTGGGGCCTTCATCTCCACTCTACTGTAACATCTATGCTATGTATGGACTGATCGGTTATCAGGGAGGCATGTTCCCTGGGTGGCCAATCAGTCATGGTGTGAGTATATTTAACCCGCTCACACCTCTACCTGGGTGTGGGTCATTCTGTTGTCTACCTGTTTGTGTGAGGATTTGTGCTGTGTAGAGCTCTGTCTGGATCCGGTTTGGCGTGGTAGTCTAGCTCTAGGTTGTGTCAGATGGGTGTAATCTTGGCGGTGGTTTGCCTGGATCCAAATTAGAATCTCGTATCATCTAAATTTCTCTTCTAACCATTGGTGTGTGGACGCCAGGTCTAAAGTCTGAATGTATCCCTACCATCTATTGGCTTGCAGATGCTTGAATCCTCTGTCCGTTGGTGTGGTGACGCTTGGTCTTAATGTATCCTTTTTGTTTGTAGTTGCGCAGATACCTAATCTGAATGTCTGTCCTCCGTCTGCTGGTAAGTGGATGCCTGGTCTGAATGTCTACCCTCCGTCCATGGGTGTCTGAATGTCTACCCGCTGTCCGTTGGTGTGGAAACACCCGGTCTCAATATCTACTCACTGTCCGTTGGTGTGGAGACACCTGGTCTGAACTACAAGTCTCACTTCAATAATTGGAAAAATATTCAAGGGGTTTCTGAGCGATGCCATCCAGAAATACCTCAAGGAAAACCACGGTATAACTCATCAGCGCGGGTTCATGAGGGGTGATCATGTCAGACCAATTTTATCAGCTTCTAAGTTCTAGGCTGGGCCTGGGAAAGTCTATTGATCTTGTATATCTGGACTTCTCTAAAGCATTTGACACCGTGCCGCATAATAGGTTGATATATAAAATGAGACAGCTCTGTCTGGGTGAAAACATGTGTATCTGGGTAAAAAACTGGCTCAGGGATAGAAAGAAGAGGGTGGTAATAAATGATTCGTACTCTGATTGGGCCACTGTTGCTAGTGGGTGCCACAGGGTTCAATATTAGGCCCCATTCTGTTCAATATATTTATCAACGATCTGATAGAGGGACTGCACAGTAAAATATCAATATTTGCAGACGATATTATACAAGGTAATTAATACAACAAAGGACAATGTACAGCTGCAAACGCACCTAGATAAGCTGGGCGCTTGAGTAGAAAAATGGCAAATGAAGTTCGATATTGATAAATGTAAAGTTATGGACATGGACAGGAGAAACAGATGTCACCAATATACACTAAATGGGGTATTGCTATGGAAAAGTGAGATGGAAAAAGACCTGGGGGTACTAGTTGACTGTAGACAACTGGAGCAAACAATGCCAGTCAGCGGCTGCGCAAGCAAATAAAGCCTTGGCGTGCGTATAGGGGTGAGAACATTATTCCTCCACTATATAAGGCACATGTCAGGCCCCACATGGAATACTGTGTACAGTTCTGGACACCGGTTCTCAGGAAAGATGTTGCGGTGCTGGAGGGGGGTCAAAGAAGGGCAACTAAAGGAATAAACAAAATGGGAGGACTGGAATACCCAGAGAGGCTAACAAAACTGGGATTATTCACCCTGGAAAAAAGACTGTTAGGCCTCATGTCCACGGGCAAAAGAAGAATTAAAATCCGCAGCGGATTTTAACTCTTCTCCTGCCCGCGGATCCGTACCCCATAGGGATGCATTGACCCACCGCGGGTAGATAAATACCCGCGGATGGTCAATAAAAGGGATTTTTTTTTAAATGGAGCATGAAAAAATCTGGACCATGCTCCATTTTCGTGTGGGTCTCCCGCGGGCTTCTATTGAAGCCTATGGAAGCCGTCCGGATCCACGGGAGACCTAAATCGGAATTTACTCACCTGCTCCGGATCTTCCCTTCGACGCGGCTTCATCTCTCCGTCGCGGCCAGATCTTTTTTCTTCGGGCCGGCGCATGCGCGGGGCACGCAGCCGACGTGCCCTGCGCATCCGCCGGGCCGAAGAAAGTAGATCCGGCCGCGACGGAGAAAAGATGAAGCCGCGGCGAAGGGAAGATCCGGAGCGGGCAAGAGGTGAGTTAATTCTTATTTTCAACGCTCATGTCCGCGGGGCAGGAGGGACCCGCTACGGATTCTCCATGGAGAATCCGTAGCGGGCCTGATTTTCCCCGTGGACATGAGGCCTTAAGGGGTGACCAAATAACTATGTATAAATACATGAGGAAACAATACAAGGATCTCTCCTATGATCTGTTTATACCCAGCACTGTGACGGTAACAAGAGGGTATCTTGTAGGGTTAGAGCAGTGGTTCCCCAAATTTTTCAGCCATGGAACCCTTTTTGAAGCAAAAGTTTCTTGTGGAGCCCCAAGATGTGGTCAGGGGAGGGGTTAGGGGCGTGGCTAATCACAACATATAATTTTTACCTCCGTCATTCTAAAAAGGACAGGACCGTTTAAAAATGAAAACGGGTAGGAACGCTGAATAGGCTATTGATATACATTATATTTAAATTAGCATACTGCGGAATTAAATCCTGCATCACATGTCAATATCCGAACGGGTGTTGTTCAGATTTTTTCCACAGCGTATGAATGAGACTTTTTAAAAATCTCATCCACTTTGCTGCTACAGCTACTGTAAACTCCAAAGCAAATCCGCCCCGTGTAGTAATAGAGACCCCCTATATTGATGGTCCCAGTAGTAATAGTGACCCCCACAGGGGCCCCAATAGAAATAGTGACTGCCCCCACAGTGGCCCCAGTAATAATAACCCCACAGGAGCCACAATAATATTAACCCCCTCAGTAATATTATTAACCCCCTCAGTAATATTAACCCCACAGTAACCACAGTAATATTAACCCCCTCAGTAATATTAACCCCACAGTAGCCACAATAATATTAACCCCCCTCAGTATTATTAACCCCACAGTAGCTCCGTCGGCTGCTCGTCACGGAGATGCTTGATCGGAGCCCCTGACTGTCGCTCTCGGAGCCCCAAGGGCTCCGCAGAGCATAGTTTGGGAACTGCTGGTTTAGGGTAAAGAAGGTTTCATCACCAACATAGAAGGGGGTTCTTTACTGTAAGAGCAGTGAGACTATGGAACGCTCTGCCTGAGGACGTGGTGATGGCAAAATCAATAGAGGAGTTTAACCCCTTCAGTGGCACGCCCGGAAGTTTTCCGGGACTAGCTCCACTGCCCACAGTGATATAGCCCGGAAGATTTTCCGGCTATGTTTCACTATGGAACCGTGCAGAACACAATGCCATAAGTTGTGGCATTGCGTTCTGCACACACGGCGCCTGCACAGTCCCACAGAGAAGCAGTGCAGGACTTTAAAAAAAAAAGCAGGAAGATATAACCGATCTGCTGGCAACTTCCCGCCTTTTTTTTTTAAACTCCTGCACTGTTAACACTTTGCGATAGAGACCATCGGTTTGTCAGAAGCCGGCTGATGGTCCATGTGGCAGGGAGAGCTGTTGATCGGCTGTCAGATGATCGTCGGGCACCGGCTTTTACAGCAGAGAATGGAGAAAACTTCCGATCTCTGCTGTTTATGTTTAGTATGTTTTTATTTAGATTTTACGTATTATTCACAGGTTAACAAGACAACATTTAAAGATACATGTATACCATTTGTTCTTTGGCGGGTTGTGCAGGGCCCCATTATGCGGTTGCGATCTCTGCTGTTTAACCCCGTTACATGCCATGGTCTGTGCGATCGCAGCATGTAAAGGACTATCACCATCAGACCCCTCACAATGTGATCAAGAGGTCCTGATGGGTCTTCGTGGCACCCGGAGGCTTAAATATAGCCTTAGGGTCTGCCAGCGATCTCTGCTGTTTAACCCTTTATATGCTACGGTCTGTGCGAGCGCAGCATGTAAAGGGCTGTCAGAGGGAGGGGGCTCTCTCTGTCACTTTCGGACCCCCCTCAATGTGATCAGGGGGTCCTAATGGGTGTCTGTGACACCCTGAGGCTTGAATATAGCCTCCCAGTCTGCCAGCTAAGTTAGGCTATGACGCCCAGTCTCGGTCTGTCTGAGCATCATAGCCTGTCTAATACTCTGCTATGCCTCAGCATAGCAGAGTATTAGAAGAATAAAAAAAAAGTATTCTGCAAGTTCCCTAGAGGGACACAAATGTTAAAAAAGTTAAAAAATTTACTTTGTAAAAAATTAAAAACAAATTTACACATGTGGTATCCCTGCGTTCGTATTGACCCAGAGAAGTTAGTGCATTATTTAATTTGCAAGGTGCACGGCATGAAAAAAAAATTAAAATGTGGTAAAAATAGCTAATTTAGCCTATCTCACCATACAAAAAAACAGATTAAAAAATGATGAAAATGCTGCATGGATCAACAAATGTATCACCGAGGCAAATAAGTTCCCACTGGAACAAAATTCTCACTCACCGAAGGGAACCACTAAAGGTAAAACTTAACTTTTAATAATAAAACTATTTAAAACATGCGTCATCGGATATGTGTTTATATTTTCTATGCACTGATATAACCGGGGCTGTGTCAACTCCTGATGTTAAAACTCCTCCTCTTAAACAAAAACGAGTTGGGCCTGTACTTTACGGCCGAAATTCATCCAGAAACAATCACATTCCTTGACTTGCGAATATCGAAATTGGAAAACGGCACCCTTGAGACTACGATCTTCCGTAACAGCTACCAACACATTGCTACACTGGGAGAGTCACCATCCAATTCCCCTTAAACGTGGGATCCCTAAGGGACAACAGATCCGAATACGTAGAAATTGCTCCTCGGACAGTGATTTCTTACAGAAATCCGATGAAATATCCCAGCGATTCATTGATAGGGGGTACCCCCAGGAAGTGGTATTGAGAGCAAGCAATTTTGTGAAGCAAGCCGACAGAGATGTATTTTTGAAAAATAAGGAACGAACCATTGGTGATGGTAAAATAAGGATACTAGGAACCTATGACGATTGTTCCAACGAGGTGAGAAATATACTGACCAAATACTGGCATATCCTCCGACGTGACATGGACCTATCTGAATACCTACCGGATAAACCTCTTATAACATATAAACGAGGAAGGAATTTGGGTGACCGGTTGGTCCATAGTCATTTGACCCCTGGACCCTCATCAACCACGTGGTTAAACTCTGAATTACCAAAAGGTTCTTACCCTTGCTCCGGATGCAAGGCTTGTAAATTCATGAGACGCGGAACAACATTCACCAGCTCATCTACAGGTCATGAATATAACATCAGGGAGTTTATCAACTGTAGATCCAGTGGAGTCGTCTACAAGGCTACCTGTCACTGCCCCCTCGACTATGTTGGCAAGACAATACAACAACTAAGAAGACGTGTATTAGGACATATTGGCAACATAGATCGAGGGGAGCATACCAGCCTAGCCACGCATATCAGGGAATATCATAATAATGATCCTAATATGGTTAGATTCCAAGGGATCGAGACCATCAAAGAAAATGGGAGGAGAGGTAACCGTGACCGGAAACTACTTCAAAAAGAGAGCCAGTGGATCCATCGTTTGGACTCTTGTACTCCAAGGGGACTCAATGAATGTCAATCTTTTGTGGCATTCATTTAATGAGAACAAGTTTCCTTATGGAATTCGTAAGTCAGTATATATGGTCTCCTGATCGCAATAAATATTACTGCCTACAATCTGAGAATCGTGTCAACATCTGTTTGATACACTTGAACCCAAGGTTGCCAAGGATTAAATCCCTTGTGAGATCACAGTGCGGTTGACGTAATAAAATACAATATCTACAGTCACCGCATGGATGGTAATTGATGGTTTACCACCATATATATATGGTTACACATAAATATATAGGGAGGTCTAATAATGTAGCTAGTAGTTATGAGAATTGCACATATTAATATTAACCATTATGTACCCTATCCTGGTTAATATGCGATAGGCCTCTGCCTATCACACATTATGGATGCAATACTATGCCTTGTAAGTATTGTGCACTCTCATATTTAGCTGCTAGGTCTTTTACCTGACTAGTTATAGCTATTATACATCAGTGTGCGGAGCACAATGTATAAACAAAATTGAGACATTTGCATTCCTTGGTGAATTATACTTACCTACTATATGAGATCTAGTTATATTAACAGATATTACTTTGTTTGTAATCATTTTCCATACATGTCATGAGCACTATCGGTGCAGTACACCATGTTTTTGTTTCTGAGAAGTGTTAATATCCATCAGACTATATCAGAATGTACTATTATTTGCCCTTGTGGGGTTAACAGTCCCGCAACAGACCGGCAGTTCCCCTCTCTGCCGTCCGCGGCGCACCGTTACCGTGACGCCGATCACGTCATCCGGCGGCGTCCCGGCCGCCTGGTTGGCAGTGGTTGGCGCACGGCCCTATGGACTGTGTGCGCATGCGTGGATTCGCCGTGACATCGCGATAACTGGCGGGAGGTGTGTTCGGCTGCCGTCTTCTGATTGGAGCAGTGGGACGTTCCCCCACTCAGGGAGGCGTGGATTTGGACATAATAACCCGTGCTCACGGGGAACTTACCATCTATGCTAAAAAATCTGCAGCCGTCAGAGCTGCTCCTGCTTGTCTCCTTATAACTAAAACCACCCTGATGAAGCAGCAGCTTTATTCCACTGCGGAAACGCGTTGGTGGCAGGATATATAGGAAAAGATGGACATTTAAAACCTTTTTAATTTATCTTCTCCTTATAATTAGGAATGACCACTCTTGCCTGAATATCAATGGCATGATTAGGGTCTCCCTTTTAAGCAAGACATTGACCTACTGGTCACAACTGAGCAAGTAGCTCAGTGACCCATCTGAACAGAATTATTATATTCTGAACTGGGGAATATGTTAAAATGGGATCAACACTAATTAGAAAGGAATGATAAATATCAATACACATTCCTCTTCTTCTTATTGTATGGCATTTATAGTGAGGGTCAGGGAGTACATAGATTGTTGCTAAAAATCAATCCGCTATATACGCGGTTCTATGCAACTACTATATCATCTGTCTGCTCCCTTTGATTACCACACCAACAGAGATTAAACAAGTCTGTTTGACATACAATATTACCTTCTGCCACATTTGACACTCAGCGCTGAGTTCATCATAATCAGTCTATCATTGATGAATGTGACAAATGGTGATAAATATTTAGCAGACCTATATGGAGTCAATTGGTTTATAACACATATTGCTCCAATAGTATATAGCTCTGCAACTGATCCTATATCAGGAGTTGACACAGCCCCGGTTATATCAGTGCATAGAAAATATAAACACATATCCGATGACACATGTTTTAAATAGTTTTATTATTAAAAGTTAAGTTTTACCTTAAGCCTGGGTTCACACAGGGCGGATTAGCAGCGGTTTTGCCGCGGTTTGCCGTTGCATATCCGCATTGCGGCCATTCCGTCGCGGTTGCAGTGCAATGCAGTGCCAATGTGTTTGGCCAAAATCTCGTTCTCACAGGGCCTAAAATTAACCGCAGAGCCGCAGTGCGGATAAGCAACTGCGTCGCGGTTTTGAAAGATGCAGCATGTCCATTCTTTCGACTTTTCCGCAGCGTTTTTTTTTCCATAGGGCCCCATGGACGCAGCAAAAACCGCAATGAAAACCGCTATTGCTTATTTTGTCGCGGTTTTTCAAAGCGGTTCCGCAGCTGCTTGTCCGCATGAGAAAAGAGGGGCAATAACAGGAAGTGGTTCTGCGGCCATTTTAGACGCTTGGCGCCATTTCAGCCTGGACTGCATGGAGAGAGGAAGCAGGGAGCAGGAGCTCCGCCGGCAGCACCACAACGAGCGGCACCAGACCCTCCCCAGCGGCACCAGTACACCCATTGGCAGCAGCAGCAGCACTATCACCACCACCGGTAGGCACTTCACTGACGCCCAGGGGAAAATATTGGCCAACAGGCGGGAAACTCCCAACCCCGTCAGTGGCGGGAAAAGCACCGCCAGCAGCGGCGGCACCACCACTACCCCCAGCGGGTCCACCACTACCCCCAGCGGGCCCACCACTACCCCCAGCAGGTCCACCACTACCCCCAGCTGGCCCACCACAGCCTCACTACAACCCCCATTGCGACCACGCCCAGTGGCGGGAAAAGCAGTGGCGGCACCACTAGCCCCAGCGGAGGCACGACTACAACCCCCAATGGGGCGAGCAGCCTGTCCACCACAGCAGCACTACTACCCCCAACGGGGCGAGCAGCCTGTCCACCACAGCAGCACTACTACCCCCAACGGGGCGAGCAGCCTGTCCACCACAGCAGCACTACTACCCCCAACGGGGCGAGCAACTGGCCCACCACAGCAGCACTACTACCCCCAACGGGTCCACCACTACCCCCAGCTGGCCCACCACAGCATCACTACAAACCCCCATTGCGACCACGCCCAGTGGCGGGAAAAGCAGCGGCGGCACCACTAGCCCCAGCGGAGGCACCACTACAACCCCCAACGGGGCGAGCAGCCTGTCCACCACAGCAGCACTACTATCCCCAACGGGGCGAGCAGCCTGTCCACCACAGCAGCACTACTACCCCCAACGGGGCGAGCAGCCTGTCCACCACAGCAGCACTACTACCCCCAGTGCGACCATGCCCAGTGGCGGGAAAAGCACCGCCAGCAGCGGCGGCACCACTAGCCCCAGCAGAGGCACCACTACAACCCCCAACGGGGCAAGCAGATGGCCCACCACAGCTACCACCACCGGCAGCAGCACTTTCAGCACCGCCATCGCAATCACCTCTAGCAGCATCGGCAACCTCTGCTAAAAAAGGTAAGTAACTACTTCACCACATTATGCATTGAAGGCAACACGCGTCCAGCTCCACCCACTCCACCTTCTTGTGCTCTCTCTTCGCAGCTTTACGCCCTTTTGCGTGCCTTTTTTTGGCCATTGCCACCCGCGGTATTCGCTGGTTAGCTCCCTTGCTTTACTCAACTGTTGCATGGTGTACCTTTCCAAGGGTCACGCTCGGTATAACATCGAACATCGGTCATTTCCACCATTGTATGG
Source organism: Eleutherodactylus coqui (assembly GCF_035609145.1). Taxonomy (NCBI): domain Eukaryota; kingdom Metazoa; phylum Chordata; class Amphibia; order Anura; family Eleutherodactylidae; genus Eleutherodactylus; species Eleutherodactylus coqui. The sequence continues at coordinate 167,748,016 of NC_089840.1, forward strand.
CCCCCACACCCGGTTGCATGGCATTTTTTTGCACGGCCGAGGACACGCGTTTAGTCCAATTTTTGCATAGCCGACCCACAGTTTTTCTTACCACTTTTCCTTTTACATTGTTGTTTTCACTTTGGCCTGTCACTTGTGTAGATGTGATCGTAAGCGATATTTTTGGCGACTTGCAATTGTGCGCTAGTGGGCCAAGATCTGTATAGGATGAATGTTAACTTCTTCTTATTGCGCACAGGACTACCTACATTTTCTGCAGTCGCCCAGTGCATTCCGTTTGCAACGTCAAGCCACTTTCCGGAAAATGTCCTGGTATCAACGAATGGGGATCAACGTCGTCAGGATGATAACCTTGGTGAGTGTAGTCTCCGCTGACACAACCATATCCACCCCCCTTGGAATGCAATTCAACCGGTTTTTCCCTCCACCCCCCCCACCCCCCCCCCCCCCTGCAGGTTGAAAGTAGGCCGGAGATTTGGGACCCAGCCGAGCCGGGCTACAGTGACCGCGACATAAAGGCGGACGCCTGGAATGCGGTCTGCTCTGGGATGTATCCCGATTGGGACTCCGCTACAGCTGCCACCCAAAGTAAAATCCGTAAGTTTACAGTATTGGTTGTAACGCTTTGGTGTTTCTTTCTTCGATGTATTTTGAACTGTACTGCATCTAACCACACTGTTTATTGCAGCATTCGGTGGATTCCATACTTTTACATTCTGCTTTTAACCATGTTTTATTATATTGCAGTTAAAGATATCAAGAATCGCTGGAGGTCAGTTCGGGACCGCTACAAGAAACACGAGAAAGAGTGTGAAAAAAGCGGCATGTCCCCGTCTAAGAAAAAGTGTCCAAACCAGGAAATACTGCATTTCCTCAGAACAAGTCGGGCATTGCGTCCATAAGTGCTGTATTTTAGGCGAGCTTTTATAGCTCAGCTTCACTGTTGTTGCATTTTGATGTTCTATGTCTCTAACGGTACTCTGGTTTCGTCCACAGATCCTGCGGGAACATCACGGCCACCCCTCCCACGGTCGAAACCGCTACAGCCGACACAGAAGGGCAGGAAGAGGAGTCACGGGATGATGATATCACAGAAGGTACCCCAACCTTGGAAGACAGCCAGCGGAGCACGCCCGATTTGTCCCGCACTTCAGTAACACCGGAAGTGGTGGAACAAAACGTGTCGCGTAGCAGTAGTGCTGGCCCTAGCAGCAGAGCATGCAGTAGCCGGGAGGTGAGTTCCGAGCGGACGAGCCGCAGCGTTGCGGCTCGTCCGCGTCGGAAGAACAAGGCAGATGCCGCAAATGAGGCGCTGACGTTATTGCGGCGGGTTGACACGGAGGATCAGTGGGATACAATGGGTGCCACCATTGCGTCACGCATTCGTGAACTTAGGTCGGAGCGTCAGTGGGCTATTGCGCCCGTTCTTTACTATGCTTTAGAGCTTTTTGCTTCTGAAAGGCCCATTGCTGATAGCTGTACCCTTATTTCGGCAATGAGAAATGCAGCCTTTGCAGTACCACAATCGAACCGCATGTTTCCTCCACCCCAATCTTTCCCTGACCAACCAGGCAGGGTTCCTAGGACAACGGGATACCCCATGCACCATGTTTCTCAAGACACTGGCTACGGCGACACGGTCTCTGGCGGGTCCCCTTCCCAGCCATCGTTTCTCTCAATGATGAGCAGCCCTGTGCATCAGACCTTGCAACACACAACCACGGTACTGTACACGCCGCCAAGCGGATCTCAATCCAGTACAGGAGACGGCTCTTTTATCAATTATACGACAGTGATAACAGCTGTTGCATGGTGATAACTGCAATGTCTTATACGCAAGCATTGCAAAGTGCTGGATCCGTTGTGATGCTGCCTTTTGTAGCGGTGCATGCAGTTGCCTGCTGTCCCAGAAATCCTAACGGATGCTCATGTGAAAGATTGGGGTGCAATTTCTTCCATCGCTCACTGCCGGCTACTATCTGCTCTGCTGCTAAATAGGCAAGGCACACACATTCCTTCCCGTGAGTGGCATGACCGTGAAATTATTCGCAGGTTGTGCGACTGTACGTGAAGGATTGTGTATGTGCGTCTAGAGTGATTTTGTCCGCTGCCTCGCTGTCCTCCAAGGTTGGGGTATTTCACTTCTCGGGGTCATTGCCTTTGTTTGTTGTTTTCCTTTTTTTTATTTTCATGTGTATTTTCATGTTTGCTCCAGTGTAATGCATGTTACAGGAGTTCGAACATGAAATAAACTCCAAGAAATGCTGATGAGAACAGGGGCAGTCTGTCTGTCGGCCTGTTCCCATCCGCCTGTTCCCATCCGCATTTCCCCTTGCGGTATATCCGTCAAGTGTGGCGAAAGTCAAATTGGTATTGGATCGCCCGGCGACAGAGAAAAACGTTACACCATTTACCAAAAAAAAAAGTCACCACGTGCAAAATGACTGCAACTGTGTGGCGAGAAATTAAACACCAAACCCTGAATTCCGCTATCCAACATTGATGTAAAATAATGTCAGTATTTTAGTGGATAAAAAACGGTCACATACGTCGCTTCCATGTGCTCCTGGGGCGTGGCTAATGTAACGCTCGGTAGTGCTGTGGCGTGAAGCTTGTGAATGTGGTTCCATTGCTTGGGTGAAATGTATTGTGCTACTCATGTTGTTGTAATCGTTAACTGCTGAAATGCTTCAAAAAGGTTACGTTTAAAAACCAATACACCTGCCATGTTCATTAGGCTACTTATTAAAAACCAACATAGCCTAACAATTGTTTCAACTTAACATAAAGTTCAGGTATTTTGTTCGACAACAAAAAAAGAAGAGTGATGTTTTTCGTTAAATATAGTAAAATTTATTTGTGCAACCTTTTTTCTAACAATTTTGTAAACTTTAATGCCCGATCAGAAACTGCATGGACCGCCTTTGGTGGGTCTTGAATAAATGCACTTTATGCCAATAATGTCTTGTGCATCCTTCTGGGGCTGGGCGCCGGGGGAGGGTCACACTGCAGTTTTAGGGCTGCACACCACCGACACAGGAGAACTGCCATGGCACGGTGCCTTCGTGACTAAGGAAATAGTCAGTGAAGAGTTCTCGAACCTGCACTGCGGTACCAGGCGTGCGACCTGTTAAAGGCAGGATCGAGTTCTTCGACATCTACCTCGGGGCGATAGTCCCGGAGGTAGTTGTGAAGAACACAACATGCCTTGACAAGGTCATCAACTGTGGTAGGGTCTACCATAAGGGTAGTCCCTAGAACTCTCCACTGACTAACCATGATCCCGAAGGCACACTCAACCACGCGACGTGCACGGCTCAGCCGATAATTAAAAATCCTTTTCCGGGCATTCAGTCCTCTTCGTGGGTATGGGCGCAACAGGTTTGGCAACAACGGGAAAGTCTCATCCGGTACCATCACAAAGGGGACTGGATGTGTGGTTCCCGGGAAATGTTGTGGGGCTGGGAGCGAAACGCCATCTCAAAGAATTTGCATCCCAATCTGTGAAGTTCGCAGCACCCGAGAATCTCCAGTGCTGCCATAGGCGCCGACGTCGATGCAAACAAATTTGTTATGTGCATCAGCCACGGCCATCAGGACAATAGAAAATTTTTTGTTGTAATTATAAAATTTGGAGCCTGAGTGGGCTGGCTGAAGCACACGCACGTTTGCCGTCGACGGCGCCTATGCAGTTAGGAAATTTGGCAACATCTTGAAAGCCTGCTGCAACACGTTGCCAAGTATCCTCGGTAGGTGAAGGCATCACGATGCGCTGCAACTTCTGCCAGATAGCGCTGCATGTGCACCTCACAATTTCGGTGATAGTAGATTTACCAACACGAAATTGGAGATGCAGGGATGCATAGCTCTCTCCTGTGGCCAAGAAGCTGAAAAGAAGCAGAGAAGAGAAACAAAAGTTAGTACACAATGAAGACTTGCATTATGTCAACACTTCAAACAATTAAAGTATTCAGATATTGATCTCAACACAAAATTTATATAAGAACACAGTATAATTCATGTGAAGGAAATAACATGAGCATTGCAGAGGTAGCCATGGGGGAGGTTACATTATCACTTTACACGCCACACATTGTTCACAATTCCATTCTCCCCATCTACAACATAGGGGAGAGAGAAAGTTAAAGTGCAAAGATGTTCCTGCCACACTCAGGTACATAACTAGGGTACGTTGACTGCCGGTGCGCAACAATGGTTGGCCAACTTTGCTGCTATGGTAAGTTCAACAATCTCACTTCTGCCAATTTGTTTCGGAAGTCAACCACCCACAAGATGATGATGCCTGTGTTATGTGCCAGAAGACAGAATACCAAAGACAACGAACTGTTCCACCGCCCTCTCCCAAAACTACTAGAGGAGAACCCGAAAACGTACAACTGTACATTTTCAGCAACGTCGCCTGCGAATTAAAAAATGGAGTTTGTCTTCCGCTGGATATAGCCCTTTGTGACGTCACAAAATTAACCTATTTCCAGCTGTTGCAGAACGTGTGTCTTGGCAGCTAGCAGCGCTGTCTCACTCCACGCAGCAAGGGCGTAAGGTGGTTTGAACTAAGACACACGTCCGCTGGGGCAATGGCGGCTATTAACCCTTTCCAATCCATTCTCAGGCCTGCCCCGACATCATAATTTGCCTTCACAGCTGCGATGTGGTGGCAGGCACGACAATGCAGTGCAGCAGTGCATCTGCACCCGATCATCAGACACATCGGGTGCAGATGCATTCCTGCACTCATCCTCATCGAGGACCCCCGTAGTGAATGCAGAAAGGGTTTTCAACCATTTCTGCCTTCTCCTTTACACATTACATACCGCTCAATTAGCGCTATGTAATGCATAGAGATTCCGGCAGCCCGGCGATCATGTGTCCGCCGCGATTACCCGACCCACGGCGGTCACATCAAAGCCGAGCCGGGAGCCAGCACTGTGGGAGGACATGCTTACCTGACTTGCTTCTTGCACATTCTCCTTCTGTCTCCCGGCCATCATGTGATGGCCAGGTGCCACCTGACCACTGCGATCACATCATCGCCGAGCCAGGAGGCAGAAGGAGAATGCGGAAGACGCCGGACAGGTAAGCAGTTCCCTCCCTGCACCATCCTGAACTCTGTCAGTTCAGGAGGGTGCAGGGACAAAGGAATTCTTTTCACCCATTCTCCCCAGCACCAATTTATTTGGAACTGGGGAGAATGGGTGAGAAAAAAAAAAAATATTGGAAAGGGTTAACCATTGAAATGCCACTAGCAATTCTGACAGCGGCATTTACATAGCACAAATGGTGTTGAGGGGTCACGCACGGGCAACCAAACACCCGCCCGGTGAGTTCGGGGAGGCCGTGCACGTGTCATTATGGCGGTGTTGCTAATGAAAGGGGTGCTCGATAGCCAAGCTGTCCAAAAGCAGTGTGATTGCCGGAGCAATCACAGCATCGCATGAAAAAATAAAATGTATTGCACAAAACGTGTAAGAAAAAAAAAATTATACAGTTGCAAATTACATTACGGATAAAACAACTGGGACAGGATAAGAAAGGTTACTTACCGAAGGGTGATGAGCAGCCTTTCTTCTGCAGTGATCGCCTTCCTCATCTGCATATCCTGGTACGTAAGATCCCGGCGCACCAGCTCCAGAAGGCGGTCAAAGGCCTCCATGGGCAGCCTGCAGAAGGCTATGAACTTCTCCGGATGGCTGCAGAGAGAGAGAGAAAGGGAGAGCGGGCTAAACTAAATACAAATTCTTTGCACAATCTCAAACCTATTCACATCACATGATACACTTCACTTACTTTTTTAAATCTTGGTACAGGCTTGCAAAATGCCCCTTCGTCCCCCTCTCGGTGAGTATGGGATGCACCCAGTAGCACCTCCGGCGCCGGGAAGCACGATCAGTCTGTATAAGAATATTAGCAGGAATTAAAGAACATGGCAGCAATCGCACTCTAGTCCACAATGCATCTAAAGAAACAACAAGGAAACAAAGCACACACTGTCGAAACACTGCTCACCTTTTCTGATTCTTCTCCTTGCATGTACAGCATTAGGGCGATGAGTGTGCGGCAGTTGGCGCGCCTCAGCCGAATTCTTCTGGTAGGCTCCATAGCTCAAGAGAAAATGGCCACAAATTCTTAGCCTCTTCCTACCCTGTGTAGAAATGGGCGTGGACGATGACCTCACAGGAAAGGGTTTTTTTTAGAATCTGCACCTACTAAAATACGCAGTCAAATCTGCAACTAAAACCGCGCCTCTCCAAAAAAAATATGCTGCGTTTTTTTCCGCAGCAAAGGACCTGCGGATTTAACTGCGGTTGAACCGCAGAATAATACGCGATGAAAACCGCGACTACATTTGGATATTGCATGCGGATTTGCCGCAGATGCGGCATGGTTGCGGCAAAACCGCGACGGTAAAACCGCGACGTTTACGCGGCAAATCCACCCTGTGTGAACCCAGCCTTAGTGGTTCCCTTCGGTGAGTATGGATCAACAAATGGTACTAATAAAAAGGACAACTCATCCCGCAAAATAAAAACCCTTACACAGCTCTGTTGATAAAAAAAAATGAACTTTTTTTAAAGTGTGAAAAAGTAGCAAAAAAGAAAAAAACTATTACAATTTGGTATGGGCATAATCGTACTGGCCTGTAGAATAACTTTAATATATTATTTTTACTGCTCAGAGAAAGCAGTGAAAAATAAAAAAAACATTACAGATTTTCTTAATCTTTGGCTCTAGAAAAAATAGAATAAAAAGTGATCAAAATTTTACATGTTACCAAAAATTAGATAAATAAAGACTAGAGTTCATCCCGCAAAAAACAAGGGCTTCTAGAGCTCTGGCAATGGAAAAATAAAATGATACGGCTCTTGGAATGTGGCGACATAAAAGCAAACCTTTAAGAAAAAAAAATGTTTTAAATGTAAAAAAATAGCAAAACATAAAAAAACTGTAAAACTTGGTATCGCCAGAATCTTGCTCACTCAGAGAATATAATGTTATCACACTATTTATTTTGCAGGTTGAATGATGCAAAACTGAAATACGAAAAAAAATGGCAGAATTCCCCCCCCCCCCCCCCCCCCAATCTCCCTACAAATTTTTTTCCAAAAGTTATGCAATACATTATAAATACCGAAAAATGATGCCACCAAAAAGTACAAATTGTCCTGCAAAAAACAAGCCCTCATATGGCCGTGTCAATGGAAAAATGAAAAAGTTATGGCCCTTGGAACGCGACTGGAAAATTAGTTGAAATTAAATGATTAGACCATTTAAAAAACCTGCCCTGGTGGGTCGGACTGGGTGGTAAGAAACCCGCCACTGAAGGGGTTAAGAGGGGAGTAGATGTCTTCTTAGAGTGCTGTGATATTATGGGATATAGGCATTAAATAACTAGCGGGATTGTTGATTCAGGTCTTGGAGTCAGGTAGTCACTTTCGAAACATTGATCCAGGGATTATTCTGACTGCCATTATGGAGTTGGGAAGGAGTTTCTTCCCCAAAATGGGCTAAATTGGCTTCTGCCTCATTGGTTTTTTTTTGCCTTCCTCTGGATCAACAAAGGGGGGTGGAAACAGGCTGAACTAGATGGACATTGTCTTCCTTCAGCCTATCATACTATGTTACTATGTATGTCTACCCGCTGTCCGTTGGTGTGCAGATGCCTGGTCAGAATGTATCCATTTATCCCTTCCATCTGTTGGTGTGCGGATGCCTGAATCCATGTCTTGTTTGGTGTGTGTGGTGCGTATACAACATCTGTATGTTGAGGACCTAGGTGGTTTATTTTACATCTGTCTAGTTCTAAGCTCTTTCGTATTTTCTATCTAGGGACAGACTAGGCCCTTAGGTACAGAATGATACTAGGCTTTGTCAGAATGATTGCCCTGCTTGTAGCCCGGGTCTGCTCATCCAAAAGCTGCTAGGGATAATTTCCCTTTTATGTTTGTCAGTGTGGTCCGTCTTGAATTGTTATGTCTCGGTGTGACCCCTTTCTTAGTTTCTTCATGCAGGCAAGGTGGATAAACCCTGCATGAACATAAGCCAAATCGCCTTTATTGTGTACCCGGGCAGGCTCCATGGGAATTTTTGGGGCCCTCCTAATCTGACTTTCCTGTTTGGAGGGTGAGGACTGTCTGGACACCGAGGTTCAGACTAGTAAACCATTGAAGACCTACATACTTACAGGGATTGTACTTCTCACTCCACATTTCCTTGGGAGCGAAGACAGTTTGTGCCATCACAATGGAATAACTACTGCCATAATCTCTCTGGCTGTTATTATGTAGCCACTATTAATATTCGTTCACTGTCTGGCAGTATTATTTTTACAGTTAAGTGCATTTATGGCATTCTTCTATTTTGCTATGAGGTAGGTTTTCTACAATGCTACTTTTTTACTGCCAAGTGGCGTTATTTTTTTAGAGATAGTGACCCCTCCATAGTCGCCCCAGTAGTAATAGTGACCACCGTAGTGGCCCTAGGGATACTTTCCAGGCAGAGGCCAAGAGCAGTCCCCTTATTGGCCTGTGGCCAGGCATCATTCATACAAGCTTTCCACTGACCCTCAACTGCAGCTCTGGTTTGGCAATGGCAGCCGCTGCTGAGTGTGTGTCCGCTGACCTGTAATTTTGGCGCAGACGTCAGTGGTCACAGACTCTGCACTGTGCCGCCCGACCGGAACTGCAGGCGGGATGAATAGAAGCAGCACCCGACAGGATACACCGGGCTCGGAGCAGAAGCCGCTGTTCCTACCCCCAGTTAGTGGCCGGCACTCGTAATTGCAGGCACAGCTCTCCTTGAAATCAATGGTAGCTGCGCTTGTAATTGCAGGCTGGAGTCTTAGTGCTGCCTGGATAACCCCCTTTTTAAGCATGGTTGGTGGGCCACATAAAATGAGGCGGTGGGCCGTGTGTTTGACATCTGTGCTCTTTAGGTGGCAGCATTTTGTATGAAAAGGCAGCGGAGATCTAGGTTTACTACTTATTCATTGTAGAAGTGTAGTGTATCAACTATGATTAACACCAGTGTGGTAGATCAGGGGTTAAAGGGGTTGTCCCGCGAAAGCAAGTAGGGTTATACACTTCTGTATGGCCATATTAATGCACTTTGTAATATACATCGTGCATTAAATATGAGCCATACAGAAGTTATTCACTTACCCACTCCGTTGCTGGCATCCCCGTCTCCATGGCTCCGTCTAATTTCAGCGTCTAATCGCTCGATTAGACGCTCTTGCGCAGAAGGGTCTTCTCCCTTCTGGTCGGTCCGGGCACGAGCGGCGTTCTGGCTCCGCTCCCTTCTACGCGTCATCGCGTAGCTCCGCCCCGTCACGTGTGCCGATTCCAGCCAATCAGGAGGCTGGAATTGGCAATGGACCGCACAGAGCCCATGGTGCACCATGGGAGAAGACTCGCGGTGCACCATGGGAGAAAACCGCAGTGCATCATTGGGAAAGGACCGGCGGCCATCTTTAAAAGAAGAAAAGAAGATGCTGCGCGAACTGGGAAGGAGGTAAGCGTTTTTTGTTTTTTTTTTAAATTACAAATGGTATTGATTTTAACGGGGCAGAATGCGGGGGTAGGTTGAAAAAAAAATTTGCATTTCGCCGCGGGACAACCCCTTTAAGTACCTAAAATAATAGGAAACTATGACTTACTAAAAGTCAGATGACAACATGTAAACACACCCCTAGAACAGGAATTTCTGGCCGAGCACGGGAGCAATTACATTCAGGTATCGTATAACAAAATTATCAGGATTACTCAGCATCGTGTGTCATTTTTAGGCCACTTAATTCTGTTTTGAATATCTTCTTAGACAAGTGGAAGTGAGCGGTTTTATGCAAGTAAGGCTACATTCACACGGGCAAGCGCAATATTGGGCTAAGAAACTCGGCCTGATATCGCACTTGCCAACATGCATTTTACATGCGGATATGAGGCATTTTTCATGCAAAAACACCTCGCTTTACTTCTGTGAAATTGCGCTAGAGGATCGCAAGTATTTCAATGGGAAATATCACATAACCCATATGAGTGCATGCAATGTCTTCTAACGTCCCGTTGAAAACAATGGTTAAAGCGTCTCACAACGCACAAAACTCGCTCGAGATTCTCGCATGTGTGAGTGTAGCCTAAGAAACGTTTTTCCACATTGAAACCATTTTAAGGCTGCATTCACACATCGAAGATTTGCTGTGGATGTTGTTGCAGATTTTACTCCTTTAATTTAAATTAAGCTGAAAGGGTGAAATCTACTGCAGTTTCACAGTAGCGTATAAGTAAATGCACATGCTTCAATGCAACATATTTATAATATGAACAAGTTAGATTTGCACGTGTATCTGCACATTGCAATGTACTTTTTGCGCTCGCAGAGCATGTTTTTTTGTGCGTGGGACACAACCACACCCCTATTTAACCCCTTAGTTACCACCCCATAGACTTTTTACGTCCTGCTTTAGTGGGCTTTAATCCCCAGGGACATAAAAACGCACTCTCTCTGGGGATTAAAGTCATGTGACCTGTCATGGGGGGCCGCGGGAAGCCCTCTCCCGGACACGTGATCGCTGCTGGATAACTGAAGGTAGCTGGGAGGTAGGAGATATCACTGGGGACCGCGGGGATTGGTCCAAGGGCCGTGATTGCCACTAGCTAATAGAAAGCGGCGAACACGGAAAATTTAAAAAAAGTCAAAAGTTAAAACTTCATCTCTCCTCATGGATCGGATCCATGAGGGGAGATGAAAATACTCACCTCCGTGCTGTCCCGCAGAGATCTGGACCTGCTGCGGGCTTCTGCACATGCGCCGAAGTGGTGCTCTTCGCAGAAGGCCAGAGAGCCTGACAAATTTAAAATCTCCCTGCACCCGGCTGTCAAAGATAGCCGAGTGCAGAGAAATGTCATCAGGACCGCTGTATGTGGTTCCCGGTCACGTGATCACCGTTATCCAATGGATAATGGCAATCACATAAAAGTTAAGTGTAGGAAAAAAAAGGTTAAAAAGTTAAAGTTTCGTCCCCCTTACGGATCGTATCCGTAAGGGGAGATGCAATTGCATACCTAAGGTCCCCAGATTTGTCCCCTGATTGGATTTTTATCTGCGGACCTTTCCCAGCATGTGCAAAAGTCAAGAATTGTCAGTTAAAGGGGTTGTCTCACGCCGAAACGGGTTTTTTTATTATTCAATAGGCCCCCCGTTCAGCGCGAGACAAACCCAAGGGATGGGTTAAAAAAAAAAAAAAGTTTATTACTTACCCGAATCCCCGCACTGCGGCGACTTCTTTCTTCCTTTACCAAGATGGCCGCCGGGATCTTCACCCACGATGCACCGCGGGTCTTCTCCCATGGTGCACCGTGGGCTCTGTGCAGTCCATTGCCGATTCCAGCCTCCTGATTGGCTGGAATCGGCACACGTGACGGGGCGGAGCTACGAGGACCAGCTCTCCGGCACGAGCGGCCCCATTCACCAGGGAGAAGACCGGACTGCGCAAGCGCGTCTAAAAATGCCAGAAGACAGTGAATTTAGATGGATCCATGGCGACGGGGACGCTAGCAGCAGAGCAGGTAAGTGAATAACTTCTGTATGGCTCATAATTAATGCACAATGTATATTACAAAGTGCATTAATATGGCCATACAGAAGTGCTGAACCCCACTTGATTTCATGAGACAACCCCTTTAAATTTAAAATCTTTCTTCTCCTGGCTACCGAAGGTAATCGAGAGTCTAGAGATGTCAATGGGGGTCGCAGTATGCGGTTCCTGGTCACATGATCGCCGTTATCCAATGAATAATGGCGATCATGTAAAACTTTGAGAGGAGAGAGGAGATGAAACTTCTTACCAGAGGTCTCCGCATTTGAACTCCGACACAATCCTCCTCCACGGACCCTTACCAGGTTCTGTGCATGAGCCCGCCAGCAATATGCCAGACACATGTGCAGGAGCCCGGGAAATTTAAAATCTCCTTGCTCCCGGCTACCAACGGTTTCCGAAAGCCTGGAGCAGTGACTGGTGGCCTCGTTGAGTGATTACCGGTCACGTGATAAAAAAGGTAGCTATCTACCATAGGCCGTTCTCACACGATAGAAAAATTGCGGATTCCGCATGCATTTGATCTGGTAATACGCAGATCAATCGAATGCATTGGATTACACAATTCCGCTCACATTAGCGGGTCGGAATTACACAATGCACTCGCATAAAACAGAACGCAGTATGTTCTATTTTACAGCTGATATCTGCAACCTAGAGCCCATTGTGCTCTATGATCGCAGATCTACTCACAGCCCATACGCAACTACATTGTGTACGGGCTGCGGGTACCTGCGTCATCGCTAAGCGACGGTGCGGGAAATATAAACAAAAAAAGGTGTACTGCACATGACCGTCTGTGTGAGTATGCAGTTATGTGCAGTACATTACGTGGCTGTACCCAGCGCCTTGGCTGGTCTCACAGCTGGGATCTGCTGCGGGCCTCCGCAAGCGGATTCTACATACGGCCGTGTGAGTCCGGCATTATTCAGATCACACCCTGTAATATGTATTTACAAGAAATTCCGGGAACGCTCGTCTCCTGCAGTTCCAGGAACAGCTTGTTGAGCGCCTTCTGTGTGAGACCGCCGCACCTCAGCAAGTTTCCGAAGCCTCACAGAGTGCCATTTTTTACACCCCATCCCCACCAGTGAAGAAATACCCCCCCCCCCCCCCCCAAAAAATGTCGGGTTTACAGCAAGCAAGGGTGGAGGAGGGATACCCGATTTTATTGCCCCATGTGCCGAATCCTAACTGGGCCAACTTAATTACCTCGGTCTTCGAACATACCACACGGTTTACATTATTACTTTTATCTAAGATTTAAGGATCAACAAAAAGTGGGGGATTATTTTTAATAAGTGTGCAATGGGGCCTGGAATTTATTCAGTTGTGCCCTGAAATCCAACGGGTGTTCCCTCCATTATAGACCTATCCATGTGTTCTATAAGTAGATTGGGGCTGCAATGGGTATGTTTCTGAACACGGGAGAAACAGGGGTATCCATTTTAGGGTGCAAGTCTTCTTTTATATGTGTGCTGTACAAAAAACCTTTATAGATTGGCACAATTGCCAAAAAATGAAAACTTTATTTTTTTTCCTTCTGCTTTGTGTAGATTAATTTAAAAACTGTGGGGTCAAAATATGCAGTACACATCTAGATGAATTCGTTAAGGGGTCTAGTTTTTAAAATGGGGTCATTTGGGGGGATTCTCAATCGTTTTGACAGCTCAAGGGCTCCACAAGTGTGCAGTAGGGCCTAAAACACCCTAAAAAAATGTTTGTTCTGAAAGTCTCCAGCTGCTCCTTTCTTTTTGGGCCCCGTTGTGCATACAGACATATTAGGGCCACAATGGGTTTCTGAACACAAGACAAACAGGAGTATCCATTTTGGGGTGTAAATCCTCATTATCATGTGCACTATAAAATAAACCTGCCATTAAAATGACATATTTGCAAAAATATGAAATTTTATTTTTTCTCCACTAATTTGCATTAACGCCTGAAGAAAAACTGTGGTGCCAAAGTACTCATGACACCCCTCAGGGAATATATTAAGGTGTGTAGTTTTTTAAATGGGGTAATTTGTGGCGGTATCTATCACTCTGACACCTATGAGCCTTTGTAGTCTTGGTGTGGTGTACGAAAACAGTGTTCCTCAAAATGTTGATTTTTTTGTACGTCTCCTAAATGGTTAAAAAAACTAAAGTTTTTCAAATGTGCGTCCACAATAAAGTAAACAGATGGAAATCTATATCTTATCAAAAGTTTGTACAGTTTGTTTGCACATATTGAGATATTACAATTGAAAATGTGAAAAAATGACTATAATTTCAAAGTTTTCCCAATTTTGGTGCTTTTATCAAATTTCCACAAATTCTATTGATCTATTTTTGCCACCTAAATGAAGTACAATATGTGACAAAAAAACATTGTCAGAATTACTTGGATATGCAAAAGGGATGTCAGATTTCCAAAATTTGACCTGGTCATTAAGGCGCAAACAGGCTTCGTCACTAAGGGGTTAAGTGACTTTTTAGCCTAATGAGGTCCAGATGTGTTTTTTTTTTACACTGGACTGCGCATTGTGTTGTGCATTTGCGCACATATACACACTCCCCATAGAAAGATCGAACAGGTTCTGTTTTTTGTGCAAATAAATAAATTGTGAATGAACCCACTGAAATCGATTGCACACAAAATTTTGCATGTGTAAATACGCTCATGTGAAGCCACCCTTAAGGCCCATTTAGACACAACGATTATCGCTCGAAATTCGCTCAAAAGTAGAGATGAGTGAGCATACTCGCTAAGGCAAACTACTCCTTATAAGAGTACCTGTCCGCTCGTCTCTAAAGATTCGGGTGCTGGCAAGGAGCGGGGAGCGGCGGGGGAGAGCCGGGAGGAACGGTGGGAGATCTCTCTCTCACTCTCTCCCCCCCCGCTCCACCCTGCTCACTCCTGCAACTCACCGCTCTCCCCTGCCGGCAGCCGAATCTTTAGAGACGAGCGGGCAGGTACTCGAATAAGGCGCTACTCGCTCGAGTAGTTTGCCTTAGCGAGTATGCTCGCTCATCTCTACTCAAAAGCCATCGTTTAAGTGATAATTGTTCCGGATATCTTCTGCCTGTCGTGCAGTTTTCGTTAAAGATTCACTCATTGTTGTCTTTCAGCTCGCTTAAAATTCATCGTTCGGCCGTTTGCTTTTCGTTTGGTCAAAATAATATCGTTCAGTCGTTCAGCGATTTTAGGGGATAATACGACTGAAAAGCCCGACATTTTTCAACGATTTTCTTTATGTCTAAATGGGGCTTTAGTGGTCAAGTCCCGCGCTTAATTAGCGTTTTCCTGTTCACTGACACAGGTGACGTATTTGTTAAAAATCCTCGGAATGACTTCTAATGCCTAAACAGAGGCACCTGAAGGCTTTTTCCTGTGTTGGACGCTGCTAAACTGCCTCCCCCTCCCTATTTTTCCAGCTTCCACAGGAGTCTATGGGAGCTGCCGATGTGTTCTGGCCGCAAGATAGAACAGGAAATATCTTTTCCCTCCGAGCATTAACGCCCGCCGGAATTGGCAGCGTATGTGCTATTTTTCCCCGCCAGGTGAATGTTCACGGTGCAAGATTGGCCATGTGAACAAATCATTGAAATGCCTCAGATGGTCGCGATTCTCGACCGTCATAAAAACTAAGCTAACTAGCAACGTAAAAACGCTCATGTGAATAAAGCCTTAGGCTGTATTTACACGGGCGAGTTTCCAGTGCAAGTTTTGTGCGTTGTGAGATGCACAAAACTTGCACCATAATAGACCCCATTGTTTTCAATGGGTCTATTTACATTTACAATTTTTCTCTTGCAGCAATGCTGTTAGATACAAAAGTCGCACCATGTTATATTATTTAGCAATTTGGCAGAAAACTCGCCCATTATTTCCTATGGGTGAGTTAAAAATCACATCCACTCACATGTACATGTGAGTGAGATGCAATTTTTTAACCCCTTAATGACACGGCCTATTTTGGCGTTGAGGACCAAGCGATTTTTTGGTATTTTTCCATCTCCATTTTTCAAAAGCCATAACTTTTTTATTTTTCCGTGGACGCGGCCGTATAAGGGCTTGTTTTTTGTGTGGCGAGCTGTAGTTTTTATCGGTGCCACTTTTGGGTACATAGACAATATCGTAAAATTTTTTAATTTTTTTTTAATGATAACAGGGAGAGAAAACGCATCAATTCTGCCATAGATTTTTTTTTTTTTTTTTTACAGCGTTAATCATGCAGCATAAATGACACACTAAATTTTTTCTGCGGGTCGGTACGGTAACAACGATACCAAAATTGTTATATTTTTTTTAGGTTTTTACACTTTTTTGCAATAAAACCCCCTTTTTTTTGGAAATCTTTTTTTTTTCTCTATAGCTGCATTCAAAGTCCTGTAACTTTTTTATTTTTCTATGTACAGAGCTCTATGAGGGCTTATTTTTTACGAGACGAGCTGTAGTTTTTATTGGTACCATTTTGGGGAATGTACGGCTTTTTTGATCACTTTTATTGCATTTTTTGGGAGGCAAAATGCTAAAAATTAGCATTTTGCCTCTGTTTTTTAGCGTTGTTTTTTACGCTTTTTATCGTACAAAATAAAAAGTGTGTTCAACTTTTTGTACACTTCATTACGGACGCGTCAATACCAAATATGTGGGGTTTTAATTTTTTTCCCCTTTTTTTATGCTAATATTAGAAAAAGCATTAAAAAAAGGGTTTTTTTAACATTTTTTTTTACATTTTTCTTTTTTTACACTTTTCTTTTTTTTTTTTTATACTATTTGAGTCCCTCTGAGGGACTTACAACACTGTGCCTATGATCGCTGTCATAAGGCATGGCAGAGCTACTGCTCTGCCATGCCTTATCGCTTATACAGCGATTATAGGCACAGGCAATACAGGACGCCAGTGTCTGGCATCCTGTTGCCATGGCGACAGGCCGGGCTCTCGCGATGACATCGCGAGTTCCGGCCGGAGAAACAGAAGGAGCGCGATCCCTCTGTGAACTCTTTCCCTGCCACGATCTACTTGGATCGCGGCAGGGAAGGGGTTAACAGCAGGCGGCGCATCTCCGATGCCCCCCCCCCCGCTGTTACAGCGGGACGCCGGCTGTGACTGACAGCCGGCTCCCGCTGCGGGATAGCGCTGGATCTTATGTGATCCCGCGCTATCTCCAGGACGTACCGGTACGCCCTGTTGCGGGAAGTACCAGGCTGCCAGGACGTACCGGTACGCCCTGGAGCGGGAAGGGGTTAAAGTTTTCCAATTGAATAGACATGCGATTTTCACGCATGTGAAAAATCACGTGTTCAGTGATGCAGTGCAATTTTCCTTCAAATCACATCACCTCGCACTCGCATACAAAATCACAGTTTTACAAGTGCAATGTTGTTCTGATTTTTCTCAGTCCGATATCGCCCTCTTCCGTATAAATACAGCCTTAGAGCTCATGTCACAATGGCGTTTCCGTAAATCTCTGTCAGTCTCCCGCTGTGTTTTACATATACACAGTCCATGTGCTCTGCTGACAGAGACCGCGTATGGGCCAAGTATGGCACTGTGCATGCCCGCGAATCTGGCGTCACAAACATGTGCAGTGTGATTTCTTTAAAAAAAATTTAATTACTCTGTTCAGAGCGGGGATGCTTATCGGAACCCTGCCCGTACACATGTAGAAGGGTTGTAAGTGTTTTCAGAACTGTCGGGCCGAGGATTCAGCTTGAACACTTCGCCGTCCACGGCTTTGTCTCCCATTTGTTGGGAACATGGAATCAGTCAAACTGGTAAGCACTTGATATGAACGTCGCTCAGCAATGCTTGACTCTCCCTAGTGGTGCTGTTGGCTGAAGCACAACTGCACTGCTAGACTTAACATAGGAACTATAACACAGCCTGACAAGTCACTGAATATATCAAAGTCAAATTTTATAATTTTACAGCGGTGGTGAGGTTGTCACAAATTTAATAACACCAAAATCATCCATGAAAGCTCATGCAAAGGGGTCAAAGTGTGGTGCAAGAAAAAGCCTGTAGGATTTTTTAGATTAGATTCTCTCCTGATGAGCGTCTTTCTCTATGCTTCTGTCTATTAACTAGTAAAACTATCTTTGTGGCCCCTGGCAACCAATCACGGTACAGCTTCTCTTTTTTTAAAGGAAATCTATGCTGTGATTGGCTACTACGGGCTCTAAACACAATTGTACCATTAGGTCTGATAAATAAGGCAAAAATACTTTGAGTTTTTCTTTCATTTTATGTGAATTAGAATTCCCCATTTACTTTATTTTGTCATACTGATTGATTGGAACACCCTATATTTATCTTTTTTATGCAGTGTTGGCTGGTTTTTGCCTCCATTAAAGCACAATTATGAATAATGGTGCAACCTAAGGCTTTTGATTTTTGTAACTACTTCTTGTGTTATGGCATGATAAAAAAACAAACAATCTTCCCATGCCAATGGTAGTTCACCAAGTTACAATACTTGAAATGTAACTAATACTTGCAGTTGTATTTATACTGATGGGACATAACATTAATATTGTGCCAGAGCAGTTCTGACCTGTTGAGGGCATGGACCCTACGAAACCGCTGAAGGTGCCCTGTTGTATCTGAAACCAAGATATTAGAAGCAAATCCTGTAAGGTACAAGGTGAGGCCATTCCTGGATAATCTTTGCAGTGTGGCAAGGAGCATTATTCTCTTTCCATGAAGGGGTGTATTTGAAAAGTAACTATGTTTAGGTAGGTAATGTTTCAAAGTAACATAGCACATAGTAACTTAGTAACATAGTATGTTAGGCCGAATGAAGACAATGTCCATCTAGTTCAGCCTGTTTCAACCTGCTTGTTGATCCAGAGGAATGCAAAAAACCCCAAGAGGCAGAAGCCAATTACCCTTTCGGGGGAAAAATTCCTTCCTGACTCCCTAATGGCAATCAGACTAATCCCTGGATCAACCTCTAATAGTTTCTACCTGTCTGTAAGACCTGGAACTACAACCCATAGGTCGCCTAAAATTTATATCCTGTAAAATCCTTCCGCTCTAGAAAGACATCAAGTCCCCTCTTAAACTCCTCTATAGATTTTGCCATCACCACATCAGAGAGTTCCACAGTCTCACTGCTCTTACAGTAAAGAACCCTTTTCTGTGTTGGTGATGAAACCTGCTTTCTTCTAGACGTAGCGGATGCCCTCTTGTTACCGTCGCAGTCCTGGGTATAAAAGAGATCATCGAAGAGATCCTTGTATTGTCCCCTCATGTATTTATACATAGTTATTTGATCACCCCTTAGCTGTCTTTTTTTTCAGGGTAAATAATCCCAATTTTGATAGCCTCTCTGGGTATTCCAGTCCCTTCATTCCATGTATTAATTTAGTTCCCCATCTTTGAATCCCCTCCAGCACTGTAACATCTTTCCTGAGCACCGGTGACCAGAACTGTACACAGTATTCCATGTGGGGCCTGACAAGTGCCTTATATAGTGGAAGAGTAATGTTCTCGTCCTTCGCCCCTATACCTCTTTTAATGCACCTCAAGACTTTATTAGCTTTTGCAGAAGCTGATTGGCATTGGTTACTTCAGGTAAATCTACAATCCACTAGTACCCCCAGGTCTTTTTCCATATCACTTTTCCCTAGCAGTACCCCATTTAGTATATATTGGTGACATCCATTTCTCCTGCCCATGTGCATAACCTTACATTTATCAACATTGAACTTCATTTGCCATATTACTACCCACGCCCCCAGCTTATCTAGATCCTTTTGTAGCCGCATATTGTCCTCCATTGTATTAATTGTCTTGTATAATTTTGTGTCATCTGCAAATATTGATATTTTACTGTGCAGTCCCTCTATTGGGTCGTTGATAAATATATTGAATAGAATAGGGCCTAATACTGAACTCTGTGGAACCCCACTAGCAACGGTGGCCCAATCAGAGTATGAACCATTTATTACCACCCTCTGCTTCCATCTCTGAGCCAATTCTTTACCCAATTACACACGTTTTCACCCAATCCCAGCTGCCTCATTTTATATATAAACCTATTATGCGGCACGGTGTCAAATGCTATAGAGAAGTACAGATATACAAGATCAATAGACTCTCCCAGGTCCAGCCTAGAGCTTACTTCATCGTAGAAGCTGATCAGATTGGTCTGACATGATCGACCCCTCATGAACCCATGCTGGTGAGGGGTTATTCCCTTGTTCTCCTTGAGGTATTCTACGATGGTGTCTCTCAGAAACCCCTCGAATATTTTTCCAGTTACATAAATGTTAGGACTCAAGGTTACCCAGCAGAACGTTGCCTAGAGCATCATACCTTCTTTCCATAGTGTCTCCTGGTGCCATCTCTTCCCCATGCAAGTAATACACATACACACACCTGGCTGTTGACCTGATGTAACATCATAAGACAAAACCACCTTACTCCATTCATCCATAGTCCAATTCTGAGGCTTATATGCCCATTGAAGGCATGCACCCCCCATACACACTAGATAGCAATGCGCTGTGTTCTGACATCTTTCAGTCTTTGCCAGAAATAACTTTTTCAGCACCTTGTGCTACAGTGCCTTTTCTGCCAGATCGAACCAGACTGGTTATCAGTAGCTCCATACATTCATCAGCGATTTCCATGTTGCTGGTAATAAGTACTGGGAACATCCAACAAGTCCTGATGTTTTGGAGATGTTCTAACTGGGTCATCTAGCCACCCCAATTTTAACAACTGTCGAAGTTGCTCAGATCCTTATGTTTGTCCATTTTTTCAGCGTCTATCAAAATCTGCACTAAGTAATTATTGCCCACTTAGATCTTGAACTTGTGTGGACCACGACCTCTCCCCTCTCGTCTTATTATTAGTTCATATGTTTTGATTACTTGTGTATTTTGCCAGTTGTAAAGCACTGTGGAATATGTTGACGCTCTATAAATACTAGTAATTATTAGGAAATTATAGTACCAGTGTTTCTGGTGGCGCAATACGCCACACAGCTCTGCTACATGCACATCATGCACACACACAGCTGTGGTACATGGGCTTGTGACAGACACACAGAGCTGTGCTACATGCCATGCGCTTGACAGACACAGCTCTGCTACATGGCATGCGCAGCACAGAAACGTCTCTGCTACATGACATGCACATCACAGACACAGCTTTGGTACATGACATGCGCCTGACAGACATGACATGCGCATGGTACAAACACAGCTTTGCTACATTATATGCGTGTGACAGACACAGCTGTGCCACAGTACATGCGCATGTTACAAACACAGCTCTGCTACATGACATACATCCATGCTGACTATACACATTACACGCACAGCAAATTAGACAAACAGCGACTCGCAGCTCTACTACATTTACTGCACACATGACACACACGGCTCCTAGATACAGTGATGAGCCCCTGGTTGTGTAATCCCTGACTTTACCCACACAGATGATCACATCACATCATTACAGGTCCTGGTAGTTTTCTGTTGGCTTATCCAGTATACAGTACTACCAAACTCCAGAATGGCTTCTCCCACAGCACTGACATCACCACACGTCCTTCAGCTTGTCAGATCTCTGTGGTGGCGGTAGGTCAGTGTCTCCTGTCAGGACCGCTGATCTATGGTGGCGATAGGTCGGTGTCTCCTGTCAGGACCGCTGATCTGTGGTGGCGGTAGGTCGGTGTCTCCTATTAGGACCGCAGATCTGTGGTGGCGGTAGGTCGGTGTCTCTTGTCAGGACCGCTGAGTTGTGTCTGAGATAGTAACAGCTTAGTTGTATTCTCAGTGTGTTATGACCAGCTATGATGTCACCAGGGGGTGGAGCTATGACATCCCCAGGGTCGGGAGCTATGACGTCGCCAGGGGCAGAGCATGAGAATCACTCACGTACTTACATACTAAAGGACAAGTGGTCGTTATTAGTTTGATTAGTACATGCTTCACAGGTTTTTGTTTCTCCTTTTTCACAGCTCAAGGCTGGACTGAGATACATTAGTACAATGTATCTATGCAGTTTGTAAACATCCATGTCCTGATATGTTATACCTAATTAAAAAAATCACTACTAGCGGATCCATTTGGTGTGCATGGGCACTACAGTGATTATCACTCTATGGGACTTTACTATATAGTTGGCGATGCTGCTGTAGGTGACGTCTATATGTGGCCTCGCTGCCTGCTACTAATGTTAAATTAAACTTTAGTTATAGTTGTATTTCACGGGGTTGACTCTTAAAAATTAACTTTATGATGCTTAAAATTGATTGATCTCCAGCCTACCATCTGGGCTGAAGACTCTGCCTTCCTTATCCCTGTTTTTTTGTTTTTGGTGCTCTTACCGGGGGCTTTTTGGGCCAGAACTAGGCAGGCTTGTAATTGTTAGATTTGCCACTACTAAGCATAGCTGTATCTTAACATGTACCTGCCAGGCACCTAATTTTATGTCTTATCATCAATACACCATTGAGGACTATTGTGGCAGCATTCTCTGACCCCATTTCGGTCGCATTACCGTGGCAGGCTTCTATTTGTTCCTTTCTTTATTCTCTGTCTGGAGAGGCGGGTTGAGCTTATAACGTCAGCAGTGTGATGACTATTATTTCACGTAACGTGCTCGCAATCTATACCAACGCTTAAGGAACAGGGATCAGGGGTATTTAACGACCTATTGGGGTATCACTACCTGTGGTCGTTCAAGTAATATCACTTGTCTCCACCTTTTTTTTTTTTCGTTTTGAGAGTACGTTGGTACTACTTTTTGGGTCTCCTCACTTATACATCTTTGAGGGATCCCAAACCCCATTCTGGGGTTGGTTCTATCAGATCCAGGGTTCCTGATAAGTCACTAATATGACAGAAATGCGTCGAACTAAAAAGAACCTATATCTATTGGTATTATGTTTGTCTAGTTTTCTCAATGAGACTGTACTAACATCTGACCGATACTCCAAGCAGTTTGGAGTGCTACATTAGTAACTGTATAACCACCTATTGATGAAAACGAGTTTGGGTACTCAATGAGTTCCCCCCAACATCTCTCATGTGTGTACGTCTTTTTGTTCTTTGAGGCTCCTAGTTTTTAAGCATCATAATAAAAGGTAATTTCTAAGGGTCAACCCAGTGAAATAGTTTTGCAATTGTTGATTCCTCTGCCTCAGTGAGTTTCAGTTATAGTTGTGTTGCATTTTATCTTCAGAGTAATTGTGTGTGTAATGGATGAAAAGGGACACATGCAGTACTACCTAATTACAAGTTTTATTGGTGTGCCATGGAACTACAAGAGACTAGACTTGGAAATGATATTAGTGACTGAAGATCACGTTACACTTGTTCCAAGAGTTTTAAACAGGTCGACTGACCTTACAAGTGTGAGACAGCCGCCTGCAAGCTGACAAAACCTATGATGACTACACACACCAATAATTACATTAAATATAGCATGTGCACATAGTTACATGATGTTTAATGAAAAGCTATGTACAGTACTTAGGAAGTGCATGTGATTGCATAATGTAAAAATGTGAAATTATGTTCTAAGATAAATGATCCTTCTTCTAATCTGTATGAAGTGGTGCCCCCTGTCTGGTAGCTCTGATATTGAGCCTCTCTCAGTATGTTGTTCCGCCTCCACTCAGTCAGTCCTTAAGATTCAACTAAAAGAATATGTTTAGATGTGCACACGAAAGCCCACTAGTGGCAGAAGTGGACGCAGAATCTGTACCCTAGTTTATAGGGTGCTTATGTGAAATCCACATTGCGGAAAAAAGTGACCTGTCATGTCTTGACACAGAAGCCACATCGGTTATCCAGATGCAGATTGGCCCCAGTGAATGGGATGAGTCCACGTGAAGCTGTGAATGCGAGTCCACAGCAGAAATCTGAGGCTCAAATTAAGTAGCAAATCAGTGACAGATTTTTCCAACATGGAGAGTACCATCAAAACATGGCCTAAAATAATTTCTGTGTGACAAAAAGATGAACTGACAGACTTGTATTGTATATATTGGCTGGTTACAGCAGCGATCAGTCCTTACACAACTTTCCTGTACATTCACTGTGGTCTGCCAATAACAACAGGTTCATCCTCTCTGCTATGTCAATGTAACCAGGGGTGTAACTAAAGGCTCAGGGCCCAGGTGCAAATGTTCGGCCCTCTCCCCCGCCACCTATACTTGTATCCGTACCTAAACCGCTCTGCATACAGCTGCAAAACAAATTTACATCCATGTTCTACCCCCCCTGGCATAATTTTTCTGAAGATGACTCATTTCCTGGACTACGTGAAAATCTGTTTGTAGCTCCTTAGGCTGCTTTCATATGGCCAGGAAACTCACACAAGATTTGTGCATTATGAGATCTCGCACGAATATGAACCTCATTCTTTTGAATGGAGTCATATACATGACTGATTTTTTTTTTCTCCTGCATCGCGGTGCAGGAAAAAAGTCACGGCATATCCTATCTCTTGTAATGCATTGCCTATTGATTTCAATGGGACCTTTAATGTATCACCTGGCACTCGCATGCCGTGCAGTGTGCGATTTGAGGTTTCCCATTGAAATTGAGATCGGGACTTCACAGATGCAATGCTAGGCATTTTTGCCTGAAAAACACATTGCATCCATGGGTAAATCGCACATTCACAAGCACGTTTTTGGGCCAATTTCACAGCCTTAAATCGCGCTCGCCCATATGTAGGTGGCGTAAGGCGCGTTCATGTTTTTGTTTCTATTTTAAACTGCAATTAAAATCACACTTAAAAAAACGGCATACACTATTAAAAATCGCATATGGATTTAAACAATACATGCGTTTTTTTTTAACTGCATGCGGATTTTTGATGTGGTTTTGTAATTGTGTGTAATCATATACAGGAGATACCCAGGTTATACCAGCATGGTTGATATCACTAAATACAATATATATAAATTATACCAGCTGTACACATATAATTATATACAGGAGATATCGGTATTAGTGTATCTTGACGCCAACGGAGGCTTGGGGTTTGACAGGGAGAACGCCCCTGGCACAACCCTAGCTTCTGATAGGGTCAAGACACGAAGGTCCTGGCAGCACAGTGTGCATTGATGACCGGCTGCCCTGCTGCCTTAGGCTGACCGTGACTTCAATGTGACCGTTGTAAGCTGCCTGCATTAACATGTAATAATGAGAAGTAACCATCAGCTAAGGCAGCAGGGCAGCCAGTCATCAATGCAGATGCTGCAGTGAACAGTGTGAGCCTCAGTGCTAAGTTGCGGCAGCCGGCACAGAGCCTCTGCTCCATAACTGCCGCTCACCGGCATGTTGCCGCTGGCCGCGCATCTGTAAGGACGGCGGCTGACTGCTTTGTCCCGGCAGCCACCGCAGGGTCTCTGTTCCGTGATGGCCGATCCACCCCCTCACCGCTGCAAAAGTACACGCTGCCGACGCATCTGCTGCTCCGCCGCCCAAACAGCTGGCCGCCCTCCACCTAACTGCTGCATTCCGCCAGCTGCCGCAACCTCTGTTTCCCTGGGGCACGCTCCCCCGCTCATCCAGTACAAAAGTGGCCGCTGGGCACGCATGTGCTGCTCCACCAGCGGGACAGCTGGGCGGCCGATGACTCCTCTCTGCTACGTTCTGGCTGCCATCCTGGCTAAATGGTTAGTGGCCTTCCAGGATCTACAGGCCAAGCAGATAATCATATTATTAGCTTGAAGGTCCACGCAGTAAATTTCTTTGAAGTCTGAACTTGGACTTACACTGCCCCTGTAAATTTAATCACTGACAGGGGGTGTCACCCCAATGTCAATCTTGACTCCACCAGAAATTCTGGTGGCGTCAAGATACACTAATACTGGAGATATCCAGGTTATACCAGCATGGTCCATATCACTATATACAGGTGTCGTGGATTTCCTTTTTGCATCCAGGGCCTACTCAATTAGGAATGTTTACACCCTTCCTGATTAACTATGAATTGATTATGCGCATAAGAAGATTTCACACTGACACAGGTTCAGCATGTATAAGCTTCCTTAATTCTGCTTTATTGTTGGGCGCGCAGCCTCTTTTAAAGAGTTTAACATATCTGCCCATCTGGGCAGGTCAAAGATTACATAGATACAACGTATTGTTTAATTATTGGATAAGCATCTTGAAATTCTTCCATCCTCCGGTCATCTGCCATTGGCCATCATGTGGTAGCAGGACGAGATGAGTGGGTTGTCTTGGACCCACGTGTGGTTCCTCCGATATGATTGGGTATTACAGCTTGAACTATTAATTGCATAAATTTCCCGTGTTATTTGCATAAGTTTCCAGTAAAACTGCTTGGGTTATTATTGCGGTAGCTGCTTCAGACTGCGGTTATTTATGTCTGATTTTACTTCTTCTAGAGTTACTAACTGCTAGCTTTGTTTACAGAGTTTAGTAAGCGGAAAGTTTCATGATATGAGGAAGTAGATATATTGGATACATGAAAGAATATATATCTATATTCGTAGGAAAACAGACAACAATGGAAAAGTACTGTCATTTGGTATACTGAATGCTTAACATATAAAAACAGGTCCACTGTCCACTACACATGTCCACTATCCAAAATATAAATATATTGGATTTCCACTACAAACCCCCCTTGAAACTATCTGTTTCACTAAACTCACTACACTTAGTGTTCCTACACTACCACATATCATTCTCAACTATTGACCCTCCTCGACGTCCCAGATCGTGGTAGGCACACAATGGAGCAGGTAGTCATCGGGGTGGAACAGGTAGTCATCGGGGTTGGAATACACTGTACATAACAACAACAAATAGAAATTAGGATGACTATAAAGGTGACAAATATAATTAATAACTTCTTTATCAGAATAAACTCTAGTGTAGAATGTTCTGAAAACTCAGTAGAGTGGGCGGTCTTTCACAACTGTCGCTTAGGCTGTAAATGCCCCTTCGATACCTAGGTGTGGGCTC
This sequence comes from Eleutherodactylus coqui, assembly GCF_035609145.1. Lineage (NCBI taxonomy): Eukaryota > Metazoa > Chordata > Amphibia > Anura > Eleutherodactylidae > Eleutherodactylus > Eleutherodactylus coqui. Next base: position 167,774,585 of record NC_089840.1, read on the forward strand.
ATGGCAATCGGGTCTTTGGTACATAAGGATACTTAGCCGGGACAGTGCACACGGCCCTCCTGGAATATTGGTGGGGATATTTGTGTAGGAAAGATTACCACAGGACCAGACCCATCCTGCTTTAACTTGATCTCTGGCTTTATATTCATCTGGTACCCTCATAGGTACCCTTACGGCATCTCTGTACATGTGGAGGTCTAGGCTACCACCTGGGATCTCGAGGCATTAGGTTAGGAGAGGTGCGGCTTTTACTATTTCAGGTAAATACTGCATAACTTGTGTAGAACCCGCCTTCTTGACGCTACCTCGATTCATCCACAAAGAGTTCAAAATTAGCGCTATCTAATGACTAATCAACATGACTGAACCTCTGTCCCATTAGTAAGTGCATAATCATATCTATCAGTCTGGAAGGAAAACTACGAGGTGATTATTCCCACTTCCCTTTTCCAGAGGCGGCAAGGTAGTGGGATCGGGGGCGTTGTAACGCCGGCATGTTGCATGGCATGAGCAGAGTGCACTGCAGATAAAATAAAGCAAAATCTTAGCGAAAACCTAACAGTGTTCTAAATACACAATGTTTTAAAACTTATTTTTTCTCTTCTCCTGTTAGGTATGTACCTTACTGAGGAAACAGGCTAATAAAAGGCACTTAGTCCGTTTTCTCTATTGCCTTGTATCTTAGATTTTAGGGCACCGTTCATCTTTCCTACTTTCCCAGACTAGAACGGAAAAGATAATCAGTTCACATACAACAGCGACGCCCATCTGAGCCAGGATCCTTGGCGAGTACTGGTCCCAAAGGTTAGCTCTTTTTAGTTAGTGCGGTCAGCTTCTTAATGGCAACTGCGTCTTTACCCGCGGGTCACGTGTTGTCTGGGATGTACGTACAGTTTCCCCTATCATGTTACAGACACTCCCCTTTTTAGCTAAAATCGTACCTAAGGCCATTCTATTTTGAAAAGTCATAGTCGAGGTAGGTCCTATTGGTCGACTAGTCCCTATAAGGCATCTCTAGTATAATTTATAAACTGCTGCTAATTATAATAAACATAATTAATCCAGTCAACATTTTATTTACCATAATGATCAGGAAAAATGGACTCGAATCTAGCTTTAACGTGGTCTCTAATTTTTTAAAACTCGTCAGGTACCCCCCTTGGCTGTCCTATGACGTCAATGTACACGCGTAGGTCAAAACTACCACCAGGAGCCTCTCTTCTCACTCTAGTGTACTGTTACAATACTAGTAGTGTGTACAGGTACGCACGGCGTGGGACTCCCTGATCTTCACCCACACCAATGTCCTTCCTGGAGATAGCCCTGAAGGTGGACAGGTCCAGGCCGCCAACACTGACCCTACACTACCTAGTGACAAGACTGGAAGGAACCGCTGTACCTATGCAGAAAACAAGGATAGACCAACATGACAAGAAAGCCACAAAACACAGACAGAGTTGGATCGAGATAAAGTAAATATTGGGGGTAACCTCATTATCCTCAATGCTGTCTGACAGGATGTGGAGGAGCATAAGGGCTTTACTAAAGCACACTTCCCTGTCTAATTACCTTCCAGGCGGGTCCTCCACCTCATGTTTCCACAAGGCAAGTAAACGTCTCCTAAGGACTGGACCTGATTCTACTTCCATTCCCCTCCTATTGTACCGTAGGAGGAGCAATACCCGTTAGTGAGTTTCTCAAAAATCTCCCTCCACCCTGCCCATTTGTCTGGCAGGTGTAGTTTCCAGGGTAGTCAGTAATACTCTCTCTGGTGCAAAACACTTTAGTTATAGAGTATTCCTTCTTCCACTTCTCCCTTTTTAGCGTGCCACTAAGTCTCTCCACCTTTCCACTACTCTAAGGATGGTAGAGTGTGTAAAAGGCCAGGGATACACCCAGAGCAGACATGATGTCACATTATTTCACCTATGAAGTGTGTACCTTCGTTTAACTCATTCACTTCCGGTAACCCTGTATCTGCAGATTACCTCATTCATGAGCTTCTGTGTGGTTACCTGCTCATTTACCTTAGTATCAGGGTGGGCCTCCAACCTGAAAAAGACTCCAGCAACAGCAAGCACATATTTATACTCCCCAACAGGTGTGAGCTGAATGTGGTCAATTTGGCATTCTCTGAAATGGGTAGAGTGGTCCAGGCAAGTGTTATATGGCCACCTTACTTCTGTCCTGACTCGCATATGGCAAAGATCATGCAAACTGGACAAATGATGCAGCAGCTACAGAGAACCCAGGTGTCACCCATTCTCGTTCAGTGTCGACGTCATTGCTGCTTTTGATTCTGTGTACCAGCTGGGCCATCATGGGGCACAGGGACCTCTGAAGGCAAGTTCAGCTGACTGTTCGCCATCCGTCGTCCTGTTCTGTTGCTCCCGTCTTTTAGCCCATTTTGCTTTCCTTCCTCGTTGGCTTGTAACTGTAAAGTCCTTAGCATATCAATGTCCAAAGATTTGTCAATGTCCAAAGTTTTATCAATGTCCAAAGTTTTTGCCACTGACTCATGCTGTCAGTATCTTTTCTTCTTTCTTCCACGGCTTGAGGGCCGCTGCCTTTGCTGTGCTGTCGGCGAGGGTGTCGTCTCCCGCTTCTCCATTCTAGGAATCGGTGTGAGCTTTCCATTGCCAGGTAGTAGTAGTAGGGCCTCCATGAGACTCTGCACCGCTGCACCATTCTTAATTGGCTGTCCTACTGAGATAAGAAGCTGTCTGGCCTTCCATATTGGGCCGTAATCATGAGCTATGCCAAATGCATACCAGGAGTCAGTGTAAAGGGTTGCCGTCTTACCTTCTACCACTCTACACGCCTCAGTGAGGGCCTTTGGTTCTGCTTCTTGCACTGAGACATGCGGAGGCAGAGCTTCTGCGTTTAGGACATCTTGTTGTGTGACCTCTGCATATCTGGTTCGGAGTCATCAATCCTCACCCTGGTACCATCTACAAAAGAAAACTCAAAATATGCATTATTAATAGAGATGAGCGAACTTACTCGTTTCGAGTAATTACTCGATCGAGCACCGCGATTTTCGAGTACTTCCGTACTCGGGTGAAAAGATTCGGGGGGCGCCGGGGGGCGGGGGGAGGCGTGGCGGATCGGGGGGTAGCAGCGGGGAACAGGGGGGAGCCCTCTCTCTCTCCCTCTCCCCCCCACTCCCCGCTGCAACCCCCCACTCACCCACGGCGCCCCCCAAATCTTTTCGCCCGAGTACGGAAATACTCGAAAATCGCGGCGCTCGGGCGAAAAAGGGGCGTGGCCGAGTAGGTTCGCTCATCTCTAATTATTAACAGTGGGTTCTAATAACAGTTGTTTTTTTTTTATCAGAATCTTGTTGCAAAGAATTAAAAAATTTTAAAAATAGCTGATCTGCCATACTCAGATCACCTATGCCTCCCCTCCCCCGTTTGAACCAGAATACCCAATTAAAAGAAGAGTAGCCGGGTTCAAGGTAGTACAACATCGGAAAGAAATATTGGGGGAGGCATGGAAAGAGCACATTGTAGCCGGATCTAATCGGCCAGAGATAAGTGCCAATACCAACTTAGAAGATTTGTCAACCATTGCCTGTACTGCTGCCACCACACAAACACAAGAGGGAGCTCCTCGAGTCACTGGATCCAACCTCATGGAGTAGTATCCTAGTGGCCGTGGTTGTCCTCCGTGCTTTTGTGTCAATACTGTCGTATGGGCGCCAGTATGAAACAAGGCCCAGAAAGGAATTTGGCAACGAATGTAGGTACAGGTATGGCCTGGACAGCAGCCTTTTGTTCCTCTGTCAGATGTCCAGTTCCCTGGCTAAACAATGATCCAGGAGAACAACCTTTCTTGCAGAACTGGAGTTTGTCTTTGAAGGCCTCCAGGCCTTACAGCCATCTTCTGCAAGGGAAATTAACAGTGAAATTGTGGCCGGTCGGCAGTTTTTCCAAAATCATCAGCACACAGCACCTAACATACGTGGCTGACCCTTCACCCCCTTTTTTTTTTTTTCTAAGGGGATACTGTTTGACTTCTGACACCATATTATCATGGTGGGTACATTCAGTTTCCCTATGTCTGTCTTGTAGTTGGCCCATAATTTGTCAGGAACCGTGGGAAGCTGCGTTTCCGCAGCGGCTATCAGGCCAAACACATAAGCCAGCTCCACCAAAAGAGCAGTTTAATTTACAAAAATTTTTTTCTGAAATGACACCTGAGGTCCCAACCCGTACCGATCCATCTGGCGCCATTATGATGGATGCAGATAGGGTTTGTAAAATATCAGTGCCAATAACAGAGACATGCCTTCCATCCGGGCAGCCTTATTTAAAATGTGATATTCTTTAAGAGAATTCATTATTAACTTAATTTGATCCTGCCTGCAATGTCTCATCAAATTTGAGACAGGAGAAAAAAACAAAACTTTTCCTGGCTATCTATAATTCTCACCCCCTCCTTTGGACAAGAAGATGACCCATTACGTATTCTTGCATCATCTAGCTCCACCCCTCTGAATTTGGCTGATCACTTGCTTCCTCATTTTCTCATTCAACGTTTGCAGTCCTCAGATACACATCACAACCAAATAAAGGATACCAGACCTTATCGTTACCTGCTTGTTTCCCATTCTTTGGTTTCTCTGCTTAATAGAGATGAGCGAGCACCAAAATGCTCGAGTGCTCGTTACTCAAGTCGAATTTTCAGTGATGCTCGAGAGTTCGTTTCGAGTAACGAACCCCATTGAAGTCAATGGGCGACTCGAGCATTTTTGTATATGACTGGTGCTCCGCTAAGGTTTTCATTTGTGAAAATCTTAGCAAATCACCAAAGTCATGTAAAAAACACAGAAATGGATAGGGCAGGCGAGAAGCAACATGCAGGGCTGCATTTCGAGCTCCAAGGTCTCACTATTAGGCCACAATAGTGGCAAGAGTGAGCCCCCCTCCCCCCCCGCACTGTCAGCATAAAGATCGTTCTCTTCTGCCACAGCTGTAACAGCTGTGGCAGAGAAGAACGATGTTAGCCCATTGAATTCAATGGAGTCGGCAATACGGCCAGCTCCATTGAAAGCAATGGGCTGCCGGCGAGCGCGGGATGAATTTTTGGGAAGGGCTTAAAAATATAAGCCCTTCCCTGAAAATCATCAAAAACTGTGTAAAAATAAAAAAATATATATACTCACCTTGTCCCTGCAGCCGGAGTTCAGCCGCGGCCGGCCGGCAGTTCTCCTGAACTGCTGTGAGTAGTATTCAGTCTGAACTCCGTCTGCCGGGACAAGGTGAGTATATATATTTTTTTTAATTTTTACACAGTTTTGGATGATTTTCAGGGAAGGGCTTATATTTTTAAGCCCTTTCCGAAAATTCATCCTGAGATCGCCGGCAGCCCATTGCTTTCAATGGAGCCGGCTGTATTGCCGGCTCCATTGAATTCAATGGTCAGTGCTCGTTTAATCGAGACGAGTACCGCGTGGTGCTCGTCTCGAGTAACGAGCATCTCAAGCACCCTAATAGTCGAACGAGCATCAAGCTCGGATGAGTATGCTCGCTCATCTCTACTGCTTAACTTTACTTATTTTTCTACTGTCTGCAAATTTATCTTCCCTGGGACTGCAGTACCAGTGACTTCCTCTTTTTTAAAATCTCTCCCTCCCGTGACAGCCCCTCCCTTCTCTAACACAGAATGGAAGAGACATAGAGACAGGATTATAAGGGAGAATGTGGCTAATTTACTTTTACAACAGTTTTGTCCCAGACTTGTTCCTGGTCGTCCCTCCGGAGACCGGAGCAGATGCAGTCTTAGATGCCAGGCATCTCCATCTGATTGGTAATGTACTGCAATTCACATATTGTGTGCCAAAGGTTGCTGAGTGACTGAGATATTATTCTATCTCCTTATTTACTGAACTGTTATATTGAACGCTGGTGTCTTTGGCATGCTTGGGTACCGACGCCATTTCAGCCCGCCTTCTCTCCCTCTGACTGACATTCAGGGAAATTCTAACGTCTACTGTATAACTACTATGTTGTAATTTTACGTTCACAGCTGTGACCACCTAACATTGAATTTGGGGACTTGGCAAACATAGATGTATTTTTTTTGTGGGCATGGCGGGCTATGCAGTTTGTTACAGTTTGTAACCCTTGTATTCTTAAGAGCCCCCTCAGGATGTGAGTGGCATATAACCTTTTACATTTGTGTGACGGACGTATAACAAAGATTAGATTACATAACAAGACATACGAACAGTAGTTGTTATTTGTCACAGCACATGAATTTGCTTTCTCTTCTATCGCTTGGGTCTAATCCACCTGCTCTAACAATTCTAGTACATTACTGAACGTCCAACTGTGACTTTAGACACCAGTATAAATGCATCTTACAATACTTCTCTATTACCTGCCTTTTAAGACAGTATAATTCATTACATTCATTATAACCTTTTTTTTCCCCTCTTTAACGCAACAAAGTTACTTCCTCCTGGAAAATGAGGAAGTAAGGGGGTCTGAGCTTGCAGATTCGAGCAAGCAGCCTTTCTCTCTTACTAAAACAAACTCAGTTAAAGGGGTTGTCCCGCGCCGAAACGGGTTTTTTTTTTTTTCAATAGCCCCCCCGTTCGGCGCGAGACAAACCCGATGCAGGGATAAAAAAAAAAAACGGGTAATACTTACCCGAATCTCCGCGCTCCGGTGACTTCTTACTTACCTTGTGAAGATGGCCGCCGGGATCTTCACTCTCGGTGGACCGCAGGTCTTCTGTGCGGTCCATTGCCGATTCCAGCCTCCTGATTGGCTGGAATCGGCACACGTGACGGGGCGGAGCTACGAGGAGCCGCTCTCCGGCACGAGCGGCCCCATTCAGAAGGGAGAAGACCGGACTGCGCAAGCGCGTCTAATCGGGCGATTAGACGCTGAAGATTAGACAGCACCATGGAGACGAGGACGCTAGCAACGGAACAGGTAAGTGAATAACTTCTGTATGGCTCATAATTAATGCACAATGTACATTACAAAGTGCATTAATATGGCCATACAGAAGTGTATACCCCCACTTTGTTTCGCGGGACAACCCCTTTAACCCTTTGTATACATTCACTTACATATATATATCTATATCTATCTATATCTCTTGTCCCCTACTCACCTTGTCACGTACTGATTCTCTCTCTCTCTGCTGCCTACGGGCAAACAATTCAACAGCAACACAGTTTAGCAGTCTGCCTTTACTAGAAGGGATCCAGTACTGCACATCTACCTATGAATTCCAAACTCACAACGCCGCTGTGTACGGCCGCTGTATAACCCAGCCAATGCGTTCCCATTGCCAACAATCCCTTCTTACAGTTTGAGTAGGACTGCTACTAATTCTATATGATAGACAAACAGACTATTTCTATACAAACAACTCAGCTGGATTGGCTCTACACAACAGACAAGCACACTAACTCTATATAAAGGACAGGTAGGACATTTGGAGCACACAGAAAGATTGCTTGATGAATCAATAATAACTTGACTCTCCACACCTTCTACACTTTTCTGGAGGGTGTAAGAATTGACCTTGGTACAATGTTTGCTGCCTCTCAATCTCAATTATGGCAGCCAGATTTATGGTTATACGATTCTCCTCAGACGCCGGACACAGTATGTCCCGCCCTAGGGTCTCTAGCATTTCTGCTGCTACACAGTTTAATAATCTACCCTCAGACAGAGGGATCTACTCATGATGATAAACAAATAAGTGTGGATAGTGGACCATAGCCACACCGGTGAGCGGGGTAGGGGTTATCGTGTTTACAGATCTCCCATCCCCAGGTGCTTATGGTTAACAATAACCCTTTCTTACAATCGGGGCAAGACATGGAGGTGGGACGTACAAACAAATAGACAGAACACCAGTACGGCTGGCTTAGTCTCACTGCCCCTCGGGATCCTGTCTGGCTGTTCCCTTTCTCCTAGGTCTATTACCAGACTCTCCGAAGTAGCGATACCTGTCCAGACGTTTGACAGTTCCCTTACTCTTAGGTTTTGTAACCAAACCTCACCCGAGTAGGGATACCTGTTCAAACTCCCCTGACAGTTCCCTTACTCTTAGGTTTTGTAGCCAAACCTCACCCGAGTAGGGATACCTGCTCAGGTCCCCCCCCCCCCTTAGGGCAACTCATTGATCTTGCCAGTCGACCAGTACTCTCAAGACTACAGGCATGCAAACATTCCTTTTCTTTATATATATATATATATATATATATATATATATATATATATGACAGGTTTTGATGAGTGGTCGAGACTTAAAATACCTGTCGTGCGGATCCAGATCGATCGGCCTTGACACGGCACATAGGCAAGCTTGGAGTCAGCCACACAGGTATAGATAATTAATTTATCTTACCGTGTTCTGATGATTTGTTGGGCCCACCAAGTCCAAGGTTGCCTATGTCCACGCCTTGTTTCCGATTGTCTCTAGATCCTATCGACCACTCCCCGTACGGGCCACCAACTGTCGTGGATTTCCTTTTTACATCCATGGCCTACTCAATTAGGAATGTTTACACCCTTACTGATTAATTATGCATTGATTATGCGCATAAGAAGATTTCACACTGACACAGGTTCAGCATGTATAAGCTTCCTCAATTCTGCTTTATTGTTGGGCGCGCAGCCTCTTTTAAAGAGTTTAACATATCTGCCCATCTGGGCAGGTTAAAGATTACATAGATACAACGTATTGTTTAATTATTGGATAAGCATCTTGAAATTCTTCCATCCTCCGGTCATCTGCCATTGGCCATCATGTGGTAGCAGGACGAGATGAGTGGGTTGTCTTGGACCCACGTGTGGTTCCTCCGATATGATTGGATATTACAGCTTGAACTATTAATTGCATACATTTCTCGTATTATTTGCATAAGTTTCTAGTAAAACTGCTTGGGTTATTATTGCGGTAGCTGCTTCAGACTGCGGTTATTTATGTCTGATTTTACTTCTTCTAGAGTTACTAACTGCTAGCTTTGTTTACAGAGTTTAGTAAGCGGAAAGTTTCATGATATGAGGAAGTAGATATATTGGATACATGAAAGAATATATATCTATATTCGTAGGAAAACAGACAACAATGGAAAAGTACTGTCATTTGGTATACTGAATGCTTAACATATAAAAACAGGTCCACTGTCCACTACACATGTCCACTATCCAAAATATAGATATATTGGATTTCCACTACACAGGGTGGTATAATACATTATGTATATACAGCTTGTATAACTTATACCAGCTATACATAGATGATTATATAGAGTACATACTGTCAGCATGGTCCGCTGACTCCACTCCATTACACTGTCAGTGCATGGCCAGCAGAGCACTGATTGACTGCAGTTGTGACCAATCACAACTGCAGTCTTTCAGGGGAAGGGAGGACCGCACATCAGATGAGTCTGCAGCCTGCAATTGACTGCCTGCTCCCCAGTTAATGGCCCTCGCCTCCCTGAGTGCCACCCACAGATGGCCCACGACAGTGAGACAATATATGGGGGGGGGGGGGGGTCGACAGGCACTCGTTCACTATGGGGTCGGGTCACAATTGCGACCCCCAGTGGTACACTGGTGGATATAACCATGGAGACTACCTCTAACTCCTCCCTCACACCTGACTTTTTCTCAGAGGGGCTTCTTTCACTGATGCAAGATGATGATATCAATGTCTTGTGCAGTGACATAACAGTAGCCATATTGAATGGGTCAACACACTTATTGTTCTTGTAGGTCAGTAGGCAAAATTATATATAAATCTGTGCATGTGATATTTATTACATAACTACAAATACGTTAGAGATGCCCACTCTTACTTGAAACCGCGAAATCACAGCGATATTGCCCAGTGCTTTCAATGGGGCCAGCAGCAGCGCCAGCCCCATTGAAAACATAGGGAATACATCGCGGACTTCTGCCACAGCTGCGACAGCTATAGCAGAGGATTCCTTCATCCCCGCGGGGACAGCAGGGATGAAGGAATCCTCTGCCACAGCTGTGGCAGAAGTTCGTGATGCTATCCCATTTCTTTCAATGGGGTCGGCACTGCTGCAGCCCGATTGAAAGCAGTGGATTGCAGGCAACCCACGCAGCAATGATTTTCGGGGAAGTGCTTAAAATATAAGCTCTTCCTTGAAAATCATGGCTAGCTGTAAAAAAAATATATATAACTGCTCCAACTAACCTTTTCCATGTAAGTGTTCCCCAGTGGCTTCCCATTTAGTATGTAATGGTAACATGTATTTCCCTGCCTATGTGCAGAACCTTACACTTATCAGTGTTAAATCTCATTTGCCACTTTTCTGCCCCCAATTTAGGGCTCCTGTCCATGGGCGATAGTCCATTGCGAGTAACGCAGTGCACGCTTTCCATAGCGCTGCTATGGAAAGCGCAGCCCCCTGTCCATGGCATCGCGGTTCTCTGCTTGCAGGACTCAAACTGACAGTTCTCCCCTGCTTCCTGGCGGCGGAATATTGCTAGCGATATTACGCCTTGCCTGTGGACAGTGGGGCCTTACTCAAATCTATTTGTGTTCCATTACAGTTTAGTTTTATATCATCTGCAAATATTGATATTTTACTGTGCAATCCTTCTACCATGAATATATTTAAAAGAATAGGCCCCAATACGGCCCCTTGTGGTACCCCACTAATAATAGTGACTCCTGTGGTACCTCACTAATAACTCCTACAATACTGTGAAGGGGGGGACGACTTGTTATTTGTAACTTATTACAGAGCGCTTTCAGATAATTTATTTATTACCCCTCAGCAACTGGTCTCAGAGGGATGGAGTCAGCTGTCTATCTGAACCACGTGGGGTTTGAACCTACAACCTTCAGGTCATGAGTGAGAGCTTATTGCTGCCTTAACACTCTGGCCTAGTTTATCTCCTCCTAGAAGCTGATCAGATTAATTTTAGAGAAGTGGCCCCTCATAAACCTATGCTGATATGGAGTTATATAGCTAAAGCTTGGTCACCTGGATGTTGGTAGATGGGCCAATGTAATTTGCTCAAATTATATACCAAGAACCTTGCATTATGTAATGTGGTTAGAGTATTTATTATAGGTATGTATACTTCTGATAGTAAATGTATTTTGCAAGCTGTTGCCACTTTTTGGTTTCTGCTTCTATGTATGTTGCAGCCGTGGTTTAACGTGCAGCTATAGATTTCTATTGGGAAGTGCTGACCTATTTTATCCTTTTTTTCTATAATTATTTTGGAGTAGTGGCTGCCTCCACCTGGTCGTGCACGCCCCCCGTCCATTTACCTTCTGTCCCTCCTATTGGACCATATAAATGGTATACTACCCTCCCTGGTTTTATTTGTAGGTTTAGTCCCAAGAGAGGAGCATTCTGAGTGATAGGTACCGAACCTTCCCAGGTTAAGATTAAACCACCTGGTATTAGCGTTAGGACCCATCTGAGCTTGGTCACCTGGACGTTGATAGATGGGCCAATGTAATTTGATCAAATTATATACCAAGAACCTTGCATGATTTAATGTGGTTAGAGTATTAATTATAGGTATGTATACCTCTGATAGTAAATGTATTTTGTGTGCTGTTGCCACTTTTGGTTTTCTGCTTCTATGTATATTGCAGCCATGGTTTAACGTGCACTTATAGATTTTTATTGAGAAGTGCTGACCTATTTTATCCTTTTTCCATAAACCTATGCTGAATTGGAGTTATATAGCTATTTTCCTTGAAGTACCCCAGGACAGCATCTCTTAGAAACCTTTTGAACATTTTACCCACAATAGAAGTAAGGCTTACCGGACTGTATTTTCCAGGTGCACTTTTCGACCCTTTTTGAAAATTGGCTATGCACCTATCCACTGGAACAAACCAAGTCATTATAATTGTTAAATATTAGAACAGTCTATCACATTACTTAATTCCTATAGAAGCCGGGGGTGTATGCCATTGGAACCCATGCATTTGTCCATTTTAATCTTTTTAAGGTGGTGTTAAAGGGGTTCTGACATAAAAAAAAAAATTTTTACTCACCGTGCCTGGCTAGGACCGATCGCTAGGCATGTCCCCTCCAGCCGGCATCTTTTTCTGTGGCTTGTAGAAGCAGAGCAGGAGCGGTCAAAATGACCGCTTCCTGCTCTGCTCCGTCCGTCAGCCACTTCCGAGGTGAACGGACGGGCCGCCCACAGCAAGCACGTCACAAGCAGTGCTTGCTGTGGGCGGCCTGTCCGTCCTGGCTGAACTCCGAGATTCTGCGTGTGCGCAGTGGAGACGCGGCCTGTCCTGACTCCTGTCAGAGGGCACCTCTCCACTGCGCATGCGCGCGATCCCGGAGCAGCGCGGCTCGTGGAGGAAGAAGAGGAAGAGCAGCGCCTGCTGGGAGATGACCCCCCGATGTCAACAACAACAGGAGACAAGGTAAGTATTATGTTTTTATGTTTTAGCAGCCATTAAACCGTGGGTTCTCTGTGTCCATTAGGCAGACCAGGGAACAATGGCTGCTAAAGCATAAAAACATTATTCATGTCAGAACCCCTTTAAACTGGTGACATTTAGTGGAGAGTTTACTTTTCTCACCCTGCATCACATTTGACATTTGTTTTTTTTCTCCAGTGTATGCAGAGGAAAATGAAAATTATTTAGTAGATTTGTTTTCTCCTGATCACCCTGCAATTTCTCCTACATTATTTATTAAAGGGCCAACACTTTCACTATTAATCTTTTTACTATTTATATAGTTGAACAGTTTAGGTTAGGTTTAGGTTGACAGGGAGAAGGCCCCTGGCACACCCCTAGCTTCGGATAGGGTCAAGACACGAAGGTCCTGGCAGCACAGTGTGCATTGATGACCGGCTGCCCTGCTGCCTTAGGCTGACGGTGACTTTAATGTGACCATTGTAAGCTGCCTGCATTAACATGTAATAATTAGAGATGAGTGAGTATACTCGCTAAGGGCAATTGCTCGAGCGAGACAGAAGGTTCGGGTGCCGGCGCGGGGGAGCGGTGAGTAGCGGTAGTCAGCAGGGGGGAAGAGATCTCCCCTCCGTTCCTCCCCGCTCTCCCCCGCAGCTCTCTGCCCGCCGCCGGCACCCGAACCTTTTGTCTCGAGCGGGCAGGTACTCGCTAAGGGCAATGTTCGCTCAAGCAATTGCTCGCTCAAGCAATTGCCCTTAGCGAGTATACTCGCTCATCACTAGTAATAAGGAGAAGTAACCATCAACCTAAGTCAGCAGGGCAGCCAGTCATAAATGCAGACGCTGCAGTGATCAGTGTGAGCGGAGCGGCTGTCCCCAGCTCCCAGGCGTCAGCCGCCTCAGTGCTGAGTTGCAGCAGCCGGTGCAGAGCCTCTGCTCCATGACTGCCGCTCACCGGCATGTTGCCGCTGGCCGCGCATCTGTACGGCTGGCGGCTGACTGCTTTGTCCCGGCAGCCACCGCAGGGTCTCTGTTCCGTGATGGCGATCCACCCCTCCACCACTGCAAAAGTACACGCTGCTGACGCATCTGCTGCTCCGCCGCCCAAACAGCTGGCTGCCCTCCACCTCACTGCAGCATTCAGCCAGCCGCAGCAACCTCTATTTCCCTGGGGCACGCTCCCCCGCTTATGTGACCGTTGTAAGCTGCCTGCATTAACATGTAATAATGAGAAGTAACCGTCAGCTAAGGCAGCAGGGCAGCCAGTCATCAATGCAGACGCTGCAGCGATCAGTGTGAGCAGAGCGGCTGTCCCCAGCTCCCAGGCCACCGCCGCCTCAGTGCTAAGTTGCGGCAGCCGGCACAGAGCCTCTGCTCCATGACCGCCGCTCACCGGCATGTTGCCGCTGGCCGCGCATCTGTACGGACGGCGGCTGATTGCTTTGTCCCCGCAGCCACCGCAGGGTCTCTGTTCCGTGATGGCCGATCCACCCCCTCACCGCTGCAAAAGTACACGCTGCCGACGCATCTGCTGCTCCGCCGCCCAAACAGCTGGCCGCCGCCCCCCTCACCCTGCAATTTCTCCTACATTATTTATTAAAGGGCCAACACTTTCACTATTAATCTTTCTACTATTTATATAGTTGAACAGTTTAGGTTAGTTTTACTCTTTTTGGAAATATGTCTCTCTGTCTCCATCTTTGCTTCATTTATCTGCTTTTTACATAAATTATTTTTTTCCTTGTAGGCTTTTAGTGCTTCCTCACTGCCTTCTTGTGTAAGTAGTTTAAACGCTTTCTTTTTGTTGTTTATTCCCCTGTTACATTTTTATTGAGCCACATTGTTTTTCTCCTACTTCTAACCCTTTATTCCTGTATGGTATGAACTGCTCACAGTAAGTAATTAGAATGTTTTTAAACATTCCCTATATATTGTTTGTACTCTTATTTCTGAGGACATTCTTTCAGTCAATAAGGTTAAGTGTGTCTCTGAGCTGATGGAACTTTGCCTTCCTGAAGTTTAGTATTTTCATAGCTCTCCGATTTTTATACGGTAGCTCTGCAATTCTACTGATGGATCAAATATGATACAGAGCATTGCAGACTACTTTATTTTGGTTAATAATGGGGTGTAAGCTCACATACCCCAACAATACGGTCTTCTGACATTTCTTATTTTGTCAGAGGATATCAGAAACCATTACCAAGGCATGCCACTGTGGAAAGATGCCATAATTGGTGCATACATCAGCTCCATGTAAGAGTCCACTAACCCGGCGAACATCTAATCAGCAGGCGTCCTGTGGGGAGAACCTCTGCCAATCTACTATCTAGTCCTGAGAGTAGGCTCTTAATAGTTTAACCTCTTAACGACCAGCCCATAGTGTTTTTACGTCCTGCCCAAGTGGGCTTTATTCTCTGAGGACGTAAAAACATGCATCTTACAGAGAATAAAGCCCCGTGGGCTCTGGACGTGACAGCTCCATGCTGTCAGTGCCCGCAGGTAGCCGACAGCATGGAGCTGTCATCCCGGGCTGCGGGGACCTCCCCCCGGCATTGCGATCGGCGCCGATCGCAAAAAAGTAAATAAAAGTGCCCAAAAAGTTAAAGTTTCAGCTGCCCTGATGGATCGGATCCATCAGGGCAGCTGAAAATTCTCACCTGGCTTGTCGGCGGTGTCCCCGGAGATCTGGTCCTCCCGGACCCGCCGCCGCTCTTCTGCGCATGCGCGCCAGACGATGACATCACGCGCACGCGTAGAAGCCCGGGAGCCCTCGGCAAATTCAAAATCTCCTGGCTCCTGAAGGTAGCCGGGAGCCAGGAGGTGTTACCGGGGACCGCGGTGAGCAGTCTCCGGGCCCGCGATCGCCGCTATCCAACGGATAGCGGCGATCGCGAAAAAGTTTAAAAAGTTTTTAAAAAGTGCTAGTTTCACCTCCCCTCATGGATCGGATCCATGAGGGGAGGTGAAAATACTCACCTAAGTCCTCCCCGATGTTCCGATGGTCCGGGACCCGAAGTCCCCCTCTGCGCATGCGCGCCCGATGATTGACATCGGGCGCGTGCACAGAGGGGCTCGAGCCCCGGGAAATTCAAAATCCCTCTGCTCCTGGCTGCCATGTGTAGCCAAGAGCAGAGGGATGTCACTGGGGACATGATCACTGTCATCCAATGGATGACAGTGATCATGTAAAGTTAAAAAAAGTGTAAAAAAGTTTAAAAAAAAAAGTTTTAAAAAGTTTAAAAAGCGTACGTTTCATCTCCCCTCACGGATAATATCCATAAGGGAGGATGAAAGTACGTACATAGGGCCCCCAGATTTATCCGCGGACCTTACCCCAGCTTCTGCGCACACGCCCGTCGCCAAAATGGCGGACGCATGCGCAAAAGCTGTGGATTGCCAGGATAATTGAAATTCTCCCTGCTCCTGGCTACAAAACTGAGCCAAGAGCCTGGAGATTTCACGGGGGGCCGCGGTGAGCGGTTCCTGATCACGTGTTCGCCGTTATACAATGGATAATGGCGATCACGTAAAAGTTTTTTTTAAAAATTGAAGTTTCATCTCCCCTCACCGATGCGATTGGTGAGAGGAGATGCAACTTTTTACCGGAGGCCTCCGTATTTGCACCCCGACGCCATCCTCATCCGTGAACTTACCCGGATTCTGCACATGTGACCACCGGCAAAATACCAGACACATGCGCAGGAGTCGGGGAGCCCAGGAAACTTAAAATCTCCTTGCTCCCAGCGACCAACGGTCGCCGAGAGCCTGGAGCAGTGACGGGTGGCCTCGTTGAGCGGTCCCCGGTCACATAATAAAAAAGTAGCGCTCTAACATAGGTCGGTCTCACATGACTGGATAGGAATTACGGATTCCACATGCGTCTGATCCACGCTAATACACGGATCAATCGCATTGGATTACACAATTCCGCTCACATTAGCGGGTCGGAATTGTGTAATCCACTCGCAGAAAACAGAATGCAGCAGGTTCTATTTTACCGCGGCTATCCGTAGCATAGAGCCTATTGTGCTCCGTGGTCGCGGATATACCCGCTGCCCATACGCAACTACGGGTACCCACGTCATCGCTAAGCGACAGTGCGGGAAATACAAACAAAAAAAAAGGTGTACTGTGCATGACCGCATGACCCGTGTAAGTACGCAGTTTTGCGCAGTATATTACGCGGCCGTACGCAGGGTCACAGCCGGGCTCACAGCTGGGATCCGCTGCGGGCCTCCGCAAGCAGATTTCGCCTACGGCTGCGTGAGCCCGGCGTTATTCAGACCGCTACCTGTAATACGTATTTTACAAGAAGCCACGGGAACGCTTGCCTTCATGCAGTTCCAGGAGCAGCTTGTTGAGCGCCTTCTGTGCGAGACCGCCGCACCTCATCAAGCTTACGGAGACTCACGGAACGCCACTTTTCACACCCCGTACCTGCCACTAAGGTCACGAAATACCCCCAAAAAGCATGAGATGAGTGGGGATACCCGGTTTTATTGCCCCATGGGCCCATTCCAACCAGCCTCCGTAATTACCCCTGTCTTCGGAAATACCACACTTCACATTATTACTTTTATCTAAGATTTGCGAACGCCAAAAAGGGCGCGGAGGAGGGGGGTGATTTTTAGGAAGTCAATTTTTATTCCGTACAAATAAGCAACGGGGCCTGGGATTTATTCAGTTGTAGCCCTGAAATCCAACGGGTGTTCCCTCCTTTATAGGCCTTGCCATGGGTCCTGTAAGTAAATTAGGGCCACAATGGGTATGTTTCTGAACTCGGGACAACTTGGGGTGAACGTCTTCATTCCTATGTACACTGTACAAAAAAACTGTTTTTAAATTTAAAAAATTGCCAAAAAAATTGAAAATCGTTACTTTTTCCTTCTGCTTTGCTTAGATTCATTCAAATACTGTGGGGTCAAAATACGCAGTACACCGCTAGATGAATTTGTTAAGGGGTCTAGTTTTCAAAATGGGGTCATTTGAGGGGGTTCCTTATAGTTTTGGCCGCTCAATGGCTCTATAAGTGGGCAATTGGGCCTGGAATTTATTCAGTTGTACCCTGAAATCCAACGGGTATTCCTTTCATTGTAGGCCTAGCCATGTATCCTGTAGGTCTATTAGGGCCACAATGGGTATGTTTCTGAACACGGGACAAACAGGGGTATCCATTTTGGGGTGAAAGTCTTCATTTATATGTGTGCTGTACAAAAAAACCCTGTTTTTAAATTGACGCAATAGCCCAAAAAATGAAAATCGTAATTTTTTCTTACTGCTCCGCTTAGATCTATTCAAAAATTGTAGGGTTAAAATACACAGTACACCCCTAGATAAATTCGTTAAGGGGTCTAGTTTTCAAAATGGGGTAATTTGTGGGGGTTCTCTATGGTTTTGGGCGCTCAAGAACTCTACAAGTGGGCAATGGGGCCTAAAAGGACTTCAAGCAAAATCTATGTCCTGAAAGCCACCGACTACTCCTTTCATTTTGGGCCCCGTTGTGCATGCGGACATAAGATTATGGCCACAATGGGTATATTTCTGAAAACAGCACAAACAGGGGTATCCATTTTGGGGTGCAAGTCTTCCTTCATATGTGTGCTGTATAAAAAAAAGCTGTTTTTAAAATGACAGAATTGCCAAAAAAACGAAAATCCTAATGTTTTCCTTTTGCTTTGCTTGAATTGATTCAAAAACTGTGGGGTCAAAATACACAGCACACCCCTAGATAAATTTGTTAAGGAGTCTAGTTTTCAAAATGGGGTGATTTGTGGGGGTTCTATATGGTTTTGGGCGCTCAAAAACTCTGCAAGTGGGGAATGGGGCCTAAAGGGACTTCAAGCAAAATCTATGTTCTGAAAGCCACTGACTACTCCTTTCATTTTGGGCCCTGTTGTGCATCCAGACATAAGATTAGGGCCACAATGGGTATGTCTCTAAACACGGGACAAACAGGGGTATCCATTTTTGGGTGCAAGTCTTCATTCATATGTGTGCTGTACAAAAAAAGCTGTTTTTAAAATGACAGAATTGCCAAAAAATTTGAAAATCACAATTTTTTCCTTCTGCTTGGCTTGAATTCATTCAAAAACTGTGGGGTCAAAATATGCAGTACACCCCTAGATAAATTCGTTAAGGGGTCTAGTTTTCAAAATGGGGTCATTTGTGGGGGTTGTCTATGGTTTTGGGCGCTCAAGAACTCTACATGTGTGCTATGGGGTCTAAAAGGACTTCAAGCAAAATTTCTGTTTTGAAAGACACTGACTACTCCTTTCATTTTGGGCCTGTTGTGGACTCAGGTATAACATTAGGGCCACAATGGGTATATGAACACGGGAGAAACAGGGGTATCCATTTTGGAGTGTAAATCCTCATTTTCATATAAACTATAGAAAAAAAATATGTCTTTAAAATGATAGATTTGCAAAAATATGAAATTTTACTTTTTCTCCTCTAAATTGAATTAATTCCTGAAAAAAAACTGTGGGGTCAAAATACTCATGACACCCCTCAGTGAATACACTAAGGGGTGTAGTTTTTAAAATGGGGTCATTTGTGGGGGTATCTATTATTATGACACTCATGAGCCTTTCCAATTTTGGCTTGGTGTAGGAAAACAAAGTGTTCCTCAAAATGCTAAAAAGTAATGTTAAATTTGTACGTCTCCTAAATGGTTAAAAAAAAAACGAAAGTTTTTCCAATGTGTGCCCAAAATAAAGTAAACGGGTGGAAATATAAATCTTAGCAAAAATTTCTATATTATGTTTGCACATATTTAAGATATTGCAGTTGGAAATGTGAAAAAATGACGATTTTTTCAAAATTTTCCCAATTTTGGTGCTTTTAATAAATAAACACAAATTCTATCGGTCTAATTTTTCCGCCTAAATGAAGTACAACATGTGGTGAAAAAACAATGTCAGAATCGCTTGGATATGCAAAACCTTTCTGGTGTTTTTCCATGTTAAAGTGACACATGTCAGATTTGCAAAATGTGGCCTGGTCATTAAGGCGCAAACAGGCTTGGTCACTAAGGGGTTAAAACTGAAAAACCCCTTTAATTCTGTAATTTGCAATTGGATTGGGCATACTTGTAAATCAGAGACTAAATAACAGCATGCAATGTCCGTTTGCTATTTCTAACTCTAGCGGGATGCAATCATGCTTTATAGGGAATTTATTATCGTTTTTTGCTAATTAAAACTCCATGCAGTGAAACAAAATTATTTCTGATCTGTTTTTCTTAATTTCTAGATTTTTTTCAAAATTCTATTTCCATCTTGCCTGAGATGTGAACAGCAGTTCCAGAGATTAGCCTTATAGTAGGCTACAGCTAGAGATGAGCGAGCACGCTCCGATGAGTCTGTTACTCGAGTGAGCCTCGCTCTTCTCGAGTAAGTGCATTCTTCTCCGAGCGTGCTCAGGGGATGGTGGGGGATAGCGGGGGAGAGAGTGAGAGAGATCTCTCGCTCTCTCCCCCCCCCCCCCCCCGCTACCCCCCGCGGTTCCCCCCGAGCACGCTCGGACAAGAATGCAGTTACTCGAGAAGAGCGAGGCTCGCTCAAGTAACTGACTTATCTGAGCGTGCTCACTCATCTCTAGCTACAGCGCAAAAGAAAACTAAAAAAAATTACCCATAGATTCTTAACTCATTTAGGACCATGCACAGTAAATTTTCGGCACTTGGTCCTGGACTTTAAACCCAGCTGATAGTCAAAATACAGCGGGGGTATAAAGCCTCTGCTTCTGCAATAAATCAGAAGCATGTCAAGTTTTAGCTGTTAGTGACAGCTGAGAACCCGTGGGAGAAGGCTGGAATGTTTTTTAACCCTCTCTGCCTTCTTTCACTAGTACACAGCGCTCAATGAGCGCTATGAACTAAAGAGTGAAAGTGAAAATCGTTCTTCCACTACGCAAACTGGCTGCCGGGATTACCTTGCAACAGCTGAGCTACAGGGTCCTAGAAGACCATGATCAGCTCTGCCAGTGACTAATGTCACTACAGGGGGATGTTTTCCGTTGTAACTGGGGCTCCTATGGATGCCCCAGCTACAGTGGAAAAGTGTCAAATAAAAAAACAAACAAACATGTGAATGTCCCCCTTAGGTCTTATGATGTCATGGGGGACATAGATATTAGGAAAAAATAATTACAAACATAAGTAAAACAAAATTACAGAATAAAAAAAAATATATCTAACAAAGAAAATAACCCAAAGCCAACCAAAACTGTCGCCATATGCACCCTGTAATCCAAAACCATACATATTATTTATCAAAACGTCCAAAACAAAATAAGGAACCCATTGCTATACTTTATTTTAGCGTAAATATACTAATTTAAAAAGAAAAGCTATAATTTTTTTTTAATCATTTTTTTTAGCATTTTACCCCCAATAAAACTTAAAAATGGGGGAAAAAAACGCAAAAATAATTTTGGTAGGTGAAGGAAAAAAATATGGCATTAAAACCATCACATGGGTAAAATCCCTAAAAAGTGCCTGGTCCTTAAGGTACAAAGGAGTCTGGTCCTTAAAGAGTTAATGGAGTATATACTCTGTCCCCAAATTCCTTATATCTAGGCGACAAAACCCCAGACCAGCATAATTAACTGCCTAACATTTTCCAATTTATTTGCATAGTTGCTAGGAAATAAATTGCAATGACACGGAAAATCCAACATTTATCCTTACAATTAGTAATGGAGAGAATTAGTAGGATAATGTTACATGGGAAAACAACTACTCTCCGATCTGATAATATTGACCAATTCCTGATCACTTGGTCCTTGGATAAACCAGAACAACTCCCCAAGCCTGATGCATCCGATCACCATATAATATACTACACTTGCGTCTATGTACATTTTATAAAGGTTTTCCAGGATAATAAAGATGTAGCAAAAAATGTAAACAGACACTGATAACTGATAACTACGTAATCATGTAGCTATGATACCTTTTAATGGCTAACAAAAATACATGATGTTAAAGCGAGCTTGCGAACCTCTCAGGTTCTTCTTCAGGATAAATAGAATAGATCCGAAAAGGCATGAATATTTATACATACTTATGACACACATAATCTCATCCTCTCTTTCAGTTTTTGCCCTGTTTCTCCAACATAAAGCCTCCAACAGGACATTTACAGAACAGGATCAGGTACACAACATTAGACGTGGAGAAAATGTCCTATTGCGGGCCTTTATGTTGGAGAAACTGGGCAAAAACTAAAAAAGCAAGGATGAGATCTCATCACCATACAATTAATCAGAGAAAGACAGAATTACCTGTAGCCAAGCACTTTTCTAACCAGGGACATGACATTGGAGATATGAAAGTTTTGATATTGAAGGGTGGTTTCAAGTCACAAAGCCATAGAAGAATTTGAGAATATAAATTTTTAACAACTTTTGACACGTTTAATAGAGGGCTAAATTATTCCCGAGGATTTATGGGTGAATGGGAGGTATGAGACATCTATAGCACAAGTGGCCTGGTGACTCTCCCCTCCAGCCCCAACAGTAATTCAGGGACCATAAACTTTCACTCCCTTATCAGTTCCTAGTTAAAAATGCTTGTCTCTGTTGCAGTATTCCTTTTAAGTACAAACCAATCACATCCATGTCTGTGCCTTGTCTTAAGAATGTATGTCATAAGTATGTATAAATATTCATGCTATCTGCGGGGAAGGAGTAATAGAACTTTTAGTAATTTTCTTGTAAGTGGAGGACACCATAACCCAAAAGGGCACAATGCTAGGACAATTCTACCAAATATGCAGCATGGTTCCTATTTCTCTACCACATCTCCAGCAATCCGGAGAAATCGCGGGAAAGATATAATGCAACATCTCTGGATATCTGTACCACCTTGTTATTATTTTATTATTATTTTCTTGTGCTTTACAGACCATGGACAGCTTGTGGGACAGTAGGAAGGCCCTCTCCCACTCCCCAGGCTCGATCAAACATCCTAGGTCATGTTCCCACCTGTTCATAAAGGTGGGGTCCCAGTCAAGTGTATTTCCCATCAAGTCATGGTAAATTTTCGACAGGCATCTAGGTGGGGGTGATCTCTTAGTAAATAGTGTCTCGAATGGAATGAGTGGAGTGTTGAAATTTGGGTAATTGGATTTCAGGAAATGCACTTATTGCATGTATGAGAACCATGATAGTGAGTTTTCAGGTTGCGTCGCTTTCAGTCCCTCATATGATGGGACCCCAGCCTCTCTTAAAATCTGGTACACTCTAAAGTCATCCATTTTTGACCAACCCAGGAAGCTGGAGGCCTCCATAGCTGGAGGAAAATCTGGGTTACAGAATAAAGGAGTCAATGGTCCTCTCTTAATAGACAGCCTGTATCTTATCGACGCTTTATCCCATAACGTCAGAAAATCTGCGAAAGATGAACGCTCAATAGTGTTAAGTTTTATTGGCTCTGCTAACCATGTCAAACCCTGTATTTTTGTTTCCAACAATCCTAGACTTACCCATAGATAAGAAATAGTGGAAGATGGATGCCAGGCAAAGTCATGGTGGCCCAATAGGAACATATCTATCCGGCTGTAGGAATTGTGTGCATGGGAATAGAATGTATAATCCTTATCCTGGGGATGCAATATTCTCCATTAGAGACGAGCGAGCGTACTCGTTAAGGCAAATTACTCGAGTGAGTATCGCCATTTTTGAGTACATGCCTGCTTGCCCGAAAAGATTCAGAGGGTGGCGGGGGGAACGGGGGGGGGGGGGGGGGGGGGAGATCTCTCTCTCTCCCCCCAGCTCACTCCCGCAACTCACCTCTATTCTCCATACATCCACTAGCTGCGCATCATGAAGAAGTTGTTTAATAGCACGAAGATGTGACTTTGGAAGGTGACTTTGTTTATGTGTGGGGTCGATGTGTGGATCAAGTGTAAAATTAAAATCGCCCCCCATCAGTACTACTCCCTCCGCAAACTCCGATAGTTTTCTGAGTATTACCTTTATTAAGCTGCTCTGCTCTGAGTTAGGGAGGTATACATTACAAATTGTGAGAATCTTACCACCAATGCGTGTTGTGAGAAATATGTAGCGCCCCTCCAAGTCCACCAAGCTGCCCATGACCTCATGCCTCAGAGATTTATGGATTGCGATAGATACACCACTTGATTTAGAGAGCGGGATAGTACTATGGAACCACTCTGGATAATATCTGTCCTTAAAAGCGGGAATAGGCCCCGTTCTAAAGTGCGTCTCCTGGAACAGCAAAACATGGGCTTTCATCTTTTGCATCTGGTACAGGATGTGGCTACGTTTCTGAGGAACATTAAAACCTCGTACATTCAATCAGCAAAAATGCGTTTGAGTCATTTTCCTAGTAATTATTTGTCAATCAATATACTTCGCTCAGATAAACAAACCTCCAAGTATGTAGAACAGTAGGAGAAAAGATATTAGGTCAAGTTAGGTCACACACTCGCACAAAGAGAAGAGAGAGAAAAAAAAGGGGGGAGAGTAAAAGGGGAAAAAAAGTCAACTACCAGTACTAAGGCTAGGTGTACTATTAAAACGGAGTTTACAGTATTATGACTATCTAAACCAGTCACAGGTTACTCTGACCCTAAGAAATGGAAATAATAAATAACCAGAACAAAAACTGACTATTCACCTTGTGCGAGCTCCGGGAAGCCAAGAGCAATGCCGTCAGCTCCTAAGGGGTCACACAGAACCCTATTTGCCATATTTTAAATTCTATATCAGCCCCTATATAACTTTATTTTCTTCTTCTCGATCTTCTTTATCCTCACTCATTCACCACAGCTAGTGATAAGATCTAAAATTATGTTACGTATGCTGGTATGTAAAACGCCTGGTATCCTGCTAGACCTCCGTATACTGCTCCTTTATTGATATCTGTAAATTCCCCTCCGTTGAAGAGGAAGGGTTACAGAGTCCAGCTTCTTTGAAACTCTGTGTCTCTTTGTACTTAAAAGACTCCTATTCCTCCAATTCAGATAGCATATTTCCCTGGGATGTTCGATTTGGTTGGGCCTCGACTGTTGAATGTAGGAGACGTCTCCTCACTTGTGCATCTCTCCTGTTCCACTTCTGCGTAGATGTGGGTTGCAAAGATGGGAGTGGAAATGCCAGCCAATCCAGTAGCTACAGCCTCTTAAACCCCAGGAATTGTGCAACGGCCAGCGCTTGTGCTGGCGAGTGCAAGATAAACGTCCATTTCTATTGATTGTTATATTAGAGGTGGCCCCATCGATAAGTCCCTCCCTGTTCCATGATCATTTTTAGTAAAGGTCGGAGGAGTCTCCTCATACCTAGAGTGCGTCTTGAGAGATCTGGATATAGAGTGATTGTCATATCTCGGTAATGTATAGGTCCGTGACGCCACCCCTGCTGTATAATCTAATTTTCTTCGTAAAAATGTATCCTATACAAAACATCTTGGGGCATATTGAGGTCTGCTTTGTAATATCCAGGTAATCTATGGTTTCGGTCGATCTTGAACTCTGTAGCTGCTGGACGACCTAATAACTTGTTAAACAGGATAGTTGCTAACTGACGCAATTCTTCTTGGGGGACTTTTTCCATAATTCCTCTATTACGACGTCCCGTTTTCTTGTTTGCCGATTTTCGGCAGCATTGATGTATTAAAAGAAGCTTGAGCTTCTATGACATTTTCTAGCTTGGTGATAAGCTGATCTAATATGGAGGAAGCTTGTTCCCGCGTCGCTATCTGTTGCGACACTGACTTTAATTCTGTGTATATGGCCACTGTGTGTGTGTGTGGGGGGGGGGGGGGGGGTCAAGAACATATTGAATATCTACTATATTGAACTCTCCATGCAGGGGGTACAGGCATAGCCAATTGTGCTACCCATCTATATACTAAAAAGCCCAATAAAAGTTTTTTTGTAAACTAAACTTCTTCTTTGTCAATGTGTATAAAAATGTCGGGCTCACACAGGCGTATTTGTATTGTGTTTTATGCGAGTATAATATATGTAAAAAGAGCGCAGCATGTTCTATTTTACTGTGTATTAGGCGCAATAGAGCCCTATTGTTCTCTATGGGTGCGTACAAAACATTGTACATAGGCAATTACATTGTGTATGTGCGGCGTTTAGGAACAATGTCACTAAGCGACAGGGGGGGAAATTAAAAATAAAATGAAACCAGGAAGCCTGTGCATGAGTGCGCAGTCAAAATACGCTGCAATACAAAGCGATACTCCGGTACGCTGTGTTTTACCTCATGTTAGTGTGAACCCGACCTAAATTGTTATGCCAAGTGAAGTAGCCCAATAATTTAAATAACAAAAATTTGTATTTATACATACAGATGTACAGTAGCAGAGCTGAATTTGTCATTTGAAGGTTTTGCGTTAAATGGACACTAATTTTCCACATAACTTATGCTCCTCCTACAGCCTGCATGTGTATCATCAATCTAGTAATATACTTGCATTAAAATGTTTCTGCTTTGCTTATGAGAATCAAGTTTGAAATAGCTGCCTCTAGGGGTCTCCCTTTTGGTACCTCTGCAATCCACTGCTCATTAGGCATTTGGCTTCTCTAGTAACAGCAACATGGGAACACAGCTAGTCTCTCGTAACACATACAAAGTTTATTGTAGCAGGGCTCTTAAGGGCAGCATGGTAAAGTGTGGGAGAGGAAGTTCCGGCCAGTACTTTACTGGCAGAACAACCGCTAAGGACACCCTAAATCCGTCGTGGCAAACCTGTGGCACGCACAGGCCTCTGTGCTGGCACGCGTGCACACAGCTACTCACCACGGCAGTAAGTACTGGCCCGGGTGCCACAGTGCATTGTTGGGGACACTGTTACTACTGCGACCACTGAGGGGAGGGTCATTATTACTACTGAGGGCACTGTGGGAGGGGGTCACTATTACTACTGAGGCCACTGTGGGTGGGGTGGGGGTGGGGGGCACCATTACTACTGCAGCCACTGTGGGGGGAGGTCACTATTACTACTGGGACCTCTGTGGGGTGGGGGTTGTCACTATTAGTACTGGGGCCACTGTGGGGGCACTCACTATTACCACTAGAGCAACTGGGGGGTGGAGCGGTTGAAGGGTCACTATTGCTACTGGGGCCACTTACTACTGGGGCTGATGTGGGGGACACTATTAATACTGAGGCCACTGTGGGTGGGGTGGCCACTTTTACTACTGGGCCCACTGTGGGGGGAGGTCACTATTACTACTGGGGCTGTGAGGGGAGGTCACTATTACCACTGGGGCTACTGTGGGGGGGAGGTCACTATTACCACTGGGGCCACTGTGGGGGGGGAGGTCACTATTACCACTGGGGCCACTGTGGGTGGGGGTCACTATTACCACTGGGGCCACTGTGGGTGGGGGTCACTATTACTACTGGAACCACTGTGGGTGGGGGTCACTATTACTACTGGAACCACTGTGGGTGGGGGTCACTATTACTACTGGAACCACTGTGGGTGGGGGGGTCACTATTACTACTGGAACCACTGTGGGTGGGGGGGTCACTATTACTACTGGAACCACTGTGGGTGGGGGGGGTCACTATTACTACTGGAACCACTGTGGGTGGGGGGGGTCACTATTACTACTGGAACCACTGTGGGTGGGGGGGGGGGGTCACTATTACTACTGGAACCACTGTGGGTGGGGGGGGTCACTATTACTACTGGAACCACTGTGGGTGGGGGGGGTCACTATTGCTACTGGAACCACTGTGGGTGGGGGGGGTCACTATTGCTACTGGAACCACTGTGGGTGGGGGGGGGTCACTATTGCTACTGGAACCACTGTGGGTGGGGGGGGGGGGTCACTATTGCTACTGGAACCACTGTGGGTGGGGGGGGGGGGTCACTATTACTACTGGAACCACTGTGAGTGGGGGGTCACTATTACTACTGGAACCACTGTGGGTGGGGGGGGGGGTCACTATTACTACTGGAACCACTGTGGGTGGGGGGGGGGGGTCACTATTACTACTGGAACCACTGTGGGTGGGGGGGGGTCACTATTACTACTGGAACCACTGTGGGTGGGGGGGGTCACTATTACTACTGGAACCACTGTGGGTGGGGGGGGGGGTCACTATTACTACTGGAACCACTGTGGGTGGGGGGTCACTATTACTACTGGAACCACTGTGGGTGGGGGGTCACTATTACTACTGGAACCACTGTGGGTGGGGGGTCACTATTACTACTGGAACCACTGTGGGTGGGGGGGGGGTCACTATTACTACTGGAACCACTGTGGGTGGGGGGGGGGTCACTATTACTACTGGAACCACTGTGGGTGGGGGGGGGTCACTATTACTACTGGAACCACTGTGGGTGGGGGGGGTCACTATTACTACTGGAACCACTGTGGGTGGGGGGGGTCACTATTACTACTGGAACCACTGTGGGTGGGGGGTCACTATTACTACTGGAACCACTGTGGGTGGGGGGTCACTATTACTACTGGAACCACTGTGGGTGGGGGGTCACTATTACTACTGGAACCACTGTGGGTGGGGGGTCACTATTACTACTGGAACCACTGTGGGTGGGGGGTCACTATTACTACTGGAACCACTGTGGGTGGGGGGTCACCATTACTACTGGAACCACTGTGGGTGAGGGGTCACCATTACTACTGGGGCCGATGTGGGGGAAACTATTAGTACTGGGGCTACTGCGTGTGTGTGTGTGTGTGTGTGTGGGGGGGGGGGGTCACTATTACCATTGGGGCTACTGTGAATGGGGGTCACTTTTACTACTGGGGTCACTGTGGGGAGGTCACTATTACCATTGGGGCCACTGTGGTTGTGGGTGGGGGCCACTGTTACTACTGGGGCCACTATGGGGGGGGGGGGTCACTATTACTACTGCGGCCACTGTGGGGGGGGGGGGTCACTTACTACTCCGGCCATTGTGGGGGTTCACTTACTACTGAGGCCACTGTGGGGGGGGGGCACGTACCACTGGGGCCACTGTGGGGGTTCATCACTTACTACTGGGGCCACTGTGTGTGTGTGTGTGTGGGGGGGGGGGGGGTCACTATTACTACTGGGGCCGCTTTTGGGAGGGGGGGTGTCACTGTTACTACTGAAGCCACTGTGGGTGGGACGCTATCACTACTGAGGCCACTGTGGGTGGGTCGCTATCACTACTGAGGCCACTGTGGGTGGGTCGCTATCACTACTGAGGCCACTGTGGGTGGGTCGCTATCACTACTGAGGCAACTGTGGGTGGGTCGCTATCACTACTGAGGCCACTGTGGGTGGGTCGCTATCACTACTGAGGCCACTGTGGGTGGGTCGCTATCACTACTGAGGCCACTGTGGGGAAAGGTGACTATTACCACTGAGGCCGTGTGTGTGTGGGGGGGGTCCACTATTACTACTGGGGCAGATGTGGGGGGGGGTCCACTATTACTACTGGGGCAGATGTGGGGGGAGGCTATTAGTACTGGGGCTAGTGTGTGTGTGTGTGTGTGTGTGTGTGGGGGGGGGGTCACTACACTATTACCATTGGGGCCGCTGTGAATGGGGGTCACTTACTACTGGGGTCACTGTGGGGAGGTCACTATTACTATTGGGGCCACTGTGGGTGGGGGGGTGTCACTGTTACTACTGGGGCCACAATGGGGGGCGGGTCACTATTACCACTGAGGCTACTGTGTGTGTAAGGGGGGGTCACTATTACTACTTTGGCCAATGTGGGGGACACTATTACTACTAGGGCCACTGTGGGGGAGGGGTCGCTATTACTACTGAGGCCACTGTGTGTGGGGGGGGTTCCACCATACTACTGGGGCCATTGTGGGGGGGGGGGGGTTCACTATTATTACTGGGGCCACTGTGGGGGGAGGTCACTATTACTACTGAGGCCCTTGTGGGAGGGGTCACTCTTACTACTGAGGCTAGTGTGTGTGTGTGTGGGGGGTTACTACTACCACTGGGGCCACTGTGGTTGGGGGGAGGTCACTATTACCACTGGGGCCACTGTGGGGGGGGTTACTATTACCACTGGGGCCACTGTGGGGGGGTCACTATTACTACTGAGGCCACTGTGGGGGTGGGGGGTCACTTACTACTGGGACCTCTGTGGGGGGTGTCACTATTATTACTGGGGCCTCTGCGGGGGGTTTCACTGTTACTACTGTGACCACTGTGGAAGGGAGTCACTTATTACTGGGGCCACTGTGGGGGGGGGGGGGGGGGGTCACTATTACTACTGAGGCCGCTGTGGGCGGTCAATATTACTACTGAGGCCACTGTGGGGGGGTCACTATTATTACTGCGGCCACTGTGGGGTGGTGGGGTATCACTATTACTACTGAGGCCACTGTTAGGGGTCACCATTACTACTGGGCCGATGCGGGGGACACTTAACATTGGGGCCACTGTGGGGGGGGGGGGCGTTTTTACTACTGGGGCCACTGTGGGGGAGGGTCACCATTAGGGCCACTGTGGGTGGGGCAGTCACTATTACTACTGGGGCCACTGTGGGGGGGGGGGGGGAGGCCACTATTACCACTGAGGCCACTGTGTGTGTGTGTGTGTGTGTGTGTAGGGGGGTCACTATTACTACCCTGGCCAATGTGGGGGACACTATTACTACTGGGGCCACTGTGAGGCGGGGTTGCTATTACTACTAGGGCCACTGTGTGTGTGTGTGTGTGTGGGGGGGGGTCACTTACTTCTAGGGCCACTGTGGGGGAGGGGTCACTTACTACTGAGGCCACTGTGCGTGGGGGGGGGTCACTTACTGGGGCCACTGTGGGTGTGGGGGGAGGGGTCACTATTATTACTGGGGCCACTGTGAGGCGGGGTTACTATTACTACTAGGGCCACTGTAGGGGGGTTATTTTTACTACTAGGGCCACTGTGTGTGTGTGGGAGGGTCACTTACTACTAGGGCCACTGTGGGGGAGGGGTCACTATTACTACTGAGGCCACTGTGTGTGTGGGGGGGGGGGTCACTATTACTACTTTGGCCAATGTGGGGGACACTATTACTACTAGGGCCACTGTGGGGGGGGCACTATTACTACTAGGGCCACTGTGGGGGGGGAGGATCACTATTACTACTGGGGCCACTGTGGGGGAGGGGTCACTATTACTACTGAGGCCACTGTGCGTGGGTGGGGGTGTCACTATTACTACTGCGGCCACTGGGGGGGGGGGGGTCACTTACTACTGCGGCCCCTGTGAGAGGGGGGGGGGGAGTCACTATTACCATTGGGGCCACTGTGAATGGGGGTCACTTACTACTGGGGTCACTGTGGGGAGGTCACTATTACTATTGGGGCCACTGTGGGTGGGGGGTCACTATTACCTCTGAGGCTACTGTGTGTGTAGGGGGGGGGGGGGGGGGAGGATCACTATTACTACTGGGGCCACTGTGCGTGGGTGGGGGTGTCACTATTACTACTGAGGCCACTGTGCGTGGGTGGGGGTGTCACTATTACTACTGAGGCCATTGTGGGGGGGGGGGGGTCACTATTACTACTGAGGCCACCATGGGTGGTGGTGGGGGGTGGGGGTCACATACCACTGGGGCCTCTATGGGGGGGGGGGGTCATCACTATTACCACTAGGGCCACTGTGGGGGGGGGGCGCACTATTACTACTAGGGCCACTGTAGGGGGGGAGACTTACTACTGGGGCCACTGTGGGGGAGAGGTCACTATTACCGAGGCCACTGTGCGTGTGAGGGGGGGTGTCACTATTACTACTGAGGCCATGGTGGGGGGGGTCACTTACTACTGAGGCCACTGTGGATGTGTGTGTGTGTGGGGGGGGGGGTCACTTTTACTACTTTGGCCACTGTGGGGGGGTTATCACTATCACTACTGGGGCCACTGTGAGGGGGGGGTCACTATTACTACTGGGGCTGCTGTGGGGGGGGGGGTGTCACTGTTACTATCGGGGCTGCTGTGGGGGGGGGGGTGTCACTGTTACTATCGTTGCCACTGTGGTGGGAGGGGGTTGCTATTACTACTGGGGCTGCTGTGGAGGATCACTATTACTACTGAGGCCATTGTGTGTGTGTGGGGGGGTGTCACTATTACTACTGAGCCACTGTGGGTGTGGTGGGAAATCACTATTACTACTGGGGCCACTGTGGGGGGGGGGGGGTCTCTATCATTACTGCAGCCACTGTGAGGGCGGTCAGTGTTGCTACTGGGGGGTGGGGGTCATTTACTACTGCGGCCACTGTGGCGGGGGTCGTTACTACAGAGGCCACTGTGGGGGGGGGGGGGGGTCACTTACTACTGAGGCCGATGTGGAAGACACTATTACTACTAGGGCTACTGTGGGGGGAGGTCACTATTACCATTGGGGCCACTGTGGGTGGGGGTCACTATTACTACTGGGGCTGCTGTGGGGGGGGGGGTGTCACTGTTACTATCGTTGCCACTGTGGGGGGAGGGGGGGGGGTCGCTATTACTACTGGGGCTGCTGTGGAGGATCACTATTACTACTGATGCCATTGTGGGGGGGGGGGGTCACTATTACTACTGAGGTCACTGTGGGTGTTGCGGGAAATCACTATTACTACTGGGGCCACTGTGGGGGGGGCACTATCATTACTGCAGCCACTGTGAGGGGGGTCAGTGTTGCTACTGCGGCTACTGGGGGGTCATTTACTACTGCGGCCACTGTGGCGGGGGTCGTTGTTACTACAGAGGCCACTGTGGGGGGGGGGGGGGTCACTTACTACTGAGGCCGATGTGGAAGACACTATTACTACTAGGGCTACTGTGGGGGGAGGTCACTATTACCATTGGGGCCACTGTGGGTGGGGGTCACTATTACTACTGGGGCCACTGTGGGGGGAGGGTCACTTTTACTACTGAGGCAACTGTTAGGGGTCACCATTACTACTGGGCCGATGCGGGGGACACTTAACATTGGGGCCACTGTGGGGGGGGGGTCGTTTTTTTCTACTGGGGCCACTGTGGGTGGGGCAGTCACTATTACTACTGGGGCCACTGTGGGGGGGGGGGGCACTATTACCACTGAGGCCACTGTGTGTGTGTGTGTGTAGGGGGGTCACTATTACTACCCTGGCCAATGTGGGGGACACTATTACTACTGGGGCCACTGTGAGGCGGGGTTACTATTACTACTAGGGCCACTGTGTGTGTGTGTGTGGGTCACTTACTTCTAGGGCCACTGTGGGGGAGGGGTCACTATTACTACTGGGGCCACTGTGGGTGTGGGGGGAGGGGTCACTATTACTGGGGCCACTGTGAGGCGGGGTTACTATTACTACTAGGGTCACTGTGGGGGGGGGGTATTTTTACTACTAGGGCCACTGTGTGTGTGTGGGAGGGTCACTTACTACTAGGGCCACTGTGGGGGAGGGGTCACTATTACTACTGAGGCCACTGTGTGTGTGGGGGTTCCCCCATACTACTGGGGCCATTGTGGGGGGGGGGGGGGGTTCACTATTATTACTGGGGCCACTGTGGGGGGAGGTCACTCTTACTACTGAGGCCCTTGTGGGAGGGGTCACTCTTACTACTGAGGCTAGTGTGTGTGTGTGTGTGTGGGGGGGGGGTTACTACTACCACTGGGGCCACTGTGGTTGGGGGGAGGTCACTATTACTACTGGGGCCACTGTGGGGGGGGGGGTTACTATTACCACTGGGGCCACTGTGGGGGGGTCACTATTACTACTGAGGCCACTGTGGGGGGGGTTACTATTACCACTGGGGCCACTGTGGGGGGGTCACTATTACTACTGAGGCCACTGTGGGGGTGGGGGGTCACTTACTACTGGGACCTCTGTGGGGGGTGTCACTATTATTACTGGGGCCTCTGTGGGGGGTTTCACTGTTACTACTGTGACCACTGTGGAAGGGAGTCACTTATTACTGGGGCCACTGTGGGGGGGGGGGGGGGTCACTATTACTACTGAGGCCGCTGTGGGCGGTCAATATTACTACTGAGGCCACTGTGGGGGGGGGTCACTATTATTACTGCGGCCACTGTGGGGTGGTGGGGTATCACTATTACTACTGAGGCCACTGTTAGGGGTCACCATTACTACTGGGCCGATGCGGGGGACACTTAACATTGGGGCCACTGTGGGGGGGGGGGGGCGTTTTTACTACTGGGGCCACTGTGGGGGAGGGTCACCATTAGGGCCACTGTGGGTGGGGCAGTCACTATTACTACTGGGGCCACTGTGGGGGGGGGGGGGGGGAGGCCACTATTACCACTGAGGCCACTGTGTGTGTGTGTGTGTGTGGGGGGGTCACTATTACTACCCTGGCCAATGTGGGGGACACTATTACTACTGGGGCCACTGTGAGGCGGGGTTACTATTACTACTAGGGCCACTGTGTGTGTGTGTGGGGGGGGTCACTTACTTCTAGGGCCACTGTGGGGGAGGGGTCACTTACTACTGAGGCCACTGTGCGTGGGGGGGGGTCACTTACTGGGGCCACTGTGGGTGTGGGGGGAGGGGTCACTATTACTGGGGCCACTGTGAGGCGGGGTTACTATTACTACTAGGGCCACTGTAGGGGGGTTATTTTTACTACTAGGGCCACTGTGTGTGTGTGGGAGGGTCACTTACTACTAGGGCCACTGTGGGGGAGGGGTCACTATTACTATTGAGGCCACTGTGTGTGGGGGGGTTCCCCCATACTACTGGGGCCATTGTGGGGGGGGGTTCACTATTATTACTGGGGCCACTGTGGGGGGAGGTCACTATTACTACTGTGGCCACTGTGAGGGGGGGGGGGTCACTGTTACCACTGAGGCCATTGTGGGAGGGGTCACTATTACTACTGGGGCGACTGTGGTTGGGGGGGGGGTCACTATTACTACTGTGGCCACTGTGAGGGGGGGGGGCTCACTGTTACTACTGCGGCCACTGTGGGGGGTCATTGTTACTACTGAGGCCATTGTGGGAGGGGTCACTCTTACTACTGAGGCTAGTGTGTGTGGGGGGGGGGTTACTACTACCACTGGGGCCACTGTGGTTGGGGGGAGGTCACTATTACTACTGGGGCCACTGTGGGGGGGGTTACTATTACCACTGGGGCCACTGTGGGGGGGGGGGGGGGTCACTATTACTACTGAGGCCATTGCGGGGGGTCACTTACTACTGAGGCCACTGTGGGGGTGGGGGGGTCACTTACTACTGGGACCTCTGTGGGGGGTGTCACTATTATTACTGGGGCCTCTGTGGGGGTTTCACTGTTACTACTGTGACCACTGTGGGAGGGAGTCACTTATTACTGGGGCCACTGTGGGGGGGGGGGGGTCACTATTACTACTGAGGCCGCTGTGGGCGGTCAATATTACTACTGAGGCCACTGTGGGGGGGGGGTCACTATTATTACTGCGGCCACTGTGGGGTGGTGGGGTATCACTATTACTACTGAGGCCACTGCGTGGGGAGGTCACTATTACTACTGGGGCCACTGTAGGGGGGGACACTATTACCACTGGGGCCACTGTAGGGGGGGGGGGGGCACTATTACGACTGGGGCCCCTGTGGGGGGACACTTACCACAGAGGCCCCTGTGGGGGACATTATCATCACGGAGGCTCCTGTGGGGCATACTATTACGACTGAAGCCCCTGTGGGGGACACTATTACTAATGTGGCCACTTTGCACGTGGCAGCCTACCTCAAGCTGACTTAGGGTTTGTTTATACATGGCAGAAATGCTGCTAAATGTCCGCTGTGGAAATTTCTGTGGCAAATTCCACAGCATTTCTGTATCCAAAAAACAATCACCAGGGAACCAGAAGCCGGGAAGCGATGGCAGCGGGAAGCCTTCGGAGGAAGTAAGGGGGAGCGCCGCATAGTATCAAATCAATTGCTGGATCGTGGCCGATTTCCAGTCAAAATTTGCACCAATGGTACTCCATCGCTCGAGCTAGGGAAAATAACTCCCTGTCTATTTTGAAACAGCCCTGTACTTTTTAGAACGACAGAGGTAAAACCTATATGTCATGATAAGTCCGACCACCTGACGTGTGGGCACTTTGCTATAAATAAGTGGGTTTTGGGTTGCAGTTTGGGCACTCAGTCTCTAAAAGGTTCACCATCATTGCCCTAAGAGGCCTGAAAAAAAGCAGAGCAAGAAAAAAACAGGAAAATTCACATGAGAAACTGAATTGATAGAGCTCAATCTAGATACAAACAGCACTAAGGCAGCGGCCAACGAAGATCTGGGCTACCTTTGGAAAGTCATGTAAACTGTAAGTTAATGTGGTGTATTTATCTGTAGTCTTACTAAAAAACAGCATCAATGGCAACAATTCAACTCCAAAACATCACCAAAGTATTTTTCAACAATTCTCTATGTTCGTGGTAAACAGACATAATAAAAACAACATTTTAAGTGATGGCAATTACAAGCAGATTTTAAATCTTTCAATTTTATTATACTAAAATGAAAAGAAAATTTTAAAAAAAACACGGGAAAAAAAAATAGCAAATGGAAAATCATGCTATACAAATGTCATTAAGAAAATATAAACCGTATAGGCAGCACTCTGTAAATATAAAATGAAAACTTAACACCGTGTACAGTTTTCATCTGAGTACATATTTATTTGATAAATATAAGGTGGACACAACTAACTACATACAGTTTTGCAAGACTAAAAAGCACAATTACGTTATTTTTGAACATTTTCAGCCTTGACTGCTAGAGGGAGGAAGCAGAACTTCTTCACTCTGGCACTAAAGGTGATACAAATATGAATGATTAAATTGTACATACAATGTACAGACAAAATACAGTGGCCCTTTTTGCATGTTTTCTTATAGATTGTACCATTTATTTTTAATTTCCCCGTCTGATCAGAATATCAAAAATTATACAAAGAGAATTTGGTTACAATCTTTTTATTTAATTTCCCTATAATCCACTATTTTTCACTGTGTGTGTATTACCTCATGTAGCACCTTAAAATACACAGGACTAATGCGTGTCAGCTAAAATATTAGATGTACATAACAAAAAAAAATGTCATTTATTTTCACAAAGGGTCAAAGTATTTTACAGGAGTGGAAACAATGTTGTGATTTCACACAAAATGCACCCAGCCCATCGTGTTGCCCACCCTCCCTCAAATGTAGGATCATTTCCACACCATATGGAAACACACACTTTTTTTTTAAAAACATTTTTCTAACCACTTTTTTTGCAAAATAAAAAACAAACAAATGCACATTCCCAGGAAAATGAATGTGTCTGTGTTTTATGTCTCTACTGCTCATATACATTATTTACATAGGGTGTGTGAAGTCCTTTAACCCTGCCTAGACCCCAAAGGGCTAAGCATAAGTTGGTAATGCCATCATCCCTTTTCCCCTCCTTAAAATGAATTGGTTAATTATTTCCAGTTGAAAAAGTAGCTTAGAAAGCCGTCGCATTTTTTCTTCTGACGTTTAATATATAATTCCTGCTTGTACTCCTAGATATAACACAACGACGCAAAAGGTGTTTGATGCTGTGAAAGGATCGGCATTACTTTTCAATTCTAATTTAAGTTGGTGTAGGATTAAATATTCTCAGCCTTATAGTTCATACTAAATTCTAGAATGAAAGAAAAAGAATCTAATATTTTTGAGCAACTGTTGGCCAAATTGTAAGGTACAAGGAACGGAGACGGAAAGCCAATGCCCTGTCCATAGCATTCCCATCATATATTGCATCAGGTACTTGAAGAAGTTTGTTTTCTTTTTGGGTAGAAGCAAATTTTACATGTTTATAAATACAAGAACCTTATAACTCAGGTTAACCCCTTCACTTCCACAGCAACTGGACACGTCTGTAGAGGTGAAATATCATCACTGCAAGTACAGCTGCAAGGTGACATGGGTAGAGGAAATGGGATGTGTCACATGGCATTAAAAAGAAAGAAACTGCATGACAACAAACCATGTCACTAAGCAACACATTTCTAAATTTTTTTGAACATATTTACAATATTTTAATTGCATATGAACAGCAATGTGCGCTGCCGTCTTATCTTACTAAGACACCGGAATTTAGAAAATGAAAAAATAAAAAGTGGAGATGCATTTATAAAAGCTTAAAATTTCTACACAATGGGGGCACAAACATAATAAAATAATGTCGGGAAGTTCAAACTGCTAGAAGGGAAATCAAAAAGGGTAAATAATTACTTTGCCTTCCCACCTTTTTTTCTCTATTTTTTTGTTAAATAAAAAAATTTACAAAATACAACTTTGGTGATAGAAAAAAAAAAGGAAAACAAACATTTGTCAAAATAGGATTGTTTGGTGTGTCAGTCACATCTGTACAAGCACAACACACAGGCAAAAAAAATGAATGAATGTCATAAAGAAGACATAAGATGGCAAAGCTGGTTCAAGAAGCGAGAAGGAGGGAGTCTCTTACAAAGAGGCAAGAAGAAGTCTTCCTTCAAGCAGTCTTCTACGAAGGTGATCTGCAGGAGACTAAATACACTTTTATTTTATACAGCGAGCCAGCAAAGGAGGAAAGCAGTGAAAAAAGTGAACAAGGACAAAGTAATTAACATTGATTGGCACACATGCACTTCTGTACAAATATAACAACAGTTTTACAGAAGCAAGCAGCATTAACACACCAGAAGCACAGAAACCGGGTTAGACTCATGCAGTTAGACCCCCGCCCCCACACCTCTCGAAGGTACCTAGACCATGAGGTGTCTGGGAAAGAAGATTGCACAAATAACACACATTTTTATGTGGATTTATATTAAAGTGAAAAGAATCACCAGGCAGATAAAAAGGCCAGTTATTGTGTAACAGTCTTCTCGGGTTAAGTAAAATCCTTAAACAAAAACATAACCCATCAGCTGCTTTATAAACCAACATCAATGCCCCTTGCAGCAGCTTAGAACAAAAAATAAAATCAAACAAGATTAAATTAAGTCCCGATGGACAGCCCATTCCTGGATATCAGGCCACATTGTCCTTCAGCTTCATGCTGTTGGAGTTTAGTCTGTGCATTTAGTAAAAAACGTCGGACCGGGGGGGGGCCTGGGGATTTTCATTAAAAATGCTGCAATAAAAAACAGAGGAAATGTATACTGGTAGCAAACCAAAGATGAAGGAGACCCTCAGAGAGGCTGTCCTCTATGTCAGCACTTGTGTGTGGCGAGGGCAAGATGTCCACCCTCAATGTTCACCGCTTAGGAACTTTGTGCTTTGTGTGCGGGTGTGTGTTTGTTCCATCTTTCTCCCAATTTCATGGTTAGGTTCTTCTTCTCCAGCTGGTGTGAGACTGGTTGTGGTGTGGGAAGGGGGGGGTAGCACTAGGCATCAGGAGGCTTCATGCGTCCTGCATTTAACCTCCACCACCTCTTAACCGGCCTAGTAGGGGCTTTGTCTTCAAAGTTTCCCATTTATCACCTCAATATGGGAAAACCAGGAAGCACCACGTGAGAGATCTACGGCAGCCTGAAGCCGCATGTTGCAGCGTCACTTAAAGCGCATCAGTCTGAGGCAAATGCAGCTTCAAGACTGCCAGGAAGGCAGACATAATGGATAAGGGTTGGGATTTCCAGAACTGTGCCTGCCTTTGTGTGTCCTGACTGGCTGTATTATGGAGGATAGGGAAACAGCTGCAGATTAGTTGTTCTCAAACAGTGAGAGAAGGTCATCGTTGCTGTTGTTTGGTAGGTCTGGAGGATCCAGGTAGGAAAGAAGCTTGTCTGGATTAGTAAGCTCTGGAAGCAGCTGCAGGAAGGATAGAGAAAAGCTCATTAAACTGCTGGAACCATTTACTACATTTCACCATTAATGCATTGAAGTCATCATTGAGAAATACCTGTTGCAAATTTGCATATACCTGGCGTATTGTTAGTTTGTGCCTTTGTAAGCAGTCCTAATCATATGTGTATGGGTATATGTGCTGTCAATACACAGACAACAATACAAAAAGGAGTTGGATTAAAACAGAGGGCCCAACCACAAGAGCCAGTACTGGCAGAGTATCGGGTTCCTTGCAAGAGCAGCAGGTTTTCTTTTATGGGATTTTGAAATTAAAAGCAAAATCTCCTCCACTATAAAGGTATACTAGAAAATTATTCAGCACACAAATTTTAATTTATTTAGATTAAAAGACAGTGAGCGGCGGATATTCCAATTACGATTAAAGTCACTGACAGAATGTTTCTGATGCAAAATATCTTATTTCTGGATTCTTAACCTGCATCTTTACAGTTTACACTAACAGCTTCTCCGCCGGCTCAGTGTCTGCTCACTCCGGACGGCTGCAGTCTGCAGAGTGGCATCTGTAGCTGCAGTGCAGCAGTGGGCACAGCGTTAGAAGAGCTCAGCTACGTTGTTTGGCGAGCGTTTATGGTCAAGCAACAAAGTGATTTCATTATGTAACCTAAAGTACTGGCAGCTATGAGATGTATAAGGATATTGTATTTATTTATAAACTAAAATATGTGAACCTAAGCAGTCACACTTTTATTTCTACATGAACTTACATCCAGCGATGGCTCTGGCATATCTGGAGCTCCTTGTCCACCAGGCTGACCTTCTAACACAGAGGAAGGGTTAAATCCCATGTCCCCATGTGGATGGTTGGCAGCTTGTGGTGGGTGTCGAGGTTGAGGTGCTGGTCCACCATGGTGTAAAGGCTGCCCAGGCTGGCTACCTGGGTGAGGCGGGTGTAAGCCCTGAGGCATGGAGCCATGAGGCTGCTCAGAATTTCCTACATGAGAAATCTGTAAGATAGTCAGTTAGGAAGTGTGTCAGCTTTACAGAGCACAAACTTTTAGAATAACCTAACCCCTAAATTAGTGATTCAGTATAGAAAGTAATAAGCTATCTAATTACATAGTGTTTGACGTTTATCAATAGAGCAATCTACACTTTATCACAATGCACATCATCACCACTTACAGAGTCCTGCATGGAGTGGCTAAGAGGTTTGTCCAGTGAAGACATACCACCGGGCATGTCAGGCGGATGAGATAACTGGGGCCCATGCATAAAATCGTTCATAGACGTCCCACCGGGTGCTCCATGTGGAAAGTCAAAGTTGCCATGACCTGGATAACTGTTTCCTACAAAATGAAAACATAACTATGTAGTTATCTACTTACTGATAATTCCATACACCAGTGAGAAACATGTGACACCACAAGTAACCCCTGTTCATCAGCACATGCCATTTTTTGTAAACAGAATATCTTTTAGCATATAGAATAAATCTGTTTTAATAAATATCCTATGCCTGTATAAAATTATTTGACTTTGAACTTCAAAGGCCACCTGTGAGTTTCTCTGCCCGGGTCCCGGTTAGGCCAGTTTTACAGGAGCGTTCCAGCCCGACTTATGATGCTCTAAGGTGGGGTCACTAGACCCGTGCCCATGATACATTTGTGTGAAACTAGTCTTAATACTTCCTGAACCCTTATACTACAAAGGCATACAACCAACCTATCGGATCTTTAATTTTCTTTCTTATGAAAAATTAGATGCAGACTGGGTCTTTAAAGGGGAAGTCCAATGAGAAATATCGGAAAAGGTTTAAGAAGGCTTTACGCCAGAAAAGTGGCATAGAAAATTCTCAAAACTTTTGCAACTTTTCAGCCTTCTGCACCAGTCTCGGCTCTTTAAGGGGAAGCGGGTGTGGCTTGTTGGAAGGGGGCGTGACCACTTGGACCGACAGATTTATGCATAAATTTATGCCAGAAACTGTCGTATATTATGCCAGAAATGCATAATTTATGACAGTGTAACGGTGCACAAAGCAGTTGAGGATGTGCTTAATACATGAAGAAGCATGCGCCGGGGTGAATTATACTAAACCAGCGGCAGAAATACTGAGCTTAGTGAATTTTTCCCATTGCCTATTGTTAAAGCTATCCCACAATAGTTTTTTATATTTACAATTATTAAATACTTATATCCTTAGATATTCAAGGAATAAATGTTAGAATAGCGCCACCTGCTGTTTCTATTGAACAGGTTTTCTGTTCCATATGGTCACACCTACTAAGGCTTGCATCTGTGTGGTGGAGCAGAAAGCGAGGCAAGACTGGGCATATGAAACAATTATGCAGCTGGATACAATGGAAACAGCAAGTGGCGCTATTTTAACATTGGTCTTGGAAAATTTGGGAATAAAAACTTATTTTAATAAGTGTAAATACAAAAGATTTCTCTTTATGGCTGGATTTAACTATAAACAAGCTTTTTGTGGGACATGAACACGAGACGGCCATATTGCCTGATCTGCAGTTACCATTTAGGGATAAGCCTTACAGCAGCCATGTGGACCTCTAGAAAATTGGAGCTTTTCATTGACATCTAGGGGAGTGTTTTAGGCATGCTCTGTGACACGTGTAGAGGTCACTCCTCAGGAGGGGAGGAGGGGAGCTGTGACATATTGTCCTTGGTGGATTCTGTATGCTCTTCCTACAGGTTTCATTGTAATGCGGCCTGGAATAAGGACTGCAGGATTTTAGGCTTATTTTAAAACGTAAATGATAACATGAACAATTAAAAACACAACAAAAATAGGGAAAAAAAATCTGTTAAACATAAAATCTTGATTTAAACATTGGTCATTTTCACAAGACACATTTCCTTCAAGAGGCCACCAAATTACAAGACAGTTGTCATAAAACAAGGCAAACCAAGCTTAACTCTAATGCAACCTGCAGCTTTAGGCGGGGTTCCCACGGGACGTATTCTCAGCAGAAATCCCGAAGCATTTAGCTGCGGGTTTTGGAGTGGCTTGGCCGCATGCATTTCAGTTGCGGGCGGCTCCTCCATAGAGAGGAGCGATGCCACAACGGAAAAAAATTAAATAAAATAGACATGCTCTGGCCGGGGAATCTGTGCTGCAGCGCTGGCTAATGCCGGCTTTGCCGCAACGGATTGGCTGTCTTGTGTGGACGAGATTTTTGACAAATCTGGTCCACATGGCTGTCTGACCCCGGGATTAGCGGCTGCAGGCAGACTTGCCGCAGCGAAATTCCGCATGGAATTTCCATGGCAAATATGCCCTGTGTGAACCCAGCCTTAACTCAGATAGCTTATTAACCCCTTAGTGACGAAGCCTGTTTGCGCCTTAGTGACGGAGTCAAATTTTGGAAATCTGACATGCGTCGTTCAACGTGGCATAACTCCGTAAAGGCTTTACATATCCCAGTGATTCTGACATTGTTTTTTCGCCACATGTTGTACTTCATTTAGATTGTAAAAAGAGACCGATATAATTTGTGTATATTTATTAAAAGTACCAATATTGGAAAAATTTTGAAAAAATTGTCATTTTTTCACATTTTCAACCGTAATATCTCAAATATGTCCAAACATACTGTACCAATTTTTGATAAGATATGTATTTCCATCTGTTTACTTTATTCTGAATGCACACTTGAAAAACTTTTGTGTTTTTTTTAACCATTTAGA
Organism: Eleutherodactylus coqui; assembly: GCF_035609145.1. Taxonomy (NCBI): domain Eukaryota; kingdom Metazoa; phylum Chordata; class Amphibia; order Anura; family Eleutherodactylidae; genus Eleutherodactylus; species Eleutherodactylus coqui. The sequence continues at coordinate 167,817,431 of NC_089840.1, forward strand.
GGACGTACAAATTTAACATTACTTTTCAGCATTTTGAGGAGCACTTTGTTTTCCTGCACCAAGCCAAGTTTGCAGAGGCTCATAAGTGTCAGAATAATAGATACACCTACAAATGACCCCATTTTAAAAACTACACCCCTTAGTGTATTCACTGAGGGGTGTCATGAGTATTTTGACCCCACCAGTTCTTTTCAGGAATTAGTTCAATTTAGGGGACAAAAAATTAAATTTCATATTTTTGCAAATATGTCATTTTAAAGACATATTTTTTTCCTATAGAGCCCATGAAAATGAGGATTTACACACCAAAATGGATACCCCCGTTTCTCCCGTGTTCAGAAACATACCCATTGTGGCCCTAATCTTATGTCTGGATGCATAACGGGAGCCAAAATGAAAGGAGTAGTCGGTGTCTTTCAGAACATAAATTTTGCTTGAAGGCGTTTTAGGCCCCATAGCACTTTTGTAGAGCTCTTGAGTGGCCAAAACCAAAGAGAACCCCCACAAATGACCCCATTTTGAAAACTAGACCCCTTAACGAATTTATCTAGGGGTGTACTGACCATTTTGACCCCCCAGTTTTTGAATGAATTCAAGCCAAGCAAAAGGAAAAAATTGTGATTTTCATTTTTTTGTCAATTCTGTCATTTTAAAAACAGCTTTTTTTGTACAGCACACGCATGAATGAAGCCTTTCATCCCAAAATAGATACCCCTGTTTCTCCCGTGTTCAGAGACATACCCATTGTGGCCCTAATCTTATGTCTGGATGCACAATGGGGCCCAAAACAAAAGGAGTAGTCGGTGGCTTTAAGAACATAGATTTTCCTTGAAGGAGTTTTAGGCCCATAGCACTTTTGTAGAGCTCTTGAGCGGCCAAAATCAAAGAGAACCCCCACAAGTAACCCCATTTTGAAAACTAGACCCCTTAATGAATTTATCTAGGGGTGTACTGCCCATTTTGAGCCCACAGTTTTTGAATGAATTGAAGCAAAGCAAAAGGAAAAAATTGTGATTTTCGTTTTTTTGGCAATTCTGTCGTTTTAAAAACTGCTTTTTTGGTACAGCACACATATGAATGAAGACTTGCACCCCAAAGTGGATACCCCTGTTTGTCCCGTGTTCAGAGACATACCCATTGTGGCCCTAATCTTTTGTCTGGATGCACAACGGGGCCCAAAATGAAAGGAGTAGTCGGTGGCTTTCAGAACAGAAATTTAGCATGAAGGTGATTTAGACCCCATTGCACACTTGTAGAGCCCTTGAGCGGCCAAAACGACAGAGAACCCCCACAAATGATCCCATTTTGAAAACTAGACCCCCTAACGAATTTATCTAGGGGTGTACTGTGTATTTTTACCCTACAATTTTTGAATAAATCTAAGCAAAGCAGTAGGAAAAAAATTACAATTTTCATTTTTTTGGCAGTTGTATCAATTTAAAAACTGTTTTTTTTTGTACAGCACACATAGGGATGAAGACTTTCACCCCAAAATGGATACCCCTGTTTGTCCCGTGTTCAGAACCATACCCCTTGTGGCCCTAATCTACTTAAAGGAAGCATGGCTAGGCCTATAATGGAAGGAGCACCCGTTGGATTTTAGGGTACAACGGAATAAATTCTAGGCCCCATTGCCCACTTATAGAGTCATTGAGCGTCCAAAACTATAAAGACCCCCACAAATATCCCCATTTTAAAAACTAGACCCCTTAACGAATTCATCTAGGGGAGTACTGCGTATTTTGACCACACAGTATTTGAATAAATTTCAGCAAAGCAGAAGAAAAAAATTACAATTTTCATTTTTTTGGCAATTTTGTCAATTTAAAAACTTTTTTTTTTGTACAGTTTACATAGGAATGAAGACGTTCACCCCAAATGGATACCCCCGTTTGTCCCGTGTTCAAAAACATACCCATTGTGGCCCTAATCTACTTACAGGAAACATGGCAAGGCCTGTAATGGAGGGAACACCAGTTGGATTGCAGGGCATAACTGAATAAATTCCAGGCCCCATTGCTCATTTGTACGGAATAAAAATTGACTCCCTAAAATCCCCCCCCCCTCCTCCACGCCCTTTTCGGCGTTCCCCAAATCTTAGATAAAAGTAATAATGTGAACTGTGTAGTATTTCCAAAGACAGGTAATTATGGAGGCTGGTTGGGATGGGTACATGGGGCAATAAAACCGGGTATCCCCCCTCCTCTCATGCTTTTTGGGGGTCATTTTTTGACCTCAGTGGCGGGGATGGGGTGTAAAAAGTGGCGCTCTGTGAGTCTCCGTAAGCTTGATGAGGTGCGGCGGTCTCACACAGAAGGCGCTCAACAAGCTGCTCCTGGAACTGCAGGAAGGCGAGCGTTCCAGGGGCTTCTTGTAAATTGCGTATTACAGGTAGCGGTCTGAATAACGCCGGGCTCAGGCAGCCGTAGGTGGAATCTGCTTGTGGAGGCCCGCAGCGGATCCCATCTGTGAGCCCGGCTGTGACCCTGCGTACGGCCGCGTAATGTACTGCGTATAACTGCGTACTTACACGGGCGGTCATGCGCAGTACACTTTTTTTGTTGTTGTTTGTAGTTCCCGCACCGTCGCTTAGCGATGACACGGGTACCCACAGCCCGTATACAAGGTATACGGGCGTATGGGCAGCGGGTATATCCACGACCATGGAGCACAATGGGCTCTATGTTGCGGATATCCGCGGTAAAATAGAACCTACTGCGTTCTCTTTTCTGTGAGTGGATTACGCAATTCCAACCCGCTAATGTGAGCGGAATTGTGTAATCCAATGCGATTGATCTGCGTATTACCGCGGATCAGACGCATGCGGAATCTGTAATTCCTATCCGGTCATGTGAGACCGGCCTAAGGTAGATCGCTACCATTTTTTCACGTGACCGGGGACCGTGACTGCTCCAGGCTCTCGGTGACCGTTGGACGCTGGGAGCAAGGAGATATTAAGTTTCCTGGGCTCCCCGTCTCCTGCGCATGTGTCCGGTGTTTTGCCGGCGGTCGCATGCGCAGAATACGGGAAAGTTCACGGAAGAAGAATGCGCCGGGGTGCAAATATGGAGGCCTCCGGTAAAAAATTTTATCTCCTCTCACCGATCGCATCAGTGAGGGGAGATGAACCTTCCCCTTTTTTTTAACTTTTACGTGATCGCCATTATTCTTTGGATAACGGCGAACACGTGATCAGGAACCGCTCACCGCGGCCCTCCGTGAAATCTCCAGGCTCTCGGCTAAGTTTTGTAGCCAGGAGCAGGGAGATTTTAAAAAACCACAGCTTTTGCGCATGCGCCTGCCACATTGGTGACGGGCGCGTGCGCAGAAGCTGGGTTGAGGTCCGCGGATAAATCCGCAGGCCTTAGGTACGTCATTTCATCCTCCCTCACGGATATGATCCGTGGGGGGAGATGAAACGCAAGCTTTTTTTTAACTTTTTAAAACTTTTTTTTTACCTTTTACCCCTTTTTTTATTATTTTTTTTTTTACTTTTTGCACTTTTTTTTTTACTTTACATGATCACTGTCATCCATTGGATGACAGTGATCATGTCCCTGGTGACATCCCTCTGCTCTTGGCTACACATGGCAGCCAGGAGCAGAGCAATTTTGAATTTCCCGGGGCTCGAGCCCCTCTGTGCACGCGCCTGATGTCAATCATCGGGCGCGCATGTGCAGACGGGTATTTCGGGTCCCGGGACATCACAGAGGACCGGGGGTGAGTATCTTCACCTCCCCTCATGGATCCGATCCATGAGGGGAGGTGAAACTTTACTTTTGTTTTACTTTTTAAACTTTTTCGCGATCACCGCTATCGCAATGGATAGCGGTGATCGCGGGCCCGGGGACCGCTCACAGTGGTCCCCGGTAACACCTCCTGGTTCCCGGCTACCTTCAGGAGCCGGGAGCCAGGAGATTTTAAATTTGCCGGGGACACCCGGGCTTCTGCGCGTGCGCGTGACGTCGTTAAGGGGTTAATCAGTAGCTGCACATGGATATAACGGCACGCCCATTCTTACAAGGCATTCCTACAAACGGATGTACAGTTATACTGAATGGTTGCAGGTGCTGAGCACTAACCATCTGCAGTGGGAGCTGGCTGAATATACATCCAGACTCCTGCATGGCCAGTATTGTAGATAACTCTAATCCTGACACCTTAACCCCTTAGGTGTTTTGGTCATTATTGACCATGGAACCTAAGAGGTTAGACAGAGGGAAGTGGCTCCCTTTGTCACCTTATTGGCAGCCAGAACACATATGCGCGTAGTCCATATCTTGCCATGGTAGTCAGGGGCGTCACAAACTGGATGCCTTTTGGAGGTTTAAAATAATAGTGTATAGAAAAAAAAGATGAGCAAAAAAAAGCTGAAACCTTTTCTTCCATAAAAAGTATTTTCATTGATAAACATGTTAAATAAATGAATACGGCATCACTGCAATCACCACAACTGCAAATGACATATTTAAATCACATGGTGAATAATAAAAAGAAAAAAAAAAAAATCAAGAGTGCAATTGCTTTTTTCCTCACCTCCCTCCAAATTAAAAATGAGACCCCCCCCCCCCCCAAAAAAAAAACACCACACCACCACACCCACATATAGCTAAATTGACTAAAAAATAAAAGCATTCTGAGTGTTGGAATACAAAAACATCAAACTCCTTTTTCCATGATATGTTCTTGATGTAAAACATGTAACGTGGTAAAACAAAATACTATCTACATTCGGTATTGCTGTACTAGCACCAACACATAGAAGACAGATAATGGTATTCACGTCACGCCAGCGGAACGCACAATACTTAACAAACCATGTTGGAATTTCTCTTTATTTCCCTTTCCTGCAGAAACACTAAATAAACGTTAATCACCAAGTTTTATGTCCCCTAAATAGTATCCCTGAACAATACATGTCGCCCCACAATACAAAAGTCCCCCCCAGCCACGGCAATGAAACAAGAAAAAATGGCCCTCTGACTGCAGCAATACAAAAACAAGAACATTCCTGTGGTTCGAATAGTCCTGATGGGGTGGAAGAGAACTACTGGACTGCAGATGAAAGCTTCCAACCAGCGAGGAGGCATTCAACACATGGGATTTATGTATTTTTCCCCATGAAATATGAAGTTTTGATTCATCCCTGCAGACCACCTTCCATCGCTTCACACCAGTGGCAGAGCTTCTGGTCCGAGTCACAGATATGCAGGAAAAATCCCAGATGAAATAGCTCAGCATATTACACGGTTTCGTCCAGAAAAATGCTGGATAGCTAGATGGACCCCATTATGGTTAATGGGGTCCATTTGGTTCTGCCATAAGATTGATCCATTTGGCCAGTGGCTTCAGTCTTCCTGCTCCGATAATGAAGTAGGAAAATGGGAGCCATAGCACAACTGTAAATATGGCCATAGTGAAAGTTCTGACGCTCACATGCCTATTGTAGGCGTTTTCAGTGGGGGGGCAGGGAGTAGCATGAGCACTTGGTCAGTGGCTACTCAGCTTCATATTCAGCATATTGCAATGCAAAGTGTGTTCTCACAATTATAGCCAGCAGTAACTTCTGAAGCAACTCATACTACAGTAGCTCTTCTGTGAGATCAGACCAGACGGGCTAAATGTCATTTCCCACATGCATCAGTGAGCTTTGCACACCCATGACCCTTAGGCCTCCTACACGCGACCATATGCATTTTTACTCTGGCCGATCACAGCTAAAATAGTATGAATGAAGAATTACCACAATCAAGTCCCTAGCTTTAAAGGGGTTGTCCCGCGCCAAAACGGCTTTTTTTTTTTTTTTTCAATAGACCCCCCGCGCGAGACAAACACAAGGGATGGGTTAAAAAAAAAAAAAGTTTAGTACTTACCCGAATCCCCGCTCTGCGGCGACTTCTTACTTACCTTACCAAGATGGCCACCGGGATCTTCACCCACGATGCACCGCGGGTCTTCTCCCATGGTGCACCGTGGGCTCTGTGCGGTCCATTGCCGATTCCAGCCTCCTGATTGGCTGGAATCGGCACATGTGACGGGGCAGAGCTACGAGGACCAGCTCTCCGGCACGAGCGGCCCCATTCACCAGGGAGAAGACCGGACTCGGGAGATTAGATGCTGAAATTAGACGGCACCATGGAGACGGGGACGCTAGCAACGGAGCAGGTAAGTGAATAACTTCTGTATGGCTCATATTTAATGCACGATGTATATTACAAAGTGCATTAATATGGCCATACAGAAGTGCTTACCCCCACTTGCTTTCTCGGGACAACCCCTTTAACCACGTTTTCTCGTTCGTTCACATACGCAGCTGTGGCATATTGGCGAAAAAAATATGCTTCTGCACAGAAATCCCTCAGTCAGCAGGAATCCTTGGAATGACTGCAAATGCTTAAATAGAGCCAGCTGTAGTCTTTTCTGAGCATTGGATGCAGCTAAACTTCCCCCCTCCCTTTTTCAGCTCCCAGAGAAGCCTATGAGAGCCTCCAGCGTATCTCGGAAAAGGTAGGGCTATACCTATTTTCTGACACTGCGTTCAGAATTGGTCACCGTTTTTTGTTTGCCGATACCCCATTATTCCCAGCGTGATTTTTTTTACGCGGTCGTGTGAATAAGGTCTTATAACAGTTCATCGATTGACCTTTCTTGGGCCACTTTTGTTAGATTACTGCTTATCAAGAACACCCCACAAGACTTGCCATTTGGAAAATGCTCTGACCCAGTCGTCTAGTCATCACAATTTGGCCCTTGTCCAATTTGCCTTTTTCTTGTCCATTTTTCCTTCTGCCAGCACCTTAGCTTCAAGAACTGACTGATCTCTTAGGCTGGCTTCACACTACGGCTTGTGAATCCAGAGCTGGTTCCGTCATCTATGCATAAAAGTGCTAAAATGTAAATGGGCTGCACCTAGGTATGAAAAGAGGAGGTGCTTGCGGAGGGCTGCTGGTCCCACTTCCTAGTACAGAAGGTATTCATAGCACACCCTTCGCTTGATGTGGCGTTTTATTATGATGTGCAATTAACAAGACACTTATAATTGAGGTTTTCGTCTCGGTTGACCTCTTTCTGTTCACTGCACAGTAGTGGCGGTTGCCGGTATGGAAAAAAGCACCTATAGTGCTCAGGTTGTGCCAGATGCCAGCTTAGTCCCTACTGAACCACTACATAAGCGCTCAGGTTGTGCCAGATGCCAGCTTAGTCCCTACCGGACCACTTCATAATCGCTCAGGTTGTGCCATATGCCAGCTTAGTCCCTACCAGACCACTACATAAGCACTCAGGTAGTGCCAGACACCAGCTTATCCCCTACCGGACCACTACATAAGCGCTCAGGTAGTGCTATATAAGGGTCTTGTTGATGGCACATAATGATAAAACTTCACATCAAGCAAAGAAGAGTTTGCTGTGACTACGTTCTGTACTGGACTTCGCGGACAGAACCGTAGGAGTGAATATGTGAGATTGAGACCTCTTTGGTCTCTTATAGTTTGTCTCTGTCAATTTTATACATTGGATAGAGAAGTGTTGAGGACGATCCTTTTCTAGCCAATATAAAAGCTTGCAAGGGGCGGAGGTCTCCATCATGCATATTCACCCCTATGGTTCCGTCCTGGTTTCTGTCCCTATGCAGGTTTCTTACTGCCTAATATATCCCACTCCTTGACAAATTGCAAGAAGATAATGAATGTTATTCGTCCATTGGTGTGTTTAACGGTATGGCTGATCGCTGCACATTCTACGTGATGGATCGGTACAATGAGCCATTTTAACAAGATCTGTTTGAATCATCTGTATGAAATAAAAAGCCTGAGAACCTTAAGGCTTTACCTTGTCCAACATATTCGTTAGCGTTACCGCCGCCTGGTGGAGGGGGCAGTGATGGGTACGGTGAAGGGCCAGGCCCTAATGCAGCAATCATTTCCATGACGTTGGGCATGATCATCTGACTGGGACTCATGGTCTTAAATCTCTTCGAGGGCATCCCATCCGGATCATCCTTGATGTGAATCTCTGATTTAATAGGTACCGGCCTCCAGCTGCAAGTTGGGTCTATGGTGACTTCTTCAAATTCAGAACTGCAGAATGAGAAAACAACATTATTATATCGGAGCAACCTGAAGAGTGTCAAGTATTGTGAAATGCTATTGAATGCAGACATACATACTTTATCATCGGTAGTGCTGTATGCCATTTCATCAAGGTCTTCTTTAAAGGGGTATTCCCACGATAAGCAATTATGTCATATCCACTGTAAATATGCCATAAATGCTTAAAGGGGGTTGCTGTAATAAGACCATATGCCCCATTATCTACAATACAGGATCTGCTGATATAATTACACATTCAGTATGAAACTAGATGGGATAAAATGGTGATCATGGGCGGAGGGCATTTTACAGGGCTTCCTGTCTGTAATCCTAACAGCAGTTGTTGTTTTCCAGCCTCAAATGGCTTCTATTTGCAAGAAACAATAGGTTATGTCAAGCAAGTTAGACTTCAAAAGGCATAAATGCATTCAGTCAATCTTCATTGTATATGCTCTGATATCCTTGAAAATGAAGATCTCATAACTACCTTGTCTGCCTCATTAATAGAAATATAAAATGACGCAGAGCATTCTGCCCGACTGTACTTACTTCTGTATTGCATTCAAGATACCCCACATGTACTGATCTACTTCAAGGCCTTCTAAGAGAGCGGTTTTACTGGAACAGACAAGAAATAAAATATTATAGGAAGTGCTAAAAACCAACAGAAAATTCTCAAATAAGCTGGTACAGAGTTGTAATGCGTTCTACCCATTAGGCTTCATTTGCACTGCGCATTCCAGATATACACTATTTATATTTGCTTTAGGAGATTCTGCCTAACTGTGGGCAAAACATCCAACTGCCTGCAATACAGTTAGCTACGACTGCCATGGACTACATGTCGTAGGCCCCAGTGAGGCAGATCTGCTGCTGTACAGATAGTGCAGGGTTCCAATTGGGTGTGTTCACTTTGTCATGGCAGGTGGGCTCACTAAGCCTGAACAAAATATGTGCCAACAAGCTCAAGTATTAATCAATCTAGCAGGATTATTATGTAACATTATGCCAGTCTGTATATTCCTTGCTATGAGCGTTATAAAGCTGCTTACTTGCATACAGGACATCGCCACGTTCCTCGCTCGCAGTTCAGCTGAAGATAGGATTCTAGGTCGAAGCACTGGAAACAGAGCAGCAGGGTTAATTTACAATCTGGGACAAGCTCGGGTGTAAGGGCCAAACAAAAGGAAGTGTGAGTGGAAGCGGTGACTTGTCAGGTGTTCTTACCTGTACATGTTTGCAGTCATGTCCCCTCGCTGGTAGCTGGATCCGCCTGAACGTTATTGGGCATTTCAAAGAGACTTTGATGGCCGTCTGCTCTACTCCATCCTCCCCATTCAGAGCGGCATTTCCAGACGAGGCGGCCACACTGCTGAAATTTCTTTTTACTGAACAAGCAAACATAAGTCATGTATTAATAAAAAGTGCGTAGCAAACAGGTCCATAAATGTCCCGTTTAGTACAGTTCATCATCTGGATTTGTTTCTGTTGGGAACACAAATACTATGGCATTACATCATACTGTAGGAGTGATCAAACCACCACATATTCTTGTCCGTTTTAAAAAGTTTTTTTTATATTAAACAAACAAAAAGGCAATAAAAGTAAAACCAAACAAAACCCTTTTTTAACCATATTTCTATAATGAAAAAAACTAAATGGTATCGCTACATCCATAGAAGTCCGATCCATCAAAGTAACGCATTATGCCGCACGGTGAACGTAGTCAAAGAAAAAAATAACACTGTCACACTTTTTTTTTTTCACCCCCTCTCCGAGAAAAATTGAATTAGAAGCAAAGAAAAAGTTATAGGTATTCCAAAATGATACCAAAAGGAAAATATGAGAGTCCTGCAAAAAACAAGCCCTCGCACAACCAGTTTGACAAAAAAATAAAAGTTATGTCTGCCAGGAAATATTTTTTTTTCCAAAATATATATTTATATAAATAATAGTAGCACAGCAAACAAAACCTGTAAGTTTTGTATTGTTGTAATTGCACCGAATAAAGTTGTGTCATTTTAGCGACAGGGTATACACTGTAGAAACAAGACCTCCCAAAGATGGAGGAATTTTTTTTTTTGCCCATTTCATTCTACTTAGAATGTTTTAAAGGTTTTTCCAGTACATATTATGGTAAATTACACAGTAACATAGAAAAATACAACTTGTCCTGCAAAAAGAAGCCCTCAGACAGCGACATTGATGATTGATACATAAGAGTTATGATTTTTTAAAAGTGGGGAGAAAAACTGAAAGAAAAAAGGGTCAGAGTCCTTAAGGGGGTTTTTTTTTGACACTCGTGCACATCAAACTTTAGCTCATAGCAGGTGTAGATTTCACTTTCTAGCACATGGATAGCCCAAGATGCAATAAATTTATTAAGAGCCATGCACCTCTTAATACATTTGGCACATCTTAGTGTAATATATTTGGAGTTGGACAAGGATATAAAGAGTAAATATTCTCCAAAATGTTAATTACTTACTTTTGGTAATACAATGTTCAGCTGGGAGCAACCTCTTCTTCAACAAACCCTGCAGGACTGAACGTACTGAAGGCCGATGAACTAACTGCAGCACAAATAAGTGGGACTGTATGGAAGATAATAAAAAGTCAGTATATACCAGATTAGCAACAAGCTAACTTAAAAATAACACCCCTCTTTATTTTGGAGTTATCCCGCTGACCTATTAGAAAACATGAAAGTAATAAGATGATACCCATTTTGCTCTTCTCCCGTATCTACGGCTCCCTTTTCAACAGTGACCTCTCCCTTCTCCTGGTTAAACTTGATAGACATACTGACAAGAGAAAGTAAAGCCAAGGGGAAGGTTTCCATTAGACTAAATGTCTATAAATATTGAGGTCTGCCCATACCACCATGGGAAGATGATAATGTTCTCAAACTAAAATCTCTAGAAGCCTTTACTTGCAAAAAAAAATGGTTATTGTTTAACTATCAAGTTTATATGACCAAGATGTCCTTAAAAGGATTGTCAAAGAGTAGAAAAATGGCTGCTTTCTTCCAGAAACAGTGCCACACCTGTTCACAGCTTTAGTCTGGTATTGCAGCTGAGCTACATTGATGAATATGGCTTGGCTGCGATGCCACACAAAACCGGTGAGAGTTCTGGTCCTGCTTTTAGAAGAAACCTTTTTAGGTCCTCTATGAGACCTGTCCCATGTCCAGTATCCATTTCTTTCAGTGTTTACAACTAGGACATGCTTTGCACTCCTAATTTTAAGATATGCAGAAAAGCTTTTCCTATACATATCATAAAAGCAGTTAGATTTTTATATAGTTTGAAAACACATAACATTATAGTCAAGAAGTTGTATAAGGAAGCCACAGAATTAAATATCCCTCCACATTCACCAATGTGAAGATATGCCACCATGACAAAGTGTAGGAACACTTTGAATCTCGAGCGCAGAGGGGCACTAGCTTTCAGCCCGGACACCAACTACCGTTGTACTTTATTTCATTCCATAGAAGAGACGATCTGTTTCCTTGGTAACAAGCAGAAAACAACCTGAGGGCAGAGGAATCTACATCTGACATGTAATAAGTTAGTGTCCTTTAATCACTGCATGTGGCTGAGGATCATCTTCCCTCATTGCCATCCTCTATTGCTGTTCCACCTGTTGGAGTGTGCTTCAGAAGAGGCTGCTTTTCCTTGGGGATTAAGGCTGAATTGCAGAGGATCTTTCTCTTCTGGGATTTATATACTAGTGTCTGTGTGTATTTATGCGAGACACCACCCAGTGTCTCACGCGCGGTGGGTTTTATTGCTCTATTCCCGTTGAATTTTATTTCACTATAATGTGAGTGCGGCTAATTACATTTTTCTTCTATTCTTTGCTGCAGAGAAGAATGGCAGAATATCCCCAAATCCAGATGTGCAAACCTTGTGGCATCATACCCAAGTAGACTGGAATCGCTGCTAGGGGGGCTTCAACTAAGTACTGAGTACAGGGTGTGAATACTTATGTCAATACAAAATGTTATTTATAAATTAAAAACTAACAGAAACGTCTAACATATTGTTTCCACTTTGTCATTATGGGGTACTGCGTGCACTCTGATATTGCTTACAAGATTACACTTTATAGATCTGATGTTATACTTCTGATACATTACGCCCCTTTGTATAATCACATTTTGCCTTTTCCGAATGCCGTTGATTGTTTGCACCCGCCCACATATCAGTAAGGGCCATTTTACAAAACTCATTTTGAACCAACTAATGATCGCCGATTAGCAGTATCAGTGCTCGTTTAAAGAGCCTTCACACAGGCTGATGCAGACTGTAAGGAAGATGTAGGATTGTTAATACAATCGTTTAATCCCCATAAACGTTCATCACTGTTGGCAGCACACCCTTGTTTTAACCACTGAAGCTAAAGAACATATATGTACGCCCTTTCCTGGCGAGGTTTTCTATGAAGCAGGCCCGGAAGCGGAGTCTGCTCCATACACGGTGGGTGCTGGCTGTCTGACAGTTGACAGCCGCTTTCAAAAACTGTACTCAATGTCCACATCGATTGCAGCTGTAAACCCTTTAAAAGCTGTCAATTTTGACAGCAACTTTTAAAAGCCCCAATCAGAGTTTCAAGGGTCTAGAATATCCCCCCACGATGAGGTCATGAGGTTCCATTTAGTTGTCATGGCAGCCCAGGGTCTTCTGAAGGCCTCAGGGCTGCCATGTATTTCTGCCTGTGGGCCATGGGCCTGTGGTCTGCCTTAATAGAATGCTAGTATAAATACCATATAATGTAATATTGAAGTATTGCGGAATATTGTATAAGCAACCGCGAGTTCAAGTCCCACCATGGCGAGTGGAAAAAAAAAGTTAAATTAAGTGAAAAAAAAATTCTATTATTGTAAAAAAAATAAATGATATGCAACGCTTAAAAAAAAACACAAACAAACAAAAAAAAACCAAACACTATTCCCATATTCAAAACATTGGAAAAAAACAGCACGCTCCCTCTGTGAACCCTTTTCTTGCTGCAATCTACATAGAATGCAGCAGGGAAGGGGTTAACAGCGGGGGTTGCTGTCCCAATGCACCGGTGACAGCCGGCTCCCTCTGCCGGATAGCGCGGGATCTCTTCTGATCCTGGTGCGTTAAAGGGGTTGTCCCGCGCCGAAACGGGTTTTTTTTTTTTTAACCCCCCCCCCCCTGTTCGGCGCGAGACAACCCCGATGCAGGGGTTAAAAAAACAAACCGGGTAGTACTTACCCGAATCCTGGCGGTCCGGCGTCTTCATACTCACCTGCTGAAGATGGCCGCCGGGATCCTTTCTCTCTGTGGACCGCAGGGCTTCTGTGCGGTCCATTGCCGATTCCAGCCTCCTGATTGGCTGGAATCGGCACGTGACGGGGCGGAGCTACACGGAGGCGGCATTCTGCACGAGCGGCCCCATTGAAGACAGCAGAAGACCCGGACTGCGCAAGCGCGGCTAATTTGGCCATTAGAGGCCGAAAATTAGTCGGCACCATGGGAACGAGGACGCTAGCAACGGAGCAGGTAAGTATAAAACTTTTGATAACTTCTGTATGGCTCAATTAATGCACAATGTACATTACAAAGTGCATTAATATGGCCATACAGAAGTGTATAGACCCACTTGTTGCCGCGGGACAACCCCTTTAAGTACCCCCTCTGCCATGAAGTACATTTATGTCCTGTGGCAGGAAGGGATTAAACCGCTAAGATAAGTCATCAATATAAACAACTGGATAAGCCTGTTCATTATCTACTTTTTGGTTTTTCAAGTCTTTAGAATCACCTTAGCTGAAAGCAAATGCACCATATCATCTAGTACAAGGATGGAACAGATGATCAACATCAATCTTTGGGTCTGAAGATAGAATACTTACACAACAACAGGCAGTGACGGTAATTTGGATGGTATTACGGCCTGGCTGGCAAACGTGTTTGAGGTGTAAAGGTTTATGGGACGTCTTATTGTCACCCCGCTCAATGGTAAGAGGAGTGGCATTGACGCTGACTTGTACAGAAGCAGGCCAGTTGGTGTTCATCTGTCTGTCTTCATGATGGTAGCACTTAAACTGCAACTCCAAGTCAGACCTATTTAAGGCAAAAGTAAATATATGCATCATCAAATTTACATTCAACATCTAAACTAGATTTTAGAAAACATACTGGCGGATAAAGAATAAAAACGTGATGTTCAAATATTGCCCAAAATATGGTAGAGAAAATGCATTATGTAAAGGGTTGCTTCATGCTCGTAAGAAGCATTAGAGACAATTCATGAAGCTTTACCTCCACATGAGGGTCTGATGGACGGTCGGCCGCAAGTGGAACACATGGTTGCTGACAGCTAGGTTGTGCTCCAATCGGAAAGGTTCTAATACTACTCCATCCCGAACAGGAAATGTTAGACGAAGCTCGTCTGTGTGGCTGGCTGAGATCGAAGAAGGAGAGAAAGCATGAACTTTCCCTTTTGCATCTGCAGTGTGACAATGTAAAGAGTGTTAAGCAAGGCTTGGAGTACCAGAAGTCCTAAATCTCCTCAAAAGGTCAAGTCATTAAGTCAATACAAGTTCCAACAATCCCAAGAATAACAAAACACCTGTGACTCCTCTGTGGCCACTTGGAAGCCTTCCCCATCTATATAAAGAGCAATTAAAAAAGCAACTTATAGAATAACCTCCTATGCAACTTCTCTCTATATGTACAGAGATGCTGTTTCCAACCGGTTCTTCATAAATGAAGTAACAAAGCCATTGTAGGCCTAATAATTACACTAAAAGCAAGACCATAACTATTCTACATGCTTAAAGCATGACTGGTGCTGTGCAAATTACATGAAGAATTGGTCTAATAGTGAACATTCTCACTCACTTGGTGGTGGAGGTAAGGAGCTCATGTTTGGCTTAATGTCCGGAGGGAATGGAGGCTTGACATCTTGACTGGGGGACAGGTAGGGTGGGATAGTACTGCCAGGAGTCATAGGTGGTGTGGGGTTTCCGGGAACAGGTGAGTGAGGGTAATTACCAACAGGACCCGGCCTGGAAGGCTGCAAAAACATGATGAAAGGTCAGTTAACGTCACACAGCATTATTAAATAATTCATGAACATTTGTACCTGAAGCATCCAGCACACCCTCCCTGTAGTTAAAGAAATTTCAGAGACATTGTCACCATGTTTTTGCAGCCCTCTGAGAGCACCATAAGGTAATGTCTGTAACAGTGATATATCTGCTGCAGGGATCTGTGCAGGAGTTTTGGAGAAACTTGCATTTTATTAGTAGCAGCCAGACACAGAACTAGTCCTGCATATTCATGAGCAGAGGACTGGCCACACCCACCCCGCCTTCCAGCCAATATATGGCAGCTCTCTATGCACAGCAATAGGCAGACCACGGTCAATCATTGGCTGGAAGGCGGGGTGGGGGGCTGGAGCTAGCCTGCAGCTCATGTATATCAGGGACTACTTTCAGTAATTCTTTCTGCATGTGCTGCTATTTATAAATGTAAGTTTCTCAAAAGCTCCTGCACAGATCCCCAGCAGACATATCCCTGTAATCTATGTAACTGCCACCTCATGCTGCTATCAGTGAGGGGGGCAAAAACATGGTGACAGTCTCTATCTCCATCACCAACAGCATTTGCCATCCAGCTTCACCTGCTTCTGAACTGAAAATGTGACTATGATTCTGGTGCCAGATATAATCACCGCAAAGATGCAGGAAAACCATTTCTTTAGCAACTCTACAGAAGAGAACAATTCAAGGACTTATTAATTGGTGTTGTTATCCCTCTTTAATGATTCAATTAATTAAACAAGTCAAACTGATAATACAGGAGCTTTTACATTGCAGCGTTCCTAAATACAGGCCAAGCAGCCGGCACTGCAACTCCTCATAGAGATTGAACTGCCAAGCCCAGCTGTCGGCCGCAATCAGTACTATCACCGCCTGATATGTAATAGCACCCCAAGGCCGCCTTCACATGGGCGAGTGCGATAACGGGGTGTGAATGACAGCCCGATATCGATCTCACCAATGTGATTTCCCTGCGGATGTGAGGCGTTTTTATATCAAAACCGCCTGATATTACTTTTGGGAAGTAGCAATGCTCCGCCAGACCTACTGAAAACAATTGGAGATGTGATGCGAAGGCACGCACAAAGATGGGACATGCCATGATTTTCAAAAGATTGGGGTTCATATTCGTGCATTTCACAACGCACGAATCTCACACGATTTTCATGCCCGTGTGAAGCTGGCATAAGGCTAGTTTCACACGGCTGAGCACTTGGCCCGATGTTACGCTTGTGCGATGTACCGGAAAATGTGAAGCATTTGTGTGTCAAAAACACCTCCCATCACTTCGATGAGGCTGTGATCCTCCGACATGGCTTTTCAGCTGCAGCCAAGGATCAGCAACTGTTTCCCATTGTTTTCAATGGGGAACCTTGCATTGCGTACGTCCTGGCCACCATTGAAAACAATAGTCAATGCATTCGGAGTTAACTCCCAAAGACAGGACATGCCTCAATTTTTTCTCGCACCGCATCGTGGGGAAATAAAAATAAAAAAAAATAATAATAATAGCTCATATACATGACCCTATTCAAAAGAATGGGGTTCATATTTGTGAGATTTGTGCGTCTTGCAACGCACAAACCTCACGCGATTTTCACAGTCGCGTTACTACTTTTATCCCTATAATGTCCACATATTCTACAAATATTGTATCCAGTTTAACCATTTGAAACCACAATAAATTAGTTTACAAAGAAATTAAGAAATAAAAAAGACTAAAAATATATATTTTTAGAATTGTTATCACTATTATATTTCATCTGAGTACTAGTTAAAAATAAGCAGTTACTATAATCTCATTAACACATTCATATATAATACAGCAAATACAAACTGGATGAGAGACAAAAGAATTATAGTACTAAAGGGGTTGTCCAGTTGTAAACTAGTAATGGTCTATCCTTAGGTCAAGTCATCAATAAGTAGATTGGCAGAGGTCTGTCATCAAGGATCCCCATCGATCAGCTGTTCGCCGGGCCTGAGAACTCATGCAGAGAGCTGATTTTGGCAAGAAGCAGACAGCTTGATTATATTACAGTGGCCAGGCTTGGTATTGCAGGCCAAGTTCCTAATGGAAGTAAATGGGAACTTGGCCTGCAAAACCAAGCCTGGCCAGTGCAGTAAGAACAGAGCTGTCCGCTTCCTACTGAAATCAGCTCAGTGCACAAGTGTTCTGGCCTCAGCAAACATCTGTTTGAAATGGGGGGCGGCTGGGCAACTCAATGGATGACTAAGGATAGGGCATAAATAGTTTACAACTGGACAACCACTTTGCTGTTGATATAACATGTTGGGTTACTGTCAGTATCTGGTTTTATGAGTTTGTGACATCTAAAGGAAGGAAAGCTGGTAGCTCATTTATACTGTGTGGAGATGCGAGTGGCAGGCCAAAGCAATGGTAGCTACATTTCTAAACAAAAAGAAAAGGATGATTACAGTAAGTACAGTATATTCATTTTATTTAACCCAGAATTAACATCAGTATCTAAAAAAAGTGTGAGTAAATGTTTTGACATGTTTCATTGAAGGGTAGAAGGGGCCAACTGTTACTAGTGTCCTTTGTGTAATGATCACCAGAGAACTATGGCGATTGGGGGAGCTTGTGGCAGCTCTAGCCTTCCATACATCAGATTAGTGAAAACAAAAATATATATGGTGCATGCTACAAATGGGGGCAAGGGGGAGTTTCGGAAAGTTTAACAACCCCAATAGATGAGTGCCACAGCTCGCATGTTTTAACCTGATGGTGAAATATTTACGCTGCCTGAGCAAATGTGTTATAGATCAGAATTGTTATACGTGGGTGCTGTATACTCATCCTTGTGTATGTTGTGACAATTCAGTCACAGTTGGCAGTCACACTGACAAACTACAAATGTAATTAAACATTCAGAATGCATAATACTACACTGGCCTTCATCACAATTTCTCTTGTGCAGATTTAGTAACATAACTCATTGACGCTACCCTCCCAATCTGATCAAATTTGATGATTTGGTATGAATTTACACTCACCCCGTTCATACTGCCTTGGCTATAGCTAGTGTAGCCGCTCCCAGAAAAGTTGTTATTTTGTCCATTAAACTGCTCTGGCTATTAAAAAAAATAATAATGAATTAAAAAATGTTAAAAAATAAAAAGCGACTGAAAATATGAGGAAAAAAAAAGCAGCTTGAGAAAGGTCAATGATATAATAAATGATCTGCTGAAAAGCAGCAACAGACGCTCAAAGAGGTTCTCCAGCGAAAGCCTATTGGGCTCTATACTTTTCTAGAGATGGTTATAATAATACCAGCAGTCCAAAAGGAGCAGCAACCTAAGCAAACAACATTACTAATAGTACTCGCTCTAGTATGTTAGTTATTAGAGTTGAGCGAACGGACTCTTCCGAGCTTGATGCTCGTTCGAGTATTAGCATAAGCATGGAGCATCACGTCGTGTTTGACCCCGCCCCAGTTTTGGCCCCTCCCCACTGTGACATGTAGAGAGACAGAGAGAGGAAAAAAAAGCTCGGCAACCGGTGGGTCCCATACAAAAATGCTCAAGTCTTACAGCTCTCGAATTTTACGAAAAAAAACTTGACTCGCATAACGAGGACCCGAGCATTTGGGTACTCGCCCATCTCTATTAGTTATGCTTCACCGTTGTGGCCAATAATGTGCTTTATGTTCTTGTCTGTTACCATCTGACTATTACATGCAGACTTGACAATGGCCGAGAACAGACGTGAACTTCACACATCCTCACAGATGAATGACATAGCATTAGGGCCATATGATAAAGTGTCAGGTATGATACCGCACGCCAACACGTTACCTGAATTGGCATAAAACATGACGTGTTAAATCGTGGAGATTCTCAAATTCGGAAGCATTTGTGCAGGAATGAATGTGGCTGTTTGTTAATCAGTAAAGTTAAGGTGATTAAAAGTAAAGTCTGACAAAACAACCCCTCATGGAAGCAGTCCGGCGTCTCCAACTCCTGGCAATCAGGGTGTTTGGTGAAGCAGCATCTGGCTAGATTTTTCTCCAGCAGAGTAAATGGCTGCAATTCAATAATTGGGGATCCGTGTAATTCAGCATAAGCCCAAGCTGGGGCAAGATGGGGATGTGTCAGAGTATAAACCCCGATGGCCATTTTCTAGTGTTAGCAGGTCTGCATAACTGAATTTCTTGAACATATTGCAAGCAACATCATTGTGCAAAAAAAAAAAATTAAATAAACAGATTTAAAAAAGCAAAAAACATACGATCACAGCAAGAAAGGCGGCACCAATGTTGGCGAACAAACAAGAAACTAGAAGAGCTCCATACCAAATCTGAGATGATATCTGAAGAAACTGCACAAAACTATTCACCTTGTAATACTGCCCCATGCTGACAGTGGGCGGAGGGTATTGTCCAGCATTCTGTTGTCCGGTCATTCTTTGACCCGGGTAGTTTGGAGAGGTCATAGGTCTGGCAGGATTGGGGCTTGGGTATTGCCCAGGCTGATTAGGAAACTGACTGCTTGGTCCATATTGCTGGCTACCATAATTGGGCTATAAGGAGGAGAAACAAAAATAAATAAATAAATAAATAAAAATCAACAATTCCTCTGGAGACATGACACAAATTTGGAAAATTATATTTAACCCCTTAGCGACGGCCCCATAGTGTTTTTATGTCCTGCCATCGCAGGACGAGTATGGAGGGAGATAGCGCTGCCAACTCCCTCAATACCGCGTGGGTGTCAGCTGTTTATTACAGCTGACACCTGCGGGCAACAGCCCCGACACGCTGCGCGGCCGACTGGGGCTGTTAGCCTTTTAAATGCCGCTGTCAATTCTGACAGCGGCATTAAAATCCCCAAACACGTCCGCCCCCCGGTGAGATCGGGGGAGCCATGCGGGTGTCATGGCAGCCGGGGGCCTTTTGAAAGGCCCCAGGGCTGTATTGGCAGCATGCGTATCAAGCCATCCCCGTGGGGTGGCCTAATAGACTGCCTGTCAGAATGCAGTATGATGTAATGCTGTAGCATTACATCATACTGCATAAGCGATCTAAGTATTGCAAGTTGTGGTCCCCCCTGGAAAGTGTAAAAATAAAGGCAATAAAGTTTTAGTAATTATTAAAAAAAACCCTTTTGCCATATTTACAATAATAAAAATCTAAATTATAAAGCAAAAATCTATATTTAGTATCGCTGCGTCCGTAAAAGTCTGATCTATCAAAGTAACACATTATTTACCCCGCACTGTGAACGTTGTCCGAAAAAATAAAAACCGCCAGAAATGCACTTTTTTGGTCATCCAGTCTTCAATAAAAAAATGTTAAAAAAAAAAGTGATCAAAAAGTCGTATATAATTAAAAATGGTACCAACGTAAACGACAGGACGTACCGCACAAAATGAGCCCGCATATAACTACGTCGGTGGAAAAATAAAAAGCTATTGTGCGCAGAAGATGACAGCAGAAAATAATAAAAAATACAAGTAGTACAGCAAAAAAAAAAAAAAACTATATAAGTTTGGTATAGTAGTAATCATACTGACCCATAGAATAAGGTTGTCATATCATGTCATTTTTGTTGCAGTTTGTGCACCGTAGAAACAGGATGCACCGAAAAATAGCGAAATATCATTTTTTTCCATTTCTCTCCACTTAAGAATTTTTTAAAGTTTCTCAGTATATTATATGGTATATTAAATAGCACCATTGAAAAATTCAACTTGTCCCGCAAAAAACAAGCCCTCATACAGCTAGATCAATGAATACATTTTTAAAAAGGAGGAGGAAAAATTCAAAAATGGGAAAAAACAAAGAAGGTCGGTTACTAATGGGTTAAAACTACAAATTGGGGAAGGAGATGGAGCTAGATAATTAACCCCCCCAGCAGTTTAGGACAAGCTCCATTTCTTCTGCAGGGAAGGGACATTACAGTGTAGGACACATCTAGAGCTCGGTCTACTTTAAACAGCTGCAGCTCCAGTTCTGTCAGATGTTTTTGGTGACATGTTAAAGCCAAGATCCTTCATAGCCCTTATAGAACCGAAGTTACAGCCGTTTAAAGTGGAGGCGGGAATACTAAATTTACAGCTGTCATTTTTTAGTGTGTGCAGAGGAAAGGGAGACCAGCAGCAGCAGAGAAGATCTGTGATTCTGATGTATATCTCCCTGTTCCAGGAAGGGGTGACATGAATTTTTGTGTATATGTTATCACCCACCCATCAATCAGAAAGTCTGTTTGCTTTCTGATTGTCCCATATGGGTTTTTTCCTGGAAATGTAGTGAAATAATGAGAACTTGTTCATCTAATTATTCCTCTACACCATTTAACCATGCAGATGCTACAGTCACCATGGCATCTAAATTTAAAAAAAAACCAAATAAATTGCAAACTTTTTCCCCTTACACACGGCTTTATATATTGAAAAGAATTAAGAAAAAAAAATAAAAAACCCTACACATAATTGGTAGCACCACATGTATAGCAATCCGTACTATAAAATGTTACATTATTTATCAAGCATGGAAAATTCTATTTAAAAAAATCCAATATAGCAGTTTTCTGATCATCTCGCTTCCCCAAAACAGGAAGAAAGAATATATTTTTTTTTAAATCGTATACACCTCAAAAATAGTATAAATTAAAAAAAAAGTTAGCCCACAAAAAAAAACAAAAAAAAAAAAACAAAAACAGGCCTGATGCAGCTCTTTCAACTGAGAAATAAAAATCTGGTCCTGGAATGTGGCAGCACACAAAAAGTATATTGGAAAAGAAAGAAAATTGCATTTATATTGGTCAAAAGTAGCAAAACATTATAAAGCTCTAAAAATTTGGTGTCATAATCAGAATAACTCATAGGATAGAGGCAAGATAATAGGAGGAAGAGGGGATAGACATCACAAAAAACACTGCTGCCAGCAAAAATATAAAAATTAATAAACTTTTTTTTCAATACATTATGTCTAACCGAAATTGGTTCCTATAAAAACTAGAACTCGTTCTGCAAAATAAAAGGTGTCATACAGCTATATTGACAAAAAATAAAACAGGTATGACCTGTTGAGCACAAGAGGGGAAACTTTTACTTTCTCTTAAGGGGTTAAAAATGAACTTAAGGCAACTGAGTTTTGCATCAAATACATTTACACAAGGCAGAGATTTAAAATCTACAAGAAAAAAAAGTTAAACTCGGGAACGTTTTTCCAATTTTAATGTGACTGTTCGGGGTTAAAGAATATGCACACTTTAATTTTGTTTACCCTAAAAAGTACAGAATAAGCGATTCTAAGCATTTTTGCAATATGTTTTACCAGCCTATTTTGTATATTTTTCTTAGAAAAACCCTAATCAACTATGCAGCTCGGAGAAGATAGTGCTGCAAACTCAGTCTTCAGCTAGCTAACTGCATAGCTTTAAGGTATTTTCCAGGCAGCGTTGGCCGTCAGTGCCGGGCTACATCGGGGTCGGAGTGGAAGCTAGCACTTGTAATTGGAGGTGAAGCTCTCATTGATCCAGAAAAGGAGGATGAAAAGGCAGCACTTTCTAGTCTTCAGAACAAACAGATGCACTTTATTACATATCAAAACTAGCAGGTGAAAAAAACACAGGGCACGGTACCCCATTTATTTCACTTTGTGTCGGAGCGGGCTTGGAATACTGAAATCCTCCACTTCCTCCTTGTAAGAGAGATAAGGAGCAAAAATAACCTGAATGTCTTACCCAAAACAGAAAACGACAAGGTGCTAGCTAGTCAAGTTCTGGAAAGCATTGGCATTGATTAACCCCTTTATAACCAACGACATAACACTACATCATAAATCAGAGGTAGGGGGTGGGGACTTGGGAACAGACAGCCGCCTGCAATCTGCGACAGCACCTAAGGGGGCCCCTTTAACACCCCATTGTCACTTCCCCAGGCAACACAATTGTGGGTTACCAATAGGTTGCCATGGAAGACTAGGGCCTACTGAAGGCTTGCAGGTCTGCAATATGTTTCAGCCTATCAAAGAGAAGAATGTTACCTATTATATAAATCACAATTTTGGGTTAAACATTTTTCTAAGAATTTTTGGTGATTTTTTACACGGTTGTGGTCACAAAACACATATTTACTAAATTAAAAAAAAAACCTTCAATCCTGCATTCTCACTGAGCTCAGAGTCTAATACTCCCTGATCTGTAGAGAAAGCCTTGCACTGACATCACAGGCAGGATTACACTGAGAGGTGACACCTATATACAGATAACACAGGACCCACCCCACTATCATCATGACTCTTGAAATGTGGGATGAAAAAAAAAAATCTCAGTTCTGCAAGGGGTTAAAAAGCTGGCAGTCTTGGCCGAGGGAGAACAATGAAGGAGGGGGTAACTTGAGTTGTAATAGTCGGCTCCACTATACACGTAACATGGCAGATGCTATATGTGAAGGACAGGTCTGCAGCTCCGTTAATATCTGCCACGTATCAAAGTGAACACTTTACCTTCTGGTACCAATTATAGGAGATTTTGGAAAAGAGAAGGAGATTATGGGGCAGACCCCACCAAAGTGCAAAATCTGAAACAATTGTCACAAACAGCAAGCAGAACTAAAAAAAAGTCAGCTGATTTACCACCAGTCTCCGGCAGTCATCATCCACTCTAGTTCCATATTGTAAGTTACAGTATACAGCGCTCCTGCTTATCCCACGCACGGCTTGATTTGCTCACCTCTCCTGGGTAAGGCCTTTTAATGCCCTGCATAGGCAGTGACTGAGGCCGGGGTCCAGGGTAACTTTGCTGGGGCATCCTTTGACCGTGAGCTCCAAAAGGGTTCATGCCAGGCCGAGGCTGATTCATCCCCATTGGAGGGCCACTCATATTAGAAGGGGCCATATTGGGACCCATTCCAGCTGGGTTCATATTCCCCGACATAGCAGAGGGGACTCGTGCGCCCGGCTGATTCATGAATTGACTGTTGTAGGCCTGGGCTGGACCCATCTGGAAAGAGGAACACACCTTCAACAAAAGAAAGAAAAAAAAAAACAAAAGAGTAAAATGCGACATGCATTTCTGAAAAGGATGAGGATTAAGGCAGGAAAGCACACAAGGTACGGGGAGGATATATAGATGTCGCATTTTTGTGTAGCACATACAAACGAGTCACCTCAATAAGATGAGTGTTTCTGGATCACCCCACTGTGTGGCACGATTCTAAACATCCATTGTGAAAGAAAGTCTCCAAGAACATATTGATAAGTTAACTGATTTTTTGCGAGATCTGTGCACAAGATAGGGAAGACTAGATGTGAGCACTGCTGAATACAAGGACTGTAAAAGCTGACTGGCCAACTCTGGCTTGTGCATTATGGGGGCTCCAGACAAAGCAAGCACATTACATGTCAATGTCCAATCCTTTGGTCCCCCTGCAGATAAGTGGCCAGAGCTTTACCTACATTCCTTGCAGAAAAGACATGAACACTTGGCCATATCGAGCGCTCGCATCCAGGAAGATGGAGAAATAGCGGCTGGCTGAACAAACCGCGCCACAGAACAGATTGTACTAGCAGAAAATTACATTTGTTCTTAACTAACCCTGTAGATTTCTGATACAAGATGGAAAGGGATTAAAAGGGAGAGACCGATGGTATTACTACAGCAGGTGTCCACGTAATGTTTTTAATAAAGAATCGGTCAATGTCAAACAACAAGAAAACAAAAAGAAGTTCTTGTTGTTTGACCGGTTCTTTATTAAAAACCTTGCATAGACACATACTAAATGGCAATGTGGACACATGGTGTAGTAATACTGAGACCGGTATCCTGGCACTTTCTGTGGAGGGTATTGGCGGTAAAGAGTGTGGCGCCACACTAACTGCACATTAATACGGTGACAAATGTAGACAATAACAAGCAACAGAGATAAAAACTACAACGTGGACTCACCGGGCCGTACTGGTTCATGTCCTTGTTCTGCGTCTCCTGCAGTGCTGCCACTGTAGCTGTTGCCGTGGCAGTAGCTGTAGCAGCTGCAGCAGCCACAGCTGCTGCTGCAGCCGCTGCTGCAGGCTGGGTGAAGTCCGCAGGCGGTCGCGTGTGAGGCGGGATGCCCATTCCAGAAGGATTATTGGGTCCACCAGGATAGCTGTTAAACAAGTAGTAATTAGCAGAATGTACATATGCTTCATAAAAACTCATGCCATCTTCATCTATACACCGACGACACTTCTAAGATGCCATGCGATGCAGAACAGCTCAGCAGAGGTAAAGAATATATTGATTATTGTAAATGCAGGCAAACATCACATAGCCATAGTGACATTCAGGTGGTCTTACTCACCTCCCTGCAAATCCACCACCCCCAGGGTAGTTGGGACGCCCATACATGCCTTGCTGCATATATGGTTGATTGGATGCTCCCTTTGTCGAAAACTGCTGCTGTTGTCCAGCAAACTGTGGGGAATTCATGCCAGCACTATTGCTGTTCATACCAGATGCCATGGAGTTGGCAGATGGGTTTAATGGATTATTTGCATTAACCATTGGGTTTCCAAGTACCTAAAAGAAACCACAGAGAATAAATATGATGAAAAGTGTCATTATGCTGGGATAATAGGGAATTGCCTCTTTGGCGGAAGAGTTGTGCCTGAAATTAAACATCCTCCACCTTCTCTGTTAGACCAAAGGCAAAATAAAAACTGCCGGAAGGGGTGGCTTGCACTTTGGATGGTGAAACAGAAAAGGGATTGTTGACGGCAAGAGAGGTGCAATCTTAAAACCATTCTTGCCGTCAATACCAGCTGAAAGGGTGACGGACCCCAATAAAGTCAGTAGGACGATATTTAGGCATGAGAGTGGGATTTCAGGTTGTAGGACTGATGTACGTGGATGCAGGAATGGCCACAAAACGCTGGCATATGTTCGTGTTAGTAGCAAAAACAAGCAACACAAGACCACTTGCCTGGCTCTGAGAAGTGTTGGTTACACCCCAGACTGTAGTGACCACCGACAGAGAACCAGGGGGCTGACTTGTATTCTGCTGCCACGGGACGGAGTCGTAAGGGAAAGATCCATCGCTGACAGAGAGAACAGCAAGGGGAAGTTAACACAATAACCGTTCCACTGATGGTTTAGAATTATTAGACATTGGGTGATTTTTAAAGAGAATCTGTCACTATGTTCAAGAAGTCCGACCTGCAGACATCATGTTATAGAGCCGGAGGAGCCAAGCAGACTGATATGGTCCTATTGTATTTCACCACCTGAAGTAGTGATAGAGACAAGATTGACAGGCCGGTGACGCCCCCCCGTTCCTGATTGGCTGCAGAGCTGGCTCCCGTGCAGGTCCTTGCAGTCAACTAACCTTCTCCCGGTCTCCCTGCTCTGTAACTCGGTGCTGCGCTGCTTCTCGGGTCCCGGCCCCGATTTCACCTCCCCGCTGCTACTGTCAATGTCCCTTGCTCCCCGCTGTGCGTCTCTTTTTTCCCAGTAACCTCCCCGCTGCTGCTGTCACTATCCCTGCCTCCCCACTGTCTATCACTATCCCTGCCTCCCCGCAGTCTGTCTCCCTTTTCCCAGCCCTCACCTCACCTCCCTGCTGAATCGCTTGCTACCCGCTCTTCTGCTCTCCGTCTCCATGCCTGCTACTTTCATTTGTCAGGCAATCTGCCTTCTCCCTTCTCTGCTCCGCCGCTGTGCAGTTCCTCAGCGCCAACTCACAGCAGTGCTGACAAATGATTTTTTTCCTGCAGCGCTGCTAGGAGGCCGCCGGCGAGGACACTCAGTATTGGAGATGGAGAGCGGCAAAGCGGGTAGCTGACATATTGCAAGTCCTAGCAGCGTGGGGATTGAACTTTGGCTTGGATGGAGGGTTAGGGTGAGGGTTTGTTTAAGTGTTATGGTCAAATAATTAGCTGTAAATGCTTCCATTTTGGACCATTTACAGCTAATAATGTAAGCCTAACACTTAAACAAACCCTCACCCTAACCCTCCACCCAAGGCAAAACTCACTCCCCACGCTGCTAGGACCTTCCTTCATGCAGCCAATCTGGACATTTGAGGGCGTACCCTAGCCCTAAACTGTCACTTTAGGTCTCCGCCTATTAATCTGGTGTTGACAAGGTACAATAATACCGACTGATATATAGTTTATGGGGAAAGATTCAGTAGAACTTGCATCCCATTTCTTTCAATCCCTACGCTCTCTATACTGAAGTGTCCAGAGGATTGTCCTACTTCATGCAGGACAGCCTTCTATACATGACTGTACACACAGAGATGGCTGTTGCTCACCGATAGTTCCGCCCACTAGACTCCAAACCATAGAAAGAACAGGAATTTTAAAAAATTAAATACAAGTCCTACTGAATCTTTTCCCACAGAACTATGTGTCAATCTGCTGCGCTCCTCCTGTTTTGTAACATGCTGTCTATAGATCACACAGTTTACAACATGACAGGTGCTCTTTAACCCCTTAAAGACCAGGGTGTTTAAAAGGACAAGACATCTTTTAGCTGTATTAAGCTATTCACACAACAGCGTACAATGTTTGAAGGGGACTTTTCTATTGCTTTAAGTCGCAACAACATTTGTGACTCTCCCTGGCCAAGGATGCACACCGCACTCAGCAATTTACCTTTTCTCTAAATATTACGTGTCGAGGACTTTTCTCGTGCCAAAGAACTCGGCCCTTTCTCAGTGCATGAATTGCATCCTGATAAAAATCAACCATTGCCTAACAAGTATACCATAAACATCTGAAAGATATCTGCAGAGGGTTAAATAAGATGGCAGCATGCATGCCCCTGTATGTATATAACAACTAATACACCTGGACAGTATAACATACAGCAATCTACACACAGTCTGCAAGTTCTGTGCTCATGGGGGGTTAGGCCTCATGTCCACTGGACAATTATAATAAAAAAATCCGCGCGGGTGTCCCGCATGCGTTTTCCGCAGCCATAAGGATGCATTTGACACCCGCAGGTAAGTAAATACCTGCGGATGTCCTTTTTCCCTGCCGCGCAGATCGCATGTGCGGGAAATCACCCGCAGCATGCTCCACTTTCTGCGGAGCTCCCGCAGGCTTCCATAGAAGCCGTCCGTATCCGCGGCACACCCGCAGCTGAATTTCTGCTCTCCGGCGCGTGCCGAAGAAAGAAGATCCAGCCGCGATGGAGGGAAGATCCGCTGCGTCTGGACAGGTAAGAAAAATCAATTTTCAGGCCTCCTGTCTGCGGGAAAGGAGGGACCCGCTGTGGGATTCTGCATGGAGAATCCGCGCGGGTCCGAATTTCCTAGTGGACATTAGGCCTTAAACTACTTCTACATCAAGAGGGTATTCAGGCCATTACACAAACCGGGATGTGTAACAGGAGAGAAATTCCGTACATATTTAGCTTTACGAGGCTCAACCAATTAGTGTTAACCTGCTGAGAAGTGGAGAACCTCTTGAATGCATGCTTACCCATGGGACAGGGATGGTTTCATAGAAGTCAAAGAATTCATGGGGGGCTGCATGGGGAGTTTCCCTGGGGGGTCGTTCTGCCTGTTCTTTTGGTGGCGCAGGAGCAGCAGCCTTCCCAGTTCTTCACACCACGAGGAAAGGAGGGCTGGAAAAGTAGAAAAGGAATAAATGCTACAATTTATACAAATTAAATAAAATTGCAAACTTTAAAGTGACTATTCTGACTTATTCAAACGTTATCTGAAAAGGCTCACCAGCTTCAACTCGAGTCTCTCCAATCCCTGCTGTGTCCAGCCTTGTCGGCCGCTCTGGCTCTCCTCTGTAACATAATGTTTATAGGCTGCAGCAGCCTGTGTATGGGATATGCCAAAGTCATAGCTCAGCGATCAAGTGCTGAGCTTGGTCACTGGCTGCAGCAGCCTGTACATAAGCTGCTGCAGTCTGTAAACAGGAGGAATCCAGGAGTGGCCAGCAGGGCTGGACATAGCAGGGAGTGGGGAGAGCCAAGTACAAACTGGTTTGCTATTTTAAGAGATGCAGAGCCTTTTCAGATGACATTTGAATAAGTCAGATAACAGCTTTAAAATGCATCATAAAGTTAGGAGATATAGGTCTAAACGCTTGAAATTAAAGAGACAAAATCAACAGTGCAGGAGGAAAGACTACTGAAAAAGAGTAGGATTATTTCTGCACTCTTGAATTCTCGAACCGCTGCGTTTTACTTGATCAAAAATTGAATTTCATGAATATCAGCTTCACAGAGAATAGAAAAGTGGAGTTTGTACACAAATCATCGCTTCAATGTAAGAAACATCAGGAATCTGTGATACATAAGGTTTCATTTATGGACTTCTGTCGTTCAGAGAAATGAAAGATGGGATTTAAAAAAAAAACAAAAAAAAAACTATTAATGAACTGACTAATCTGTACCTAGAATTAAAGCTATCCGTGTTATTGTAATGATCAATAAATGAGGGGGAAGGGCATGTGTGCTGAGGCTCAGCCTGATACATGTGGGCCTGACACATACAGACAAAAAACAGACGGCGAGCACCACCAAAGCAGACGCTGTGGAGCAACGCACACGCCTCCATCGTGTCACACTCACTGTCTTCCCCTGCAGGCTGAGAGACAGCAGCGTAGCATACAAAGTAACAATGATGTATTCCAACACAAGGGGAGTGGTTAGCATTGCTACAGATGGCAACCCCCACAGCCCGCAATACAGTAATGCTTAGAAGCAATGGATGCATGCTCTCAAATGTAAACCCAAATGAGGTTTTCCTCTTGAGAATTGGATATGAATGTTGTACCGCACACAAACCTTACTATTGATCATGACAGGCTTAGGGGACAGAGTCTACTCAGCAGCTGCTGAATAATACCAAAGCAGCTATCCGCTATTACACTGTACTAACAGGAATCACCACTAGATGGCGGAGGTGCCTTAATTCACTGGCTCAGAGAGGAGGTTCAGATTGATGAAAGGCTTATATACTTGGCTGACAATAGCTTCATCTATCAGATTATCCCACCTCCATGCCACTCATTGACTTCCCTGCAGTTTATTTATGAATGGTAATATTGCATAGTCTTTTACATTACTGTCATACAAAAAAAGGTCTTTGTTTGATGGCCCCACCAACCACAGAACGCGCCCCAAGGAACCGCAAGAGCAACAAATGAACAAGCGAGGCGAGCCTGGAAGCAGCTGATTTAATAAAGGTTCACACAGGAATTACAGGGTGGAACCAGATTAGAAATCCGTACAAAAACCCACAATGAAATCAGCTTGTCTTTGCAGATTTTATTATTTTGATGCGAAATGTAGCTGCAGATTTCAGTCACTGCATTGCAATCAATGAAATCCGCTGTGAAGTCTGAGACATTTCCACTACAGATCAGGCTGTGAATGTTACAATCCGCAACAGACCCAGAATCTGCCAATGGTTTCCCTTATGTGTAAATGGGATGCTGCAACCGAAATTACTCATTAAGTACGTGATCTGCGAATCCTCTCTAATGTGTAATAATCTTCAGAAAACTAGCAAAGCAATAGAGATAAATTCACACAGGATGTAAAAACATGTTAAATAATAGTCAACGAAGCAGCAACATAATCCCCGTGGGTACCATTGTATCTTGTCTCCACCACAAGTATGGGAGGAGACCTAGTAGTGATGGGCTGTATCCGCCCAGTGTACGCCCACAAGCTGCTGATTGGCTGGCGGATACAATGTCCTAGGAGCGTGGAATGAGTTTTGCCTTGGATGGAGGGTTAGTTTCACTGTTAGGCTTACATTATTAGCTGTACATGCTTCCATGTGAGAGTGGGGCTGCATAGAGCATAGAAGCAGTTACAGCTAATAATGTAAGACTTAGGGCTAATGTACACAACTGGATTTCCGCCACATGAAATCCGTGGCGTTACACCGCAGCTATTAGGTTCTATTGAACCTAATAGCTCAATGTTCACGATGCAGAATTCCACCATAGAATTCCGCAGCGTGAAATAACCCGCAGCATGTCCTATTTGCCGCGGGAATACGCACGTCCGGCTTCCATTGTAGTCAAAGTTGCTGTAGCACAGCACGGCCGTGGGTATGAGCCCTAACAGTCAAACTAACCCTAACCTTCCATCCCAGCCCAAACTGTAGCCTCAAACCCCCCCTCCCTCGCCAAGCTATTACCAGGGCCACGGATCTTTATCCAGCCGTGCAGATGTGCAGCTGGAGGACACAAGCAGCTATGGTTTCAGCAGCACTGGAGGACGACGGCAGCACTGATCACTGTGCCCATGTCACTGTGGCAATGCAGACTGATAGCGCAGGAGCCATGAGCAAAGAAGGGAGACAGGGAAGGGGGGTGAGTGGCAGGACCCGGGAAGCCAAACACGGCAGCATGACTGCAAGGAGCTGGAGACCGAACATGATTGTAGGCGTGAGGGGACAGAGGAGGACCCGAGGACAAGCCACACCGGCGGGGTCACTCACCGTAGTTACAGCAGCCCACCACAAGGCACAGCAGTGGAGGGGTGAGTGCAGCCATTCAATAACTGGGGGTGTCACCTGGCTGTCAAGCAGCCTAACACTTGTCTCCACCTATACTTGTGGTGGAGACAAGACACAACAGTACCATCCCCATTTACATGTGGATCTGCCACGAATTTATTTGCATATTTAACCCTGTTCATCAAAAGGGGGTAAATCCACGGCGAATCCAAAGCATAAATCGGCACGCTGATAATTAAGAATCTGTGCTGTCAGTTTTTATGCAGCATGTGGATGACATCTCATGAAATCTCATCCACTTTGCTGCTTCTACAATACAACAGGAAATGCACAGTGTATTTGCCTAATGTGAACATATCCGTATATATAGTGAACAAACAGGTCAGGGGTCAATACACAATGTAGCACTATTAGAATACAAATCATGACGTTTGTCAGGGAGAGGTATCACATCGGAGCTCTCTGGTGGGTCTGCAGAGGTCTTGGGTACAACGCCAGCATCGGAAACTGAAAGCTCTACACCGCTTTCCCTTAAGTTTAGATTCAAGATGGCAAAGAAGCACCACCAAAAAAGAAATGCAGCGCCGTCACTGACCATCAGGTCTGCTGTGGCGACAGCGCAGTGCCGTCACTGAGCATCAGGTCTGCTGTGGCGACAGCGCAGTGCCGTCACTGAGCATCAGGTCTGCTGTGGCGACAGCGCAGTGCCGTCACTGAGCATCAGGTCTGCTGTGGCGACAGCGCAGTGCCGTCACTGAGCATCAGGTCTGCTGTGGCGACAGCGCAGTGCCGTCACTGAGCATCAGGTCTGCTGTGGCGACAGCGCAGTGCCGTCACTGAGCATCAGGTCTGCTGTGGCGACAGCGCGGTGCCGTCACTGAGCATCAGGTCTGCTGTGGCGACAGCGCAGTGCCGTCACTGAC
This sequence comes from Eleutherodactylus coqui, assembly GCF_035609145.1. NCBI lineage: Eukaryota > Metazoa > Chordata > Amphibia > Anura > Eleutherodactylidae > Eleutherodactylus > Eleutherodactylus coqui. Next base: position 167,849,978 of record NC_089840.1, read on the forward strand.
CATCAGGTCTGCTGTGGCGACAGCGCAGTGCCGTCACTGACCATCAAGCCTGCTGTGGCGACAGCGCAGTGCCGTCACTGACCATCAAGCCTGCTGTGGCGACAGCGCAGTGCCGTCACTGACCATCAGGTCTGCTGTGGCGACAGCGCAGTGCCGTCACTGACCATCAGGTCTGCTGTGGCGACAGCGCAGTGCCGTCACTGACCATCAGGTCTGCTGTGGCGACAGCGCAGTGCCGTCACTGACCATCAGGTCTGCTATGGCGACAGCGCAGTACCGTCACTGACCATCAGGTCTGCTATCGCAACAGGCAGCTTCTTCAACTCTTCCAAATATCAGGACATTGCATCCGATTCCACATGTGAACGAAGACCAGGAATCATGGTGTCCACTAATACGATACTGCAAGGCAGAGAGAACACTCCAGACTCAGGGAACAGCGTGTTTACATGGGGCAGATTTGAGGCAGACTCTCCGCATGTTGGATTTAGTAAAAGAGTTGTAGTGCAGATTCCACCTCTTCAAATAAGGGGGTGAATTCTGCACTGCAGATCCATGTGAACACTGCTTACGGATATGCTCACGTTAGATCTTCCGAAGCAGCAAAATCAGCACCAATCACTGAGGAGGTCAGTGCAGAGATAATGACCCCCGGCCACTGCGCTACATTCACAAAGATGATTGTTCAGTGCAATAAGGCCCTATAAAATATATACAGGTGTGATTTACCTGAGGGATGGATATAGGAGGCAAACTCTGAAGCTAGTTGTTAAGTAGGAGAATCAGAGCAATGTCAGAAAATATTTTATTAAAAGAGAATTGGGACAAACTTCAGGCAGATGTGGCTGATAAATCAGCAGTCAACTTGGGCTACTGCTACACGGCTGTGATTTGTTGCACAATGATGGAGATGTCGCCCAGCATGCATCGTCTAAGTGTAAGTGGTCACAAGGCAGCCAAACTTGTTCAGATTCCTTGTGATTGCAGTAACAGGACGACATACACCTCCTTACATGCAGTGCAGGTAGGGCAATACGGCATTCTGTATGTTACGTGTGTCATAGCTAAAGTCCCCATGTAGCCAGTCAGAAACACACCTGGGGTAAATAATATAAGGGTGGACTGGATGGTCATTTTCTGCCATCAATCTTCAATGTTTAATACTTTCCCCATTTGTCATTATTAGAGATGAGCGAGTATACTCGCTAAAGGCAATTACTCGATCGAGCATTGCCCTTAGCGAGTACCTGCCCGTTCGGAAGAAAAGATTCGGCTGCCGGCAGCAGGCGGGGAGCGGCGGGGGAAAGCGGGGAGATCTCTCTCCCCCTCACTCCCCCTGCTCACCGCCGCAACTCACCTGTCACCCGCGCCGGCAGCCGAACCTTTTTTCCAAGCGGGGAGATACTCACTAAGGACAATGCTCGCTCGAGCAATTGTCCTTAGCGAGTATGCTCGCTTATCTCTAATCATTATTAATGAAACTTCTGTCCCTCCTTTAAAGCGACCCTCCACCCCTGGACAAACAAAGATGGCCGCACTGCTGTGCATAAGAAACTACAAGACTGTTCATGTGAGCAGCATTGACTAGTCAAAGCAGGTGTAGTGTCTTAGACTAGTGGTGCGCACAGTGGGCATAAGGTAGTCAGAGAAGTGGTGCGGCCATCTCTGTATGTCCAGGCCAGGGGTGCTTTAAATATTTGTTAAAAACTGCAGTAGATCCAGAATCAGCATTAGAGTAGTATGTCAGGAATGAGTTAAAGCGGTTTAGTACAAGAGGAGGGGGTGCACTTCCACGTCTCCCCTCCCCCTCCAGACGCTGCCTGCGTACACCAAAGCCTCCAGCTGGGTGGATGGATGTGAGGGGCTCAGACTCCTCTACACCATATGGCTCATTAACTTGCACTGTTGCTACACGAAACCGAACCTTTCCTTACAGGACGACCAGAAATAGAGGTGACATGGGCAAAGTAGACCCTTACTGGAGGCCGAAGCTCCCCATCAGGACGCTGGATGATGTCACAGCGACGAGACGCACGCACTTTAACTGATTGCAGTCTAGGATAATGTGATGCCATGTAACCTATCTGGAGTAATACAGTAAGAACAGATGCCGCTGCGCCAACCCGCACCCTTAATTATTCATTTATTAAGCACAAAATATACACAATTCCACCAGTAGGGACCGCGGCTCTGTCTGCTCTAACGGCCGATGGACGACACTTTACTAGCAGGATCCAGGTATGTCCAACATGGAGATACAAGTCGATGCTGATCTGCCCGGCGGCCGCCATCACTGCTGTGGCTACAAGAGATCTGTGTGTCCCTCTCTTCAGTGGCCACGCCGCATGGCCGCCCTCGCCTGAACATAGAGATCATGCAACTCCACGATAGAACTTGGTCAGATACTGAGAAAGGACAAGGGTTCCTTTCAGGCCGGGCCCACATGAGCGCATTGCTTAATATGCAAGCACAAAACGCAGCATGTTCTGTTTTGCCGCATATTACACGCGAGAGCCCATTGTTCTTTATGGGCACATAACCAACGCTGCCCACATATGCAAGCATTGTTGCGAAGAGACAGCGCAGGAAAGTTAACAAAAAAACCCCAAAAACTACACTGCACATGACAGCGTGCGTGAGTGTCGCCATCATGTGCAGTACAGTAAATAGGCAGGCTCCACAGCGGTAGAGCACAACGGGACTCACAGAGTTTTATGAACATGGTTGTGCGAGCCCGGCCTTACACGGGACGGATTGTTGGACACTTAAGCACCCAATACCCAAAATATTATTGCACCTGGTGTCTCACAAAGCAAACCAGCAGGAATTCATAGATGGACGACGGATGATTATTCGTTTTTTTATGCCTGCATTAGGCCTCTTTCACACGGGCGAAAGCGATATCACATCTGTGTTCTGTGCAATATCGCTGCATTTTCTTGTGGCAATATCACGATTTTGTAGCACTCTTGCCAGGATTTTGGGGGCAGGGGGAGCTTGAAAGCTCTACTCCAAAAAATAAGGCCTAACTGCCTTTTAAGAAAAAAAAAAAAAAAGAATACATCACCTAAGAGGCGCTGTCAGCTCCTGTCGCGCTTCTCTGCATCTCCAGCACACTTGATTGTAGTTTTTAGGCAGCGCTTCTTGATTTGGAGGTTCAAAATTCCTGCCTCCAGGAAGCGCTGGTTGTGATTGGTTCAATATGATGGCGGTGTTTGGTTCTCAAGCACCGCGGCTCAGCCAACCACAGCCAGGGCTTCTTGGAGGCACGGATTTTGAATCTCTAAACCAGGAAGCGTTGCCTGAAAACTACAAGGCAGTGTGCTGGAGCTGCAGAGAAGTGTGGCGGAGCTGACAGCGCCTCTTAGGTGACTTATGCTTTTTTTTTTTTACATGCAGCTAGGGCTTATTTTAGTGGAAACAGCAGGATTTCCTACTGTAAAAGTTACATCACACTCCCTATGGACCCTTCCTGGTTTTTATGCAAACGTGGGGTAAAATACATTGCAAATTGCAGAAACATAGCGTGCCGCGATTTTGTATTCTCGCAATGTATCAGCCTACAAAACATTGCTAATGAGAAAGAACCCATTGGAAAGCATGGGCTTCACATACATGCCACTTGCAGTGCTATCGCATCGCAAGAAAATAGTGCGATTTTGTCACCCATGTGAAACCGTCCATATCAAAACAACGAACGGATTATCATTCGTTGTTTGATCGTAGCCCATGTTTACACTGAACGGTTATCGCAGTTTCGCACAATCCACCGGTTACCTGAATGATAATCACTGCATGTAAAAAGGCCCAAAATGGTAAAACAATTTAATAGTTGAAAAAGGAAATACTCTATTCAATGCTAAACACAAGATGAGAGTAGTAACAATGGTCGTGGGGGGTGGTCTGCCATCTGCTTGCATTACACTGGCATCCAGGGAGTTAATACCTGCGCCCAGTTGACAGCTGGATCAATTAGGTCATGAAACAAAGGAAGACAGGAAATTGTCCCAGGTGACAGCAGAGTGCCTCAGACGGCTCCTCTAAACTGGCTGGCAGACGATTGAATTGATTGTTAGATCGGTATATGGCAACAGAAATAGCATCCACCTACAGAGGGAAGGAGATGGGGGGCGAGGGGCAGCTGCTGCTCATTGTGCACTTGTGTCCTCTGCAGCAAAGAAATACCATAATACAATTCAAGAAAAGGGAAATCTACAAACTTTCTGTAGACTTCAGAAGTTCATGAAGGGGACACATAGAAAAGCAGCTTGGCTGGTCAAAGTAAGAACACAGACAAAATATAATGCACAAAAGTGCTAAGAAGTGCTCCATCAGTACAGTCATTACTTCCCCCTCTGATCTAGATCCCCAGATGAGGAAACCAAGTACTGGTGACTTCCCACATAAGGAAACAGAACTGGGGCATCGGTGCTGGCGACATTTCTGGAGGTCAAATGCTATTTGGTAAATACAAGAAATCTAACAATACGAGTTCTGAAGGCTCCAAACATGAAGAAAATCAACCTGCTAAATATTATCATTGGACAGAAGAAGTTCAACTCATACATGTGTCACTTGTAGCCTCCTCAGGCGGAGCAGAGGCCACGTTATAGGACAATGACTCCCCCGTCCTACAGCTGACAGCGGTACGTGCGCCGGTGATAGAAGCCATTATCATTACTTATTTACATGGCGCCAACATTTTCTACAGCACTACACAATCAGAGCCAACAAGCTTCTGTCACCTACACCGCGGAGCAGAGGGGTACTCATTGTAATCAATACATTGTGGCTGAGGTTTCAGGGGGTCTTGCAGAAGGAGCTTCACACAATGTGACAGCTGGAGGAGCTGCTAGTGGGGGTTCAATTAACTACTAGAATGCCAGAGAAAACTGTGCAAACATCCCCGAGATCGTCCTCATCTTGTTCTGAATCATTAGGATGAATAATTTATTTTATGCGCAGCTGTTAACTTGTGGTGTTTCAAAGACAGCAAGCGAAAGAGAGGAAACAGGATGTGCAGCGCTCCGCGTTATATTGTGCCAAGTGTCACAATGTACCAACTGGGCCATACCGCTCCGACGGGCTAACTGGGCCATACCGCTCCGACGGGCTAACTGGGCCATACCGCTCCGACGGGCTAACTGGGCCATACCGCTCCGACGGGCTAACTGGGCCATACCGCTCCGACGGGCTAACTGGGCCATACCGCTCCGACGGGCTAACTGGGCCATACCGCTCCGACGGGCTAACTGGGCCATACCGCTCCGACGGGCTAACTGGGCCATACCGCTCCGACGGACTAACTGGGCCATACCGCTCCGACGGACTAACTGGGCCATACCGCTCCGACGGACTAACTGGGCCATACCGCTCCGACGGACTAACTGGGCCATACCGCTCCGACGGACTAACTGGGCCATACCGCTCCGACGGACTAACTGGGCCATACCGCTCCGACGGACTAACTGGGCCATACCGCTCCGACGGACTAACTGGGCCATACCGCTCCGACGGACTAACTGGGCCATACCGCTCCGACGGACTAACTGGGCCATACCGCTCCGACGGACTAACTGGGCCATACCGCTCCGACGGACTAACTGGGCCATACCGCTCCGACGGACTAACTGGGCCATACCGCTCCGACGGACTAACTGGGCCATACCGCTCCGACGGACTAACTGGGCCATACCGCTCCGACGGACTAACTGGGCCATACCGCTCCGACGGACTAACTGGGCCATACCGCTCCGACGGACTAACTGGGCCATACCGCTCCGACGGACTAACTGGGCCATACCGCTCCGACGGACTAACTGGGCCATACCGCTCCGACGGACTAACTGGGCCATACCGCTCCGACGGACTAACTGGGCCATACCGCTCCGACGGACTAACTGGGCCATACCGCTCCGACGGACTAACTGGGCCATACCGCTCCGACGGACTAACTGGGCCATACCGCTCCGACGGACTAACTGGGCCATACCGCTCCGACGGACTAACTGGGCCATACCGCTCCGACGGACTAACTGGGCCATACCGCTCCGACGGACTAACTGGGCCATACCGCTCCGACGGACTAACTGGGCCATACCGCTCCGACGGACTAACTGGGCCATACCGCTCCGACGGACTAACTGGGCCATACCGCTCCGACGGACTAACTGGGCCATACCGCTCCGACGGACTAACTGGGCCATACCGCTCCGACGGACTAACTGGGCCATACCGCTCCGACGGACTAACTGGGCCATACCGCTCCGACGGACTAACTGGGCCATACCGCTCCGACGGACTAACTGGGCCATACCGCTCCGACGGACTAACTGGGCCATACCGCTCCGACGGACTAACTGGGCCATACCGCTCCGACGGACTAACTGGGCCATACCGCTCCGACGGACTAACTGGGCCATACCGCTCCGACGGACTAACTGGGCCATACCGCTCCGACGGACTAACTGGGCCATACCGCTCCAACGTAGCGTAACATCACAGGTTATTCCTAGGAAACAGACTTGTAACTGCCAAAAAGAACCTTTTTATTTCTGGGTATGTCAGGGGTTGGCAGACTAGATGGGTAGAACAAATTGTGGCTGCCCTCTTTATTATAAAGTCTGCAAACAAAAATCTAAAGCCATCTTGTCAAGTTCACCTTCACACAATACAATACTAGAAAGTTGCTGAATTCAGACGACCAAAAAACTTTAGCTCCAGTTCCTCAGGCGTTCTTGGCAATTCATTAAGGGTTCTACACAGATCCTGTTCCCATTAAACACAGTTAACGCCTCAGTTACTACTATAGCGGGTCAATTTTTATTTCCATCCTTTATGTCAGGTTATCTGTAAATCACGTCCATCTGATATAATTCCTATAACCACAATGAAGTTGCTGGTTGGTTAATGCTTTGGCACTATGGAACCAAAAAAGAAGCCGTGCAAAACCGAAAAACATGGAGGGAGCTCGCCTTTAGGGTCACCGAGGGGCGTGAACGGCTAAACAGTTAACACCACCACACTTTTTAATCGTACGGTAGGGTTTCCTGTATGTCTACAAACAAAGACTGGGCATTTACAGTGAACTCCCCATACCTGCACTATAGTGGACCTGCAGGGTTTACTATGTAATGTTCCTATTGCCCAAGTTGTGAGCCCGTTGCGTTTTTGGCTCAGTGTGCTTCTTTAAACCAAGTGGTGTAAAGCAGGAGGGGGTCGTGGAGGTTTGAAAGAGGCTATGTTGGGTCATCCCCATGGGTAGAAAAGAACAGGACGAATTACGCTACTTGTCTTTGGGAGTGCTTCTGCCATGGAGAGCTGCAAGTGTACAAGCCTGCAGAAATAGCCTTGTGCGGCCTCAGCGCGGTTCAGAGGCTAAAGAATTCCAGTAACCGGGAGTTACTTTCTTCCATGGACCTCTATCGACAACAGCCAACGTTTCCAACCACTTTCCGCTTGTTACCATTCATGTTCTAATAAACAAGTTGAAGCATGCAAAGGGCCAGCAAGTCTTCTCAGGAAGTACACAGACATGAGTCCTTGTGATAGATTCCATTATGCTCGGCAAGATACCCAGTCTTATTGCCAATGCGGACGTCCAGAGAGAGAGGTGGCTTGTAGTTCCATTTACCGACCGAGAGGCTCCCCAGTGCCCATGGCTGTGGGTACACTCCCTGAACCAGGAGACTGTACCCCCCCCCCCCTTGCTCTTCCAGAATTACGTGGATGAATGCCATTGTTAGGATTATGCTATTAAATACATATTAGTCTGAATATAGTGTAGAGTGTTGGGAACATAAGACAGAGGAGACACTCAGCGATAGCAGCTCCTCGTATGCCACTGGCAACAACTGAGACGTGGCTTTACTGTAGATTCGTACAAGACAATATGACAAATGCTGCTGCAGCAACCTGATGAGATTTTTCTGTGGATTAAGCTCAATGTTTTGCTCCACCCTGATGCTGAAATCAAGTGACGCACGTCATCGTTCGTAAAGACCTTGCAGCATGTTGTGGCAGAAGTCTAGCATTTCTCAGCAGGATTTGTGCTGCAAATATCCTTTTCCCTGGTACATCTGCACGGCCTCGTATGAACCTGCTCATTTACGGAAGAGCAGCATATGGCAGCACAAGTCAAGCTAAAGGGAGGCCACAGTCAGGTGCATTAGCATGTGTGCTGCAACAGACCTCATGTAACCTTAGAGCGGCGCTCACCTGCAGCAGCCGTAGCAAGGGAAGCGGTCACATAGACATCCAACATGTAGACCGCACCTAGAAGACACGTGGCTTCTTATGTACGCTCTTATTTACAAACACTACTAAATGGCCAAGTAAGTGCAAACAGTTGTGTTCACCAAACCAGAACATGAACTAGAACAATCCCCTATACAATATTATGGTAAACTGTAGTAAATTTACAGCTTCTTACAGACTTCTGTATTCTGCCTGGACTTGTATATTCCCAGCTGCCACCTTTGGCCGGCAGTACACAGACCTCACAGAGCAGCAGTGCATTCTCCCTAGGAAGCAGCTCCAAAAGTACACAAAGCCAAAGAATATATCTAGCACCCATGAGAAATCTTAGGCATACCGCAGAGTTCATCGTATCACAAGTAGCCCAACTACACTTATGTTCTTCAGGCTTACTTCATTAGGAAATGGGCAACACGCCAGAAAAGCCTTCATTGGAAAACCTTCTTTCCGAGGTTTCCTTAAGGAGGGAAAACTGTGACAATTCTCATGATAGTTTTATACTGTTTATGGTCAGCTCTGCAGTACATAACTTGCATTCTCCAAACGTGTGACTGAATTACCAGCTGTGTATGAGGACTGGCACAGACTGGCAGTGCCACTAGCTCTATAGGCAGCATGCCCATACAGTATACTTTATATGCCACAACTTACTACTGGCAGTGATTTACAGACATTGGAATAAATGATAGGAAATATGAAATATCAACTATGCAAATGTTGGCCAAAACTTCAGCAAGCCTGCACCACAATCCATGTGAAGAGCAAAAGTGTCTGAAGAACCACGTGGACATGTAGCAGACACACACCAACCCTACAAGTCAGTACGGGTCCTTGCATGTAGTTGGGATTGGTACTGGTGTATGGGTGGAGACAAGGGCTAGCCTGCCAAAGCTTAGAGGGAGCGCCCATAACTCCAGATTGGCTGCCGGATACACACCTGCAGCGAGCTGAGGACATTTTCAGAAGCCGCTTTTCTGGGCTCCCGCTTTGCTAACCTCCGTAAGTATGTTCCCTCCTTCTCCTCCTGGCCCCATTCGACTACTTCGTCCCCAGCACTTTCCCCACACTCTTCGGCAACTCTGGTCCTCCGGCCAGACAATCTGTCATTTGTCCCGACCAGTTCTCAGCCGCTGATCTACTGGGAAGCCGACCGGCCGCCACTGTGGGCAAGTTTGCTCCCCCACTGCGCCCGAGTTACCACTGCTGCTAGGCGCTGCCCGACTGGAAGAGCTGACAGCCAGCAGGGGGATGAGAAGAGAGAGACAGCCTTCAGCGGCGAAGGACTATGGCTGCACGCATTTGCAGTGTATATTGCAGTCTGCGGGGGTGACTGTCAGCGCAGGAGACGGGAGGGGAGAAGGGAGAGTGGCTGTAAAAGTGACAGTAGCCGGGAGGGGGAAAGGATGATGGTATATCAGCGAAAATACATGCTGCATGTTTGCACAGCGGGAGACAGAAAAGTACCATCTGAATCTCCACAGCTCAGTGCAGGTGTGTATCCAGCAGCCAATCCGGAGCTGGGGGCATTCTCTCTAGCTCCGGTAGCCAAGCCCATGTCTCCACCCATAACTCTGGTGGAGACAAGATACACCAGTACCAATATTTTGTATCTTTCATTATGTAACTAGTATTACCTTGATTAGTTATTCCTTTCTAGCAGAATATTCCTGGAATCCCTTGCTAGAGATGGGCCATGTGATCTCATTATGACCATCTGACACATACTTGGCTTTATGCTCTCTCAAGAAGTTACTATTTCAGTCACGAGAAGGTCCTATTTGAGGAAACTGAATGGATTATACCACACAGTTAAAATGAAGGGGATCACAGCTCACGCCTCTAACTGTATACTTATGGTCTTTTTAGGTGAATATAGAAAATAATAATGGTTACCGTATCCTCCCAGCATGCAGAGATGGTACTGGGTCTAGCTGGTTATGTCAAACTTTTGCCTGTCATCAGTACAGCAAGTAATTAGCAAATATTACACTGATAGAAACAAACATTCTACTGTAGAAGGTCCTAATTGCTAGAATAAAAACTCAGAAATAATCATTTGGGTATGATGCTGCACTCTGTGGGTATTGCTTAACAGTTCCCCAAATTTCATCAGGCTTGACCCTTCATATCACGGAAGAGAGTGAAAAATATCCATGCTCGGCTGATACATATCTGCAAGAGACATTATGGAGATGGCTATACACTGACAGGCATGCTAACAGCCCGTTATAAAGTGGCCAGATATAGTGTTAGTCCTAATGTACACACAGCTAGTTTCACAGAGGCAGTCAAAGTCCAATTACTAATTAACCACTGACTCTTTTGGACCGATAGACTAATAAGGTTAAAATTAAAAATTAACTTTTATTTATACGCTTAAAAAGTATGAAATAGACAAACAAACACGTATATATAATGGATTCTGTCTCACTTAGAAATATTAATTCCTCAATCGAAGATTACGGACAAACAATGTGTCCAATTACTAGCAAGCTAATATATTGCGTATATTTTACGCGTGCCCTCAAGTGGAGTGGCAAGTATTAATAACTCACAGGCTCTCACGGCCACAAAGACACATGTGGCGGTCGATTTGTATGACATATATTGACTGCAACATGTGTTTGATAGGTGCCCTCTACCCAAGTGTCTTTGTGGCCGTGAGAGCCTGTGAGTTATTCATACTTGCCACTCCACTTGAGGGCACGCGTAAAATATACGCAATATATTAGCTTGCTAGTAATTGGACACATTGTTTGTCAGTAATCTTCGATTGAGGAATTAATATTTCTAAGGCCGCCTGCACACGGGCGGAAATCCCGCGGGATTTCCGCCACTAAAAGCCTGCATAGGAGTGCATTACAATACGCACTCCTATGCAGACGGTCGCGGTTTGGCCGCGCGAAATGTTGCGCGGCAAACAAACCGCGGCATGTCCTATTTCTGTGCGGGGCTCGCAGAGCCTCGCACAGAAACGTCACTCACCCGGCCGCCGGCTCCGGTCTGCGCATGCACCGGCTGCCCGTCAGCCGGCACATGAAAGAGTCGGGGCCGCCGGGCGCGGGTGAGTACGCGCTCCTCCTTGCAGGCGCTCGGGTCCCGCGGCGAGAATTCTCGCTGCCGGATCCGACCCGCCCGTCTGCAGGCAGCCTAAGTGAGACAGAATCCATTATATATACGTGTTTGTTTGTTTGTCTATTTCATACTTTTTAAGCGTATAAATAAAAGCTAATGTACACACAGCAGCTTATTTGGAAACGTCAGATACAATTTATGTTAACATGAAACGGTCAGATAGAGAACACCCAATAATCGGGCCACTAAGGTCTGCATCACAACCACAAATTCAGCATAGCATAACAAAAAGGGCTATTGGCTTCTGCTCTTGGGGTTTTTTTGCCTTCCTCTGGATCAACAAAACAGGAGGCTAGACAGGTTGGACTAGATGGACATTGTCTTCATTTCAGCCTTACGAACTATGTAACATTCACACACATACAGTAAAGGGGTTTTCTCAGACTAATATTGATGGCTTATCCTTAGCAGAGGTCATCAATACCTACTTAGTGGGGGTGGGCTGCCCAAGAACCCCTCCGATAAGCTGCTTGAAATCCATGGGTGAGCACTGTGACCTCTTCTCATGCCAAGTTACCTTTGTCAAATGAATGAGACTAAGCCTCTATATCAGGCACCACCGCTGCAAAACAAATATTGCTGTGCCTGGTATGCAGGGAAGAGCCAGCAGTCACTTCCCGAAGCATTTAGGGGTTGCAAGCAGCAGACTCCCACCACCTAAATACCGGATAGGTTGCCAAAATTGGAGTCCCGGAAGCATATTGACACTAATCGCTTCAGTTATGCACGCTGCCAATTCCAGCCAATGAGGTGGCTGGAATCGGCACCATGTGACTACACAGCGTACACGCGCATTGCCTTCAGCAGCCATGCACTACACAGTACAGTTAAGCAGACGTGCACTACACACTACACTTAAGCAACACGGGGTTAGGGGTTAGGGTTTAGGGGTTTGGGGGTTGGGGTTTAGGGTTTAGCTAGCCCTAACCCTAAACCTAACCCCGTGTTGCTTAAGTGTAGTGTGAAGTGCACGTCTGCTTAACTGTACTGTGTAGTGCACGGCTGCTGAAGGCAATGCGCGTGCACGCTGAGTGGTCACGTGGTGCCGATTCCAGCCACCTCATTGGCTGGAATCGGCAGCGTGCATAACTGAAGCGATTAGTGTTAATATGCGTCCTGGAAAACCCCTTTAATCGCAGTTTGACTTCCTCATATTTACCCATCCATGTGTCCACCTAAAAAAGGCAACATATTACACTAAAGATTATAAACACATCAACGATTGCAAACACCTCATTCATAGGCTGTGTGTCAATTATCAAAAAGGATGAACAGTGGGTCAAAGTCTAGTCTGTTGAGGCATTATTCCATAGCAGGCATATACATTTACACAGTAGGGGTATTGGAAGTTTGGCTTTACATTATAGTAGACTACATTATTTGGTTAGCTGGCTGTTGTCAAGCAACATCCGTTTTTAGTAACGGAGATAAGACAAAACACAGAAAGTGAAAGCGGGTGATTTCTCATACTACCCATAGAAATCTATAGAGAAAAAAAGGGGTGGGGAGAAGAAGTATAGAAGGAGAAGACGGAGAGAAGCAGAGAGACTCAGAGCTCCTGCTTACGGACGGATATTTACTGCAGAATCCATGAATGGCGTCCGCACCGCAGATCCACAGCAAATACCACGCTATGGGAAACCGATTGCGGTTTCTGCAAGTGGAGGAAAAATTGAAGCAAGCGCCGTGCGGACAGCTTCTATCGATATGCCGGCCTTCCGCAACGACATTGCAGAAAGGTCGCGCAAAAAGCGCGAGTTAAAAAAAATAATCTGTACTGCAGATGTTTGACGGTGCGCGGTGCGGACTATCCGCAGTACAAAAGAAAACGAAAGTGACAAGGTACATGCGGATCCAGCACTAGGGCCCCGCAGCGTTTTACATTCGTGTGATGCCTGAATACATTTTTATGATGTGATAAGAATAGAATAAGAGAACGCTAGAACTAAGAGGCAAGAGTGAAGGCACAGAGCGGTAGGGGTTAAGCCACCTGGTCCTATTGATATGCCAATTTGTAAGGCAGTAGAAAGGGCTGCAGACTGGCTCTATTCAGTAATGGTCACTTTAAAGAGGCCAATTTCTATGAGACAATAATCTCATCACAGCGGGAAAACACAGAGCAGCAGGGACTATCTGAACGGCGGACAGACAACTTGTGGGGGCAGGGACAGAGCTGCCGGCCATTCTCAGCTGCAGGAAGGGATTTACCCTGATTTTTTCCCCGAATTTAAACCTAAAACACAGACCAGAAAATAAAAATACTTCAAATGTTGCCAGACGTACCTACACAGACTGCTCTGCTACACTGTACACAGGCAATTAAAGTGTTAATCTTTTAATGATGCCAGGGAGGTGACAGCTAAAAACATTGCAGCCAACAGTGAAAAACTGGAATTCTTTTCAGTGAGTTCCAAAACGTCTGGATTCTAACTCGAAGCTCAAGTGGAGTCGGAGCCAAAGTGTCTATGTATCATCATTGTGAAAAAACCGCAACTCTGCTGTATCTGCAGCTGCCAGCAAGAGGCCGAGTTTGCTGAGGGACGGGGACTTCGCTTGCCGTATACCGGCAACAGGTCATGGGACGCAAGAAATGTCTAGAAGTCTTGTCTGCTGCTGCTACTACTACTACTAGCCAGCCTCCTCAGCAAATGCCAGAGGACTATGGAAACTTACCCAACAACTTCATAAGGGAGAGCAATGTTCCACTGAAGACTGCAAGTCCAGAAAGAGGTGCCATAAGTTTGTGTTTTCATCAAAGTTATCACAAACACTGAGAGGGGCCGGGAGCATAGATGGGAGGGCAGGGAGGACCACGGTGTCAGCGGAGCTGGTGGCAGCAACAGCGGAGGCTGACAGCAACGGCGGGGCCAGGAACTCATGTGCCGTTGGGGGCACGGCTAGCGGGGACACTTGACAGAAGCAGCAGGGTGGCGATGGGAGACAATAACAGCAGCTTCGGCAGGGAAGATGCGAGCGCTGTTGTACGCGTCCCTCACCCTCCCCTCCAAATCAACCCAGCCAACCCATGTCTCCACCCATTCTTCCGGTTGAGACAAGATGCACCAGCACCCGGAGAAACAGCCTGATATCACGCTTGTCAACATGTGTTTTTCATTCAAAACCGCCTTGCGTCACTTCTGGGAAATTGTAATCCTCAGGTGTGCGCTTCACGTGCTTCAAAGGATTGCAAGTGTTTCCCTTTGATTTCAATGGGAAACATTACATCGCACTCGTATGCACATCACACAGCATGCGAATACCATGCAAAGTCTTAAACGGTCCCAATGAAAACAATGGGTGAGGCCAGAAGATAGAACATGCTACAAGGTAGTCGCTCACCTGAATATGTCAATTCAAAAGAATGAAGTTCATATATAAGCGAGCTTGGTGCGTCCCACAACACACATTTGCTTGAGATTCTCGCCCATGTGAATGCAGCCCAATTCTGGAGAGATTCTGCTTTTAAAGCGAACCAGTCGTAACCCCACTTGTCTATTTTAGTAAACACCTATAGGTTCTCCCTCCAAGATTTGTGAGCGGCACATCAGTTGCTTGTTTTGCTTTGTGTATAGCTAGACAGGAAAATGAGTAGCGATGCCCCAGGAAAGACCTTTTTCTCAAAATACGTGAAGGAGTAGAGAGAGGAAAGGCAGAGCACAACAAGTAGGACCAGGGACTGGCCATGTGCTGGAGCTGCTGGCCTCGTAGAGCTGGAGGACCCATAGTGTTTTTATATCATCTGATGCAATGTGGTTATAGGATCATAACCAGGTTGCATCAGACCTCCAATGCTTTTTGCTTTTTTTCCTTGTGATATTAAGGTGGCCATGCACCCACGTTGGCTGTCTGCTGAAAGCTCATTTGCGCATCAGCTATTTCTCCTGACTCCCCCATACACTTGCATACAATGTCTGGGCTGGCGTTCACAATGATAAGGTGGTAAATTGCTGGCAGACACCTCCGATGGCGGCTTATCTTCCTGGAGAATAAACTATGGGGAATACTGAAATCCAACATCTGACTGCTGGTAGGGGGCAGTCTACAAACATTAGATGGGTGGCTGGCCTTGCCAAAATGGTCAGGTTTGGCCAAGATGCAGCTAATGTGCATAGCCAACCTTAGGCCACAGCAAAAATAAGGCTTTTAACAAGATTAGAAGAAGTTGTAAGCTTTTGTTTATACAAACTGACGCCATGTTTAATGGATTGTATCCGTTTTTGCAGCTCAGCCACATTCACTTGCAGATTTCTCTGCTCAGACAATTGCGGTACTGATCAGATGCACCCGCTCAGCTGATCGGTCAAGGTATGAGCGATGGAAGTCATGTTCTCCAAAATGGTACCCATAGAAATTACAGGATGTCCAGCAAAAAATGAGCAGTCGCACAACTAGGTCAACGAAAAAATAAAGTCATGGCTGTCAGAAGATGGCGGCAGAAAATTTTATTTTTTTTCCAAAGATATTTTATAAAAGTAGCCAGCGATGATTTGCCTGCCTGCATGAAACGAACAGTAAATGAAAAGCGAGCAATTTATTGTGCGTAGTTTGATCTTTGGCTGTGTTTACACTTCATTTTCACTCGTTTGAAAGATTTTTTTCAATGACAAATTGTTCCGTGTAAAAAGGGCCTTACGCTATCAAACACCTTAGCTCTAAAAACCCATCAGCACCAGGGTCAGTTCAGCTACTTCTCCCTCTTGCAGCGCTCAATCACTAAAGGCCCATTTACACGGGACGAGTTGTCAGCAAATGGTGCCCATTTCTCGTCCCAGTGAAGCTCGGTCCTGGCTGTTACACAGGAGCGAGTAACGTTGGATCGCTCAAAGTGCAGACACCATGGAGGCACAGCGTTCTCTCTCCCACCCGCCTCCATTCACTGTAAGCAGGCAGTTGTTCAGTTTTCTGCATGCAGTTAGATGGGACGACTAGCGTTCAAATACCCGCAGGAGCGCAGAATCTGAACAACCCTGTACAATTATCATACCGTGTAAAAGGGTCTTTAGTCTGACGCTGCTTAATAATGTACCTAATGAAAATTCAAGCGTTACCATGATGGTAACGCAGCTCTGCAGCGGCCCTCATAGTACGATGTGATGGGATTCTGGATAAGACAAGTTTAGCCCCTACTGGAAATAGGCTGAATGCACACGGGCGGAAATTCTACGGCGGGATTCCCCGCATAACTTCTGCCCGTGCCCTCTGCCATAGGATTGCATTACATAATGCAATCCTATGCAGACAGTCGCGATTTGACCGCGTGAAAACTTTTGCGGTAAACAAATCACGGCATGTCCTATTTCTGTACGAAACGTCACTAATGACACGCCGGCTCCCCTCTGCGCATGTGCCGGCTGGGTGGCAGCCGGCCCAGAGCAGAGCGAAACGCCGGGAGCAATTGAGCAGCAGATCACAGTTCACATCCCGCTGCGAGAATTCTCGCAGGGGAATCCGACCCGGCTGTCTGCAGGAGGCCATATCTAGATCTATATTTGGTCACAAAGCTGGATTCTAAAAAACTTGTCAAAGAACAGAAATAGATGCAAGTCAGTCCGGCTATTAACTGACAACGTGAAATGCACACGTTCTCTACAGACAACTAGCCGACTGTCTGGTGAACAACCAACCCGCTCTACTAAGAGCTCATGCCCACGGCCTGGGCGGATTCTGCCTGCGAAATATCGCAGCGGAATCAGACCCAGCGCCCTCCAGAGAACCTGTCCGGATAACCCACAAGTGTCCCGTCTGGTAAGCCAGCGCGCATGCGTAGTGCAGCACATCATGTGCCGATGCTGGGCGGTGACGCGGATTCTCGCAAGGGGTACAAAGTAGGGCAACTAAGTTAATAAATGGAATGAGAGGACTGGAATACCCAGAGAGGCCATCAAAACTGGGATTATTCACCCTGGAAAAAAGACAGGTAAGGGGCGACCAAATAGCTATGTATAAATACATGAGGGGACAATACAAAGATGATCTGTTTATACATAGGACTGCGACTGTAACAAGAGGGCATCCGCTATGTCTAGAGGAACAAAGGTTTCATCACCAACATAGAAGGGGGATCTTTACTGTTAGATCAGTGAGACTGTGGAACTAACTCTCTGCCTGAGGATGTGGTGATTGCAAAATCGATAGAGTTTAAGAGGGGACTAGATGTCTTTTTAGGACACTATGATATTACAGAATATCCCTTCAACATCCTCTTGCAACTACCTACCTTTGAGGGGAATATTAACAACCATCCTGCTAGGTGGCTTTAATTTCTGGTTACATGAACCACTATGTTGAGGATTCCCTGATTTCAACATCTTAGGGCAGGGATATTATTTTATAAAAAAAACCACTTCTGCAATAGGCATAGTGAAACTTATTGATACCTCCTATTGCATATTATTCCCTCTGAGGAATCCATACGAACAAGGTTACACTACAGCAACAAATTAATACGAAGCTCACACAAAAACCAGAGGAACTGACACCTATTAATGGGGGATATTGGTGAATTGAGTGGTTTAAGCGATAAAATCCACAAATATGTCCTAGGTTTGACCAGTTGGAGACTAATTAGTCATACACAAAATTAGTTTATCCATGGTCCACCTTTACACTATAGAAACCCCATCCTCCTGTAAGAAAGAGACGAGCCATATTACCAAATTAGGCATTACACCGCTCCCAATAGCATTTAAGCGACTGAGTGGAATATTGGGCATGATCCATCTTATGGTCGATTGAGCAAAACGACCTATATGCGTCGATTAGAAAATACTATCTATTAGAAATATATTCTGTTTATTTTCTAAACCTGTCTATAAGGGAATAAATATACTTCCTGATGAACCGCGTAATTAGCGGAGAAACGCGTCGAAGGTATATATGAAGTTTGATACGAAATACAGAAGATAAATATGAAGTGAGACACGAAGTACAGAAACGGTCATTCCGTGAGACAATAAGCTATATCAGGAGCACCCATTGGAGAATAGTGGCAGTTATCTATGAAGGAGAAAATCTACTTCTTCTTGAAAAAGAAAATCCACTACCCACGTTCATGAAGAATTGATATAAGTGATGGGAGGTTACCCTATCGCTTAATAACCAGTAATCAGCATAACTTTCCCAGAAGTGGGATGTTGGAAAATAATTGATCTTGCTCCACTAATATACATCAGGATGGTCTACTGATTAGAGTTTTTTCTCCTCATGCATTAAATGGTGGAATAACATCATCACATAGTCCTAGAGGGCTGCAAATTTTTTTTTTTTTTTTTTTTTTTGGGGGGGGGGGGGGGGTGCCCCATGGGTTGTATTTTAATGAATTGCAATAAAATTTAGTTTTAATTATTTAATCAATACTGTGAAGGGCCTTACACTTGAATAGATTTTTGCCTCTGTGATTAGATATTACAGAATATAGACATTAGGTGACCAGCGGGGGTTGTTGATTCGGGACTTGGAGTTAGGTAGCACTCAAACATTGATCCATGGATTATTCTGACTGCCATTATGGAGTCAGGAAGGATTTTTTCCTCCAAATGAGCTAAATTGGCATCTGCCTTGTTGGTTTTTTTTTACCTTCATCTTGATCAACAAGGGGTTGGGGGGGGGGGGGGGGGGGTAGGCACAGGCTGAACTGGGTGGACATTGTCTTCATTCAGCCTAACATACTATATAATTATGGAGGTCTTCTCTGTTTACTCCAGTCACTTCCCTGCAGTGCAGCCCTCCGTCTTATGCCTGTCGGACATCATCTTGATGGCGAGATTTTTCGCCTTCACTTTCAATCAATCCCATGATGAATCAGCAAAGCAATAGTCAAAAGCTATACATTTTTTGTCTGCAGGAACAGTTTACTTATCATCACCTTCTATATTCACCTAAATAAGCTACAGTCTATAATTATACAACCAGGAGGATGAGCTGTGGTCTCCTCTATTAAAGCTGTGTGACAGGCACTATGTGATCATAATCAGTAACTGTGACAGGAGTGCCTGTCGGCCCCTCTAAGCAATTTTTGTGGTAGATCTATGTAACTGCACCACACAAACTAAGAAACTGACTAGAAAATGAACACATAACCCCAAGTAGATTTGATCTGGTCAGAACTGAGATCACGACCATCTGAGAAGAAAAAAATAACACTAGCCGACATATATACTGGGGGGATATAGCTACATAATAAATGATTTTTTAAAAATTTTTTTAATCGTTGGAGTGGCCCTATATTAATTGCCAGTAATTTGCGAATCAAATACTATAGTGGGTTGCATCAAAGGGGCAACATACCTCATGTAGTGACTCCTAATGGGCCATTTACATGGGACGATTATCGCCCAAAATTCATTCAAACTAATCAATTTAAGCGATAGTTGGGCAGTCTAAATGTAAAAACATCGCTTGTCGCTCTGTGTCAACGCCCCTGCTTCAAATAGAAGGTGAAGCACTGAACAAGAAGCCCATGATCCAGCGGTGAAATGTGTCAGTGTAATTGCTCTGCACGAGTGTTAATGACCTTAGCGGTGACATCAGCGCTCGTACAGTTGTTTACCTGACTGTCGTCCTGTGTAAAAGGGCCATTTTACTTCTATTACCAACTTAGCCCAGCAGAACGTCAGAGCACAAGGCTGGTGGGAGCAGGAGCAGCCCAGCAGAACGTCAGAGCACAAGGCTGCGGGGGTGGGTGGGGGTGGGGGGTGGGGGGTGGGAGGAGCAGCCCAGCAGAATGTCAGAGCACGAGGCTGCTGGGGGGGGGGGGGGGGGGGGGGAGCAGCCCAGCAGAACGTCAGAGCAGAAGGCTAGTGGGAGCAGGAACAGCCCAGCAGAACGTTAGAGCAGAAGGCTGATGGGAGCAGCCCAGTGGAAGATCAGACCAGAAGAGTAGTGGGAGCAAACAACAGCTACTACTTGAAATGCTCACAGCCCGTGCAGACTATATCTATAGCTTCCTTAGCACACTACAGCCTTCAACATATATATTGACGCAAGAGAAAAGAACATGCTACCGGGCAGCACAGTCTGAGCACCTCAGAATTTTTGTGGCCACAATATTGTGGATTCACTCACGGAGCCCATTAATAAGGGTATACGAGTAATACAGCATTAAATACAAACTCTCAAAAAAAAAAAAATCTATTGCTTAATTACAGAATATCGACCATCTCTATAATAAGATGTAATATTTAAAAGGAACCTGTCATCTGAGTTATTTTGTTAAAAAAAGTGATTAATTCATATCTGCAAGAATGAGTTTTAAACTTTTCCGGCGTTGCATGCTAATTGTGACCCAGTGGTCTGGTGGGTGGGGCAGACCATTTTGTCTGCTGGAGTAGGTCCCATAACGCTGCTTCCGACTGCCAGCGTTAAGTAGATGACGTACTATCATCCACAGGGCTACTGAACTCTCAGGCATGCGCCTGGGGATCATATCCCAGCGCATGCACAGTTCATTTGGAACTTTTGTGGGCAGATTTGATGTTCTATTATGTGCATCCGTTGGGCTGCGATCTCCAGGCACATGCGTGAGAGTTCAGTACCTCTGTGGACGTTGTGTGCTATGTAATCCACATCATGCTGGCAGTGAGGGTCGGCTACAGGACCCACTCTAGCAGCCAAGACGGTCTGGCCTGCCCACTGGACCGTTTGGTTACAATTAGCATACCATGCGGGAAAAGCTTAAAAAACTCCTTTTTACAGGTTCTCCACACCTGCTATTTACATTTATGGTTGCTTAGCGATCCAACTATCCTGAACTTACATCACCTGTTGGTAGATCACCGTGGGATAAGCCAGAACCCAAAACCCCTTTTTTTACCCATGTCATTAGAGTGTTTTTTTGTGGAAGAGGTGGCATCCCTGTCTACAGCTGATCTATCCCTCTAGGCATGGCAGGTAAGTTTTCAAGTCTTTCTAGTGTTGGTGAGTGATAGAGTATCGTTTCCTACGATACTAAGGTGTTATCATATCTGAGCACATCAGACATATCCAGCAATGGACTTGTTACCTCCTGTGAACTATTCTTGCCCAGCTAAAAGATAGCATATGGAATTTCAACATGCCCCAATCCTTTGCTCCATAGGAGATAAGTCACCATCAAAAGGTGCCTAGCAGCGACTTATTCCCCTCTTCCTATTGAGAACACATGCACAATGGCTTAGCCCAGTCGGCAAGTGTATGGAGTGTGTGAAGTGTAAAGCTTATGACCCAACGACCATTCAGCCAACAGACATTTAAGGTGTATAATTGCCTTAAATCGCTGGCTGACAGCACTGGCATTGGCTTATCTCTCAAGAGAACAAAGAATCGGGTGAGTTGAAATTCAATATGCCCAATAGGCATACCCCATAAACGCAAGATAGTTGGCAAGTGCGGCTAACTTTGCTCATTTGTATAGGCAGCTTCACTAACAGGAGGCCATACAGAAAGTATACAGCTCAGCTCTGTGCCAAGTGGAGTCAGGTCACTGCCACAGTGACTGGACTCCAAAATAGGACTAGTTTCTACAATTTAAAATATTAAGGAACTGTTGTATAAGTATTTGGGCTCATTCACACGGGCTGTTTTAAGCACATAATACACAGTCCTAGATTCAAATCTCATCAAGGGTAACATCAACTTTGAAAATCTCCATACAGACATTACCGTTGGTCAGATGTCACCCTACAACTCCAGCACTGCAAGTCAACAGTGCTAAGGACTGAGCCACCACACCTTGTAACGCTGGGAGTCTAGGTTCGCGTCTAACGATGGAGAACATCTACATGGAGTTTGTATGTTCTCATTTTGTTTATTCTTCTCAAGCATGGTAGCGCAGGCATTAGCACTGGTGCCTAGCAGTACTGGAGGGTATTATTGTATTTTGACGCCACCGGAGGCTGGGGGTTTGACAGGGCTTGCATGGAGGAATGCCCCATCACACCCCTAGCTCCCGATTGGCTCAATAACTGAAGATCCTGGAAGGTGCTAAACTCCATTTCTGCCTGAAGTGCCGTGCCATGTGCGTTAGCCGGCGCTCTGCTTCAGCACAGTTACCGCTGCTAACTGCCTGTCCCCTGGACCCGGCGCTGAGGCCTCCCTGCTGTCCTAATGCACTGTGCGGGGGACGCATGTAAGGGAGGGTACTGCGCTGCTGCCGGCTCCCTGCTATTGTCGTGCTATGTGCGGCTGCAGTCGGTGAGTTACTGGACCCCCGACGCTGTGTCCTCCCTGCTGCTGACTGCAATGTGAAACACACATGTGGGGGGCGCTGCCGGCAAAGCTGCTTCACGGCAGTGTAGGCTGCCTCATGCCGACCCTGCTCTGCGCTTCAACACAGAGTAGGGTGCCACCTTCTGGCCTGTCGGCGGGTAAGGGGCTTTTAGCTGGGCCAATGTGCGCCTGGAGCAGGTGCCGTGAAGGAATAGAGCTGCAGGCCGCCGTGGATGGAAAGGACTTGCAGCTGCAGGATTACCTTAGTGGCCTGCCAGGACCTGCAGCCGATCGAGCTGTGCAGCCGATCACAAACAGGGGGTGTCACCCCCCTGGCAAGCTTGTCTCCACCAGTACTTCCTGGTGGCGTCAAGATACAATAATACCGTCCTGGAGTTGTAGGTTCACATCTGACCAAGGCTGATGGCTTTAGTATCGCTTTATATTCTGTTCTTGTAGCTCATCTATTTCTCTGGCAATTAAAGAACAAGTTGTGGTGGCTCAGTCCTTAGCACTGGTGCCTTGCAGTGCTGGAGTTGTAGGTTCACATATGACCAAGGGTGAGTTCTGTGGAAGTTTTCAAAGTTGATGTTGTCCTTAATGAGATTTGGACCTAGGACTCCAGGATTGCAAGGCATTAGTGACCACTGAGTCACGTTCATTGAAGAACCACCAAGAGGTTTTCAAGGCTGAAGATCGTATGAAAGTGTAAAGCTTTCCATTTTACTTCTGTTTCCCGATTTCCCTTTTAAAAAAGGATCAGTCAAAAAACCCGCTACAGTGAAAGCACCCTTACAGAGTTGTTTAGTGGCACACATTACTTGTCGCTACATACAACCGTAGTATCAGATACTGTTTCCCAACTAACAGAAGGTGGGCTCAGCACCTCAAGGAAAATCCATGTATCATTCCAGACAAATACTATACCCAAGAGGCAGGAGCCCCATGAAGCAACAATATAAAGATTACAACACAAATGCCTGACACTTCATGGATTCCTGTAAAGTAGTCCGCCCCAAAGGGGGACACCGTCCGCTAACTTTCTTTCAAGATCATGGTTACATGACATCATAATGACTAAACAAAGCGCAATGACGTCTGGAAAAAGGAAAACCAACCACCCCGGTGTCCTGTTGATAGGTACAGGAGTGGATAATCAGAAAGCATTTCCACCTGTCTGCTGCAGATATTTCACAGTGCAATATCCCAGGAGCACCGGGGGCCTGCGAGGTGCTGCAGTACAGTACAGGGGCTAGGCCCGCCTCCCCTTCCACATAGCATCATCTCTCCATGCACCGCAGCTCTCCACCCACAATGCACTATTTCAAAGGCATACAATGTATAGACAGCAGAATCCTCCCCCTCCTGCTTACCCCCCTCCTCCCAAATAAGAGAGCTACTTACCCACAAGTTTATTCAAACCAGTCCTGTGGCTGACTTCCCCCCCACCCCTCCACTCCTCCTGTAGCAGAGGGGGGACCACATATGTCTCCGAGCACTTCCAGGCAAGGCGACCTCCCGATGCAGAACAAAAGCCGGGCAGCCTCTCATGTCCGCAGCAGCGGCTCCCCTCCTGCCGCCGCTGCCCTCCCCTCCACGGACACCCGCTCAGCTTCTCCCCGACCGGCTTCTGCACAACTCATCAATTATTGATTGCTCGTCTCCAGATTCCCGGCAGCCGGGCTCCCTGCTTACGGCTACAGTGTAGCAGCCTCCAGAGACAATGCAGCCCTGGAAGTTCACCCAGCAGACACAATGTATCCCCGGCGCAGCGCTGCGGTCTCCCCCGGATGAAGGGCTTGTCTCACCTCGGCAGCATGCGGCAGGAGTATCTAAGCCTTCCAGGTCCGTGTCTGCAGCCACACACCCGGCACACACACAGTCACACTCAGCCAGCCTCAGTCATTCGCCAGAAGGCAGAGAGGAGAGACAGAGGAGGAGGAGGAGGAGGGGGGGGCAGAGGAGAGAAAGGGAGGAAAAAAAAAAAACCAGCTCACATTACAAAACTTACACGGAGGGGAGGGGCTAGGCCAGATCCCTTAACCCCTTCACTCCCGAAGCCACTGGGAGGTGTGTGGCTGCCAGCCAACCAGCTGAGCAGAAACAACCTACCGGCTGCAAGTGAAGCGCGGGGGAGAGATAACAAGATGAGGGTGATAGCATGTCCCATCTAGCTGCAGTCAGGGGAGGGGGCTAAGTACATGATGCAGGGATCACTCATACACTGCAAATTAGGTTCTGCCTTCACAGAGCAGCCACAGAGTCTGGGAAAGATATCAACAACGCTGCCAGCCTGGAACATCCACAGTAACCAACCACTTGTGGGTAAAGCTTAGAACCTAAGTGAACATCCACCGTAACCAACCACTTGTGGGCGCAGTCTAGAACCCAGGAGCGAATCCACAGTAACAAATCACTTGTGGGCACAGCCCAGAACCCAAGAGAGCATCTACTGTAACCAACCACTTTTGGGCACAGCTTAGAACCCAAGAGAGCATCACAGTAACCAACCACTTGAGAGCACAGCCTAGAACCCAGAAGAACATCCACAGTAACTAACCCCTTGTGGGCACAACCTAGAACCCAAGAGAGCAACCACTTCTGGGCACAGCCTAAATCCAAGAGAGTGTCCACTGTAACCAACAACTTGTGGGCACAGCCTAGAACCCAAGAGAGCATCTACTGTAACCAACCACTTGTGGGCACAGCTTAGAACCCAGGAGAGCATCCACAGTAACCAACCACTTGTGGGCACAGCTTAAAATCCAATAGAGCATGCACAGTAACCAACCACTTGTGGGCACAGCCCAGAACCCAAGAGAGCATCTACAGTAACCAACCACTTGTGGGCACAGATTAGAACCCAAGAGAGTATCCACAGTAACTAACCACTTGCGGGCATAACCTACAACCCAGGAGAGCATCCAGAGCAACCAACCACTTGAGAGCACAGCCTAGAATCCAGGAGAACATTCACAGTAACCAACCACTTGTGGGCACAGTCTAGATCCCAGGAGCGAATCCACAGTAACCAACCACTTGTGGGCACAGCCCAGAACCCAAGAGAGCATCCACTGTAACTAACCACTTGTGGGCACAGCCTAGAAACCAAAAGCGCATCCTCTGTAACCAACCACTTGTGTGTATAACCTAGAATCCAAGAGAGCATCCTCTGTAACCAACCACTTGTGTGTATAACCTAGAATCCAAGAGAGCATCCACTGTAACCAACCATTTGTGGGTACAGCCTAGAAACCAAGATTGCATCCACAGTAACCAACCACTGGTGGGTACAGCCTAGAACTCAGGTTGAATCCAGCTAGAGGGGACAGTTTGCACTAGAAAATAAAATGAAAAAACAGAGGACACTGGACACATACCATGCTTTCTAAATATGTACCGCCATTCTCGACACATACTGCCCATTCTGGAACCTACCGCCCATTCTAGACACGCACCGCTTATTCTAGACACGTACCGCCATTGAGAATTCGATCAACATTTTAAATCAAGTAACATTAACATGGAGGGAGCTCGCCTTTAGGGTTGCTGAGGGTCGTGAACAACTAAATAGCTAACGACAACAACATTAACATTGCAAATGTAAATTTATCCCGGATAATAAAGGAATATGTAAACTAGTTATTCGTTCTAATTGTACTAAATGGACAGATACCTAAAAATACACAGAAACATGGACTATGGCTATATTTAAAACTTTAACTTCTAATCACAATGTAAGTTTATTTTAGGATTGCAGGTATTAAAATGCACAAACCTTAGAGCACCCAAGAATGAATAAATAGATTTAGTTCCAAGATGTCTGTATCGGTTTCATCATAAGCAATGTCATAAAGTAAAGTAAACAATATAATGTAAAAAGCTGCAGAGCAGCGCTCACAGATGTTTAAGACCAGCACCCTCTAGTGGCTGAAGTGTAGACTGCAGTTCTTCACATGTCTATATACTGTTTGAGTGGTTAGGTTACAATATCATTTTATTAACGTTATCATAAATTCCTGGCAAGAAAGAAGCAACATCAATTCTGTATGTTGTGTAGGAGAACATCACAGCAGCTAGTCTCCTACTCCCAACCCTCTCCATATACTTATGGTCAGCTGTAATCCGATTTCTCAGCAAAGCTGAAAATCTATCTCCTCTGTGCTGTACAGATTGTATTACTGAATTCTGAATGAGTGAGAAGTTAAGAAAAAAGGGAGGGAGGAAGAAAAAAAAAAGTTGGATAAGTGGAAAAATAGATAATTTCTGTAATAGGATATATTAAAAAATGTCTTGTCTTGTACTATTGATTTATAGAAAGTTGTTAATCAACCAGAGATACAATTTAATATGATATGAAACCGCTAAAAGCATTGATATATGTTTGTACAGATGTATTTGTTAAGAATGTGCTATAAACTACCAAGAACGATGTGATAAATGAACATCTTTCATATAAGGTTGGACTGACATGGTATTTCTGATATTCCTTTCATTACATTTCCTTGAAGGACGTTCTACCTACATTCCTTTCTGTTACCTGTAAGGCTGGGTTCACACAGGGCGGATTTGCTGCGGAGATTCCGTCCTGAATTTCACTGTGGCACATCCGCCTGCGGCCGCTAATTCCTGAATTAGCCAGCCATATGGATGAGATTTGTCAAAAATCTCGTCCACACCGGACGGCCAATCCACCGTTGCAAAGCCGGCGTTGCGGATTCCCCGGCCGCAGCAGGTCCATTTCTTCTTTCCGTTGCGGCCGCGCTTCTTTCTATAGAAGCACCGGCTGCAACGGAAAAGTATGCTGTCAAGCCGCTCCAAAACCCGTGGCTAAGTGCTGCGGGTTTTGAAGCTGCGCTTTCCCGGCAGAAATCTTGCGGCTTTTCGCTGCGGCAAAACCATGAGATTTCCAACGGGATTCAGCCCTGTGAGAACCCAGCCTTAACCTCTTTTTTCTGAAGAATACTATATTAGCCCCCAAACTACCGAGCCTGTGTTGTAATATTACATTTTTTTCCCCCTTAAATGAGGAAAATTGCCTTCTACCTCATTGTTTTTTTTCCCCTCCTCTGGATCAACATTGGGGTATAAGCTGAAGTGGATGGACATATGACTTTTTTCGCCCTAAAATATTATGTTACTATATGTATTTGGCATTGAGTTGACTTACTTTCAGCTTGTAAACAAATTATGTTCTCGGGATAGCTCATGAATAGGGTCTGCCATTTGGGACCCCACAATCAGCAGGCTTCTTCTCGAGCTGGTGACATCATGTTCATTCATCCTGTGGCTTATGTGCAGCTCAATCCCATTAAGTGAACAGGAAGGAGCTATATTAGGCACAGCTGCTATTAAATGAACAGCACTAAGCCAGGTTCAAACAGCTGATTGGCAAGGGTCCAAGGCAGCAAACCCCACCAATCAAATATTGATGGCCTAACCTGAGGATAGATCATCAATATCGTAATCCCAGAAAACACCTTTAAAGGAGTTGTATGAGGATAACAAGTTATCTCCTATCCACAGGATAGGGAATAACTTTCTGATTGGTAGGGGCCTTATT
The DNA here is from genome assembly GCF_035609145.1 of Eleutherodactylus coqui. Lineage (NCBI taxonomy): Eukaryota > Metazoa > Chordata > Amphibia > Anura > Eleutherodactylidae > Eleutherodactylus > Eleutherodactylus coqui. The sequence goes on from NC_089840.1 coordinate 167,878,116, forward strand.
GCCGAGACCCCGACGATCTCGAAAACGGTCCCCAGTGTCCATCTCTGCCTTATACTGTGGTGTCACTACTCGCTCTGCAGACTTCAGAATGAAGGGTGCGCTGGTGGGGCATGCATGGTCGGTGCTCCGTTAATTTCAAAGGGCCTGACTAAAATATCCAAGCACTTGCCACTCTGCTATCTCCACTGTCCCTCAGTGCGCTTGCACAACCACCACACTTATTAAGTCTCCTCCTCCCTGCAAGGAGGGCAGTAAACCTGCAGTGAGGATGACAGGGAACATGGGACCCCCATTCTCGACATCACTAGGGTTCTCAGCGGTGAGACCCCCACTACTTACCAAGTTGCCCCCTATGCTGTGGATAGGGGATAATTTATGATCGTGGTACAACACCTTTAATGACTTGCTTAATGGTTGCTGCAAACACTGTTTTACAGTAGCGTCTTCTTTTAACTGGGATCATCTGTGGCGTGTCCTTATCCACAACTGTACTTTTTCTACTTACAGTCTATTCTTGGTTGAACTCCTGGAATCTGCCCAAGATGTCAATCTTACTCTCTGTGCACTCTTGTTGGGATCAGAAGACTTGTAGACAACCTGCATGTAATGAGTCAGCTTGAAGCTGGTTTATCCGGTTCTGCTATGTAAGCTGCATCTCCCAAGGAGTACACAGGAGCTCCAGGACAAAGTACAAACCGACCCTTTCAGGCAACGCCTCTGGTTATATTGCTGTCCCCCCCCCCCCCCCCCCCCAATCACCCGTTTCCCTTGAGTCAGCGAATTTACAACTTAATTACGTAAACCTTTCTTCATAAACTAACTTCATAATATGTTGTTTGCCCCCATTTTCTGCAAGAACTAGCTTATTATACTACACTATTACATCCCGTACATTTCTGTAAAAAAAGTATTCAATAAAAAGATACCATATTGGATGGCATCTCTCACAAGTGTACATTTAATGTATCAGCCTTGAGGCATAATAGTTCTATGATATGGATGCCTAACATTGGCATCTGTCACATCTTCCATTACATGTATGTCGGGGCTTTTCCCGGTGTACGTGTTAAAAGGGGACCAAAAATAGCACAGAGAATGGAGCCAACAACAGACTGTAAGCAGGTAGCGGCCACCAAAGGGAAACAACTTTGATTGATAACTGTTGGAGCTTATAAATTATAATCTAGTCATGCAGGACAAACTAATAGAATTGTCTCAGTCGCTAGTTTGATAAAGGACCTTGTAACTGAATGTAGCACACCAGGGGTAAAGCCATCCTAAAAGTTCAATGTTTTATATGCAAATGCAATCAGGGTGTAAACTGAAAAAAAGAGAATGGATTGAAAAAGACTATTTTTTTCTTATTTCAGGCCAAATGACTGCCGTACAGTCAGGTGCTGAAACCCCATTGAATAGAGTAAGATACATTTCCAAATGTAAATGGACAAAAAAAATAAACACATGCCCAGGTGATCACAATGATATAAATCAAAGACTTGGGTGAAATATATGAAGATACAAGGGGTCTTACTCCTCTAACAGCAGTTAAATTGGGCATGGATCTATGGCCGGTCAAATGTAAATTGCTACTTAATGCCAGACTCATATAAGCATATTTTAATTGCGTATTACATGCACAATGTGCGCGCATCAAATACGTGGTAAATCAAATACATAGATTTTCACAGTTCCACTCACAGGAAGCCGATGCAGAACATGCTCTGCCATACGCAGGCATAAAATGTGATAATACACCATTCCACACCCTGGTAAAACACTGCGTTTTACCATTCGCTCGTGTGACCATGGTCTAAAAGTGCGCACTGTTTGACAGTATATTGATCATATTCTTGTCTAGCATATTATTAAATACAGAACTATAAACTTCAATCTCCCAGAAGCTTGGTTCATTAATTCCAACATATGAATCCGTCCCTTTAATGATGCATTTGCTTAAAGGAATTTGTTTTATTCATTCATAATGTACCACCCCCCTCCCCACCCAAGTATGTTATCTTGGTCAGCTATTTCTTTCTGTCTGTGTCTCCGACCTCTTCCTCCTCAAATGGTCATGTGATCTCCTTTCTGACCAGCTTGGATCTACTTCGGGTTATGTGTCCCGTTTTCTAGTCAGTTCCTCAGTCAGGTCTCTTTCACACGGGCCTTAGCGTTTTTACACGCAAACGGGCGTACAAATTAACGCTTGTGTGCCCGTTCAGATGGCCCGAGCCCGGCGCATATACGCCGAGCCCGCAATGCCATCAGGTGGGAGAAGACAGTTTAGCTCTGCTAAATTGTCTTCCCCTCACCAGCTCTCGGCAAAGGGAGGAGGTGGGATGGGGTGGGAGCAAGTGTGCTCAACTCCGGCTCCCTGTCGGCAGCCTGTGATGGGAGTGGGCGGGAATGGGGGCCTTAGCAACTAGCTCTGCACCCACCCCGACCATCCTATTGCAAACAGCTCGGCAAGGGGTGGAGAGGAGAGGGAGGGAGTTTAGCAGTCACGCTGCTAAACTCCCTCCCACCTCCCTTCTCTGGCAGCGGTCATTGGGCACCCTTAAAGAGTCTATGCAGCCTTCGACGTATTACGTCCAGAAAAAGAGTTCCAGGACTATCTTTCCCGCCTGGCGTTAAAATGCCCGGCGCTATATTGGCTGTCCGGGCGCTTTTACGCTGCGGGAATACGTCCATCTGAACTGATACATTGGAATCCAATGCATCAGATGGTAGCATATATGGGCCAGCCATGAAAACTGCGGCCGATATACGCTCATGTGAAAGAGCTCTTAGTATGATGCTGTTACATGGATCTGCCACAGAAACTGCTTACAGGGGAACACAGACACTTAACACAGTAAGGCCTCCTGTCCACAGGTGATATGTCACTGCGTTATCCGCGGTGATAATCCAGCCGCAGGTAACGCAGTGAACGCTTTCCATAGACTTACCTATGGAAAGCGCAGCCTGACATCCATGAGCAGAGAATCATAGCGATTCTCCGCGGTGAGCTTATCTATCAAATAGGCTCACCGCGGACACCTGTCATTTGTCCCCCCTGCTCCCCCAGGGTGGCATATCGCTAGCGATATTCCGCGTCGCCCATGGACAGGCAGCCTTACTAATGAGGATCACAGCTCCTGTCACACTACTATTATAGACGAAATCACAGCTAATCCTCCTGACTGTATACTTATGGGCTGTAGCTTATGGAGGGGAATATAGAAGGTAATTATAATGAAACTTTCCCCCCTGCAGGCAAAAATGGTATAGCCTTAACCATTGCTGGGCTGATGCATCATAGGATTGACGCAAAGTAAAATATCTCACCTTCAAGATGATGCCTGATAAGGGGGCTGCAAAGCATAGAACTGACTGGAATACACAGAGGAGACCTCCAGAGTGTGACAGGCGATCAGGTGAAGGGGGCATGGATGGATGGATAAATGTGTTTTCACCCCTTTAATTCAGGTAATGTGAATCATGATTCTATAGAGATGCAAATACTAGAAGCAAACCCCAATGGCACACTCTGGAAGGTGGAGAACTCAAGAACCTACACAACAGCAGTGAACACTTGTAAATGGACATACAGTTCATCTAGAAGCAAGCAACAACCTTGCCATTGCTTAATCTGTAATTTGTAGACCGGCTCTGGGCCATTAAACCAGTGAGCAAGTGTTGGAGAAAATAGTGAGAAATCACAGTGGTTGTGCAGAAAGTGCACAAAGGATGTGAGAAGGAAAAATTGTCAGTGAATGGAATGATGGCTAGGCATGGGAAAAGCAAAAGCAAGCACGTTCAAATTCTATCTAAAGAGTTTTGGAATAGATTTAAAGGCCTCTCATTATAGATGAGCGAGTATACTCGCTAAAGGCAATTGCTCGAGCGAGCATTGCCTTTAGCGAGTATCTCCCCGGCTCGAAACTGCAGGTTCGGGTGCCGGCAGCGGGCAGGGAGCTGCGGGGGAGAGCGGGGCTCCCTCTCTCCCCCCGCTCCCTCCTGCTGACAGCCGCTACTCACCGCGCCGGCACCCGAGCCTGCAGTTTCGAGCCGGGGAGATACTCGCTAAAGGCAATGCTCGCTCTCATACATTATAATAGACAACTCCAGTTAAGAGACCTCAAATAAAAAGCCTTTCAATTCCAAAGTCTGATGATTTGTAGCACAAAATGCCTTTCCACAACACTGAATGTGTAAGCCCATCGACAGGAGGTAATAGTGACCCAGTGAGAGATGCCAGCTCTCCCAGCTCGACATAACCATGGCAACAATTCGCAGTTCTAGATGTACGGGCTAACTAAAAATAAATAAAAAACCAAGAGCAAAATTTACAGGAATCCATGACCTAACATACAATGATGATACATGATCTCTACTTAAAGGGTACCCGTCATCAGGACCTCACCCCTAAACCTACCTTCACCGGCTGGAAGGTGATAAAGCATCAATCGCTTCTGATGCCCTCCTCTTTTACCAACGAGCCCATGTACCTCCGCAACCTTGTTCCGCAGTTACGCCATGCCGTATGCAAATCGGCTGAAAAAAGTCACACCAATTCATGAGTACCAAGCTAACCACGCCATTTTCTCTTGATAAGCAGGATTTCCTGCGTAACAGAGATGCAACAAGCTGTCTTTCAAGAGGAAGAGGATGTGGTTAGCTTGAATCAGGAATCAGTGACTCTTCTCCACCAGAGAACTCTTCTTTGCTATGGTGCATGTAGCACATGATAACTTTAGAACCAAACTACAGAGATATACAGGCTCATAAGGAAAACAAACAGGGCAGTGGAAGTAATTAATTTTTCATCCTCTGCAAGATAGTGAAGTCAGTTTTAAAGGAGAGATGGTGGTTATGGGTTTCTTTTAAAGGGGTTGTCCCGAGGCAGCAAGTGGGTCTATACACTTCTGCATGGCCATAATAATGCACTTTGTAATGTACATTGTGCATTAATTATGAGCCATACAGAAGTTATAAAAAGTTTTATACTTACCTGCTCCGTTGCTGGCGTCCTCGTCTCCATGGTGCCGACTAATTTTCGCCCTCCGATGGCCAAATTAGCCGCGCTTGCGCAGTCCGGGTCTTCTTCTTTTCTGAATGGGGCTCCGTGTAGCTCCGCCCCGTCACGTGCCGATTCCAGCCAATCAGGAGGCTGGAATCGGCAATGGACCGCACAGAAGCCCTGCGGTCCATGAAGACAGAGGATCCCGGCGGCCATCTTCAGCAGGTGAGTATGAAGACGCCGGACCGCCGGGATTCAGGTAAGCGCTGTGCGGGTGGTTTTTTTAACCCCTGCATCGGGGTTGTCTCGCGCCGAACGGGGGGGGGGGGTTAAAAAAAAAAAAAACCCGTTTCGGCGCGGGACAACCCCTTTAACCCTGCTGCCTCCAAAAGTAGAGACACGGAAGCAGCAGCATTGGCCTGCAGGTAAATGTCTACCTTGACCCAGTGCTTCTCTTCAACTAAAAGTCACGGTGGTGCAATACTGAAAGCAGAACTACATAACTGAGATACAGACCCCCTGCCCCCACCTAAGCAGTTATAATATGTGTGTACCATACAAGATATTTCCTAACTGCAGTGATTGGTAATAGTATTATAGTGCTTTAGGACCTATCTAAAGAGGAAAACTAAGTGTGACCTTCTCGGAATCCCATCACCACCACCAGATGGGAGAAAAGTCCTCACCATCTATGAATCTCACTGAACAGCAAGGAAGCTGCCCACAGTTACAGCTCCACTGCTCTCAAGTGTGACCTAGTTAGCATAGGATTCCTGCGGGTGTTGCCCAATCCTCCAGGTAGATCTACTGTGGTTTTCATTTTAGTTTACAAACACTTTTTTCTTCAGTGAGAACCTTGAGAATTGTGCAGCCAGGGGAAAAGCCTCAGCAGACAGGATACTTGATAGTTACAACCGGGTGCTGTATGCTTACCATACCATGTGCAGATCCCCTGTACATACAGATGCGTTTCTGTATGAAGAAATATTTTAAATGAACCTGTCATCGCCTATAAGAAACATAAACTTAAACATAAAAGTTATCAGGTTATTTTTGCTGAATGGAGAACGCTGTAAGAACAAAACCCCAAAACAATACCAGAATTTCTGGCCATTTTTATGATCTCCACCCCCCACCAACTAAAATTTATACAACACTTTAAATGTAGCCCAGAGTGCCGCTGTTAAAGTTTGCAACTTGTCTCAAAAAATAATAAGCACTCACACATCTATGGCCCAATGTCCACCTGCGGATTTGTGGAATCCGCACAGATTTGAGCCTCAGATTGCCGCCCATAGAAACGAATGGGGCTTCCACAAATTATTTTAGGTCTTCGGATTTTATTGTATTTATTTAGTATCCGCGCGGATCTAAAACCGCAGTCTGCTCTATTTCATTGTGGATGTGGCTCCATTCATCTCTATCAGAGCTTAGGATCCGCAGCAATCAGCAAATACATTTAAATGAAGGATTTGAAGGTTAGAAACAATTAGGGAGGTGAGGGTTGCGGATTTTTTTTAGTGCGGATGATCCGCATTGCATCCGTGCACATCTACGCGGAGGAACCTTACAATCCGCGATCACCCGCAAGCATTTAAAAATCATTTTTAAGCATTTTATAGATTATACGCAGTGCATAAAAATCTCTTGGTCCTTAAGACACAAAACAGGCCACTTACTAAAGGGTTAATATTTTACATGTAAGCATTTATAATAAGTAGCAGTATGAATGACATGATGAGACTGCCGCTAAGCTGCCTAATGACAATAGTCTTCAATGCTGTTGTCAGGTATCTTGTCTCTTCCGAAGAGTTCGTCTCCAATTATTTAATATTCTGACCATAAGCCCTTAACGAAGGATGGCGATGGGACGACGACAACTGTCGGGAATCCTCATCATCCATATTATTGTACCAGTAAACGGAGGTGAAGCGCAGACATTTGCTTACGGCCGTGGAGGCACCAAAGGGAATTTGTAATTAACACAAAAATAAATCAGTGTGCAGATGAAATTTTCCAGTTCGTCAGTTTCTGCTAACTACAAATAGCGGCTATATAAATACCCTGGCATGCGGGGCGAGCGCCCTCCTCCAACACGCTAATCTGGGGGATATTTTTAACCTGGTTGGATGTATTTCAGCCTTCGTTTATCTGAAAGTCATAGCCTGTGTTTTCTAGAGAGGGAAGCTGCCCTACAATCAGACTGCAGTGAGAACTAGAGGGGATGCAGATCTCCAGATATGCATTGGACTTGCAAAGTGTGAATATGGGTGGTGCATTCCTTCTCCTGCCCCACGTCTGTAACATGCTCCCTCCCGTGAGAAGACTGAGACACCCGAGAGGTTGAGGAGCTGCAGGCAATGCTCCAGGCATCTTGCCAAATATTTAGCTAGCTGACCTAAAAATGTGCTATTTTAAAGTTTTGAAGGAAACAATATGGTAAGAAGGTGAGAATATATAAACCTACACAAACCTCAATGTGGACAGTCATACAGTTCAGGAACACGTACACAGGCTGATCTGTAGACGGCGTGTGCTACCTGTCTAGGTAATCAACAGATGTGTACGATTACATCGGTCGACAACACACTCATGTGGCTGATCCCCATTGTTCCCGACTTACACACAAGGTCATGTTCATCAGTACCATAGACTTGGAAGAGAGCAGCAGGGCGCCTGCTTGACAGTCACTCACTCCTCCGAGCCTTGGCCTTGCAGCTGGAGGAAGCCAGTGATCGGGGTCCCCAGTTTCTGAGATTGGTGGGGTGTCGGCAGTTGGACCCAATTAGCAGTCATCACCTATCCAGTGGATAAGTGGGAATTACTGCAGAGTTCTCATTTGTACAGGTTCACAGCTCATGACTACCACTGAACGGGCAGCAGCGACAGAGCTACTTATGGGAAGATCCCCAATGATCTCCAGAAGTATAATTTTGGGGGTAGGGTAAGCGCTTTTTCTTCAAGCAAAACCGTTATCTTCTGTGTCCTCCCTAGGGGAGTCATTTTAAATGGCTTTGTTTCTGGCTGGGGGTCGGCTTGCTGCAGCAGTAATCTCCTTCAGTGTTCAGCCGTTAGTGGAGAAAAAGGAAGGCTAAATTCCAAACCTTCAGATAGTCCACACCGGCCTTCTGTCTCTCCAGCCAAGGAATCATGGAAAGAACCAGTAAGTGAAGAGCTAGATTTTTCATGACCTTTTTCTTTTATTTGCAGATTTTGTGTCCCAGTGAAATACATTTGCAGCGTCCCGTAGGGTGACCCTGGACACAGGGCATACATTGAGGAGCGGGGAGGGTAAGATGCTGGCTTGTCACGGCGGCACTTACCACGCTTCCTCCCAGAGGGAGGCACGCAGACTCAGCCAGGGCACCCCATGGAGAGGGATGCCCAATAAACGGTAGAACAGGGATAGTGGTTGACGTGGGTGACACCACCTTTCCGATACACACCAGAACAACCTTCGGCGGAGAATAAGCCGCAGACAGATATTGCGTACCTTAGGACCCTGGGAACGGTCACGGCCTGGAACAACTTTACTTAAATTTCAGCAGTACAAGGCAAATTAGACAATCTTCCACGTGTAGGCATTAGACAGACTTGAATAGGAGTACCTCCACACGGCGATCCCAGGCTTTAGGACGCCTGTGTGTGAACAATTGAAGACGCGTACCTCCACTTGGCGGTCCCAGACTTCAGGACGCTTGGCCATGAACAATTGGAGAAGAGTACCTCCACTTGGCGGTCCCAGACTTCAGGACGTTCGAGTGTGAACAATTGAAGAAGAGTAGCTCTGCATTGGGCCTTGGGAAAAACTCCACTTAATTCTCTCACGCTTTCTCTCTAATTGGGGCTCACTCCTCTCTAATTCCAGATCAGGCAGTCCAGGGAACCTCTCCTCTTCTTCCATCCTTCACTGCATCAGAGTTGAAGGTACCCTCATGCAGCCGGCACTCTTGTTCAGGAACCCAGAAGGCATGGACCTTTTCCAGCTCTCAAGCACTCACATTTATAGCCTAACTCATACCACATGACAGGACATAAATTGATACATAGAATATTTGACAGATATAGACAGATATTTGTCCAGCCTTTGTTTGAACACTTCCATTAAAAGAGAACTCACCATTTCCCGTGGTAACCTGTTCCACTCACTGATCACCCTCACTGTCAGAAAGTTTTTTCTAATATCTAATTTGTGTCTCATCCCTTTCAGTTTCATCCCATTGCTTTTAGTCTTTTCTTGTGAAAATGAGAATAGGGCTGATCCCTCTGCAGTGTGACAACCCTTCAGATATTTGTAGACCACTATTAAGTCTCCTCTCAGCCTTCTTTTTTGCAAGCTAAACATTCCCAGATCCTTTAACCGTTCTTCATAGGAAATGATTTGCAGACCGCTTACCATCTTGGTAACTCTTCTCTGAACTTTCTCTAGTTTGTCTATACCTTTTTTTTTAAGTGGGGTCCCCAGAACTGGACACAGTATTCTAGATCAGGTCTGACTAAGGAAGGGTAGAGAGGGATAATGACCTCACGTGATCTAGACTCTATGCATCTCCTAATACATCCCAGAATTGTGTTTGCCTTTTTTGCTGCTGCATCACATTGTTGACTCATGTTCAGTCTATGATCTATTAGTATAGCCAAGTCTTTTTCACATGTGCTGCTGCTTAGCTCAATTCCTCCTGTTCTGCATGTGCTTTCTTCATTTTTCTTGCCCAGAAGTAGAACTTTGCATTTCTCCTTGTTAAATACCATTCTGTTAGTCGCTTCCCACTGTGCAAGCTTTTTTAGATCTTTTTGAATACTCTCTCTCTCTCTTCCTTTGTGTTAGCTATCCCTCCTAGCTTTGTGTCATCAGCAAATTTGATCAGTTTCCCATCAATTCCCTTCTCCAGATCATTTATAAAAATGTTGAACACTGGGCCTAGGACAAAGCCTTGTGGTACCCCACTTGATACATTCTTCCACTTGGATGTGCAGCCATTTATGACCACTCTGAGTACGATCACTCAGCCATTTCTGAATCCACTTAACAGTTGCCTTGTCAATCCCATATTTGGTCATTTTTTCAATAAGTATAGTATGAGATACTTTGTCAAATGCTTTACTAAGGTCAAGAAAAACTATATCCACCGCATTTCCCTGATCAACCCAGTCAGTGATACTATCATAGAAGGAAATTAGATTAGTCTGACATGGCTTGTTTGTTACAAACCCATGCTGGCTCTGGTTAATTACTCCATCTTCATCCTAGTTCTTGCATACATGCTGTTTAATAATTTGTTCAAAGATCTTTCCCGGTATAGAAGTCAGGCTCACAGGCCTGTAGTTTCCTGGATCCACCTTTTTCCCCTTTTTTAAAAATAGGGACAACATTTGCCCTTTTCCAGTCTTCTGGGACTTCTCCTGTTCTCCAGGAATTTTCAAAGATTATGGCGAGTGGTTCAGCAATTACCTCCGCTGCTTCCTTTAGTATCCTAGGATGTAATTCATTTAAGTTAGCTAAGTGTTCCCTCATCATCTCTATGCTTACAGGTAGCCTGCATTTTTTATTCCCCCAATAGCACAGGGAAGATCAGTTGATGTTCCATCTACTTTCTGAGAGAAAACAGATACAAAATAGGAATTTAAAACTTTGGCCTTCTCAACATCATTCTTAACCAAATCACCATTTTCATCTTGTAAGCATCCAATAGCATCTTTGACTCTTCTTTTGCTTTTGACATACCCCCAAAATACTTTTTTATTGCTTTTGGCCTCTGTTGCAAGCCTCAATTCATTATTAGCTTTAGTTTTTCTGACACTTGCCCTACAGTTTCTGCAGACCCCATTATATTCTTCTTTAGATATTGCCCCTTCTTTCCATTTGATAAACATATTTTTCTTTGTTTTTAACATGTGTGCAAGTCCTGCGTTCATCCATCCTGGTTTCTTTAAATGCTTCCCATTCTTCCTTCTTTTAGGGATTGTTAACGATTGTGCTTTGAGAATCTCATTTCGCAATATTTCCCAATCTTCTTGGACATTTCTGTCCTTAAGAACATCCAGCCATTGGATTCTTCCTACCCTCTTTCTGAGTTCATTGAAATCTGCCTTCTTGAAATCCAACCTTGAGGTCTGAGTTTTCTCAGGTCTTCCTCCCCTTTTTATCCAAAATTCAATGATAGCATGATCACTGCCTCCTAAGGACCCAGCCACCCTTACTTCCTCAACAATTCCCTCCCAGTTAGTAAGAATTAGGTCCAATATAGCAGATCCCCTTATTTTCTCTTCGACCTTTTGGAAGATAAAGTTGTCAGCAAGAGTGGATAAGACTTTGTTGGATCCATTACTTTTACCTGAGAGAGATTCCCAACAAATGTCTGGATAGTTAAAATCTCCCATGAGCCTTATGTCATGCTTTTTGGAGAGTTTGGCCATCTGATGTAGAAAGAGTTCATCAATATCTTCTGCTTGTCCAGATGGCCTATAGTAAATGCCTACAATGGTGACCTTTCTGTTGTTCTCTCCTTGAATTTGTAACCAAACAGTTTCTACAGAGCTACCATGCTCTGCAGCTTGAATCTCTGTGGAGATGAATGCTTTCCTAACATACAACGCAACACCTCCTCCCCTTTTTTTGGTCTGTTTCTTATAAATAAGTTGTATCCTTCAAGTCTTGTGTTCCAATCATGTGTATCATTCCACCAAGTTTCCGTGATGCCCATGACATCATATTTCTGTTGTGTTAGGAGCTCCAATTCTCCTTGCTTGTTTCCCATGCTCTTTGCATTTGTGTAAAAACATTTTAGTTTGTGATCGGTGTCTCTTGCTCCTCTACTTGCCTTCTGATTTTTTTTTCTTTGTTCTTTCTTTCCACTTCTAATAGCTAGGGTCTCAAATGTATTAATTAGCTGTATATTTTTACCTGGCTTTTCACTACATTCACAGACAGTCTCCAGGCTTTGCAGACACTTAACCCATCACACGCTGCAGCTGTGCAATACACATAACAGAATGACTAGACAGATTTGCACAGTGCACCAACATAAGACATGACATGTATGACATTATGGAGGGGGCCAGGAAAGCATGTACTGGGCCACTACACATTCAATGGGACATACTGTATTTGTAGTGCTTTAAAAAACTAATAACTTCAGTTGCGGCAATGTTTATATATGCTGACAATACTATCACAAATCCTTTTCTATGAAACCTTGGAGCACAATGTGAATCTGCACGGACATCGGATCAGGGGGTAACATGAAAACCTCATCCAGACCTAAATTCTTAGCGCCGCACAGTCCTACAGCAGATATTCAAACGCGGTTTGCAGCAGAAGGCCTGTTGTGTGCCGGATGGAGGTGAGAAATGGTGAGAGCAGGGATCCAGTAGCACACACTCCTTGGGTGCGGACAGCGCCCGTACATCAGTCACATGCACATAGACAAGGGGACAGCTATATTTTACAAGTGGGGAGTTGAGTAATTTGAGGCCGCAGCCCCACAACACCTCACACATCAGTATTTTCAGGAAAAATGTCTTGCGGTTAGCAATACAATCAAAACCTTCCTAAATCAAAGAGAAAACAAACACCTTGTCATGTCGAAGCGGCGTTCATGCTGTAGACCCTCTTATCACCTGCACAACACATTTCTGGAAGGCTTGCTGACTCAGCGCCAAAGAAAGCGGATATCCGTAACAACTCATATTTAACACAACATTAAAAAGATTAATCATCACCTTCAACACAAAGACCAAAAGGACACAATGTAATTTTAAGCATTGAAGACCGGAAACCGATTCAGATATTCAGCACATTAAGAAGATCAGAGCGGACTGTAAGGCTGTGTTCACACATGGCATTTTTGTTGCAGTTTTTAATTGAGATTCTTCTGCTTTTAAAAACTGCCAAAAAACCCTGCATGTGTTTCTCTTAAAACCGCGTGTATTGTTGAAAACTACTGTACGTGTTTTTTTAATGCGGTTTTTAATAGCGGAAGAATTGCAATTAAAATTTGCAACAAAAATTACGTCTGAACGTTGCCTTAAGAGTTTGTGCTGCATTCAGTACGGCATTAAAGGGGTTGTCCCGCGAAACAAAGTGGGGTTATACACTTCTGTATGGCCATATTAATGCACTTTGTAATGTACATTGTGCATTAATTATGAGCCATACAGAAGTTATTCACTTACCTGTTCCGTTGCTGGCGTCCCCGTCTCCATGGTGCCGTCTAATCTTCAGCGTCTAATCGCCCGATTAGACGCGCTTGCGCAGTCCGGTCTTCTCCCTTCTGAATGGGGCCGCTCGTGCCAGAGAGCGGCTCCTCGTAGCTCCGCCCCATCACGTGTGCCGATTCCAGTCAATCAGGAGGCTGGAATCGGCAATGGACCGCACAGAAGACCTGCGGTCCACCGAGGGTGAAGATCCCGGCGGCCATCTTTACAAGGTAAGTAAGAAGTCACCGGAGCGCGGGGATTCGGGTAAGTACTACCCGTTTTTCTTTTTTAACCCCTGCATCGGGTTTGTCTCGCGCCGAACGGGGGGGCCATTGGAAAAAAAAAAAAACCCGTTTCGGCGCGGGACAACCCTTTTAAGAATTGCCAGTCATTTTGTTATGTGTATTGCACAGCTGCAGCAAGTGAGAGGTTAAGGTTTGCATAAGACTGGGAGATGCTTGCAATGTATCAATTTATGTGCTGTCACGTGGTATGTATGTGAGAGATTAAAAATATGAGTGTTTTGGCTGTGGTAGAGAGATTCTCCTTGGTTCCTGAGAGAGAGTGCCAGCCACATGGGGCACCTTCAACCCTCATGTGGTAAAGAATGGAGAAGAGGAGCGGTCCCTGAGGGTCCATATACCAGGAACCGTGGAGAAGAGAGAGAAAGAGAAGTAAGAGGGAGAGAGTTTGAGAGTGAGCACGTCCAGATAAGGCAGAGATTCCCGTGCAAAAGTACTGACCTACGTGAGTGTCTGTGGAGTGACCCTACCCCTATCCTCTTCTGAAGAGTTCCCCAACCAGAAGCAGTTCCTGTCAGATAACTTAGACTGCAGGACTGATGTCATCCTGTGTTTCCTCCCTGACCTTTAATCTGCTGTTTTGCCTGCATGGCCGTCTTTTGCAATTTGTGCCTTGTACCAAGTTTTCTACAAGTAAAGTTTTGCCAGGCCCTGACAGTTCCTGGGAACCTGAGGTATTTTAATACTGTCTGCGGCTCATTTATTTACCCTCGAGGGTCATTCTGGTGAGTAACGAAATGGTGGTGTCACCCGTGACAACCTTATATCCTGCTTTCATGGTTATTGGCCATCCCTCTCCTAGGGGTGTCTTGAAGAGGCCCAGAGCTACTCTGGCCGAGATTACGTTTGAAGCCTGGTAAGTGCCACCGTGACAAGTGCCCACTCTACCCTCCGAGTTCCTCAACATATGCCCTGTGTCTGGAGTGTCTGCAACAGCATCACACAAACTGAGAATCTGATTAGAAAATGAACACATAACCCCAAGTAGATCTGCGTTGGTCAGGACTGAGATCACATGACCATCTGAGGAGGAAGAGGTCGGAGATACAGACAGAAGGGAATAACTAGCCCACTTATATATACTGGGGGGTGGGCTACGTCATGAATGACTAAAACAAATCACAGGAATGCCCCTTTAATGATATTTATGGGAATTTTACCTGTCCCTCTGGCATGTAAAGCTTTCCTTTTTGGTTACAAAAAAGTTAAACTATAGCAATGAAAGGAAAAGGCACCAGTGCCCACTTATTAACATTGATAACTCAAAGTGGTTTAAAGCTCTCTGCAATAGCAGTAGTCCGTGACTTAACACAACCCTCTGATATACCCACAAGCCCTTGCTCTTTTTCTGCCTCCCTGCACTGGTTGTGGTTTTTATAGTAGGCAGCATTGGAGATGAAGAGCTTCCTGGACTTATTGGTGTTAGAAGATAAAGAATAAATATACAAATAAGAAAGATTGAACAATACGTCTGCAGTGCCACCTATTGGAAGGCAGTATTCCTGCAAGTCAATGCCCAACTTTTATAACAATTACTGTTTTGGGGTGTTTGCTCCTCATCAGTATGCAGTAGGATCCCGGCTTGGCTAATGAGAGGCCTGTGACGTGGGTCAGGATAGGTATCATCACTTGATAAGGAGAGCACTAAGAAGGTGAGTGAGGAGACATCAAGGAGGTAAGTGAGAAGACTCACTCACCTCCTACTCTCCTTAAAAAGAGAAGATACCCTTCCTGAGATAAACAGTTACACCCAGTCCTGACTGCTTTCTATAGAGCAGCGTGTTAGGAATGTATGGAATTTATCAAGACAATTTTCCATATACAATTTCTAAAAAGTTATTTTTATCCCTGATACTCCATTATTTTGTCCACCACAGGTACTGTATACTGAATGACAGGCACTACACTATTAGCAGGAGCTGTCACCCAGTTTTCAAAAGAGACAGCGTGGTAATTAAGTATGAAATAAACACATGTATTTAAAAAAGAAAAAAAAAATCCCCCCCACCCCAGAAGAAGTTGTTGTTTTACTGCAGACCTCAGCATGCAGATCCATCTTAGGCAGATATGTAAATGATCAGAGTTGTGCTGTGATTAGATGAACGGTCTTGTCCTAACCTAAGGCCTCATGTCCACGGGGACAGATCCACAGCGGGTCACCTGCACGTGTGATCCGTGCCCTATAGGGATGCATTAGACACCCGCAGGTAATTAAACACCTGCGGATATCATTTTCCCCTGAGGCACGGATTGTGTGTGCGGGAAAACACCCGCAGCATGCTCCATTTTCGTGCGGGTCTCCCGCAGGCTTCTATTGAAGCCTATGGAAGCCGTCCGGATCCACGGCACACCCGCACTCCTGCGCCGGAGATCAGGAGTTCAAAAAAAAAAAAAAAGAGAGTGGACGGCGCATGGGCGCAACGCGCTGCCGGTGTGCCGAGCACATCTACTGGGCCAAAGAAAGAAGATCCACAGTGTCCGGACAGGTAAGTAAATTCTTCTTTTTAGGCCTCATGTCCGCGGGAAAGGAGGGACCCGCTGCGGGATTCTGCATAAAGAATCCGCGGCGGGCCTGATTTTCCCCGTGGACGTGAGGCCTTAAAGTGGTTCCCTCCTTGGCCTATAAAAGGCTCTCAGAGGCTCCTTGTTTGTAGTGACCTCTTCTTCTACTTGTGTAGAGCTTGTGGACCACTAGATGCCTCTACGACGCAGAAAAGAGATTGCACCCCGTTACCAGAGTCTGAGGCATTATTGGGATGCGAGAAGCTGGATGGTTGTATCGATGAATTGTCCCCCGCCTAAGGCCGTTCTGGCCCGACTGTTAGGTGGTGTTGGGACCAGTGGATGTGTAAGGGCTAGAGATGAGCGAGCGTACTCGGAAAAGCACTACTCGCTCGAGTAATTTGCTTTATCCGAGTATCGCTGTGCTCGTCCCTGAAGATTCGGGTGCCGGCACGGAGCGGGGAGCTGCAGGGGAGAGCGGGGAGGAACGGAAGGGAGATCTTTCTCTCCCTCTCTCCCGCCCACTCTCCCCTGCTCCCCGCTGCGACTCACCTGTCAGCCGCAGCCGCACCCGAATCTTCAGGGACGAGCACAGCGATACTCAGATAAAGCAAATTACTCGAGCGAGTAGTGCTTTTCCGAGTACGCTCACTCATCTCTAGTAAGGGCACACAAGGTGACCGGGCTCAGGATGCCCCCTACAGACCAGACGACTGTCTGATCGTCCGACAAGCACCAGCAGCTCCAACTGTTTGCGTTGTCAGTCATCCAGAGACAGGTGGCGCCATAGTTACACCCTTGTGTCTGTCGGAACCATTTCCAGGCGCATGGCTGAAGGACATTTAGTCTCACGGCGCCCATTAAGCGTATGGCCTTTGATCACAACATCACTACAAATGGGGGCAATGGTGGGTAACGATGAAAGTGGACACTACAGAGTGGAAACGGGTTGTCTTCAGTTATGAATCCAGGTTTAGTTTGGGGACTGACGACGGCCGTGTTCATGTTTGGAGACCTAGGGGTAAGGGCTCATGTCCACGGGCAAAATGACATTTAAAATCCGCAGCGGATCTCCCGCGCGCGGATCCGCACCCCATAGGGATGCATTGACCACCCGCGGGTAGATAAATACCCGCGGATGGTCAATAAAAAGGAATTTTAAAAATCTGGAGCATGAAAAAAAACGTGCCATGCTCCATTTTAGTGCGGATCACGCTCCGGATGGCCCCCATAGACCTCTATGGGTGTGGGAGATCCGCTGCGGATTGTAAATACTAGTTTATCGGGTGCATGAGATCCGCTGCGGATTTAACCCCTACCCGCTCCAGGACGTACCGGTACGTCCTCGGAGCATGGTACTTACCGCAACAGGACATACCGGTACGTCCTGGGGATAGTGCGAGATCACATAAGATCCCGCGCTATCCTGCAGCGGGAGCCGGCTGTCAGTCACGGCCGGCGTCCCGCTGCAACAGCATGCCCCCCCCCCCCCCACCCCGCTGTTAACCCCTTCCCTGCCGCGATCTAAGTAGATCGCGACAGGGAAAGAGTTGACAGAGAGATCGCGCTCCCTCGGTGTCTCCGGCCGGCGAGAGCCCGGCCTGTCGCCATGGCAACAGGACGCCAGACACTGGCGTCCTGTATTGCCTGTGCCTATAATCGCTGTATAGGCGATAAGGCATGGGGGAGCAGTAGCTCTGCCATGCCTTATGACAGCGATCATAGGCACAGTACTGCAAGTCCCTCAGAGGGACTAGAATAGTGTAAAAGAAAAGAAAAGAAAAATGTAAAAAAAATGTAAAAAAACACCTTTTTTTATGCTTTTTCTAATATTAGCATAAAAAAAGGGAAAAAAAAATTAAAACCCCACATATTGGGTATTGACACGTCCGTAACGACGTGTACAAAAAGTTGAACACGCTTTTTATTTTGTACGACAAAAAGCGTAAAAAAACACGCTAAAAAACAGAGGCAAAATGCTAATTTTTAGCATTTTGCCTCCCAAAAAATGCTATAAAAGTGATCAAAAAAGCCGTACATTCCCCAAAATGGTACCAATAAAAACTACAGCTCATTTCGCAAAAAATAAGCCCACATAGAGCTCCGTATTTAGAAAAATAAAAAAGTTACAGGACTTTGAATGCAGCTATAGAGAAACAAAATGATTTCCAATAAAAAGGGGGTTTTATTGCAAAAAAGTGTAAAAACCTAAAAAAAATATAACAATTATGGTATCGTTGTAACCGTACCGACCCGCAGAAAAAATTTAGTGTGTCATTTATGCTGCATGATTAACGCTGTAAGAAAAATAAAAAGAAATCTATGGCAGAATTGATGCGTTTTCTCTCCCTGTTATCATAAAAAAAAAAAAAAAAAATTACGATATAGTCTATGTACCCAAAAGTGGCACTGATGAAAACTACGGCTCGCCGCGCAAAAAACAAGCCCTTATACGGCCGCGTCCACGGAAAAATAAAAAAGTTACAGGACTTTGAATGCAGCTATAGAGAAACAAAATGATTTCCAATAAAAAGGGGGTTTTATTGCAAAAAAGTGTAAAAACCTAAAAAAAATATTACAATTATGGTATCGTTGTAACCGTACCGACCCCCAGAAAAAATTTAGTGTGTCATTTATGCTGCATGATTAACGCTGTAAGAAAAAGAAAAAGAAATCTATGGCAGAATTGATGCGTTTTCTCTCCCTGTTATCATAAAAACTTCTTTTTCAGTGGCCTTGCGTTTTTTTTCACGCGCAGATGCAAAAATGCCATCCGCGTGCATACACGCGTGAAAAAAAACGCATCCGCGTGTCATCCGCATGCAATAAAATACAATAAAATACTATTTTAAGCTCATCCGCACTGCATCCGCGGCCCAAATCCGCGTTACAAATCCGGAGCAGATTTGATTTTCCCCGTGGACATGAGGCCTAAGTGTCTCAATCCTGCCTTTGCTGTGGAGCAGGAGACTGCCCCCACCCGCTGGTGTGATGGTCTGGGGGGGCCACTGTATATGACAGTCAGTCACCCCTAGTAGTGGTACAGGGGACAATGACAGTTCAAATACAAACCAGAATAGACAATATTGAAATCAATGGTAGAATCCTTGCATCCAACGCTATGCACGGGGTATATGCAGATTTCAGTCCCATAAATAAACTGTGCATTTACACAATTAAAATATGCAAACGCACATGTGAATGAGCCCTTAGAACTTAAGTTACATTTATGTGGGGCAGTTTAGGTATGGTAAAAACCATGTGTTTTGGTGCGGTTTACCACAACTGCATCAAAAACACGTGCAATTTTGCTGCTGCGTTTTTTTTTTACTGCACCTCAACACTTCATGTGAATACAGCCTTTTCTCGTTTGGCCGCTGGTGCCGTAAAATAGCGTGAATGGGCGTTTTTGTGCAATTACGGTCAGCGTTTTCTCGCCCATTCTTACGACCGTGAGTGTTGTTTTTAGCAAAAATCCTTGGGATGCCTTCTAATGCCTATATAGAGGCACCTATAAGCTTTTCACAGCAGTGGATGCTGCTAAAATGCCTTCCCTTTCTTTGTCCAGCTCTCATAGGAGTCTATGGGAGCCGCTGACATATATCAGGTAAAAGATAGTTCCAGAACTATCTTTTTGCCCAACTTCAGCATGTATTTCGGTTGCGTATATTCCATTTTTGACAGTTCAACATTTTTACACGCTGTAAATTCGCCCCTGTGAACGGATGCATTGGAGGCCAATGGTTCAGATGGTCGCGTATATCGGTCGGGCGTAAAACATTGACATTTATGTTTTTGTGTGAATTAAGCCTTGGGCTGCTCTCACACAGGCGTCTGTAAAAATACCGTGCTTTTAAATGCGGAATTTCACAGCCGTTTCAAGTGCACCCCATCATTGCAATGGGTGATGAAGAGCGTTAAAAATGGCTGAAATGCACTAAAATTAAGTAGACAGCGTTCGAAAATCTTGGCGTTAGAAATGCCACAATCAAACGCGTCTGAGAAACCATGGGAATAGATGGAGGCATTTTACAGCGTTTAGCCTATGTTAAAGCAGCCTCTAAGTATTTTTCCAGAAGTCATGCATAGATCTATTCTGCAAGCAGACGGGATGGAGCCGTGGCGCCAGGCACACGTACACGAAGGCCTCTTCATTCTGCTGATCTGCGAGAGTTCTGGAGGCCGGACTTACATTAAGCATAAACTACCGACATTTAACTTACAGAAACCCCTTGAACACAAGTTCAACATTTGAAAGTAAACTTGAAAACCAAGTTGGAGGTTGATAAACTTTTCAGAGGTAATTGAAAATAGGATAAACAAGGATTTTAAATTCCAGCTGGTGTTATCTGGTGATTTCTCCACCAATGTAGCATTAATGCCGGCCCTGCACACTATTCATATGGATTCTGCTGGGAAAGGTCAAGTTATAACACATAATGGGTTAAAATTCGATCTGTAAAGCTACTCCAGCAGGCTGGCTCTGTAAACTTGGAAAAGAACACATTTTTCTTCTGTAAATCTCCTTCTCGAGCGCCCCTTCCACAGTTTCCATCCCTGAAATTCCAGGAGATCTTGTGAGCAAACAAAAAGGAGGGAATGGGACATTTTTAAATGAGATGAAAGTGCAAGAGTTGCTGCCGTATTTCTATGACTTTGCTTGGGCTGATTCTGCTAATAGGAGAGGCTTATACAACCAAGCAGTTTTCTGATGAGAAAGTAATTACTTTGCTGAGATTAATTGGTAGGGTTTGACTCAGTGGGTAAAAGTCTGGAATTCTTGCTGTTGGGTTCACACAGACATACAACTGCACCCAATTATTTAAAAGGCTGTCGCACCATATCAATAACACTCTAATTTCTCAACTCTGCTCTCTGAAAGACCTTTCACACGGGCATAATTTGGCTGCAAAACACACCGCAACATGCAGAAAACACACCCCAAAATTTGCAAGCTTCTGTGCAGATTTTAATGCATTATTGAACATGCAACTCTGCATCAAAATCTGCCCGTAGCAGTTTTCAGGGAGCGGCAGTTACTCAAGAGCAAAAGGAAAAATAAATATCATGTAGATTGCCATCTTCATGCCATTACCAGTAAAGTTATTCAATTCAATAACATTAAATGGTCACAGAGTTTTTAACAAATGTTGTATAAATCAACAGTACAGGCGAATGTAAGAAACACTAATATATTTTGGAGAAAAAAAGGCTTCTTTCTTCACTTATCAGGCTTCTTCCTGAATGGTTCATGAAAAAAGCTAAAATCTATCTTGGTAGACAAGATGGACAAACAGTGCACTGAGAGGTCAGATTACATGTTGTTCACAGAAGTCTATGGAAAGGAGAGGAGGAAGGACCAAGTGAGAGTAAAACAGTGCGAAACACAAAGACATGCTACTGCAGCTACCGTAATAGTAAGACTTTATTGTCTCACAGCTATTGAAATCACACCTACACCACATAGTAATTCTTATCATTTTCCCTATGCTGCTGCTGCTGCTTCTCTGTACTATATCTGAGATAGTGACAAGGCAGAATAATCTACTCTACTGTGTGCAATGTATGGGAGACATCATAGCAGCAGGTCTCCCCCCCACTAGTTCAGCGAAAACTGAGAATTAGGGATAGAGCCTGCAGAACAGAGAACTGCTAAAATAAATCGGATACAACTCAAATAACGGCAAGAAATAGTGCTGCTACTCATGCACATACCAGCTTATTCTGAAAATTCACATGAAAGTTTAGGTATGCTTTAAATCATAGGCTCACCAGTAGTGTCAACCATAGAAGAATGCAGATCATAGCACAGACCAGAATAGGCCACCATTATTGTGTCCTAGAGCAGAAGGGTCTGGCGTTCATATAACTCTCTAAGCCCATTTGATAATTCTGACACTTTCCACCCTCTTTGCTCGATAACAGCAGTTCCTCAGGAAAAATGTAAATGCCTGGCATGACACGGCTTTCCTGGCAAAACATCTCCTTGCCTGCAGTGCCAGGGACTCCTGCATTAACAGCAGTTCCATAACATTCTTCTATTATTGAAACTTACTTATAAGTGGGAACACAATAATAAATCAGGGAAGCTGCTGAGAAGAAAACCTTCCTGCGGTCTGTCATGGATGTGGGCTGTTTTGTGACAGCCTGTGCCCACTCAGCAAGCAACTATAAATCCAGGCCTGTATTCTGCTGATGGTCTCAACGCCCAGCTGGAAGCTGTAGTGGGTGAGGGCATCCTTCATGGTACTGGCATGCAATATACTGAAGTTTCACCGCTGCTTTTCACTCTGTATATTTATATGATTAGCACTACACATTCTGAGCATAAAGGCAACACTGCTCAGCAATCACATACCCAAGGATAATATCTATATTACACGTGAACATACATGAATGACTGAATACCAGCATGCACACACTGTTCCACAGTGTCCTAAATCCCCCATAGTAGTGGTCTAGTATTCGCACATAAAACAATATTGTCAATCCTTGCACATAACCCTCCTCTTATTAATCAGCTGGATTGGCCGAGGGCTACACTGTAACAAACTGTAACATCTCTTCACCCTGCACGGCTCTAACAAGGTAACGGCACAGTCTGCAGAACTTGGGCCGGCTCCAATCCAGCAGGGCTCGCCGGCAGACTCTGCATACAAATGCTTCTCCTAATGACTCATTCACAGTATGTATGAACTCCAGTCTCTGATTCGTAACAAGAACATACGCAAAGATGGCAGGTCAACAGCGAAATTACACACAAAAAAAACACCTTTTTCCTTCCTTATTTTCCAGACATAATTTGAAGCCATAAATCACCGCAGACACAGGTGACCTCAAAGGCTCCTTGGCAGCCCATGTGGAAACCCTACGAGCCAGATACGAACCTCCGTAGCCCATGCAAGGAGGACGGGCAGAGATGTGCTATAATGAAGAAGTCACGTTAACCCTAAGAAAACTGAAATTAAATCCTAGGCATGACAGCACATATTACAGTACAAAGCTCATTATTGATCAGTTTGCTACAACCCTGAAGAGACTTGACAACCAAGAACCCCTGTTATAACAGATATAATTGGCACATTGTTTTAACTAAATAATCTGCATTCAAAACACAATGTACACATGTAAAATTGCAGCCTGTAGAAGTCTGAGAGGTCATTATAGCAAGGAGTTAAGGCACAAAGCGGCTCTGGCAGGTAACCACCATAGTAAAGTGTTGCTAAGCGACAATGTGCAAATAATATACGCTGCAGGTCTTGGCTTGTGTAGATCAGAGCACTCAGCAGAAGATCTCCTGTCAAAAACGTAAGTATTAATTGCTTGCTTCCTACCAGCTGATTTGGGAGTGAACTTGTCTCTGTTGGCCGCACATACAGCAAGGAGTCTGTATCCAAGGTCCAGGTCAAAGCCTTGCTGTGCTGCTACTCTACTAACCACCTGTAGGAAGAATGAAAGCATTTACTATTGCAGATCTCAACTACTAATTACACGCAATGTCATTGGTTTACAACAAAAGTAGCGCACTATTACTAAGACCACCTTTTCATACGCTGGCATAAGATACAACAAGATTATTACGAGACGCACACCTCTTCATAAATGTAGCACATTTCTGGTCATTTGTGCTCCACAAAGCCAAAGAAGCAGAAAGCGTGCGCCAGAAAGCCAAATCCATGCCAGTTATGACCTGGCGTAGCTTTGCACTATAACTTGTGCCAGCTTCTGGCACAAATTATAGCAAATTTTCTGGGCAGCGGGTGGTCTATCTTCTTTTCGCAAAGCCCCTTTAACTTTCTGAAGTTAGTGGAAAAAGGGAAAAAGCTAAACATTTTGCACAAGTACAGACTTTACAAAAATATGCAACTGGGCCGACAATTATTGGTAAATGCATTCAAATCTCAACAAATGGCAGGTTTCTGGTATCTGTGTCAAATCCGCATCAAAATTAGCACCATTTGTTGTTGAATGATGCAAATCGTTTTTATAATGATTTTGATGCAGAATTCATCCCTCATCTGAAGAGGTGGAATCTGCACAGCAAATCTGCTGCAGCTAAATGACATGCTTCAGATTTCAATTCTGCACCGTCTGTCAAAGTCCACATGGATTTTGGTGGATTTTTTCTGTAGCGTGTGGAAAAGATTTTCAAAATCTCAGTTGCATTGCTGCTACTGTAAATGCTGGGGATTTTCTGTGTGGACAAGCTGCACGTAAAACCCGCAGCCAATATTCCCCACGTAAACATACCCCAACTGTGCTTTACATGCAGCTGATTTGTTATGGATTTTGTTGCAGACTTTGTTGCAAATCTTTAGCATATTCACACCAAAACCTGCAAGAAATCGGCTATGTGTGAACATACCCTAAAGATGAATTCACACGTGGCGGATTTTGGTGTAGGTCAGCAGCAGACTATCACTCAAATTGAATTGAAAAGGTAAAATCTGCTGCAGACCTGCACCAAAATCCCCCACATGTGAGTCCACCCTTAGGGTATGTTCACAAAGCGGATTCCGGTGCAGAATTTCCTGTGTGGTAAAACTATGGCGGAATTCCGCGGCTATGCGGTCGAGGGTTTTTGCTGCAGATCCGCAGGGGGATTTAGCCCTGTCAATGGGCATATTCTGCGTACAGCATTTTGTGACTCTACAGAAACCTACATGGAAAAGCTTGGTATATTACACACGGATGTTGAAGGAAAATTCCACAGCAGAATCCACCTATAGTCTACTGTTACACACGTTTTGTAGCAAGTTTTCGATTCTAATTTTTTAGCCAAAATCAGAAGTGGATTAGAAAAAGAAAAAAGAAAAAAAAATGATATGAGAAATACACTCTTTGTCAAATACAATCCGCCCCAAGAAGTTGTTGTCTTACTGCAGAATCCAGCATGCAGTTTCATCTTAGACAGATATGTAAATGAGGAGAGTTGTGGTGAACGGTCTTGTCACCTGAGGCCCTAAAGTGGTTCACTCTTTGCCTTTTAAAGGCTCTCGGAGGCTCCTTGTGTGTAGTGACCTCTTCTTCCACTTCTGTGGAGTTTGTTGACCACTAGATGCCTCTATGATGCAGAGAAGAGATTTTACCCTGTCACCAGAGTCTGAGAGGGGCGCACTATTGGATTGTGAAAAGCTGGATGGTCGTATCTACGAATTGTCCCCCACCCGGGCTGTTCCGACAACGTTACTGGACTACTACGCAGCGAAACCATGGCGGCTTCCAAGAGGTAGCAGGAGTATGCCGCCATGCAACCCGTATCACATCTTGTATCCAAGCTATAAAAACAAAAATCCTGCTGCGCTCCTAATGTGGTAAAAGATGCTGGGGATCAAGCAAGTTGCTGATGATCCAAAAGTGATTATAAAGCGGTTTTAATATTGCATTTGTATTCTATAAAATACACTTCAGAACAAATAAAAATACATGCAACGTGTTTCGGTTTGATGCGTGATAAAGGTGTACTATACACCAAAACTGCATGTATTTCTATTTGTTCTGAAGTGTATTTTATAGCATACCTATGCAATACTAAAACAGCTTTATAATCACTTTTGGATCATCAGCAACCTGCTTGATCCCCAGCATTGCACTCACACATTAAGAGCTCTTTCACCACATTAAGAGCGCAACTGGATTTTTGTTTTTCTAGTAATTTTGATCTACGCTCCCATTTTTTGGAGAGAAATTTGGGGTATTTCCCTACGTGCTGCTCTTCATGTTTCATGGATATTTTGTCGGAGTAAAGAAACTTTTTTTCTAGACCTGCCGGGGTCTCGTGTGCCAGTGGGGACTTCTCCATATAGAACCTCTACTAGGCACCAGGTGAGTTCCTCTTTCCTTTTATATCACCACATTGTATCGCTGTATTTATCAAGGCGCTGTCCGATTTACACTGTTGTTTCTTGTATCCAAGCTAGAAGCGTTAAAACAGGGTACTAGAGCCTCCATGCCCACTTGTATCATATCTTGTATCCAAGCTAGATGTGGTACAACAAGATACTAGACCCTCCATGCCCGCCCGTATCACACCTTGCATCCAAACTAGAAGTGGTACAACAGGGTACTAGAGCCTCCATGCCCACCCGTATCACATCTTGCATCCAAACTAGAAGTGGTACAACAGGGTACTAGAGCCTCCATGCCCACCCGTATCACATCTTGAGACCCATCTCACTACAACGGGTCAGTTCTCCACCATACAGTGATTGGTTTTGGCAAGGAGTGTCTAAATGATAGACGGACTTCTGGTTGTCAGACATTCGTCCCAGTGTTTATCCCTCCTGTGAAGCATTTATTGGACAATAAACAGAAGCAGAGTGGCAGGAGATTGTTTCCTGAATGATAAGTGAATGAATTATGGTTTGTGTGTCAGTCAGTGGCAGCATTTGCACTGAACGACTAGTGTTAGGATTATTGCTGGGTGATTAACGTTCAGTGTAAGAGGGTACTTGCCTTTCTTCCTGCTTGATCCGCCTGAGGTTTTGGCCCCCCAAAAAAACAAACTGCATGAGAAGCTGCCCCTGAGGCCCGTCTGTCACCTGCCCAGAGGCTGTTGGTCAAGGGTGGTGAACATGCTTCTAATTTTCCACAGCGTATCGTAGTTGCAGCAAAGTGAATGAGATTTTGGGAAATCCTGTTCACATGTTGCTGAAAAAATCTGCAGCATAAATTAACCTGCGGTGAGAACTAGAAGTAATCTGCAGCTTGTCCATTTATTTGCAGATTTCCTGTGCATCTTTCACTTCTTCTAATGCCACCAGCATGTCATATGCAGATTTTGATGTGGATCTGCACCAATACAGAAATTCTGCTGTGAATGATACACTACAAACAAAGCTTCGGGCACATAGCAATTTATCAGTCAGTTCCACATTGGAGTTTTTGGACATGGATTCGTCAGCCCAATCCACTGCAGAGCGCCGAGCCTGAGCAGTGTAGTGCTGGGGTGGATTTTCATGCAGATCGACAGATTTATGAAATGCCCATACCATCCATTCTGATTTTACCAGAGCAGAAAACAGAATGAAAGCTGCGCTGTGATTGGTTGCCAGGGGCAACAAAGACAGATTTTCTTTTGGACTGTGTCATAAATCTCTCCCATGGTTTCCGTGCAGAGAACTGACCTGTCAAGGCTTTCTTTTTTCCAGCAATAAAATAAATTCATTAAAAGGTTACAAATGTGCAGATTGGACTGGATGTCCGGGTCTGCAGTGAAATCCCACCATATAAACAAGGCCTTAGGTGGCTTTGACAAAGCACACGATTCTACGTCCCCACAGAGCAGAGAGACACGATATTGTAACTATAAACTGAGAACACAACTGTGAAGCACCCATTCCCACTGATGACCAAAGATGGTGAAGTTGACTAGAGAGGCGAGAACATGAAGAGCGTACCGTTAAACAACCCATCAGGCTCTGTTCAAAGGGTCTTTGAAAAGCTCGAGGGTCTCCGCACCAGTCCAATAACTCTGTAGCTGCATTGTGGAAGTTTGCTGGGTTCTGTAAGTGCTGAAAGAGAGGAATACAGACAGTTGTCAGACGGCCATCGTCACAAACTCCAAACTCTATGCAAGGAATGAGTGCAGCTAATGTGACAGGACGGTTATAGCTTCCAATCTACTGTGACAAAAACAAGGCATTAAAGCATAAACATCAATTTCAATCTGTATGAGACATCACCCACAAATTTGTATTTATTGGGAACCTGTCAGGATGTTGGTGCCGTCCGCTGTGGGCAGCCTGCAGTAGTATGAGGCAGCAGAGTGCAGACCTGTGTATTCTGACTACACTCCTAGGTTACTTCTGCAGCGCTAGAAACAGACTTAGGTTTTTGGGGTGTTTTTTTTTTTTTTTTAAATGTACACTTTATTTAGCTGTAGTGCTTGTGAGGAAGGAGTCCTCGTATTCAAGAGATGTGAGCTTCCCCAACCCATCTGCCACTAATACAGTAGATAGGGAGAAATCTGTCAATTAGGACAGGAGGGCGGGGCTATATTGCAGGTGATGAATATGGAGGACTCTTTCCACATAAGCATTGCAGCTAAGAAAGTGTTAGGTGCTTTTACATGGAGAATCTGCCTGTGTTGACCACCATTGAGCTGGTTGCCTCTGTGTGCACGGACAGATTGTCTGCTCTGTGGGGCCAAGTGGTCATTAACATGAGCGTTCGTCCTCATACAGTTGCCACCAATCGGCAGCACATCTATGTGCATTTTTACACAAACATAAACGAGCCAATCAGCCGACAACTAAAGTTTGCTTGTTCGTCGGCTGATAGTTGGTCCCTTTACATGCATGGCCCAACTCTCAGTGAAACACTCGGCCGGACAATCGACACATGTAAAAGGCGCACGAGTTTCTGTAAAACAACACCACATATTGGACAGAATGCTGAAACCAGCAGGTCCATCCCGATCGCTGCAACAAGTAAACCACGTGTTTAGCCAGCATACACATGCTGAGTGCAGAAAACCATTAACATGTTTTACACTACTACATGCTGCAAGGAGCAGAGACGTCCTGACCACTTCCCTTTAAAGAGAGGACTGGCATTACTACAATAGATTGACTTCTGTTCTCCATGTAATAATGAGACAAAGGAATTACTACTATGAATTTGCTTAAAGAGAACCTGTCACCCATCGCAGTCTCCTCTATGACTCAAGAGCTTCCCGAGCCAAACTTCAAAGTGCGCTTATTGTGAAATGCCGCAGCATTCCAGAACACTTGCATGGGGCATAGTGCGTCCCTGTCCTGGTTTTCCTTTTAATCTGTCACCAGATTATCAGTTTCTTGCTCAAATAAAGGTAGCCAATCCTAAATGCTGAAGCTACCAGTAGGGAAAACTATATTGGATTCAGCATTGTTATTAGTCAATGAATGACTCAATCTTGACTCCTGCCAGAAATCAAGCTCTTATTATGGCAGTGCTTGATCCCAGGAAGCTTACCCTGCACTTAGTTGCAATGCGCTCATGAAAAGCTTCCAGGGAGAAAGAGTACAATAAGTTGTGAAATCATAGAGTGTTACAAAAAGACTATACAAACATGTACAGATCCAACGAAACTGATGTCAATGAGCTCACAACCGGCGGGATTTGTTAGAGTTTGGAGACAACAAGTAGGAAAGTAGAAGAGATAAATAGGGAGAAATAGAAGCTAAGGTTTGGCGAGGAGAACCCACATACTAATAGAAGTGAAGATCCAGACGAGTAAGGGAGATGGCACAATACCTCTGCAGCGCCACGAAGGAAGCATTTCTACAAGTCAGTGTTAAACTCTTTATACAAGCCTTGTAAAAATGACTGGTAAATCAAAGCCAAGCCAGAATCCATACACAGACACCTGTTTCGGGGTGTTAGCCCCTCTTCAGTGGGCAGTAGGTTTCTGGCTAGCGAGAGGCCTGTGACGTGGGTCAGGAACGCTATCTTTTCTCCTTAGGGAGTGCACCTAGAAGGCGAGTGAGGAGACTTGGGTGACTAATGAGGAGGTGAGTGATGAGGGGCAAACACCCTGAAACAGCTGTCTGTGTATGGATTCTGGCTTGGTTTTCAGTTCCCAGTCATTGTTACAAGGCTTGTATAAAGAGTCTAACATTGTCTTGCAGGAATGCTGCCTTCCAATAGGTGGTGCTGCAGAGGTATTTTTCCATCTCCCGTATTTGCATACTACCCAGAGGAGCATGAATGGCCTTATATGTCTCCTTACTCACTCACCTTCTAGGTGCTCTCCCCAAGGCAAAAAGAACACATGGAAGGTCACAAGTGCCAAAACTTCAACGTGTTGTTTAGGGCAATTTTCTTTGAATTACTAAGTGAATGAACGGATGTGAACCCATAAAGCAGTGTGAACTGAGCCTTCTAGTTACAAGAATTTACAAGGTCAAGATACAGTTATGTAGAGTTATGTTGGTATCATCCTGATGTCTGGAGCTTGGCGGTGGAAAACTGTAAACGTGTCCCGGCCCACACAGACTAACATTCCAGAGAGTGAAAGCCGATAACATTTCTCTGCCCTTCCTAGATAACTTGGAATCCCATGACCTATTAGATCACAGACATTGTTTTTAACATCTAGGAGAGTCATAATGTATTTCATATACATGTGAAATTTCATATGCAGTCTTTTTCGGACGTCTTTCCATATTTAAATGCCTTTCCATCTTTCAAATCCTGTATAAATATTGTTCAGTGCAGAACATTTTGTTTGCAAAGTAGACATTTTATTACGGCTTAAGAACTTAAGAGATCTTATGACTGAGGTCTTGCTGCCTAAGCCACCAGCAGCAGGAACCTGGGACAGGTATGTCCACTGCTCTCATCTATGTGTAGGTTTCATTCTGAAACACTGCAAGGTTTCCGAACAAACCTACTTTTGACTCTGAGTTCCTTCCTGTGTCAAACTTCAAAGATAGGCCATGCCGGCTTGTCCCTGCCCGCAGAATATTGACCGACAGTTTTCTCCCCTTTTGTGGGCACTGCGCATATCTGTCCTGGGTTCATACAGGGTAGTGATAGTTTCCATGCCCATTCAGAACTGCTTAATGCAACCAGCCATGCACACAATTAGTTCAGTACCGTGTGCCATGTATTTCATGCCACATTTACCCCATATTAGGCGATTACATGGGGCGCATAACTACCCGAACAGCTCATCATCTTACATACACACCTACTGTCTTTAGAAATGGGAGTTTGGCTGTGGCAAGCCATGGAGCTATTCACAGTTAGAGACTGTGGAGCTGGGGACATGTATTCACGATGGCCTGGTGCTTCAACTCTAGAGATGCCCAGACACTTCACATGTTATGGTCCCCTATCCATCCTCCTTTCTAACCCTGCGTCTTCTCACTGGCTACCCGCCATATCCTGCTGAATGCTATTCAAAGCAACATGGTGGCGCTGCAGGTGGCGGCTGCAATCCCACAACCGGTGAGATGCGATTACCTTCCTTACTGGTACTTGTAGTGAAACCGTGACAAGAAGGGACTTCAGCAGCCAGGCAATAACCACAGCAGGATAAGAACGGAGATATTGACACACATTTCTGCTCACCCGGTACCTAGTAAACTGGTAGGCTCATTTTAAGAAACAAGGATTTGGGTTTTCGTTGTTCATATGTGAACCTATAAACAGGCAAAATCTATGGATAAGTTCACACATCGAGGGGGGGGGGGGGGGGGGGGAGTACATCTGATCTAAATTTTAAAATGCGGAGAAACAACTTGGTGCCGCCAGTTACATCATACCAGGCAACATGCTAATGGTTATATCTTGTAGAAATACGGTGACTGGCTAAGCCAGGAGACTAACTCAACTAAAAGCCCATTTTATGACTTCCTATATCAATACAGGCTTCAATGGGCACCATTCTTTTAACTAACTTTGCATAAATCAATAGTACAAAGATTTTTAAAAAAATATTAGAATATAGATCTTGCTATAGAAAAATGCCTCCTTCTCCTCTTTAACAACTTCTCCCCGACTCATGCACTGATCATTCAATTCGCTGCTAGAACCCATCTTCAGAAATGCAAAGATCAGGCAGATTATCAGCTTTACTGAGGGATCAGGTTACAGCTGCTGCCCATTGAAGTCTCTGAAGAGATGAGGAGGCAAAAGTAGCAGAGACACACGCACACCAAAGGCGAGGCTGGCTCCAGTTAATGTTTAAGGACCACTCCAGTGAAAAAATAGTTTTTATTCATGATGTAGCTAGCCTCCCAGTATATATGTCAGCTGGTGTTACTTTCTATCTGAAACCCCTGGGCTCTTTTTCCCCAGATGGCCATGTTATCTCAGTTCTGACCAGCACAGATCTACTTGGGGTTATGTGTTTAGTTTCTAGTCAGTTTCTCAGTCTGTGTGATGCCATTACATGTACCTAGAAACTGCTTAGAGGTAGACACACCGACTCCTATTTCAGTTACTGATGATGATGATCACACAGCTCCTGTCACACAGTTAGAATGAAGGAGATCACAGCTCATCTTCCTGACTGTATACTTATGGGCTATAGATTATTTAGAAGAATCTAGAAGGTAATGATAATTAAACTGTCCACCCAGCAGGCAGAAATGGTGCATGGAAGGGATGGAAAAATCTGTTTTTGCCAAAGTGGCCCTTTAATGTCTCATCCCACCCCAGTGCTGGATTCACAACTGCCTAATGCTGTTTAATGTACTCCATGCTGCTACTTCTGAGGGTGTGTTGCAGAGAAATAGGGGAGTAGAATCTCCTCCCTTCTATGTGTGCTATGTATGGGAGACATCATAACACCTAGTCTTCACCCCTGAGCTCAGGGAAAACTGCTAATTAGAAATAGAGTGTACAGAACAGGAAAACTGGTGATAAATGCAAAGTCATAGAATGGTCAGAAATAGTGTTATTCATTATTTACGCTCACACATATGACAGCTGCTTCTGAGAAGTCACCTGAAATATCAGGTACAAATATAGCAGTGCCCAACACTGCAGCTTGAAATCTACATTGGCACGCTATTTGCGTAGAGAGACTGTTGCCATTCACTTCAAATGGTCAGTTACTGTACGCAAATAGCGTAGATACAACACACCATCTCTGTAGAACACTAAAGAGCTGATACATCTGTCTTTATGGGCTTTCTCATCCATATTGTGGTTTTATACACAATTAACGTTAGACAAAAAAAAAAAATGGTTTGGCCAACTTCACCTACCTGTTTTATGCACTGCAGACGGTCGTTAGTCTGCTGTATGTGCCTATCCATAGAGTTCATTATGCCTACGTCCGCTTAGTTTCTACCTGAAAGCCATTAAAGGTCCTCAAACCTACAACAGAAAGAAAAAATGGTTAACAATATTTATTCAGAGATAGCAAAGCCTTGTTACGGCCCCACAGTGTTACTCCTGTCATCTTTTCATCTTCTTGGATTACTACTTGTTCTGAGGTTTTCTTTTATTTTAATGGGGATCCCGACAGACAGAACAAAAACGTATAAACTGGTATGCAACTTAATAAAAAAAATAAACATCCTAAATAAATTTTATAATAAGGAATAATTAATTAGCTGCACCGCTATGAGTCTTTTTCATGACAAAAGTCCTGGAGGGTGTTAATAGCTTTTTTTCAACCAAATTAGGCCTCTTTCACACTTGCGACATGGGAAGAGGAAAATGGAATTCTGGATCAGTTCTGTGATGAAAATGAAAGGCACCTAACAAACCCCTTTAACCATAATGGGTACCCCAGATTGCTGTCAGGCCCTCTGGCATTTTCCTGATAAAATACAGACGCAGCAAAGTTTACCATGACTTCCCACATTATGATAACTCACTGAGTTTAACCCTTCAATTACTGTTCAAAGGCTTTTGTTGGAATATGATAAGAGTACAATTGCTTTTAATGGCTTAAGATGAGATAACTTTCTGCAGCAAGTTATCATAGACAGGTTAAAACCTGCTACATCTGTAGTATAGCATGCTCTACTATTAGGTGCTGCATTCTGTGACAGAGGCTACCAACACAGCTTTCTAGCATAAATACCTTTTTCATCATTTTTTGTACCAATTTGCCCCCCTTGATGCTGATTGTATGCAGCTGGGGGTGGGCTCTAGACATAATCTTTGTCCTTCCTCTCTGGCAGCTGCCAATATAGTCCCTTCTTACTTCCCCACTGCAGCAGGGAGTCTTCTCAGCCATGCTGATGTTATTGCAGAGGCTAAGCTCTTTCTCTGACCATCTATTTCTCTTGGCTGCTCTGTAGTGAACTGAGAATCACTATGCAGAGAACTGGTTGTGGGAAGAGTTAACGGGCATGTGTATCCCACCAGCTGGACGTGCACCCGGCTATATACATTCACCACTAGGTGGTGCCATACTATGTACGTAAATGTCATAAATCCTCAGTGGATAATTTAACTACATATGAATGGCAAACGCTGTTAATTTTTATAATCTATTAAATGAAGAGGATATTACCTGACAGGACAACACCTTAACCCCTTAGTATTGAAGCCAGTTCGCACCTTAATTAACTACTTTTTCCATTTATTTTCATTGTCGCATTCCTAGAGCCATTACTTCTTCATTGTTCCATTGAGATAGTCGTACGAGGGCTGTTTTTTTGCGGGACAAGTTGTATTTTTTAATTACATCATTTTGAAGTACATATAATGTATTATATAACTTATTAAATTGTTTTTGGGAGATGGGGGGAAAATTAAAAGGAATTTCACCATTTGTTTTTTGGATTTCATTTTTACAGCGATCATAATTAGAGATGAGCGAACGTGCTCGGCCACGCCCCTTTTTCGCCCGAATACCGCGATTTCCGAGTACTTCCGTTCTCGGGCGAAAAAATTCGGGGGGCGCCGTGGTGGCACGGGGGGTAGCAGTGGGGAGTGGGGGGGAGAGGGAGAAAGAGAGGGCTCCCCCCTGTTCCCCGCTGCTACCCCCGCACCGCCACGCCTCTCCCCGCCCCCCGGCGCCCCCCGAATCTTTTCACCCGAGTACTGAAGTACTCGAAAATGGCGGTACTCGGGTGCGTAAGTACTCGAAACGAGTACGTTCGCTCATCTCTAATCATAATGCAGAATAAATAACGTGACAATATTATTCTCCGGATCGGCAAGATTCCAGTGATACCACGTTTATATTTTGCTATTCTTGTACACTAAACACATTTTTTATATTTAAATTTATTTTAGTTAAAGATTTGCTTTTCTGTCGCTGCAATCCAAGAGACTGAACATGTTTTATTTTTCCATTGATATAGCTCTTTAAGAACTTATATTTTGCGGGATGGATTCTTGTCTTCATTTATCCAATTTTTGGGAAGATATAACATTTTGATTGCTTTTTATTCCGTTTTTCTAGAGGCAAGATTAACAAAATCTGTACCTCTGGCAAGTTTTATATTTTTAACAGGGTTTACGGTGCTGTTCAAATAATATGTTACATTAATTCTGTGGGTCAGTACAAGTATGTCAATACCAAATTTATATAGGTTGGTTGTTTTTTTTTTGCCACATTTTCACACTTTTTCAAAAAATGTATTTTCTTTATTGCTGCATTCAAGACTAACATTTTTATTTTCTTGCAAACGGTGTTTTTTGGTGGGGATGAGTTGTACTTTCTAAGGCCTTCTGTCCACTGCTAAAATGTAATTTAAAATCCGCAGTGTTTCTCCCGCAGCGTGATCCGCGCCCCATAGGGATGCATTGGACACCCGCAGGTAGTTAAATACCTGCGGATGCATTTTCCCCTGAGGCGCGGATTGCGTCTGCGGGAAAACACCCGCAGCATGCTGCATTTTAGTGCGCGTCTCCTGCGGGGACGGCTCTCGCAGGCTTCTATTGAGGCCTATGGAAGCAGTTCGGATCCGCGGAACACCCGTACCTGAATTTCTGCTCTCCGTCGCGGGAGCGCAAGAGAGCAGGAGTTCAAAAAAAAAAATGGAGTGCCCGGCGCATGCGCACTGCTGGCATGCTGAGCACATCCGCTGGGCCGAAGAAAGAAGATCCGGCTGCGACAGAGGGAAGATCCGCAGCGTCCGGACAGGTAAGTTAAATCTTCTTTTTTAGGCCTCATGTCCGCGGGAAAGGAGAGACCTGCTGCGGGATTCTGCATGAAGAATCCGCGGTGGGCCTGATTTTCCCCGTGGACATGAGGCCTAAGTTTACAATTTCTTGGTCTATACAACATTTTGATTGCTTTATATTCCTTTTTTTGTAAGACAAGATGGCAAAAACAGCTATTTGTGCCATGGTTTTTGTATTTTTTTTCATGGCATACACAATGTTAAATAAAAATGTACTAACTTTTTTCTCTGGGTCATTACAAATGCGGCAATGCCAGATTTGTGATTTTTAAAAAAATGTTTACATAGTAAAAGGGGAAAGGTGAGGTTTTAATGTTTATTTTTATTGTTGTACTATTTTTTTCTATACGTTAAAACCTTTTACTATTGTCCCTCTAGGTTATTTGAATATCACTCTCTTTTATCATTCTTATACCTCAGTAGAGCAGTGTTTTATAAAGGCTGAACCTCATGGGCAAACATAGCAGCCATATTCAAGCTTCTAGGTGCCACAGTAACCCATTGGGACTCCGCAATCACATCATGGGGGTCACACCGATCGCGGCATATAAAGGGTAAAAAGTGGGTATTTGCAGGTTCTTTAGCCCCCTCTGTTTGAGCAAGTGCCAAGATGTTATCAAACAGCCAAGCACCTGCTCCCATGCCAGGCTTGTGATGCAGCCCTCTTGGTGGCAGCCAACTTTGATTCGGCCCAAGAAACTTCAATGGGAAGGGGGTCATGAATACATGATTTAAGGGTAGAATTTCATCAGAAATTTATAGGTGCCATAATATTTTATATACCTGTTTCTGTTATGGTATTGACAATACTGATTATTTTAGTTGCTGCTAACAAATTCTCCACTATTAGAACACTTCAACATTCCAGCACAACAAACTAATCCTGACCGGTCTTATGTTTGTCAAGTTGATCAGTTAAGTATTTGTTTACATTATTTCCTGATTTTCAAGTGTCCAATGTGCTCCCACGGTTAGCAGGGCTGGATACAGTATAGATATGATAGGCAAAACCCCCAGTCATATACACAATATATTACATATATTGAATGTTGTGGTCACAGTGAGTCATCGCAGAGTAGCATGTTAGCCTGTCCTGATAAGAGCATCATTCCA
Organism: Eleutherodactylus coqui; assembly: GCF_035609145.1. Classification (NCBI taxonomy): domain Eukaryota; kingdom Metazoa; phylum Chordata; class Amphibia; order Anura; family Eleutherodactylidae; genus Eleutherodactylus; species Eleutherodactylus coqui. Next base: position 167,914,814 of record NC_089840.1, read on the forward strand.
AGGGATGAGGAGTGATAGACCAACAACTTAACATTGTATTATTCCGGAGATTGGTGCAAGGTATAAATGTGGCATTGTATGAAGTACCAATAATCCTGCCAGTTTCACACGAGTATATTATGAGCACCTACAGTACAAACAAGTGTCCCAGCCCAAACTAGGGTCTACTGATGCAAACTCCCAGCATCAGATGCATCCATGATACTCTGATTTCAGGTCAGCAGACCCACAACACTCGTCTGTATTACATGTAAACATGCTCATAAAACGCGCATGTGAAATTGGGTATGTTTACACATGGTGGAAATGCTGCGGAATGCCCGCAGCGGAAAAATCTATCCAAATTCTTCAGCATTTCCGCCACGTGTAAACACACCTTTAAAGAGTTTTCCCAGGACTTTAATATTGATGTCTTATCTTTAGGATAGGTCATCAACAGTAGACTGGTGGGGGCCAGCCACTGCAAACCCCCTTGATCAATTGTTTGAAGGGACCACAATGCTAGAATGAACGCCGTGGCTACGTGTCAGAATTTCTTCTGCTGGTTTTCAATTTATTTAATGAAAGAGAAGTTGGATAGATTTTATCCTATTGTCTTTTTAGCCTTCACACATGGCACTAACATCACATTCATTTGTCATGGACCACCACTGACCAGATATTGAATACATATACTAAGCATAGGTCACCAATATTGGAGTCCCATAAAACACCCCTTTAAGTGAGGCTGCAGTAGCATGGTCCCAGAAAACCCCTTTAACTGAGGATGTGGTAGTATGGTCCCAGAAAACCCCTTTAACTGAGGATGTGGTAGTATGGTCCCAGAAAACCTCTTTAACTGAGGCTGTGGTAGTACAGTGTGATCCTCTGCATAACAACATACATGTGTGGCCAAGATAAAAGGGAAATGCATTATTGGTCAACAGCAATACAAAGAAATGCATCAATATAACGTCTCTTATGTAATCTTTCTATCATAATTGGTTACATAATAAAATGCTGCAGGGAGCGGCGAAAACAAACTTTCTGCCAACAGTTCAGCTTATCCTAGTTGTTTCCCGCCTTTTACAAGTATTCCTATAGTAAAGTCACAGGAATTCTCCGTAAATTCAGGACCAGAACGTCAGGTGTCATTTGCAAACACAGGATGCAGAAAAAGTATCACAATGGAAAACATACAAAATGATTGTTAATGATCTTGTTCATTATAGAACCTTAAAACAGATATTTTTTTTTGTATACAGAGTATCATTCCACCCAAATTCTACCCCTTTGGGTATATTCACATATCCATATTATTTTTCCCAGCAGGAGGGCTCCAGCCACAGTGGGATTAGCCTCTGATGATAGAGGAAAGTCGGCCACTATTTAGAGACTCGACTGGGGAAGTTATTACATACCCAGCACCCCTGTGTTACACGCTGCGGGTGATATTACTCCCAGGAGCCGAGGAGAGAGAACATTTACACTGATTGGAAGGGTGCAGCCATCACCTTTACCTCCTGTATGCATATACAACACCGAGACAGATATCTGCTAACATCATATTGATGCATTTATCCTGTCTGAGATTATAGATATATGATGCAGTAGGGCAGGACTGCATATATATGGAACAGTAGCTTCTACGACCTGTTCACACTGTAGATTTTAACATATTCCACATTAGATCCGCAGCTAAATCCACATTCAAAAATATACCATTCACTTGAATGGAAGTTTGCTATGTAGTTTATATGGTGCAGGTTTTCTTTACGCATACAGAATTGAAATCAGTCAAAATAAAAAAAGATGTGCGTGTTATTTCTCGACCTGGGGTCCACATAGTAAGGTCTGCATGTGGGATTAGCTCTACTGAACAAGGGCTAATCCACGTGTTTATCCATGACAACAGCATGTGGAAATTCATGGCGGTGCTAGCGCTTTCTGCCTTGGAGTAGGAGGCAAATCCGCCATGTGAACAGGGTCCTTGGGGCGAGTTACAATGGTAACTCATTCTAGATAAAACCATTCCTGAGGTTTCAATGTAAAACATTTTAGAATCTCATTTACATGACGCTTACCAAGTACAATACTTAATTCCTAGATGACAAGTCCGTTGTGAGTTAGAGTCTGAGCAGATCGCCCTCAACTAGCACAGGAAAAACCTTCTCAGTAACTCCGCATGATTAAAAATTATAATATCAAAATACTAACAAGCACCTGTCTGCCCTGATCACATGACGGGGACATCATCACAGGTCCTTCACTTTATTAAAAACCTGCAGAGCCAGACAGCAGCAGTGTGCTTTACAGCACCTGTAATGACGTCACCATCTGTGATCAGTCACCAGTGTGGGAGGAGTCTGGGGTCACATGACCAGGGGGTGATCAGTGTGTGCAAGACTCTTCTGTGCTGCTTGCGATCCCCGTTGTATGGGATAAAGAATGTATGTACCAGAGCTGTGTGTGTGAGTGTGACGAGCATGTACCAGAGCTGTGTGTGTGAGTGTGACGAGCATGTACCAGAGCTGTGTGTGTGAGTGTGACGAGCATGTACCAGAGCTGTGTGTGTGAGTGTGACGAGCATGTACCAGAGCTGTGTGTGTGAGTGTGACGAGCATGTACCAGAGCTGTGTGAGTGAGTGTGACGTGCATGTACCAGAGCTGTGTGAGTGAGTGTGACGTGCATGTACCAGAGCTGTGTGAGTGAGTGTGACGTGCATGTACCAGAGCTGTGTGTGTGACGTGCATGTACCAGAGCTGTGTGTGTGTGTTTGTGACGTGCATGTACCAGAGCTGTGTGTGTGTGTTTGTGACGTGCATGTACCAGAGCTGTGTGTGTGTGTTTGTGACGTGCATGTACCAGAGCTGTGTGTGTGTGTTTGTGACGTGCATGTACCAGAGCTGTGTGTGTGTGTTTGTGACGTGCATGTACCAGAGCTGTGTGTGTTTGTGACGTGCATGTACCAGAGCTGTGTGTGTTTGTGACGTGCATGTACCAGAGCTGTGTGTGTTTGTGACGTGCATGTACCAGAGCTGTGTGTGTTTGTGACGTGCATGTACCAGAGCTCTGTGTGCGACGTGCATGTACCAGAGCTCTGTGTGCGACGTGCATGTAACAGAGCTGTGTGCGACGTGCATGTAACAGAGCTCTGTGTGCGACGTGCATGTAACAGAGCTCTGTGTGCGACGTGCATGTAACAGAGCTCTGTGTGCGACGTGCATGTAACAGAGCTCTGTGTGCGACGTGCATGTAACAGAGCTCTGTGTGCGACGTGCATGTAACAGAGCTCTGTGTGCGACGTGCATGCAACAGAGCTCTGTGTGCGACGTGCATGCAACAGAGCTCTGTGTGCGACGTGCATGCAACAGAGCTCTGTGTGCGACGTGCATGTAACAGAGCTCTGTGTGCGACGTGCATGTAAGAGCCCTGTGTGCGACGTGCATGTAAGAGCCCTGTGTGCGACGTGCATGTAAGAGCCGTGTGTGCGACGTGCATGTAACAGAGCCGTGTGTGCGACGTGCATGTAACAGAGCCGTGTGTGCGACGTGCATGTAACAGAGCCGTGTGTGCGACGTGCTTGTAACAGAGCCGTGTGTGCGACGTGCATGTAACAGAGCCGTGTGTGCGACGTGCATGTAACAGAGCCGTGTGTGCGACGTGCATGTAACAGAGCCGTGTGTGCGACGTGCATGTAACAGAGCCGTGTGTGCGACGTGCATGTAACAGAGCCGTGTGTGCGACGTGCATGTAACAGAGCCGTGTGTGCGACGTGCATGTAACAGAGCCGTGTGTGCGACGTGCATGTAACAGAGCCGTGTGTGCGACGTGCATGTAACAGAGCCGTGTGTGCGACGTGCATGTAACAGAGCCGTGTGTGCGACGTGCATGTAACAGAGCCGTGTGTGCGACGTGCATGTAACAGAGCCGTGTGTGCGACGTGCATGTAACAGAGCCGTGTGTGCGACGTGCATGTAACAGAGCCGTGTGTGCGACGTGCATGTAACAGAGCCGTGTGTGCGACGTGCATGTAACAGAGCCGTGTGTGCGACGTGCATGTAACAGAGCCGTGTGTGCGACGTGCATGTAACAGAGCCGTGTGTGCGACGTGCATGTAACAGAGCCGTGTGTGCGACGTGCATGTAACAGAGCCGTGTGTGCGACGTGCATGTAACAGAGCCGTGTGTGCGACGTGCATGTAACAGAGCCGTGTGTGCGACGTGCATGTAACAGAGCCGTGTGTGCGACGTGCATGTAACAGAGCCGTGTGTGCGACGTGCATGTAACAGAGCCGTGTGTGTGACGTGCATGTAACAGAGCCGTGTGTGTGACGTGCATGTAACAGAGCCGTGTGTGTGACGTGCATGTAACAGAGCGCTGTGTGTGTGACGTGAATGTAACAGAGGTGTGTGTGTGTGTGTGTGTGTGTGTGACAAACACTGGTGCTATATTTTCCTAATAATTACTAGTATATCGTATATACACACTGTGTCCCAAAAAATATCCACACACTTCAACATGAGAAATATCTGCATAAAAGCTTTACGACTATTTTATATAGACATCACAGGAGAGCTGTAGATCATGTCTGACTTCTGCAATTACAGTGGTCACCATTAACATCCAGACACTTCTGATTTTGGTGAACTACTGCACAAATATTGTTGCTCTAAAGTCAAGCATGCCTCCACCAGTCCGACTCTCCTGAGGCCACATGGTGGTTTTAGCAATCGTGCGACTACTTACATCTTTCTCTTTTACATCTATGTCCTCTCACACGTGGACGCGGCAAAGCACTGCGATTTTACTTTCATTTTCGTCAGCAGCTCGCTGTGGCCGATAGTGTGTTTTAGCACACCCCATCATTGTGATGGGTGTTGAAGCGCGTTAAACGGACAAAGCTAGAGCAGACAGCGCTCAAAAATTGTGGCGCTGGAAAGCACCGTCTAGCATTGCGATGAAACGCATGTATGCAAGGCCTCATTGATTTCAGTGGGAGCGTTATACCGCGATTTAAGCGGCATTCAAAACGCTGCGTTAATTGTGGTAAAAGGCGCCTGTGTGAGAGAGGCCTAAGAGACAGCATAATACGTATTGCCACCATATATTCAGTTTATTCAATTTGAATTTTAAAAACATAGATAACCACTATTGAGGGGTGTATACATTTTCTTACACACACACACACACACACACACACACACACACACACACACACACACACATATATATATATAAAAATTTGTCTCCACCTTCCCATCCATATTTAAAAAACAAACCACAAGCACTGATCCAGATCCTAATGAGCAGTAATGTGCAAATAAACTGGGACAATATATTCTCTCCGCCAGTAGATGTCTCCATTACCTACCAAAGCAAAATTCCAACTGAGCTGCCCAAACAGCCTCTCCGTGTTCCTTTAAGCCTTTACAAGTTCCTACAAATCCTCGGCTGCTGCTTCCTAACAGGGAGCACTAAAGCTGACACTGTCTGTCTGACCTTGTGGTTATTGATTAACTATCTCCCCATTCCCTGCCATCTTTCACACCTCCAGGGCTTGCAAACAGAGAGCTTAGGAACAGCAGTCAAACACTCTGACAACCACTCAGAAAAAAACTGATCTTAAACCATGAAGAAAGGAGGAGACATGAAAAGAAGGGAATGGAAAAGTGCAGTTTGTAGAGGAAACTGTGGGGAAAAGCGGAAGCAATTACAAAATGTATAACGAGGAGGCAGCAGGGAATTTGTTATACGGGCAATAAGGAATGAAGGAAGGGTTATTAAAAGGGTGGATGAATACACAGAAAGAGCAAATGACACAAAAGTGATATACTGAATGTACGATTACAAAATGCTAGAAGGAGAAAACCACGTAACAAAGAATAAGAGCACATAAGGCAATGTACACTAAACTGACATGATGGACTAAATTAGATGAGAGTATAATGTCTGCTTCTAATATAAACCTGCCATCTCAAAGATACACAACCTTTTGTGTCACATTTAGTTGAAAAACAGAAATAAAAAATATAAATCATAAGATTGCAAACATCTGCATATATGTAATGTAAAATTGACACATAATATTATACCTTTCAAAGATATTTCCAAAGATTTAAGGTTATTCCATATCCGCAGAATAAGAAGACAAACCAACTGCAATCAGCGTTTCAACCCTGAATTGGGGTCTTCCTCAGGCGCGGTTGGTTCAGGATGCCCTAGGAAGACCCCAATCTGAGGTTGAAACATGTAGCTTCCCTCTATCAATATAAAGGAATAATTTATTTAACTTTGGAGCCGGTCTCTTTTGTTCCTTGTCAGCTCACTAGGGAGCAGTACTGATTGCAATTGGTTTGTCTTCTCCTAAATATTGCACCCAATTTTGAGCCCAGGGAAATGCTCTCCTAGTAACCTTGGAACGGCTTGCAACTCCTTTTCATCTCAAAAGTGCTTCATATAGTTGGGCACATTCTAGCACAACTCCACTACATAGGAGCAATAGCCATTTCTGTGGTTTTATCCCAGCCTTATCAAACTGAGTTTACTATAGCAGATAGCGCCCCCTTGTTCTTCCTCTCTTTTGTACTTTTTTAGTGAAATTTTTCATAGAATTGGGGACAAGTGTTTGATCGTGGGGGATCCTTCCAATGACACGCCCACCTATCACAAGAACAAAGGTCCCTTTCCCCTGTATGAATGGCGGCCAAGCGTATGCACACCCACTCCATTCAATTTTATGGGGCTGTAGAAGAGAAGCCGAGTCAAGTGCTTGCCAATCTCTGGCAGTCCCAAAGATGAACCCAGCGGCAGCATGCATACTGGAACACCACTCCGGTTATCCTGGTGGACACAGAACTCTTGATCTTGTAGCCAGTGGGGGTCCTGCATCTCCCCTAACATAGTTGGATAGGGAATAAGGAACATTTTGGGACAACCCCTTTAAGTGGTTAGGAAATGCCTACAATTTTGTCAGTGTGGATGCTGCGCTGTAACCAGTGTACTCTGCCATAACTGAGGACTACTATGGTGAGCTACGCTGTTAAGGGTTGTGAACCACATGAGGCCATCAAACCACTACCCAGTCTACTGCTTCTATTTCTCATTAAAATTTGCTTAGCTCTTGAAGATAAATGTATTAAAGCAAAATGTCATGAAGGGGGTTGAATACAACAGAGACTCCAGCATTCATTAAAAGTGGCATTTTGTGTTGAATCTGGAGAAACCTCTTGTTATATTAGTTGATTTGAGCTATTTAAAATTGCTCTTGCTTGACTGTATTTTCGTAAATGACTTCACGTTTTAAATTTGGCAAATAAACCCAATTTGCAATCTGTGGGTTTAATAATTTTAATTGCAACCGTAAAAATTAAAGCAGGTTAAGGACTTTTATCCAAGGGCAGGACCATATGTACATACAGTAGGACCCTTTTTGGCATAGAAAGAGTTCAATTTTCAGTTGAACCTTTCAGAAATCATAGACAGGAGAGTCAACAGCTTGTGCGAGTTTCCCGCTCTCCTCCTTAGGGAGGAATATCAGTGAAGCACAGAAATTGGTTCATTATCATGCACATCTGTAACTGTGTTTAAAGGGGAGTAGAAGGCTGTGTGGCCAACACACAAGCTGTAGATTTGGGGACAATATGACAGGCTGCTTTACAGCTCTTTAACAGGTTACAAACTTGAAAAAAAAAAAAAAAAGGTATTATACTGCAGGTCATTAAAAAGCAAAAAAAACAAAAGACTGAAACCTGATATTTCTAATGGACATGCAGAATAAAAGGGAAATGGTATTATTGTACCTTGACGCCACTGGAACTGGTGAGTGCGCCAGAGGGGAAAGGCTGTTTGACAGCCAGGTTTCGCCCCCTGTATGTGATTGGCTGCAGCCGTGCCTCCACTTTTTTGGGCTCACAGGTCCTGGTAATCTGCACTTCTGCCACTCACAGGCCGCTTATTGCAGTGTTCCGCTGTGCTACCCCTGCTGTCAATCTAACCTGTGCCGGCCTCCGCTGGCATTGTCCCCGCTGGAGGTGTAATGTACTGCGGCGCCCCCAGCATGGTCCATGTGCTGTGCTGTGCCACCGGCCGACGCTGCTGCCACTGTCACCGCTATGTTTCATGTGGTGCGGATCCTCCGACGCAGCAGGCATACTCCCCAATGGAGCTACCATGTCCAGTGGCGCCCCTGCTCGTGCCCCTGCTCCTGCCCCTACTATCACTGTATCCACTGGTGCTCTGGCAGCTGCGCTGCGAGTGTGGGTGACGGCGGAATCCCATCTCCCCTTACCAGCTCCCAGAGCCGCTCTCACACTGCACGCCATCTGCGTCTCAGCAGAGACCCCTGGACTCAGTGGGTGGACAGGAGTGGTGCAGCACGGCAGAGAAACCTGACGCCAGAATGATGATTGACTGCCAGGACCTGTGAGTCGGAGCACAGGGAGCGTGCCCTGCAGCCAATTATAAACGGGGGGCGTCACCTGGCTGTCAAACAGCCTTCCCCTTCTGCACACCCACCAGTTCCGGTGGCATCAAGCTACAATAATACCAAAGGAAATATAGGGAAATACCTTGTCAACACTATGTTGTCTCTGTGAAGCACCATATTAAATAGATATTCTCTCTCAGAATACTTCATTCGATAAGACATACTGAGTCCCTATAAAACCGGAGGTACAGTTTGGTCCCACAGAATGCTATGGCTGCCATAATTTGACCATGTACATAAACTGCATCAGAGAGCACCAGAACTGCATCAGTGAAGATGTCTGATCTCCAGATACATAGCCTGATCAACTCATTAGCCTTCAATATTGAAGTATATGGCTGCTTTTAGGCACTTTGAGGGAGGGGGGGGGGGGGGGGGATTTGTCAGTTAGCTTTGTTAGAGATAACGTTGCCACTATTTGTAAAACATTTATAAAATGCTGAAATCTGTACCAAATACCCACCATTCGTATGCTGCCTCAAAAGTTTCTTTCCTTCTCTCATCCTACCTAGCTCTCCCACCCAATATAGCCCTCACTTTTCTAGCCTTCCCAGATGCAGATAGATAGATGAACAAGTATAAACACTGACAGCCGCACAGCAAAGTTAACTCATCTATCAGTTTATTAAAAATAGCTTGCAGGCAAAATGCTAATCCTCCCACAACAGTAACAGCTGAACTAAATGATCCATAGCAAAAGTTTGCACATCATTCAGTCATCCCAACTACTGCCCTGATCACACAAATATAAGGCCCCACTTGTAAGGAAGGTAAACCACAAGTCATCCACCATCCCTGCAAGGGCCTTCAATAACATAGGCCAACTCATTAACTCTTTCCAAACAAATCTGAGTTATATATTCTGGTCATGCGCGATCTTCCCCAACCACAGACGATGGATGCCGTGTACTGAGATGCCATCAGTGTGAAAGTGCCCTATGGGTCTACAGTTACCTGCACCCTTGTGTGTGACACATTACACTGTGTTGGCAGCACAGCAACCATTGAGATGTATTAAAGAGAATCACCAAGATGCAGGTTATGCATTTCCCCCTCCCATTTCAATTTATGCCTGAAAGTTCCTCCTTGCACATCTAACTGGAAGAATTCAATTGTATATATTTGTTTGGTCAGACTGGAGCTCAATATCCTGCAAAATAGAAGACGGGGAAGAGATGAACCATGTTGTAGACTGCAGCTTATGACCTCTAAAATAGAAGAATTGCAAATCACTGCTGTGTAGAGTAGGAGGGAGCAGCAGCGAGGGGACATAAGAGTGGGATTAAAATTGGTATGAGTAACAAAGAAATGATCCAGGAATAATAAAAGAGATGGAAGAAATAGCAACTAACGAGAGGCCACATGAACAGGGCTGGAAAGGAAAAAAATCGGAAGGTGGATCTTAAGCCAGAAGACCCATTCCTCGAAACAACTATTAGCTGTAGCAAGGCATGCTCTAATTATACCAATCAGAACATCTTCCTCTAAGAACAGCCCAAGCTGCTGAGATTTACAATAGCTGTGTATTTTTATACAAGCAGCTTTAGATGAAGAGGCAGTTGCATATTAATTACAGAGTTAATTAATTAGGTACTATCGTGTAATCATGTTGTAATTCATTGGTTTACTCTCAAGTGTATGAAGCAGTACTCAGAGATGAAAGCAAAGTAACAAGTCATATTTCTACCAATTAACGTGTAGTTTGTGAAGAAAGGGAAACGCCAGGGGTCTCCTTACACCCAGCAAGATACAAGGGTTAAATATATATCTGCTATACAAGAATGGAGTCTGTTCCAATACTTACGAGACTTTGCAAAGTTGTGAATTTATAGTACATTAAATCAGGCACAAAACACGTAAAAAGTAACGCCAAAAATGCCAAAAGAGAAGCAATATTACATAAGATCCAGTATTTCAATGAGCTGCACTTGTTGATCTAGACTAAAACTACAGAAAAGTCATCACAGCATGGAGGAAATTACCTTAATAAAGGGCCGCAACAGCAAACACAGGAACTCATACTACAGAAAAAAAGGTTTATAATACTTAGTAACACATTTACAGCGGAGTTACATTAAGGCCTTGTTCACATGGAGTATTTCCACATGGATTTTGAGAAACAATCTGTGAAATCCGAATGAAATTAGTTTCCCATTGTTTTTAATGTTTATAGTGCAGCTTTTTCTGCTGCTGACCAAGAAAACCACAGTATGAAAAAAAAGTAATCTGTCACTTTTTGGACTCCCTATCAAAACAGAGCACTGAAGGGGACCCAGCTGTAAACCAGCGTTGTGGTCACTTTATTTTCTGGACCAGTGGTGGTTCCGGAGGTCAGAATACTACTGACCATAATGTGAGGACATACTCTACTGATGCTGTCCTACTGTAGCTAGAAGCAGATGGAGTGGTCTGCAATACCAAGTAATAAGGATTATGAGCCCCTTGCCAACAACCATAGTCATGATGGACTAAAGCTGGGTTAACACACTGCATTTTAAAAAACATTTCTCTTGTATTTTGGTTTCTTTTTATAGGCCGAAATACGTGTGTAATATGAAGCTACTGAGTCCCAAGGCAAAATATGTAATGTTGTTGTTAGCCGTATAGTCATTCACGACCCTCGGCAACCCCAAAGGCGAGCTCCCACCATGTTTTCGGTTTTGCACGGCTTCTTTCAGTTGTGTCATATCCATGCCAGTATTAGCTCTGATAATACCGTATCAGCCATCATGTCCTTTGGCAGCCAGGTCTCTACAGCTAGAGGAAAGAAGGTTTCTACACAACATAGAAGGGGGTTCTTTACTGTAAGAGCAGTGAAACTATGGAACGCTCTCCATCACTCTCTCTTGTGATGGTGATATGATATAAGAGTATAAGAGAGGTGTGGGCGTCTTTCTTGAGTTTTGTAATATTGCAGGTTATATCACTGATTACTCAGATGAGTCGGTGATCCAGGGATTATTCCAATTGCCAGATTGGAGCCAGGAAGGAACTTTTTTCCCTTAAATGGGTAACCTTATTGGGGTTTTTTGCCTTCCTCTGGATGAACATTGGGGGTAATAGGCTGAACTGGATGGACATGGGTCTTCTTTCAGTCTAACATACTATGTTACTATGTAATATTAATTATTTATCAAGGTTGTACATTAGAAAGACATGGCTGCTTCCTTCCACCTTTCCATGGGTTATCTGTGGTGTTGCAGCACTGCCCCATTGGAGCAGACTTGCAATAACCAGGTGCATCCCATGGACAAGTGTGCAGCTATTTCTGAAAGAGAGCAGTTCTGATTGTTTAATCTTTGTTCATCACTTACCACCTTGCAGTAAAACCCACACAACTGCCTTCCTGCACTTCACCTCTCTAAAAGGGTCAGGAAGAAGCCACACAAATATCCAGAAAATCAACTGGATTATTTGTTAATCTGCAATGAGCAGGTAGGTAGAGTGAAGCCTGAGCCATCTGTTCCAGCATGGAAAATAATGAAAATTTCCATCAAAACAGAAAAAAGGCCTGCAGTAGGTTTCAATGTCAGAATAGCTGTGTCGCTCCAGATGTGAAGCCTCTATTGCTAGTAGTATGTCTCTGCTAATTACGTATTCTCCCTGATAGCACCCTGTATTCGCACGCAGACAACGTGAGACTAGGGAGCAAAATTAATTACTATCTGACATATTCCATCTCCAGCGAGAGCCTCCCAAGATAATGTTTTTTCTGTCCCGAGTTTCTATAATTAGCTGTTGGCTTGATCATCTCCCCTTCTGTAGCAAGGGCACCTTCTTTGCAACTCCCCAAATGTCACATTGATATATGGTTGTATGGCACATACTGCTTACAAACCACCCTTCGCCATATCTCCCTTGTTCATGGGATATCGAACAGGCTTATTCTGTGCACAGCATTTTAATACAAATTTTATGTCACAAACAAAAAGAGAAAAGATTACTATTACTTAGAAGACAACATCTATAACAGTTACAATTACTATATAAGCAGGGTTAAAAAGCTGCACTGCACCATAAGGGACCATTCACACAGAATGGAATATTCTGCAATAGCTTTGTGGAATACGCAGTCTCTGAACTTCGCAACAAAATAAGCACGGCTAACTGCAGATTTTGATGTGGAATTGCCAACAGAATTCTGCTACTTTCAATTCCGCATGTGAGCACTGCAGATTTTGGAGCTGAAATTTCCCAGCATTCCTGCATAGAGTTTACCAAGTTGTTCTTGGAAGTGTAGGAGTAACTTCTTCTACATTACAAGTAGATCTACAATAGCAACCAGCAGGACTTTGCTCTGGATTATTAATGCACGTTATTATAAACTGTATAATGGAGAACATTTGCTTAAACGTGATCAATGTTCAAATTAAAGGGGTTGTATCCCATTAGAAAAACATGGCTGCTTGCTTCCAGAATCAGAAGCACTCTCTTCCGTGGGTTGTGCATGGTACTGCAGTGGGGAGCATTCACATGAATGTGGTCAGGCTGCATTATCAGAAACGGTCCACAGACAGGAGTAGCAATCTTTTTGGACGAAAGCAGCCATAGTTTCTAATATAACCCATTTAACACTATTCCACAGCAATACAACCTTTATAAAAAGTAACATGGTTTTGTAATTTACTGGACGAGATCATGTGTTCACAACATTTTAAATAGCAAAATTAATGATTCTATGGCGTCTTTCCATGAACATTAGCCGGTTACATTTCAAAACTGTCATCTAAACATTTCAGGAGCTGTGCAGGACTAGAAATATACAGTAGCTCTTTCTGAGAAACAGCACCACACCTGTCCAAGGTTCAAGGCCGGTATGGCAGGTCAGCTCCACTGAAGTAGATGGTTTTGAGCTGCAAGACCACAAACAACCTGTAGACAATAGTGGCACTGTTTGGAAGAAAAAAAGGCAACTACAATTTTTTTTATTGTGTACAACCACTTTAATAATCAAAAGTAAGCAGAATGAACACTTGCCAACAGCTTTTGCAAATCTGCATGGTTTTTGTTTATGTTCTCGATAAACTGTAGTGTAGAGGTAGTCCGCCTGCAGACGGCCGGGTCGGATCCCGCTGCGAGAATTCCCTGCAGGAACCAGTGCGGCACTCACCTCTCCCGCGGCTCCTACTCTGATGTGCCATGTGTCGGCTACCGGCCAGCTGGCGCATGCGCAGAGGGGAGCTGGCGGCTGTAGAGTGACATTTCTGTGCGGGGCTCTCAGAGAAATCGAGCACGCCACGTTTTTTTTTTTTCGCGTGGACAAATCACGGCCTTCTGCCTAGGATTGCGTTTTCTAACGCAATCCTATGGCAGCTTCCACGGGCGGAAATTCTGAGGGAAATCCCGGCGCGGAATTTCCGCCCGTGTGCACAGGGCCGTACAGTACAGAGTAAATAACATAAGTATTAATTTCCTCCTGGTCATTTCCATTTTCAGCAGGCAGATCAATGAGGGGAAAGGGCTTTGATAAAGAAATGGGAATTATTGTGTACACAGCAGTGGAGGAGAGCTGCTGCTGTAGCCAGAGACCTTACAGGCAGGCAGCTCTTGTGTCAGCTACCGATGAAGGAGGAAGCAGCTCTCACTTCCTCAAACCACAAATAATAGATCTCCCACAGCTGTCATCTCAATATGAGACAGGATAAAGGCCAGGAGGAGAGGAGGAGGCAGCCATTGCTGTAGGGTTCCCTTCTGTAAATGCTACATATTATGCGCTCTTATTTTTAGTACATTCACATAGTTTTCACAATGCTACAGTGTAAAGAACGGACACCGTTACGGTGCTGCTAAGGCTATATTCACATCTGCTTTTTGTCTTTCAGTCACTCTGTACTTTGTACAGAAAATGGAACAGAGAAACTATTAACATTTTCATAAATTCATCCATTTTTTTCGCCATTGATTTCAATGGGTTTAAAATAAACGAATAGCTATCAGTTTGCTTCTGTTCCATTTGGTTTCTGGAAACAGAAACAAACGAAGTTTTTTTTTTTTTTTTAAAAACCCATTGAAATCAATGGAGAAAAAAAACAGAACAATTTGTTTCAGTTTTAATGGCGTTTCTCTGCTCAGAAAACAGAACAGGCAGATGGAATTATGACTGAAAGACAAAACACAAATGTGAACATAGACTATATGGCCTAACACGGTTAGGCCCCCTGCGGTGGGATTTCCCGCAAAATTTCTGCCCATGCTCGCTACCATAGGATTGCATGCATGCAAGCAATCCTATGCACACAGCCAAGATTTGTCCGCGTAAAAACACATGCGGAAAACAAATCGCGGCATGTTCTATTTCTGTGTGGGTCTCACAGAAGCCCGCACAGAAATGTCAGTAGAGACCCGCCGGCTCCACTGTGCGCATGCGCCAGCTGGGCAGGAGCCGGCACATCACTGAGATGAAGAAACGCCAGGAGTGGGTGAGCTGCAGGCCTCTGCAGGAGCATGAATTCTCGCAGCGGGATCCAACCCGGCCATCTGCAGGCGGCCTTAGGGTTATGAGGGGTAACATCTCTCCTTACCGGGAGCATGAAGGAGGTGAGTGAGGAGATTTCTAAGAACACACAGGTTTTTTGTGGCAGTTTTTCATGCAACTTTTATTCTGAGTTAAAGCCAGAAGTAGATTCAGCAGAAAGCAGCAACAAGTCCTTTTTTATGGCCATGGAATATAGTAAAATAAAGAAGTAAGGCATAGAGGTAGGGGAGCTTCACACAGGACCACTATCGTCCGAATAGCCACTTGATGGCGTGAATGTAAAGGACAGTTCTTCAGTGTAAACACAACCACCCATGGAGTGATGAGCAAGGATAGGTTTACTAGTCACCAATTTCTTTTCAGCTCATTTAAAAATAGTCACTGGTTGATTAAAGGGGTATTCCGGTTACACAAAGTTGCTGTCAAATTATTGTTAAGCTCTGATTGGCTGAGACAGTCAATGAAGGGCTGTGATTGGGCATCGAGCAAGTACCGACAACCAATCACAGCACTCTATTGCCGGAGGCGGGGTTCTCAAACCTGGCCTCCGGCAATAGACTTGGGAGTGCCGAGGAAGCCCGGATCAGCGGCAGAGACCAGCGGCCGCAACCCGGACTGCAGCGGCTAGATGAGTATAACTTTTTTTTTTCTTTTCAGCATTCTTGTCTGCGTTTTCAGCCGAGCTGAAAACACAGCCAAAACGCTGGCATAAAGTATGCCAGCGCTGCTGAAACGGAGCGGAATCTGCAGTAACGCAGCATTGAAAAACGCTGGGTTTCTGCAAACGCCCTGTGTGAGGGAGGCCTAAAGATCTTTCAGCACAACTAAGAAAATGTTTGGAAAATTCTCTTAGAAGAGACAAACTTAAACGGAGGAAATCAGACTCACTGTAATTAATGGTGCGGAGTTCTGACTACTATTTATCAGGAGTTTATATGTGATTGGCCAATACTGAACACAACCCCATCCCCAAATACAAAAGGGTTTCCACACCTATGCAACCACATTATTTTAGATTTATTTTTTCATCCTCAATGATTTCAGTTTGTTTTCCAACAGAATGGTACAGATAACGGGTTACATGAAAACAAAGCTGAAATGATTTATCTTTGTCGGATTTTTTAACATTACACATCCCTGTAAAATGCCATCTTTTTATATCCACTGCATATAGACACACTCTCACGCACATTTTAAATGTATCTGAACTTTAATTGGTTCCTTCATTTCAGTCGATTTGTTTTCCATCTCTTTTCTAAAATTCAGTTTATTTGTAATGACAAAACAGATAGGAGATAGGAAGGTGGTGGCAACCGGGTAGAATGGTGAATACATCTTTTACAGTGAGATAATGGAACACAAGCCTGGGTTCATTCATTGTTTTGACCCCTTCAGAGTGAGCACCCTCCATGTTGGACAGATCTGCAACGCATTGCTGAGCACTAACGGGATTAAAATCACAGATGCTGAGCGAGCGGGCACAGCTCCAAGTGTTTTTTTTTAAAGAAGATGTGGACATTTCAAAGATAATTCTCCTATTGTACCACCCTGCTGCCACTAAAATATAGATGTCTAACAACATTGTACACAAATGTATATGATCAGGAAATAATGAAGGGAAAATAAATAAATCGAGGGATGTTTTGGTCCAAGATGATTTTTTGCAGCTGACATACTCATCTACATTTTTCTCACTAACAAGATTTTCCGATCTTAAACCTGGCTTGAATGAATAGCGATTGTTCCCTTCTGGTTAGGAAGGTGCTGCATTTGCGCATACCCCATTCACTGCCCTAGAATCCGCCAGGCCTCAGATGGCTGTTTCCATGGCAACCTGGTTCATTCAATACAGGCACATAATGAAGACAATGTGTTTTCCATTTAGATGAGTTTTAGAAAGGAGAAAACAAAAAAAATGGAGACAGTCCTAAGCACGTGAGATTGTTAGGTAGCCTATCTAGAACTATATTCAGATGCAAGAAAAAGTATGTGAACCCTTTGGCTTTACCTAGAGTTCTGCTTCGATTACTAATAAAATATCTGATTGTTATCCAAATTACAAGTGTAAACACAATCTAACTAAACCAGCAGAAACAGTTGTAGCATTTATGCCTTTTATTGAATAAACATCCACTGTGCAAGTAGAGGTAGTAAATTAGCTTCTGTGTTAACGGGGTTGACCACTTTAATGTTTCAGATTGGCGGGAAACTATAAGAGGAACCACTTACTAATATACTTATTGTTTGTAAATCAAGAGTTAAAATAGCGTTCTGCACTGCCCACACGCCCAATTTGTCCTAAACATGGCTCATGATGGGAGGGGGGCAGGACTTGACCGGACCCATAAAGTGAGCAGCCTCCACCAAATAAAGCGGCACAGAAGACTAGCGCATGTCTACAGCCACATTATACAATGTAGGCTGCTGATGGGTGGCCCTGGCGACATTTTGCCCCCATGAGCAGCCATGTTTGGGACAGGCTGTAGCAAAAACATGCTAACCTTGATAATGCCAGCTGTACGCTACATATTTATTACATACAAGAGGTTTTTTTTCCTATGGTCAAGTAAACAATCTTAACAGAAAGAAGTTAGGCTTCTAAAACTACAAAAGAAATAGTTACTTCCCTATAATCTGACTGGATAAAATTGTGTGGGCACAATCTGGTAGTCTTCTAAAATCGTAGTGCGCTGCACTCTAGCGTTACAGTAAAAATCATACATTGTGTCATAACTGAGTAACATTTACATTTAATTCTATTAGAAAGTGACTCTAGAAAGAAAAAGTTATAGGACTCTTGTAAGAAGGCATCCTCCTGCACAAGACTAATCGTTCAAATGCAAATTGGCCAGTAAATAATAATTAGGCATCAGCGAAAGGACAAAAGGATGATTAATAGAGATGAGCGAACGTACTCGTCCGAGCTTGATGCTCGTTCGAGTATTAGCGTGTTCAAGATGCTCGTTATTCGAAACGAGCACCACGCGATGTTCGAGTTACTTTCACTTTCATCTCTGAGACGTTAGCGCACTTTTCTGGCCAATAGAAAGACAGGGAAGGCATTACAACTTCCCCCTGCGACGTTCAAGCCCTATACCACCCCCCTGCAGTGAGTGGCTGGTGAGATCAGGTTTCACCCGAGTATATAAATCGGCCCCTCCCGCGGCTCGCCACAGATGCATTCTGACAGAGATCAGGGAAAGTGCTGTCTTGCTGGAGTTGCTATAGGGAGAGTGTTAGGAGTTATTTTAGGCCTTAAGAACCCCAACGGTCCTTCTTAGAGCCACATCTAACCGTGTGCAGTAGTGTGGAGGCTGCTTTTTGCAGTGTTGCACTTTTTTTTTTGTATATCGGCCGTGCAGAGCATTGTGTCCTGCAGTAATTTTACATAGTGCAGGGCAAGTAGTGGTGAGGCAGGGACAGAAGACATATTTAGTGTATATAGGCAGTGGGCCTTTCCAAAAACATTTGGGAAAAAAAAATCTATTTGGGCTGCCTGTGACCGTCCTCAGTGTACTGGGTCTCTGTTGGGGGTAGTTGTCCTAATTCATACGCAGCCAGCTAAGTGTTACAGCAGGCTTGCACAAAATTCTTTCCTGCCTCTGCTGTGCGTTCCGTAAGCGAAGTGAGCCTCCAACCACAGGCCGATAAGCGGCACATTTAATTACAGCGTTCTGTTTCTGCACTACTGGTAATACAGCATGCTGAGGGTAGGGGTAGGCCTAGAGGACGTGGACGCGGGCGAGGACGCGGAGGCCCAAGTCAGGGTGTGGGCACAGGCCGAGCCAGTGCGGTGGCCAGGGGTAGAGGCAGGGCCAGACCGAATAATCCACCAACTGTTTCCCAAAGCGCCCCCTCGCGCCATGCCACCCTGCAGAGGCCAAGGTGCTCTAAGGTGTGGCAGTTTTTCACAGAGACGCCTGACGACCGACGAACAGTGGTGTGCAACCTTTGTCGCGCCAAGATCAGCTGGGGAGCCGCCACCACCACCAGCATGCGCAGGCATATGATGGCCAAGCACACCACAAGGTGGGACGAAGGCCGTTCACCGCCTCCGGTTTGCACCACTGCCTCTCCCCCTGTGCCCAAACCTGCCACTCAGATCCAACCCCCCTCTGAGGACACAGGCACGAGTGCCTACCGGCCTGCACCCACACCCTCACCTCCGCTGTCCTCGGCCCCATCCAGCAATGTCTCTCAGCGCACCGTCCAGACTTCGCTAGCGCAACTGTTTGAGCGCAAGCGCAAGTACGCCGCCACGCACCCGCACGCTCAAGCGTTAAACGTGCACATAGCCAAATTGATCAGCCTGGAGATGCTGCCGTATAGGGTTGTGGAAACGGAGGATTTCAAAAGCATGATGGCGGCGGCGGCGGCCCCGCGCTACTCGGTTCCCAGTCGCCCCTACTTTTCCCAATGTGCCGTCCCAGCCCTGCACGACCACGTCTCCCGCAACATTGTACGCACCCTCACCAACGCGGTTACTGCCAAGGCCCACTTAAAAACGGACACGTGGACAAGCACAGGCGGGCAGGGCCACTATATCTCCCTGACGGCACATTGGGTGAATTTAGTGGAGGCTGGGACAGAGTCAGAGCCTGGGACCGCTCACGTCCTACCCACCCCCAGAATTGCGGGCCCCAGCTCGGTGCTGGTATCTGCGGCGGTGTATGCTTCCTCCACTAAACCACTCTCCTCCTCCTCCAACGCAACCTCTGTCTCGCAATCAAGATGTGTCAGCAGCAGCAGCACGTCGCCAGCAGTCGGTGTCGCACGGCGTGGCAGCACAGCGGTGGGCAAGCGTCAGCAGGCCGTGCTGAAACTACTCAGCTTAGGAGAGAAGAGGCACACGGCCCACGAACTGCAGGGTCTGACAGAGCAAACCGACCACTGGCTTGCGCCGCTGAGCCTCCAACCGGGCATGGTCGTGTGTGACAACGGCCGTAACCTGGTGGCGGCTCTGCAGCTTGGCAGCCTCACGCACGTGCCATGCCTGGCCCATGTCTTTAATTTGGTGGTTCAGCACTTTCTGAAAAGCTACCCACACTTGTCATACCTGCTCGGAAAGGTGCGCCGGGTCAGCGCACATTTCCGCAACTCCAAGACGGATGCTGCCACCCTGCGGACCCTGCAACATCGGTTTAATCTGCCAGTGCACCGACTGCTGTGTGACGTGCCCACACGGTGGAACTCTACGCTCCACATGTTGGCCAGACTCTATGAGCAGCGTAGAGCTATAGTGGAATACCTATGGACACTGGGTCATGCGGGGGGGGGGGGGGGGGTTGGGCAGCATGTAACCCAGGAGAAGTGGCAGCGGAGTGTCATGCAGGCAATGATTGTGCTTTGTTGGAGGTAGTGTGGTGCTTAGCTAAGGTATGCATTGCTAATGAGGGCTTTTTAGAAGTAAAAATTGTTGGGAGGGGGGGGCACTCTTGCCGCTATTGTGGCTTAATAGTGGGACCTGGGAACTTGAGATGCAGCCCAACATGTAGCCCCTCGCCTGCCCTATCCGTTGCTGTGTCGTTCCCATCACTTTCTTGAATTGCCCAGATTTTCACAAACCTTAGCGAGCATCAGCGATATACAAAAATGCTCGGGTCGCCCATTGACTTCAATGGGGTTCGTTATTCGAAACGAACCCTCGAGCATCGCGAAATTTTCGTCCCGAGTAACGAGCACCCGAGCATTTTGGTGCTCGCTCATCTCTAATGATTAATTACCCTTATACTTAGATAGTAGCTCTAGTAAATCATAGAGCAACTAACAATATTTGGTCAACGATCTCACTGTCACAAAACTGAGATTTCATGTGGCCCATGTGACTCAATGCTAAAAACTGTTCAATGAGCACTTGATAGGAAAAAGCCTAGGAGACTTGCAGATGCATTTCTCATAAATGTCATAGTATCAACTTTTCAAGCACTATTGGTTTAATTTTGTGAAGTAGCTCAAGATAGCACAGGAAGCAGACTTTGCTTACACCTTTTTGCTGTGTGGAAGAGACAGAAACACCTCCTATAATTCCCTAAGGCCTCCCTCAGACAGGGCATTTTATACAGCGTTTAGCGCTGCCTTTTCAGCCCAGCGCTAAACGCTGTACAAGACTCCCATTCATTTCAATGGGGCTGCTCACACAGGGCTGAAAAAGCAGCACCTTGCAACGCTGCGCTTTGACAGCGATGCAAGTTCTATTTTGGGGCGTTTTCAGCCCTGCGTTGCCCATTAAAATGAATGGGAAGCGGTTTTAGCACTGCTGAAAACGCGACAACGCTTGGTGCCGCGTTTTTGGCAGCGTCATCCGCTCGCCAATTTTCGGGGTGAGGGCTTGTAATAGAAGCACTACCCCGAAAATCAGTCCCAGCTAGGTAGAGAAAAAAAAGAAAGTAATACTCACCTAACCGCTGCAGTCCGGGTTGCGGCCGCTGGTCTCTGCCGCTGATCCGGGCTTCCCCTGCATTCACAAGTCTATTGCCCTAGGCCAGGTTTGAGAACCCCGCCTCCGGCAATAGAGTGCTGTGATTGGGCATCGACCGTGCTGATAACCAATCACAGCCCTTCATTGACTGTCTCAGCCAATCAGCGCCGGCAAGCTCTGATTGGCTGAGACAGTCAATGAAGGGCTGTGATTGGGCATCGAGCAAGCACCGACAACCAATCACAGCACTCTATTGCCGGAGCCGGGGTTCTCAAATCTGGCCCCTGGCAATAGACTTGGGAGTGCCGAGGAAGCCCGGATCAGCGGCAGAGACCAGCGGCCGCGACCCGGACTGCAGCGGCTAGGGGAGTATTACTTTTTTTTTCTTTTAAGCATTCTTGGCTGCGTTTTCAGCCGAGCTGAAAACGCAGCCAAAACGCTGGCATAAACGCTGCTGAAACGGGGCGGAATCTGCAGTAACGCAGCGTTAAACGCTGCGTTTCTGCAAACGCCCTGTGTGAGGGAGGCCTAACAGTTAATGAGATCAAATACACTCATTGTAAAAAAAAAAAATCCATCCCCATTAGTTGTCGGAATCGAATGAAACTTTCTATGTGTGATTGTAGTGTTAATACAAGTGATTACAATATCAGAGCAAAAAGATAAAATTTATTGCGTAAAACGAAACACTTGAAGGGAAGCTCTAGTACCCTGTTATACAACCTCTACCTTGGATATAGAATATGATACAGACAGGCATGGAGGCTCTAGTACCCTGTTGTACTGCCTATAGCTTGGATACAAGATATGATACGGCTGGCCATGGTGACTCTAGTACCCTGTTGTACAATCTCCAGCTTGGATACAGGATGTGATACAGGCGGGCTTGGAGGTTCTAATACCTTGTTGTACTGCCTCTAGATTGGATACAAGATATGATACGGCTGGCCATGGTGGCTCTAGTAACCTGTTGTACACCCTCTAGCTTGAATATAAGATGTGATACGAGTGGACATGCAGGCTCTAGTACCCTGTTGTACAGCCTCTAGTGTGGATACAAGATGTGATATGAGGGGCATGAAGGCTCTAATACCCTGTTGTACCGCCTCTAGCTTGGATGCAAGATGTGATATGAGGGGCATGGAGCCTCTAATACCCTGTTGTAACGCCTCTAGCTTGGATACAAGGATTGATACAGACAAACATGGAGGCTCTAGGACCCTGTTGTACTGCCTCTAGCTTGGATACAGGATGTGATAAGGGTGGTTATGGAGGCTCTAATACCCTGTTGTACCACCTCTAGCTTGTATATAAGATATGATACAGCTGGGCATGGAGGCTCTAGAACCCTGTTGTGCTACCTCTAGCTTTGATACAAGGTGTGGTACGGGCAGACATGGAGCCTCTAGTACCCTGTAGTACCACCTCTAGCTTAGATAAAAGAAGTGATACGGGCAGACATGGAGGCATACAGCTTCTGTATAGTAATCTGCAGCATATCAGTTCATATTAGCTGTAACTGAGCTTCTAGATCGAGCAAACTCGTAAGCTGTTGAAGTTGGTGTCGCAGATGGTCCCATACATGTTCTATTGGCGTGCGGGCATGGAAATGTGGCAATGTGGAAGAGGCATTCCTGTAACCTCCTTGCTGTGTGCAGCCAAAAATTATCATGCTGGAAAATGCCTCTTGGAAGCCTTGGCATGAGAAGCAACACATGTGGCTGCAGGAGGTCTTGAACATATTGCTGAGCTACTACTACTAGGGGTGACCGAGTGTAGTTCCCCCTCCCAGACCATCACACCAGCAGTGGGGGTGATATGTTACTCCAGAGTAAAGGCAGGATTCAGGTACTCACCACTAGGTCTCCAGACATGAACACAGCTGTTTTAAGTGCCTAAACTAAACCTGTATTCTTTGCAGAAGACAACCCAGTTCCTCTCCATAGCACCCAGTTTTGTCATTCATGGCACCACGGTAAACAGACAAAAGTGGGTTGATGTCAGAGGCCGTACACATAATGGGCGACATGAGACCAAATGTCCTTGAGCGCAGCACCTGGAAATGGTTCCGACAGCCCTGCTGGTAGGCAATGCATCGATACGACCATCCAGCTTCTCACATCCCAATAATGTGCCCCTCTCAGACTCTGGTAACGGGAAGAAATCTCTTATCTGCGTCATAGAGGCGTCTAGTGGTCAACAAGCTCTACACAAGTGGAAGAAGAGGTCACTACACACAAGGAGCCTCTGAGAGCCTTTTACAGGCCAAGGGAGAAACCACTTTTAGGGTCTCAGGTGGCAAGACCATTCATCTAATCACACCACAACTCTCATCATTTACATATCTGCTCGAGATGGAACTGCATGCTGGGTTTTATAGCAAAACGACAACTTCTTCTAGGTGCTTGATTTTTTTTTGACAATGAGTGTATAAACATACAGTAAGTCATAATTAAAAACAGCAGGCAGAGATATATGGACTGTAAATCAAAACACTATTAAAATACTAAATACTAACCAAAAGGTTAGTATTCACAACCTCTGATCCATTACATAAAGACACACATGTACACCAATACAATTATTATTTATTTTAAGGTGCTATTAATTCCAGGGTGCTGTAGATTTGAAATGGGTTTCTGTAAATAAGATCAAAACACAATAAACATGACTAAATTAGTGACCAACTGGTACAGAGAGGACCCTGCCTGGAAGGGCTTACAGTCTACAAGGGAAGGGCGAAAGATACAAAAGGAGGCTTTTCTGAAGAGATGGGTTATTTGGTTGATTTGGAAAATTGCAAACATAGGGTAAGAATCTGTTCATTTGGGGTAGACTAATGAGTTCCGGAGTATGGGAGATGCATAGAAAAATATGAAAATGGTTGTGAGCAGAGCAGACAAAAGGAGAGCAAAGAAGTAGATTCTATGAAGACCATCGATTACATGTATGGAGGTATTGGGAGATTAGATTAGATCAGGGTTTTTTATGGAAGGGACAGGGGGTGGTCAATCTTGTATATAATATTTTGAACTGAATTTGCTGAGCAATTGGTAGCCAGTGAAGGCATTGGCAGAGGAGTAACAAGGGGAGAAGTGAATTAGCAGGACAGAAGGGTTTATTGTGTATTACAGTACTGTACTGGAGCACACAGAGAAGGATGTTACAGTAGTCTAGGCAGGAGGGGACAGCAGGTGGTAAGGGCTTAGATGTGATTTAAAAGCCAGGATGGAATGAAAGGTTATCCTGAGGCATCAAACTTGTGAGACTGATAAAAAGTGCACATTAACTGTAAATGATGGGTTTGGCTAGGGAGATTAAAGGCTCTTTTACACGAGCTGCAGTCTTTTAGATGACTACATGAGGGCTGATATCACTGCTAAGGTCGTCAGCGCTCATGGAGAGCATTCAAACAGAAAGTCTTGCCGCGGAATCGCTGGCTCCCCGTCGATTTGTTGCTCAGCGCTTCACCTTCTATGGGAAGTGCTGAGCGGAGAGCATTTACACGGAACAAGCCAGCGAGCCAGAGAGTGCTAACGACAAGTGAGCGATTTTTTTTCGCATTTACGCTGAATGATTCTTGCTCAAATTTGTTTGTTTCGCTATGTGTAAATGGACCTTAAGTGAGATAGGGGAAAGATAAATGAATTGATGAGTTTTATCCACATAAAAATGGTACTGAAAAGTCATGGGATTTCAATGACTTGCATGATGACAATACAGTCAATTTACAGAAGCCTTAATTGTATTTGTAATCGTAGCCCAAGTTTTTGTTGCGTTATAAAATTTTGAATTACAACTGGTTTTTATGCCAAGAGCCTCACCTCTGAAACACAAGAGATCTAGCCAGCAGCTCTCTCACTCCCCTAAATATAAGCTAAACTTAAAAAATGTCAAATTTTTGTCATCAAAAATAAATTTAATGTGCTAAACTTAAAAAAATGTCAAATTTTTGTCATCAAAAATAAATTCAATGTATGTTCTGAATAAGACCTCCAGAGTGCGACAATTAGGTGAGAGGTGCAGGGATGCAAAAATATATTTTTAGGGGAGCACCTCTCTAAAAGGTCAGAAATGTGACTCGGCCATTCAAAAACAACAAGTAATCTCTTTCAGCTATTCTTTGGTTATCTTACTTCTGTGGTTTGGGTCATTGTCTTTTTGCGTCACCAGTCATCTCTTCAGCTTGAGGTCATGGTTTATTCCTCCTATACTCTCCTGTAAAAAGGTTTTGGTGCCCAGGCCCTGAGGCAGCAAAACATCCCCAAAACAATGGTGCTCCCTCCACCATGCTTCACAGTTGGGATGATGTTTTTGTGATTATGTGCAGTATTCATTTCCCAGCAAACGCCGTGTTTTGCATTTGTGCTACACAAGATCCACCTTTGGTCTCACCTATACATAGAACATCTTCCTAAAGGCTTAGTTTAACTTCCAGATAATGCTGGGGAAACTTGAGATGGACTGCAATGTTTTTTCGGCCAGCAGCTGCCTCTTTGCTGGTGTCCTCCTATGAACACTATTCCTGTTCACTGCTTTTCTGATAGTGAGCACATGAAAAGAGGTTTTTGCTGTTTTTCGAATCTTCTGGAGATCTCTTGCTGTTCTTTCCTCACTTCTTATCTGTTGTGCTCTTGGAGAGTTCTTAATAGGACGCCCACTCTTAGGGCTAATGCCCACAGCCAGATTTCTGCCACGTGAAACGTGGCGGAAATCCAAGGCATTATGCCACAGCTATTACGCTCTACTGAATCTCATAGCTCAATATTCACGGTGCAGAATTCTACCGCGGAATTTCGCAGTGTGAAAGAAACTACGGCATATTCCAAATGCTCCGGAAAATTGTAATCAATGGAAGCCGGTCGTCACGCTATACTTTCGCTGTGAGCACAGCGGAAGTATTGCGCGATTATGCGTCCCCGCCCACCGCCAGCCGCATCATCACACACTGCCGGCACATCATCGCTGTACTGCACATGCCCGCCGGCTTGCTAGGCGCGATGTGCACGGCGGATCTGGGAGGTGAGTATGGGGTCTTTTGGGGGGATGCCGTGACAGACTCTGCTGCGATATTCCGTTGGCAGAGTCAGTCACCGCCGTGGGCATGAGGCCTTAAGTAGAGTAACAACAGCCCTGAATTTTCTCCATTTGTAGATAAATACACCCAGGATTTTAGCAATGCTATGTTTCCTTTTCCAACTTAATGCATCTTTATTGCACAACTTTTGAGGTCTTCTGAAAATTGCTTGAATTGAGGCATGGTTCACACAAAGTAATCTTTTGAACAGCAAGTTCATCAGTAACCAGGCTTGGTTGCCTTTATTTAATGGGTGAAGCACCTGTGAATCCCACACTTCCAATCTCATAATTTGAAACAGCCTTTGCAAGTTAAGGGCTTCTACCCACTAGCCGTTTTTTTAACGCTGCGATATCGCTGCGTTTTTTCAATGGGGCTTTCTAATGTTAAAATTGCATCGCACAAAAAAATCGCAAGTTTGTGCTTTTGAAAGACATTATAAAAGGTCCCATTGAAAAACGGAATAAAAAATAAAAAAACAGCATTAAAAAAAGCGCTAGTGGATAGAAGCCCTAGCTCTTGGAGAAGCAATCAACACTGAAGTTCACCTTTTCTATCTGAGCTGTAGAGGTCCACTTAATGTGCTCAATAAAAGACATGAACAGTACAACTGTTTGTGTGCTATTAGTTCAGTTATATTGTGCTTGCTCATGTAGAAACCCAGGTAATTCTAAGGCCTCCTGTCCATGGGCGAATTGCAATTGCGTTTCTCGCAATAAACGCTCTCCATAGCGTTTATTATAATTATTATAATAATAATAATAATTTATAATTGCGTTTCTCGCAATAAACGCTCTCCACTCGCGGCCAGCAAATCGCAGCTTTGTCAGATAGGCTCACCGCGGAGATTCGTCTGCCGGCTCCTGCTCGCGGGCGGTGGCCCGCGGGATTTCGCAACGCCCATGAACAGGCAGCCTTAAGGGGTTCACTTAAGCTTTTCTTGCAACTGTAGACATGGCTTATCTTCATGATACAACCCCTTTCAAAATAGCAACATCCATTGCATATTACAGCAGAAATAGACATAGAAAGCACCAATAAGGTAAAAAGTTTACTCCATTGTAAGTAATTAAATTCAAAGATTAAAGATGACCGGCTTTATTAATTAATTAACCAAACAATTTTATTCACAAATATAAAATTGGTAGTAAAAGTCATTTTATGTAAAATACATCTCTTTAGGATTGCAAATCCCCCTAAATTAATTTAGGACCTTATTCACACCTTGCTATTTTTGCTAAAATGTTTGTTTACAAAATGGATTTGATCCATTTGAAAGAAAAGAAAAAACAACCACTAGGAAAACTTGTAGTTCAGATTACCATCAGTAATTTTTCAATTCCTGCTCAATTAGAATTTACTCCTACTACATAATCTGTAGCAAATAATGGTGTGTTTTGTTCAAGTGACAATCTTTGGTTTTAAAAGGTCTTGAATATAGAATAGGGTATTAGTGTATCTTGATGTCACCAGGAAGTCCTGG
Source organism: Eleutherodactylus coqui (assembly GCF_035609145.1). Lineage (NCBI taxonomy): Eukaryota > Metazoa > Chordata > Amphibia > Anura > Eleutherodactylidae > Eleutherodactylus > Eleutherodactylus coqui. Next base: position 167,942,735 of record NC_089840.1, read on the forward strand.
TGGAGACAAGAATGAGTGGCAGGAGACGCCCCCTGCACCTCATTGGCTTAAAAATATGGGTTGGCGGCAGGTCCCGGCAGGCCTGTATCACACTGCGGGCACGGCTCCCAGGCCCTTAACTGCGCTCCCACCTGCTGTACTTTCCTTGCCGGCGCAGTGCTCCCCGCTACTGGTGTCGTGTCCCGGCCCCTGTGCTGTGACGTACTTCGCTTTACTGCCCGGTGCTGTGCTCACCACATGTGCTGTAGGCTCTCCGGGCCTCTGTTCCCAGCTGCTCTTGCAAACTTTCCGCCGCTGTCCTCCCTGCTCCTGCTGTATGCTCGCCGGCGCACAGCTCCCTGCTCCTGCATTATGGTCCCCGGCGCAGTGCAGGCCGCTCCTGCAGTTTTCTGGTTGGACGTTTGGCCCTGCAGCTCCTCATTTGTCACGCTGACAGGCAGCATCAAAAGTGGCGTCCGGCTCCTCTGCACAGTTCAGGATCCTGCAGGGTGCTCGGCGGTCCTTGGCGCAGCGGAATGGAATCCCCGCTGACACTGTAGCCTCTGTCCTGGGCGGCGGCTGCTGATACACGGCACAGCTACATGACTTGCTGCTTTGTGGCTGTTCACAGTGGGCTGCTGTGGAGCTAACAGGTCAAACATCCCTAAGTGTCCACAGTAGCCAACAATGTACAAGTCACCCAATCAGGAGCTGGGGGTGTGACAGGGGCGATTCTCCTGTCAAACCCTTAGCTTCCTGGTGGGGTCAAGGTACACTAATACCATAGACTAGGACAATAAAATTGTGTTAAGTATGATGTACATATTAGGGCTCCTGCACACTTGCGTTTTTCTTGCACGTTTTTTTTCATGCGATATTGCTGCGTTTTTTTATGTGATTGTCAATGGAACTTTTTAATGTTAAAAACGCATCGCACAAAAATTGCAAAGCACCAACTTGCGATGCATTTTTAACATTAGAAAGTCCCATTGACAAATGCATGAAAAAATACAGCGATAGGCCGCCTGCACACGAGCGGAAATCCCGCCGCGGGATTTCCCGCGGGATTTCCGCCGCTAAAAGTTTGCATAGGAGTGCATTAAAATACGCACTCCTATGCAGACGGCCGCGGTTTGGCCGCGCGAAATCTCGCGCGGCAAACAAACCGCGGCATGTCCTAATTTTCTGCGGGGCACGCACTCACCCGGCCGCCGGCTCCGGTCTGCGCACGCGCCGGCTGCGCGGCAGCCGGCACATGAAACAGCCGGGGCCGCCAGGCGCGGGTGAGTACGCGCTCGTCCCTGCAGGCGCTCGGGTCGGATCGCGCAGCGAGAATTCTCGCTGCCGGATCCGACCCGCTCGTCTGCAGGCGGCCTTATTGTGTGAAAAAAAACGCAAGTGTGCAGGAGCCCTAATTAGACATTTATAAAATGAAACACCAAACTAAATACTTAAAGAAAAAACTAAAATAGTAACCCAACACATCCTCCATTGGCCTGACAAACTTGTCTTGGTAAAAAAGCAGCGGCACTGGTGCCTATAACATCTTTCAGCAAGTGTTATCACAGCAAGGTTAGAAAGGCAGCGTAAGCATGTCAAGTCCAACCACATTCTAAATTGCATAGTTATTGTCTAGTTCTTTAAATCATGATAGATCATTCCCTCCAACAGCTCTATCATGCTATTCATCATCTGTTCTGATCTGATAGCTCTACTGCGCGCATTCAGTGGGAAAATGCTTACTTCAGCAACCTTAATGCTTCCAAAGTCTTCTGGATTCGAGCTATAAACTCAAGAGATTACATTTTCACACGTGTCTTCTTCCTGTATGCTGCTAGTCCACCGATATGCAATTACTTCAGAAAATAACATATGAGACACAAGTAGAGTTTCACGGAGAATAGAGAACACTATTGCTCAAGTTTTAAAAGGTCCCACTGTAGTTATTTCACCAGTTTCTATTTAGTTTACTTGACTGCGAATGGAAGTTTGAACCACAGCTGGTTTCAGAACAGGACCAGTCACAGCTGAATTCCTTGTCCCAGAATACAAAGCCAGTCAGCTCAGATCTGGACTATTTTGCAGGTTTATTTTACAGCACAGTGAGGACCAAACATTTCCTGAGTACAGCAAGGAAGGGTAGAACAGAGGATCCACTTCAACCATCTTCACAGCCTGCAGCAAACAGGAAACATGTTGTTTTTCATATTCACGTTCCTACCTTTAACCCCTTCCCAGCAGGCCATCATGTGCATGTGGCATCTCATTCTCTTAATTCATGCTAAAGTAATTAAGAGCATGCAAAAAAGGAATTAACATGTGGCTGTTTAAAGCTTCAGTTCATGTTATGGATATTCGTATTCATGAGTAAACAGACATATGAAGCATCCAAAATATCCTAAACTTCATAAAGGTTACCCAGAATGTCACATTCTATTTCTCCTCACATAATCATCAGAAATGTTGTATTTACAAGGGAAGAGTAGATCTAGTGAATAAAATGCAGAACATAACTGAAAACTGTTCTACAGAGATGGTGTCACCTTTTAGGAACTTAAGGCTGCCTGTCCACAGGCGTTTGTTCATTGCGTTACCCGCGGCAAGAATCCGGCCGCAGGTAACGCAGTGAATGCTTTCTATAGCGTTGCTATGGAAAGCGCAGCCGCCGCATCCACGAGCGGAGAATCATGACAATTCTCCGCTCGCGGGATCTAAAATCACGTCATGCTGCGATTCTCTGCGGTGAGCCTATCTGTCAGATTGGCTCACCACAAAGAACTGAGAGCGTCCCCCCTCCTACCCCGCGTCGGAATATCGCTGCTGATATTCTACAACGGCCGTGGACAGGGGGCCTTAATTGGAAAAGGAGAATAAAGCTTGAAATAGTTACTCTGTGCACATGCCTCATGGAAGTCTTCGCAAAATGCAAACAACTGTTTCCAGATAGTCAACATGGGAAGAAACTACCAAAAGAAAAAAAAAATTACACAGAGATCAGAGTCAAGTTGTGCCACTAGTAAATCTAACATATCGTTGTATGAACGCCACAAACATATTTACGATGGCCTTATGAAGATTGGACTGTAGTAACAATGTATAGAAATGGAATTTGAATAATTTTAAGGGGTTTAGTTTAAAAAACCTACTTTGAAATACCCTCTTAAGGCATTCTGACTTAACAGACTGCTTTCTAATTTACCACCCCCATATATTAGATGGGGCAGAAAGAATCTCCCTCTCTGGAGAACAGCCTGTCCATATATTACACATTAACTTCAATGGCCACTATGTAATGCTTGATTTGCACTGCGCTAGTGCTGCAGGAGAATTGAACACTTGATGTCAAGTTACCTGGCAGGTAGCAGTTGATCGCTAGAAGGAACAGCAGTGGCATCTCTTGTCAGAAGTTTACTTCTGGAAAGCTTTTGCAACAAAAAGTTTGTCCAAAGCAGTCAACCCATTTTAGACCAGGACAATTTTGGAGCCTCAGTTTACACTGCATTCTCCATTAGGATTCAAAAGTAAAAAGATACGGAACTCACTAATGAGCATTTCTTTGAAATACTTTTTTAAATCCATGATCAGAAGAAAAAAAATGTTTTCTTCCCAAAAGCAGCACAATATCCTTCCATGGGTTGTATGAAGTATTGTAATTCATCTCCATTCAATTGAATAAGGTTGAATATACGAGATTGTGTACGGACAAGAGTGGGTGCCGTTTCCGGAAAAAAACAACATTTTACCGTAGTCCTAAACAAAACACCTTAAACAATTTCAGTTGTCTTATGCTTCATAGACTTCCAGTGTATGACATATATTGTCTCCTTTTTTGCTTGATCATTGTGTGAAAAACTATAAAAGGGGCACTAACTTTTCAGACAATGTATGCTCATCTAATAGCTTTTGTATATCTCATCAGTCTTGTAATATATTTTCATGAAAAAAGGTTTTCTTTTACCACTTTAAATCAAGACTGAAGTGCTGCTGCCACTAGGGGTCTCCCTTCCAGTTCCTCTACCTGTTATGTATTGAGCTTCTGTAGCAATTGTGACACTGGGACATTTCCTTACCCGTGGGGGAGGGGCTATCTTCACAGACTCCTTCCTGAACTGACAGGCTGACAGATCTGCAGACACTGTGTAAACAATCTTCACATTCTCTGCTTATCCTGCTGTCACAGCATCAGTATGTGTGGGACTTTGTATTTACTAATCATTTGGCCAGAATGTCTAACTCCTACAATCATCCTGGGGCAACACAGGGGGTTGGCATTCAGAGACTTCCTCCCTGCTGATTGGAACAGAGACAGCGCAATGCTGCATGTGAAGTTAGGGAAAGGAAGTATAGGACAAACTACTGGCAGAATGGTAGGGTTGTGTCTGCCTAAAAGTGGATGGCAAACAGAAAAATTCAGAAGAGCACATGAAAATCAGAGCTTTAAAACGTGAAATAGGGTGCAAACAGCAGCAAATGAGTGAAAAGGAGTACCTGTTATATTTTAGAAAAGAGGTGCGCTTTGAAAATTTTTTTTTAGAGCCTATCAAATACATTTTATTCAATACATATTTGCTTGCTTTTCTAAGGAAACGTCAACTCTGTGTGTCAAATGTTTCTTAAAGGGCCAGTTCTGGTGATTTTTTTTTATTCATTATGTAGCTGTCCCCCAGTGTGGGTTACTGTTACCTCAGTTAGTTATTCATTTCAAACGGAAACTCCTGGACACTTTCTCCTCAGATGGTCATGTGATCTCTGTCCTGATCAACTTAGACTTACTCGGGGTTATGTATTCAGTTTCTTATCAGTTTCTCAGTCTGATATTATTACACGGCACCTACCACAGAAACTGCTTACAGTGGAATACATACATTCCTATCACAGTTACAGATGATGATCACACAGCTCCTGTAACACAATTTTAATATAGGGGATCATAGCTCATTCCCCTGACTGTATAGTTATGGGCTGTAGCTTATTTAGAATATATAAGGTAATGAAAATTAAACTGTACACCTAGCAGGCAGAAGCTTGTCGGGTGTAGATGCCTAACAGGTCGTCCTAGCGATGGTCAATCCTGTGCTTTTTTGATTCACACTAAACAGGCAGCTGTTCATAGATGAATGACTGCCTGTTTACACGGGCCGATCATCTTTCAGTTTTTATGCATGCATAATGAACGTTAACCCCTTGAGTGGCGGGTTTCCTACCACCCTGTCGTGCCCACCAGGGCAGGTTTTTTAAAATGGTCTAATCATTGAATTTCAACTAATTTTGCAGTTGCGTCTCAAGAGCTATAACTTTTTCATTTTTCCATTGACATGGCCATATAAGGGCTTGTTTTTTGCGGGACAAGTTGTGATTTTTTTTAAACAGGGGGGAGGAAAAAAAGAAATGGGGAAAAAAGAAAAAAAGGGGCCATGTCATTAAGGGGTTAAATAATGTATTAAAGGGGTTGTCCCGCGCCGAAACGGGTTTTTTAACCCCCCCCCCCCCCCCCCCGTTCGGCGCGAGACAACCCCGATGCAGGGGTTAAAAAAAACAAACCGGGTAGTACTTACCCGAATCCCGGCGGTCCGGCGTCTTCATACTCACCTGCTGAAGATGGCCGCCGGGATCCTCTCTCTCTGTGGACCGCAGGGCTTCTGTGCGGTCCATTGCCGATTCCAGCCTCCTGATTGGCTGGAATCGGCACGTGACGGGGCGGAGCTACACGGAGCCGGCATTCTGCACGAGCGGCCCCATTGAAGACAGCAGAAGACCCGGACTGCGCAAGCGCGTCTAATTTGGCCATTAGACGGCGAAAATTAGACGGCAACCATGGAGACGAGGACGCCAGCAACGGAACAGGTAAGTGAATAACTTTTAAAACTTCTGTATGGCTCATAATTAATGCACAATGTACATTACAAAGTGCATTAATATGGCCATACAGAAGTGTATAGACCCACTTGCTGCCGCGGGACAACCCCTTTAATTTCCTTCTCTGGGTCATTATGACGCATGGATACCACATGTGTGATTGTATTTTTGATTTTTTACAAAGTAAAGGGAGACAAGTGTTTTTGTTTTTTTTTTTATTGTTTTTTTTTGTCCCTTTAGGGGACTTCCACAGGGACTCATCAGGACCCCTGATCACATTCCAGGGGTCCGATGGTGACAGCCCTTTACATGCTGCAGTGACAGCCCTTTACATGCTGCAGTCACATAGACTGCAGCATGTAAAGGGTTAACACAGCAGAGATCGGAGGTTTTCTCTGATCTCTGCTGTAAGAGCTAGTACCTAGCTGTCCTCTGACAGCTAACAACCAGCTCTCCCTGCCACAGAGACCATCAGCTTGCTTCTGACAAGCCGATGGTCTGTATGGCAACCTGCAAAAGCAGGAGGTTGCCGACATATCGGCAATATCTTCTGCTGGTTTTTCAAAGCCCTTGCACTGCTCTGTGTGGGTCTGTGCAGGCAGAGCACAATGTCACAGCTTGTGGCATTGTGCTCTGCAGCTCCCATAGTCATACATAGCCCACTATGAGCAGTGGAGCTCGTCCCGGAAAATTTCCGGGCGTGCCACTCAAGGGGTTTGCAATCCAATTTTGGATTCAGGGTTTCCTAGGGGGCTTTCTCTTTCTGCCATTATACAATGGTGCCATCTGCTGGCTAAAGCCAGTACTGCGGTATGGGACATGCTGGAGAGGCCCCCAACAACAGAGCGGCCAGTATATACAGTAAGAATACCCTGACGGACATCTTTTGACATCGGAGCTGTACAGCCTTTAATCAGAATGTCTTCAGACATCAGACAGTGGATTGGAAGAGGTTAAGAGAACGAATTATCCCTTTTCATTTAATCAGTGCATGCATTTAGACTGATTATAATCGTTCAGATTCTCGCTGGATGTGGGAATCTGAACAATTTATCGACCCATTTAAAAGGACCCTAAGATTCACAGGATCCAGAGGGAGGACAGCACTCCAGAGAATCACAATCTCTCTGTCAACTCCAGCAGCACAACTTGGAATGGCTTGTTAGCTGATGAAGTCTTTACGCTGCTCAGAGGCTCTATAACTAGACACCTTGAAACCAGCTACTGATAATGCCTTTGTTCTGACTTCCAACTAACTCAAGAGTTTTCTCATTGTAGTTCCTCAAAGGATCAGTCTGTTACAGCACTCACCTCTGCTGAAGCACAAAGAATGGCCAGATCTTGTACTCCAGCACAATGATCATTAGCTCATGCACTAACACTGCTAAAACATAAGTGCTTCCAATCTACCAGGACCAACGGGAAAAAGCAATGTAGAAGAATGTTCCTATATATTTTTTGTTTAACATGCAGTTAGATGTTTTATAAAGATGGTCATTTATTTTAAACACGCTATTAGGTTTGCCCGCTATAGTGTCACCCCAACTATCACGTGGCATTTATTGACAGCTCACTGGCTTAGTGACAACATCAAGGTTCTCAGTTCTCCATTCATGTATAAGAGTGACTGTTTCCATCATTTGCAGAGCATTAATAGCAGCATTAAAACGTAAGCATGCTCTATTCAAACCCAATCAGGCAGCTGTGGGTGAAATCTAGAATGGGTGACCATGTTCCCCTATCATGGGGTTTACAGAGGTGGAACTTTATCTAACATTTGTCACCTATCCAGTGGATAGGCGATAAGTCTTTTTTTAACACCTGAAAAGATCAGAAAACAATATAATCTAAGGTTTTCCATTTGGTGCAAGGAAAATTGGAAGATCACTTCTTGCTTCTTGAATTTGGGAGGACTGTGAAGACAAGAGAGCGAGCTTTCCTGCCTTAATTCCAGTATCTCTTGCTTAAGATATATGCAGCTTTAATAGAGAGATCCAAATGCTTGCAAACACAGAGGGCTAAATCTAAATCCTAATGTAAACCTGTGGATGAAGGTTGTTACATTGTTTTCATTAGCTGTAGCCGACGGTCTCAGCATCTCAAAGCGCTCAGCCGTTTCCTTCCATACTGAAGCATTGCTATGACATTACAGGCTGTTCTTTCACCAGGATTTTTGTCATCATTAAACTACCTGTATTATCTAAGTATGCAGAGAACTCTGATACTGGGGCTTTATAGGAGGTGAATGGTGAGAACGTAATGAGAAGCAACTTCAATGTCAGAGGTCTGCAAGCAGATATACACATGTAGAAGATTCTAAAAGCCTATGAATAATAGAAATACATTATATTAAGATGAAAAATGCACAAAACTTCAGTGTAAGATGCTGATGCCATTCTTCCGAAACAGATAATATACAACCGTTTGTACATAAAACAACCGCATTCTGAATTGGCTGTCACTAAGCTGCATCGAGTTCAGCATCCAATTTTTGTTTAATTCGAAACTGAAACCCTTTAACACAAGCATTTTTCCAAGGTGTATAGATTTTCAAAGCATGGATACACAGATTTAAAGGGGTATTCCAGGACTTTTACTACTGATGACCCTAGCACAGGATAGGACATCAAAAAGTGATCAGCAGGGTCTGCAGCTTGGGATCCCACCAATCAAGCTGATTGTGCAGCCCGCTGTCAGGGCATCTGAGTCAGATATAGTCATCACTGGTCAGGGGAGGAAGTGTAATAGCAAGCTTCACTCCCATTGAGATCAGTGGGAGCGCTGACTTCTATTACACTTCTGGCTCCTCATAGCAGTCAGAGCTGGAAGAGTATTTAGAGGCAGCACTCTCACTGATTTCCGCTGAAGGGAAGGGAAGTCGGCTGTCACACTTCTTCTCCTGACCACTAATGACAATGTCGGGCCTGCTGCACTGACAGCGGGACGGACAATCAGCTGATAGGAATAGGTCATCAACAGTATAAGCCCCGAAATACCCTTTCGAGATGGAGTAATGATTATTTTATTTAATAAATCCTATGGTTATATTTTTTGGGTTGTTCTGGACCAGAATATTTTCCAGCGGGCATGGCAACATAATAATGAGCCCAAAACATAACAGGGTCCCAAAGGTCCAGAAGCAAGAAACCCTGTTAGGCCTCCTTCCCACGAGCGTGACGGGCTCCGCCGCGTAATATTACGCAGTGAAGCCCGTCACGGCGCCCCCCAGAGCCCCTATACTTACCTGCGGGAGATAGCGTGAAAACGCTTCCCCGCCCACCGCCGTCGCGTCGTGTGACGCGCCGGCCGCGTCAAATGACGCTGCGGCGGTAGGTGGGGAAGCGTTTTTTCACACTATCTCCCGCTGGTTACAGTGGGAGATAGCGTGAACGGACGGCTTCCGGCTTCCATTGACTGCAATGGAAGCCGTCAGCGCGTACAGCTCGTCCTCACCCGCAGCAAATAGAGCATGCTGCGGGTGAGGACGGGAGAAATCGCGGTGCGTAATTCCGCGGTGGAATTACGCATCGTGAGCATTGTGCTATTAGGTTCAATAGAACCTAATAGCAGGGGGCCACGCAGCGGATTTTTGCCGCGAATGTACGCAGCGTAAATCCGTTCGTGGGAAGGAGGCCTTAAAAGTAGGTGTGCACATGTTCTGTATGTAGGACTCCAGATGGAAACTAAAGTGGTTGCCAATTATAGATGGAAGGTGGGCCTTCAGATTGATATCCTCTGGTGGGCCCAAGCAACCCCAGTCTAACTGTGCATACCCCATAGATCAACTACAACAGGCGGAGCACCTGTTACAGATGCATATATAGAGCTTTGTATTTCTGCAAAGCAAACTACTTAATTTGACAGATTTTCTTAATAAAAACAAGTCTTTTTCTTGTGTATTCCACGAGGTACAACATTTAATAGGATTGGGAGTCCAGACACCTATGCTTTATACAATAGTTGCACCCAGCACAGAGGGGCTTCAGACAAGACAAACAGCCTCTGAGGGCGATGCCTGTTTCATTAAATTATATTGCATCCGGATGTACCCGCTTGGCTGAAGTATTTAGCCGTGTGCAAATCTCAGGCTTACAGGATCCATTTTTACAGAGGAGGGAGGGAAGCAGAGCGCACACTGCAGCAGTGAAGATAGGTGGAAGTTGAAGCTAGGACACTGAAATTTAGACACTGCTGGGCTTGAAAGATGGAAAATAACTGGCTTATTTTTGCTCCCCACCCAGCTCAGGCCATCCAGTAACCAGGGAGGCAGAAAGAAAACCATTGCACTATCCTTGAACTGACAAGCAACACGAAAAGTCCATGTAGCATATTAACCCCTTACTACCAAATGTTTACGACGGGGTGAGAGGAACTAAGAGACTAAAAGGCTTCCTTGGAAATGGACTGAACATTTCCATACTGGTGATAGATAAATTACACTATTGCATAGAACAAAGTAATAATGCCAGGAGTTGAAGACAAAAAGCTAATGTGTATGGCATCCTATGAAGACGGTGCCATATTCTGATCCATATCCAAATGTGTGAAAGGTAGGATGAGAAAGAGCAAGGCTCGAATGTAAAGTGAAGGCTACTGCTCTCATACTGTTTCACCTACTCGAGCGTCAGCATCCTTCCTACACTAATGTCCTCAAGGAGCCTTTCACATTGAAAAAAGAATCATATTAATATCCAAGTATGATTCATTGTATAAGAAAAATGAAAACAAAGTTAGTATTTCTAATGTTACTCCTATTTAATAGTTACGGCTTGGTTCACACGTGCAAATTTGTTATGGATTCTACACTGAAACTACAGTACAATGCAAATGTATGAGGGTTAAAAAATAAATCTGCACATTCTGGGCTTACTGTGGATTTACAAGTACAAAGCATGCCCTGTGTGCTGTGGATATGTCCTGGATTTCTGCTGAAGATTTTTCTTATATAATTTTTTTAAATGTTGATTTTAACCCCTTCGTGACTGACAATATGCATTTAATACCGTCAATACTGCACATACACCTTTTTACAGTAGTGCAGCTTTAACAAGGGCTTGGCTGTTTACTGACAGCCAGGCTCCTGCTCTACTGGCTGGAAATTGAGAAATGTCTGTTTTCAACATTTTTTTTACTCCTACCATGCCATAGCAATCACAGTGTGAGAGTAACAAGTGACGGTGCCTCCCCTTGTCACCCATCAGCACTCTGCGATGCGACTGTCCAGTGTCGATGGTTCCTATGGCAGCTAGAGGCCCCAGAAAGACCTCCATGTTGCCATATAACTCTGCCTCTGTCACAGTCTTATGGGCTTCTGTCACAGACATAGTACATTGCATTACAGAAGTGTACTGTGCTAGCGAACAAATGATTGCATCTTCAAGTCCCCTTGAGGAACTAAAAAATAGTGTTAAAGTACAATAAAGTTTTTGTAAATTCAATGTAAAAATAACAAAAAAAACCACACATAATAGGTATTGCAGTGTTCATAAGAACACAAACAACGAAAATATTAAAGTAATTATCTTGCATGGTGAATAATGTGCAAAAGTAGTATCACATAAAAAACACAGTATATAAACTTGGCATTGTCACAATCATGCTGATGCAGATAACATCATGTTTTTTTAAACTCATGTGAGCTCACTAAACCCAAAACCCAAAATGCAAATGGAGGAATTTATTTTTTTCTTCTATGCTTCCTGAAAAAATTATTAAGTTATACTCCAAAAGTGTGGACATTAAAAAATAGAACTTGTCCCGCAAAAAACAAGCCCGCATAAGGCTATATTGATTTAAAAAAAAAAAAAAAAGGTATTGCTCTTTCTATATGACTATGAGAAAAGGAAGACCATTGCTTGGACATTTAAAGGTACAAAATAGGCCAGCCACTCTGGGGTTAAGCAACATTTCTAACCCATGTTAACAATCTAAAGATTGCATTTTGTACACAACTTTTTAAGGGGTTATCCAAATTAGAAAGAAGGGTCTGTTTTTGTTTTTTTTCCTGAAACTGTCAATTTTTTCCATGGGACCCAATTTTCATATCCCAGACAACACTTAATGTGAAAGAGGACCTGTCATATCTGCTAGCTCCTGCACTCGTTTCCCATGCGTAGTGTTATTCCATGAAAACTGCTGATAGACAGTCTGCTCATGTGCCCTCCATCAGTGGCCAATCAGAGGACCGAAGCAGAATACAATCAGGGGAGAGGATGATACTAAAGAAAAGGGCACGATTCTCACCAGAGGACATCAGCACCGAAACTGTAAGGGTACTATATTATATATATCTATCTTTTACATATATTATATATCTATCTATCCTCTACATAACTTAATATATGTACACATACACACATATATGAGTAAGTTACTTATATTGATGTTTCCAGCACATTTGGGAAATATAAAATAAGGTGGACAAGCCCTGTAAATCATCCTTAGATTCAAGGGAAGTACAATATTAATTTCGAGAAACCACTTCTCAGATAAGCAAGTTGTGCATAAAAATTCCGTTTTTACATACAAACATGAAAACTAGTAAATCTAAATGGCACCTTGGCCTCGAGCTACATCAGCATTCTCCATCTCAAACAAATGCTTGTGGTTTAATGGTGGAAGCCCACAATGCATAAAGCTTCCCAAGTACTGGATAATTACATTGTCTCATTAGTTTAGGCTTTATTTACACGAATGATAGTATTACGCCAAAGCACATGTGCCAGTGGGCCACACAATGGCCAGAATAAGCAGACATGTTTTTGTTCATTTTGAATGCCAAATTAATGCATTAATGTGAATTATAATCCTTGATTATACAAGTGCATATGTAAAATAGTGCAAACAAGTGTTTGAATTCTAACCCATTGTCTTATAGCAGAAGACATATCCAGTATGAAGAAGCATGAGAAATATTTCTGCCTAGGGAGTGCCTTTACAGCTACTCTATCTGGTGCTGAGGACCCCCTCTACGGACTGCAGTACACTTTGAATTTCAGCGGCTGCTATGAAGTAATACATTCCCCACAAGTAACCACAACTGATCGCGAGGCTGACTGTACTGCAAAAAGCAATTCAGGAAAAATGAAGCCTTTTGAATGACTGTTGGTATAGGTCTATGAGCTAAACAGGATAGATCTGAAACTCAGTTTAGCAGTTAACACATGGGCAAAATGGATAAAAGCTATAACAGTATCAAAAGACTGGTGTGGTTTTGTGGTAAAGACTATTCAATGGAAAATATCAAGTACATTTTTAATATTCTCTCCAAAATTTCTCTGATTTTCAGGCTACAACACAAGGTTTGCCGCCAAAATACGGGTGTGGTAGGCAAACCACGAGACCACTATTGTCATGGGTCTTCTCAGAGAATAATGTTGACAATATTGTGGCAGTAGTACAATTAACAATAATCCCTTTAACCTCTAATGTTCAGTTGAGGTACACAGCGTGATGCGAGCTCCAGAACATCGCAGCCCCTTGCCGATTATGTCATTTACTTCTGGAAAGAAAAAAAAAAAACCTCCACTATCCTTTCAATCATGAATTATAAAGCTCAGTGTACGAGTCGGCGAGCTCACACTACTATATTATATGAAAGCTCTTAATACCCCAGTACAAAATGAAAAAATATATTTTATGATCACCACTAGCTAGTTCATCACTCCCACTGGCAAGGAGGGGTAAAGCAGGTAGAAGATAAAATTGATCACAATCCGACAGCTGATCCCACCAGCAGGTCTATTGACTTCAGAGTGTCTTATTTATGACTGCATCTCTGCTGGGAAGTTGATCCAATGTATCACTGTCCTTTACAGGCTGAGAGGAGTTAAGCAGGAAGCCGAGCAGAGGAAGAGGTGGGGGGTGTTTGAAGACCTTTTAAAAGAATTTACACTGCAAAGAGGGAGACAAAATGAATAGCATCTGCAGCCCATCTCTGCTTGGCTCTTCCCTCCCTCCTTTCTAGAAGGTGCTGCAAAACAACTATATTAGGTTGATCTAAGTGGAAGGATCCCTCGGAGTCTAAAAGTCCTATATATTCTTAGAGTCTACTTTAGATTTAGACCTCAAAATGGTGTCAGAGGGTGCCACGGTAAATGAGGTGGTATTATTGTATCTTGACACCACCAGGAAGTACTGGTGGAAACAAGACTGACAGAGGGGTGACTCCCTCTGTAGCAGATTGGCTGGCGAGATGCCTCCATAGCAGGTCAGGCAGGTCTGTATGATTCTGTCGTCTGGGATGTGCATTGCTGCTCACAGTGCCCCCCACCCGCTCCCCTCTATCGGAGATGTTTTCCTGCGTTCCTGCTATCCCAGCAGCGTGCTTTCAGACTCCGCCCCCCCCCCCTTCTCCCGCTGCTTCACTCCTCCGGTCCCAGCAGCGTGGTAATCTTGAGACGGCAGGTCACACTCACCACCTTCCTGCAGTAACAATCCTCTGGTCGTAGGAGCCTGTAGATCTTCTGGACGCTACCCTCCGCTCACACTCCCCTTCCCACCCACGCTAGCGCAGATTACTTCCATGGCTCCTGCTGTCCTAGCAGTGTCGTTATCTGAACCCCCTGAAGTGCTCGGCTCCTCTGCTGCTCAACCTCCTCCACCCAAGATTCTGTGCCCTACCTAATGAGGGAGGACAGCATCACTACTGCTTTTAGGCTGCCCTGGAAGCTAAAGGTAAGTTTTGCTTCACACGCCAAGCTACATTCACTAGCGAGGTTGAACCTTCAAGCACCTTTTCTAATTCTGCCAATCAGGAGCCAGGGGTGTTAGAGGGGCGTTACTCCTGTCAAACCCCTAGCTTCCAGTAGCATCAAGGTACAATAATACCGAATGAGGTGATGCTATCGGAGTTAAAATATAGCTTGTGTAATAATCAACTATGAATACAAAACCCAAAATGATTAAAGGAGATGTCCCGAGGCAGCAAGTGGGTCTATACACTTCTGCATGGCCATAATAATGCACTTTGTAATGTACATTGTGCATTAATTATGAGCCATACAGAAGTTATAAAAAGTTTTATACTTACCTGCTCCGTTGCTGGCGTCCTCGTCTCCATGGTGCCGACTAATTTTCGCCCTCCGATGGCCAAATTAGCCGCGCTTGCGCAGTCCGGGTCTTCTCCTCTTCTCTATGGGGCTCCGTGTAGCTCCGCCCCGTCACGTGCCGATTCCAGCCAATCAGGAGGCTGGAATCGGCAATGGACCGCACAGAAGCCCTGCGGTCCATGGAGACAGAGGATTCAGGTAAGCGCTGTGGGGGTTGTTTTTTTAACCCCTGCATCGGGGTTGTCTCGCGCCGAACGGGGGGGGGGGGGGGGGGGTTAAAAAAAAAAAAAAACCCGTTTCGGCGCGGGACAACCCCTTTAATTTATACATAAAGTCAAATTAGAAGGAAGTGGAAGGCCATACCTGTATGTGGTGGTATATGTTAATACAGAACAACCTATCAATGATCAGATATTCTCATTAGTAGCAGTAACGAGCTTGGTTTTCATATTCTAATTAGCTCATCCTATATGTCTACATTTTTCTTCTCATTTTTCATAGTAACCTTCATCTGACCTTGTTTTACAACAGAAACCCCCAGTAGAAAAATCCAGTCCAGCTGTGTATCGATTTCAGAAGGAATGTGAACAGATTTTACAGCTGCCTTATCTCTCAATCTTAAAGAGAACGGAGTAAATGATTAGGTTTTAGCAAACATAAAAAGGGAGAGTCCTCCGCTGTTGATACCTTTATTGGCAGAGAAGATGACAACAGTAGATGTTTCAGAAGTGTCACCTTGTTCACATCCTCTACTTGCAGGATTCTATTCATCAAGTGCAAAGCAGTTAATGCAGTGAATGAAGCCACAACTGAACCTGCCCACAGACATTAGATATTTGTTGGCAGAATTCACAAAGAACAGCAGCCCAATGCTCTCAAAGGTGATACGTGGTGTCCTGTGCTAAACATGAATGATACTGGAGAGCTAGGGTAGAATTGTAACAAAACTACTTAAAAGTGTCTCATGAAGTTAAACCCCGTCCATATGGCCATCATATCACATGCTCCACGCTTAGATCCCTCACTATCAGCTAAAATGAAGATCAGCCAGGTATTAGTGTATCTTGACGCCACCAGGAAGCCCTGGTGGAGTCAAGATTGACAGGGGGGTGACGCCCCCTGTAACTTATGGGCTGCACAGCTCAGGTCCTCTCAGTTCCTGGCAGCACACTAAAGTAATGCTGCAACTGAAAGCCCTTTGAAGGCACGGCGGGCTGCAGCTATGGCTCTTTGGTTCCTCCACTACTGCAGGCGAGGAATGCGGTATCTAAAAAACCCCTTTACCCGGCGGCGCAGCAGAAGCCGGCACCCCACTCCGTGTATAAGAGGTGAGCGGGGTCGCAGGGGAAGATTGCAGCAGCGTAGTAAGCCTTCCCTGGCCGTCGTAACACAAGCCGGGACACCGCTCTGTGTAACAGCGCTGAGCGGCCTTCTCATTACTCAGTAGACGCAATGCCGTGAAGCGGCCAGCACTCCCTCACATAAGAGTACAATGGCGCTGCACAGCAGGGAGTACAGAGCGGCGGCCCTGTCCGCTACAACAAACTTCTGCAGAGGCGACCATGCTCCTGGCCCCCTGTGACTGTAGGCGGGGACAGGTTGCAAGTGCTGCAGCGCACCAGCTACAGAGCCCGCAGTCACTGTAGTGACTGGCGCCGTTCCAACGGACTTCTCCCTGCAAGAACAATGCTCTGCAGAGGCGGCCGTGATGCTGCTGTCGCTGTAGGTGTAGCCGCCGGCGGTGCAAGAAAACTGTTCTGTGGAGCCGGCTGTGCTGCTGCTGCCACTGAGTGTAGCCGCCGGAGCTTTGACAGCGGCATGATATGTCCCATTAAAGGGGTTGTCCCGCGCCGAAACGGGTTTCTTTTTTTTTCAACCCCCCCCCCCCCCCCCCGTTCGGCGCGAGACAACCCCGATGCAGGGACTTTAAAAAAAAAAACCGCTCAGCGCTTACCTTAATCCCCGCGCTCCGGTGACTTCTATACTTACCGGCTGAAGATGGCCGCCGGGATCCTCTTCCTCCGTGGACCGCAGCTCTTCGGTGCGGTCCATTGCCGATTCCAGCCTCCTGATTGGCTGGAATCGGCACGTGACGGGGCGGAGCTACACGGAGCCCCATTGAAGAAAGCAGAAGACCCGGACTGCGCAAGCGCGTCTAATTTGGCCATTCGACCATTTTAGACGGCGAAAATTAGGCGGGCTCCATGGAGACGAGGACGCCAGCAGCGGAGCAGGTAAGTGGAAAAACTTTTTATAACTTCTGTATGGCTCATAATTAATGCACGATGTACATTACAAAGTGCATTATTATGGCCATACAGAAGTGTATACCCCCACTTGCTGCCGCGGGACAACCCCTTTAACAGGTCCCCGAGTCGGTGTGCCAGCCAGTCAGTGGGAGGACTTGTGGGGCAGACGCTGGGGAGCACGCCCTGAATCCAATCAGACACAGGGGGCGTCACCTGGATGTCAAACTGCCTTCCTCTTGTGGACACACCCACCTTTCTGGTGGCGTCCAGGTACACTAATACCGATCAGCCCTTTACAAGCAGGTCCTGCTCTGGCTGCTTTCAGCTTCTTATTATATAGAGATGGAAATTCATATCAATGGCCAAGATGTAGTACTATGTCTACTGCAAGAAAAATGCCTGCCTGGCTCTGGCTTTCCCTAGCAAAATCAACAATTTGATGGGAAGCCAGGAACAGCACCCAGAGCAATTCAAAGTGCATCTGCCAAACCCAAAAGGAGTTATGTCTGAGGAGACAACCCCTGTGATACAGGGCCGTTTTAAAAAGTTTTTCCAGGGAGAATACTATTTATGATCTGCAGTCTCCTTAGGATAGGTCATCAATAGTTGATGGTCTGGGGTCCGTCACTCAGGACCCTGACCGATTAGCTGATTGTATGCCTGCTGACAGTACCACAATTAGAGAGGTCAGAGCTGAAGCAGCGGAAGTCTCCGTGCCAACCTCTGTGTAGTGGTCGGCAATTGTAACTGCAGGCATGGCTTGCAGTGATTTTATTGGCTGATGCGGCGCTAGATTAACCAATCAGAGCATTAGCTTGCTGGAGGCAGGGCATTTAAGCCCCGCTTTCAGGAAGAACTGCTCTGTCGGCAAGGACACAGCAGCGCCGCAGGCCATCTCAAAGGACCTGAACGCCAGCTGCTAGGTAAGTATTATTAGACACCCCCAAAAATAAGATACCGTGCCTCTTTTGAGACAAAGATTAATATAAGTCAGTGTCTTATTTTTGGGGAAACACGGTATCTATTCATCTATCTACAGCTGGTATAAGTTATACATCTCACTGTATTTACTGTATATAATTTCACACTTTACACAATAAAAAAACGCATCAAAAACACGTGCAGTTTTTAATAGTGTATGCAGCTTCTTAATGGCGTACGTGGTCTTTGAATACTGCATGCAGGATTATTATGTGTTTTTCTTAATTGTGGTTCTAAAGTACAACAAAAACATGAACACAACCTAAGGCCACTCTCACACGTGTGTTCAGAAAACGCAGCTTGAAATCATGGCATTTTTACCAGAATTTTGAGCTGCGTTTTTTAATGCATGGTACAGCGTTTGACAACGCTTTTTAAGGCACCCATCATTGTGATGGGAGAGTAGGTGCATTAAAAACACAAAAATAGAGCAGATACCTCTCGAAAATAGCGGCGTTAGGAACACCGGGCTCGAGTAACCCCATTAAAATCAATGGGAGTGTTGTACCACGGTTAGTATGGCGCTCGGGACCTCACATGGGGGAATTTGTCGCCTTCTGGATAAAAATTGCAGGATAATAGGTTGAACTGGATGGATGTCTTTTTTTCAGCCTTACAAACGATGTTACTGCTGGCAGGAGAGGTGCAGTCAGGTTTCGGATTAAACTTCAATTTTGGTGCAGAAATATATATTGAATTTAATGCAAACGTGTGTACATTGCCTACGACCACTCTCACACAGGCTTTTTTAGCACAGCACTAAACGGTGTCAATCACTGCCATTGCTTTCAATGGGGCTTCTCAGACAAGAGTTAAACTGCAGCGTTTTTAACGCTGCATTTTTCAAGCGTTTCTGCATTTTAAAATGTGATGCTTTGCCCATTAAAATTAATAGGGTGCATTTTCAGTAGCATTTTTTCAGTTCTGGCATTATCAGCTCACTTGGCTGCGTTTAAAACTGTGCTGAAAACGCAGTCAAACGCTCTCAAAGACGTATGTCAACGCAGTTGAAAGCGCAGTAAGCACTGCGTTAAAAGACACAGCGTTTTTTGAAGAGCCTGTGTGAGAGTGTCTGTAGGCTGTATGCACACTGGCGGAAATTCCGCAGCGGGATTTCGCACAGAATTTCCACTGTTAACGCTGCAATAGGATTGCATTGGTTTACGCAAACCAATGCAAACAGACGTGATTTTGATCGCGGAAAACTCACGCGATAAAAAAATCACGGCATGTTCTATTTCAGTGTGAGACTAGCACAGCCGCATCATCGCTGATGCGCTGGCTCTGCACTGCACACGTACGGCTGTGCGCCAGCCGCCACGTCCGCAGAGCGAAGATGCCGGACAGGTAAGTCGGAGATCAATGCAGGGGCATGGGTCGCATCCCACTGCGAGAATCTCGCAGTCGGAATCCGACCCAGCCATCTGCATTCGGCCTTACAGTGAATGGCAGATATGGAAGCAACTCAGCACACCATCTTTGTTTCACAGACTCTAGTATCATAGAATGTAGAGAGACTGTGCATATGTAACCACCTCTCAGTGGAAAATAGGGGATAGGGAACAAGGAATATTATGTACTGTCCTCAAGTAGGGTCCCAGCCCACATTATAATGAAGGCTGACTGTTACGTTCATCACTTTCACTTTACAATTCAGTTCTTATAAATTCAGAGCCTTCTTAAAAGGGTTGTGCCAAGTTGAAAAGTTATCCCGTACCCACAGGATAGGGAACAACTTTATGATCAGTGGGCATCCGGTCAGTTCCCAAGTGCATAGAGTGGAGGTTGTGCAGGTGCTCCATTCACTTTGAACTCATAATCTAAGATACGATTATTAAACGCTTCGGCAATGTCTAGAATCTCTGGAGGTCCCAGTGATCAGATCCGCACAGATCCCACAACTTGGCATAAACCTTTTAAGGGCAAGACTAGACAACAACTCTTTAAAGTGTACCTAACTTTTCACATAACTTTACAAAATAAGTTGCCATGTGCATGTACATGAGGAACATCACCATTTCTGGCCATTTTATGGTACGTTTCACTCTTTTCCCATCTATATAGGCTATATCTTTGGTTTTGAGTTCTCCATCAGCTAGTGGGGGGAGTCTTAGCTATTATGCTGTCTTCCATACACGGTGCACAGAAAAACTGCCAATTCTGTCTATGGCACACTCACAGAGAAATAACATCATGTTGAACAATAGAGAAGTACTGAGCAGTGGAGATGCGATTTCAGAACCTATAACGCAGTAAACAATTACTATTATCTGCAGGCATATCTGTGTGTCTGTTTCTTTGCCTCTACTCTCTAAAGACTTTAATAACCAGCATGAGTCATTACCTCCTCCACTTGCTATTCTCTGTCCTTATCTCTGTTACTTGAGAAGGTATTCATTTGATAACAGGTAATAAATAGCAAATTAGTAGTCATAAATGTGTGCACTTCCATTCGGAAGAATGTCTCAAGTGGGATAACACAAAGCTCTGCACAGTGGTGTTCAACATTTTTATTAATGTTCTGAGGATGGGATTTTGGGAAAACATATCAAATTTGCCAAAAACACAAAGCTAGGAGGGATAGCCAAAAAGATCTAGGCAAGCTTGAACAGTGGGCCTAGACTAACAGAATGGTATTTAACAAGGATAGTCCTACATCTGGGCAACAAAAATGAAAAAAAGCACATACAGAATGGGAGGAACTGGGCTAAGCAGCACATGTGAAAAGACTGGGTTATAATAATAGATCACAGATTGAACATGGGTCAACAGTGTGATGCAGCAGCAGAAAAAGCCAACCACAATTATGGCATGTATTAAGAGAAGCATAGAGTCTAGATCACGTGAGGTAATTATCCCCCTCTACTCTTCCTTGGTCAGACCTCATCTGGAATACTGTGTCCAGTTCTGGGCCCCCTGATTTAAAAAAGACATAGACAAATTGGAGCAAGTTCAGAGAAGAGCTACCAGGATGGTGAGCGGTCTGCAAATCATGTCCTATGAGGAATGGTTAAAGGATCTGGACATGTTTAGCTGAGAAGGCTGAGAGGAGACTTAATAGTGGTCTACAAATATCTGAAGGGCTGTCACAGTGCAGAGGGATCAGCCCTATTCTCATCTGCACAAGGAAAGACTAGAAGCAATGGGATGAAACTGAAAGGGAGGAGAGACAGATTAGATATTAGACAGTGAGGGTGATCAATGAGTGGAACAGGTTGCCGTAGGAGGTGCGAGTTCCTCTTCAATAGAAGTCTTTAGAGGCTGGACACTGGGATGATAGAGTGAATCCTGCATTGAGCAGGGGGTTGGATCCGATGACCCTGGAAGTGCCTTCCAACTCTACCATTCTATGATTCTATGAGAAGGAAAGGAGCCGTCTGAATAGTCAGCACTTTGACATTTTTGTGCTGAAAAATCACTAATTTTGATAGTTATTTGCACTTTTGGTAGTTATCTCATTGGCAATCATATTAACACAAGTTGTTAGTAAAGTTAGTACACTTTTGAAGAGTGCCTGGATTTTCAGATACCCTTTTAAAATAAACCGCACAGTGTGCACACATAAGGAATAACACTACTTCTGGCATTTATTACTATCCCCCCCTCCCCATTTCCCCTCACCAGGTTGTATTTGTAATTCTCAGATCTCTTTGGTGGAAGGAGACTGCGGATATACTGTGTTCTATGCACTGTGCACAGAAAAAACTGCATAGTCTGCTCCCTAATTATAACATGCAGAGAAATGTCATAAGGGAGGACACTAGAGAAGTTAGTGAAGTACTGAGCAATGGGGATATAAGTAAACAACAGTAAATCACTCACCACTAGGGCTCCTTCCCACGGACGGATTTCTGCCGCGTAATATGCGGCGAAAATCCGCCGCGTTGCCCGCAGCCATTAGGTTCTATTGAACCTAATAGCTCAATGCTCACGGTGCGGTATTCCATTGCAGTCTTCAATAGATAATTTGCAGGGTCCGTCATTTGAGATCCCCCGCCGATCAGCTGATTCCTAGTGCCGCTGTCACTATGGAAAGCACAGGTAGCACATCGCACTGACCATTGCACAATTCCACAGGTTGAATTTAATGGTAGCTGCAGCTGCAATACCACCCTGGGTCGCTGCACTATGGTCAGCACGATCATCTTCCTTTGAGTGGTTATCATCTAGTGTGTTATATTCCAAAGCATAATATGCCAACAACAGATACTTGCGGGACAGTAATGCGCCATTTGTGCACATTAGAATAGGACACCGTGGGGTGGCTGGATTTCTTCTGTTGCCGTGCACCGATGGTACCTAGACCAAAGGCAACATCTGCATTAAGTTTCTTCTGAGTACTACGGTTTTCCCCCATACTCCAAAAATATACTAATATGTTCATTTAGATAGTGAGCCCCAATAGGGACTGATAAGTCATGACAATCTCTGTACCATGCTGTGGAATGCATGTGAGCAATATAAGAGTTAAAATGTAATAAATAAACCAGACCCCGTTGACATCCACCAGATTTGTTGAGAATTATATAATATTTACTAACTGGGGTGTGAACCCCATCACATTCGATTTTTTTTTTATCCGAGAGCCATCACCAACCCTGCCTGCTTTGACTAGTGCCACAATGCAGACTATTAATTGATATTACAATATGTTTAACATACCATGAATGAAAAGCCTTTTCCTTTTCTATGATTGCTGTCTAATTTACTAATGGTTTTTATAAAGCAATTTATGTAATAAAGCATCTCCTATAGGTTAAATAAAGAAGACGCCTGTAGTCCTCATTGAATCGCAATGACCTTTAAACAGCAGATCTTGGCATCATTATCTGATTGTACATTTTGTAGATCATAAAGCAATGCAGCAGCACTGCCACCTTCTACCAACCTCTCCCCGATCAACCCCCCCCTCTCATCCTCCCTCCCCGATCAACCCCCCCCCTCTCATCCTCCCTCCCCGATCAACCCCCCCCTCTCATCCTCCCTCCCCGATCAACCCCCCCCTCTCATCCTCCCTCCCCGATCATCCTCCCTCCCCGAGCAACCCCCCCTCTCATCCTCCCTCCCCGAGCAACCCCCCCTCTCATCCTCCCTCCCCGAGCAACCCCCCCTCTCATCCTCCCTCCCCGAGCAACCCCCCCCTCTCATCCTCCCTCCCCGAGCAACCCCCCTCTCATCCTCCCTCCCCGAGCAACCCCCCTTCTCATCCTCCCTCCCCGAGCAACCCCCCTCTCATCCTCCCTCCCCGAGCAACCCCCCTTCTCATCCTCCCTCCCCGAGCAACCCCCCTTCTCATCCTCCCTCCCCGAGCAACCCCCCTTCTCATCCTCCCTCCCCGAGCAACCCCCCTTCTCATCCTCCCTCCCCGAGCAACCCCCCTTCTCATCCTCCCTCCCCGAGCAACCCCCCTTCTCATCCTCCCTCCCCGAGCAACCCCCCTTCTCATCCTCCCTCCCCGAGCAACCCCCCTTCTCATCCTCCCTCCCCGAGCAACCCCCCTTCTCATCCTCCCTCCCCGAGCAACCCCCCTTCTCATCCTCCCTCCCCGAGCAACCCCCCTTCTCATCCTCCCTCCCCGAGCAACCCCCCTTCTCATCCTCCCTCCCCGAGCAACCCCCCTTCTCATCCTTCCTCCCCGAGCAACCCCCCTTCTCATCCTCCCTCCCCGAGCAACCCCCCTTCTCATCCTCCCTCCCCGAGCAACCCCCCTTCTCATCCTCCCTCCCCGAGCAACCCCCCTTCTCATCCTCCCTCCCCGAGCAACCCCCCTTCTCATCCTCCCTCCCCGAGCAACCCCCCTTCTCATCCTCCCTCCCCGAGCAACCCCCCTTCTCATCCTCCCTTCCCCAGCAACCCCCCTTCTCATCCTCCCTTCCCCAGCAACCCCCCTTCTCCTCCTCCCTCCCCGAGCAACCCCCTTCTCCTCCTCCCTCCCCGAGCAACCCCCCTTCTCCTCCTCCCTCCCCGAGCAACCCCCCTTCTCCTCCTCCCTCCCCGAGCAACCCCCCTTCTCCTCCTCCCTCCCCGAGCAACCCCCCTTCTCCTCCTCCCTCCCCGAGCAACCCCCCTTCTCCTCCTCCTCCCTCCCCGAGCAACCCCCCTTCTCCTCCTCCCTCCCCGAGCAACCCCCCTTCTCCTCCTCCCTCCCCGAGCAACCCCCCTTCTCCTCCTCCCTCCCCGAGCAACCCCCCTTCTCCTCCTCCCTCCCCGAGCAACCCCCCTTCTCCTCCTCCCTCCCCGAGCAACCCCCCTTCTCATCCTCCCTCCCCGAGCAACCCCCCTTCTCATCCTCCCTCCCCGAGCAACCCCCCTTCTCATCCTCCCTCCCCGAGCAACCCCCCTTCTCATCCTCCCTCCCCGAGCAACCCCCCTTCTCATTTTCCCTCCCCGAGCAACCCCCCTTCTCATTCTCCCTTCCCCAGCAACCCCTCTCAGCCTTCCTCCAAACTCCCCTCTCATCCTCCCTCCCAACCCCCTCATGTTACTCTTCTGTGTATGAAGTCTCAGGAAATACCAAGGAACACATTCAGTCTCCTCCAATGAAGGGACCACGTGACCAGCAAGGACCTGCATTTCTCACACAGAAATATCTTATTCCAGGAGCCGCTGCCTTCTCCTCCTCCTCCTCCTCTACTTCACTCATCAGCAGTTTTTTTCCTGGTTAACACACTGTATTCATTTCTTCCCTTGAATTAGAGGCTGAAGCTCATCTCATGTTGACCGGCTTCCAGTTCTATAAGGCGTTTTAAGAGCTGAATGCATCACTCTAGCATTCTTCCGAGAAAAAGCATTTCAGGTCAATGTGCTATCTTTGTCTCCATTCTCATCTACAAGGGTAAAGGTGTGTCTGGCATTTACAAGGTTAAAGAATCAAACTACATTGATATATTTCACATTAAGGCCCCCTGTGCACGGGCGAGGCGGAATATCGCTAGTGATATTCCGCCACCGGGGAGCAGGGGAGAAAACTGTCAGTTCTGTGCGGTGAGCCTACCTGACAGATAGGCTCAACGCAGAGAATCCGGCAAATCGCAGTATGCTGCGATTTGAGTACGTGAGCAGAGAATCGCTATGATTTTCCGCTCGTGGACAGCGGGGCTGCGCTTTCCATAGCAACGTAATGGAAAGCGTGCACAGCGTTACTTGCGACCGGATTAACTTGCAACCTTCAGGTTGTGAGCGAGAGCTTACACTCTGCGCCACACGTGTAAATAGTTATTCTTACTGAATACCACTGTATGGAATAAAGTAGTTTACTTTACTATTCCATACCTTTATTTTTGCAGTATGCAGACATACACCAGGCAGATCGGGGCCAAAAAATCCACACTTTTTAATGCAGCCGTAGGAATTTGGTGGCAAACATGATCTTCAATATTCACACCCTTTAAAGAAGTTGTCCAGCTGTCAACTGTCGTCATGCCTATCCCTCAATATTAGATCAGCAGGGCTCTGCAATCTGGGGCCCCGGCAGTTGTTCGCTAGGCCAGTGTGCTTGTGCACTGATTTCTGCAGGAAGCAGACAACTCCGAATGAGAACTCTGCCCGTAATACCAAGCCTATACACAAAGTGGGAGAGAGTCGCCACTCTACATGATGGGGGGGGGGGAGGGGGAGAGGCTGGTGTTGCACGGCCCTCATGAATCAGAGATCCATTCAGAGTCAAAATTTAAAGTGTGTTTATTCTGAAATGCTGCAGTGTTTCAGAATACAATCTAGTCGGGCTCCGTGCACTATTTATAGTGAGTTAGCGTAGGTACTGACGGAAGCGGTGTGGCCTCGGCGCGGCCCGTCAGCCTATGCGTTTTGGCCAAAATGCAGTACCAACACCCGCATTTTATTAGTATGCATTTGTACATAGTTAGCTAGTTGGTGGGGGAGCCCAAGATGTCAGCCAGTGTGGCCCACTTTAGAGATACAGGGCAACCCGCTGTTATATCAGCCAGGGTTGATATCCTGTATGGTGAGTCACTATCCATTTGTGGCTGACATCTTTGGTATCGTTCACATGTGCAGGCTATTAGTATATGCAGTTACTCCTCCCCAATCTGGGCTGGGTTGAGTGGGTGACTGCATATTAGCCTGCCAAGAACAATCTGCTCCTCCACATTATTGTCTGGCTGACTGCATATCTCCAGGGCTTATGGCCATTGCGCCTGCCCTACGGCGATTGTGCCTGCCTTATGGCGATCGTGCCTATGGCGACAGTGTCTGCTTTGCAGACCTTCAGGTATTGTATTTTTGGCTTTTTCTGTAAATCATGTTTCACATCAACACTAGACTCTTAGTCACTGCTTTCTGAAATGCACGCATCAGGTACTAATAAAGAAGGATGGTTTATAATTCTCGTCTGGTGCTAGAGTGCAACTACTATTGTTTATGGTTTTGTATTACCTGTCAGCCGAGACAATATCTTCTTCTATGCATTAAGCCCTACCTGGATTCAGCTGTGTGCCCTATGGGGGTGAGTCAATTCATATATCCCCTGTGACATTATTTATTTCAACACCTTTAACATCCGATAAATCTTCCATACATTATGTCACGCAGCAAATTATTAGGACTTCATTGGACACTTACCAAGCATAAACAATTATCAATATAGGAGAATTTGCAAGCTTTGATCAGCACAGCATTAATTTACAAGATACCAATTGTTTCGACAAGTCACAGTAATGAAGGTAAAGGTTTTTTCGCTTCGTCACCTAACTTTAGGGCGTTTGGAAGAGACACTCACTTGCATTTCCCAATGCACTTTTCCCCTTCAGGCTTCCTTTCTGTCTTTCACTTGTCTAACTCCATTCTCCTAAAATAAATTGGAAGACAAATACATTAGCTACTGCAATGTTACAGAAATTATACAGGATCTCAGTGTTACAAAACACTTTTAGGCAACACTTGTGCGCCTGAAGGAGACTGAACGCAAAATGACCAATGTTTAGCAGTAAAAGCCGATCTAGCCAAAATAAGGCTCCCCTACTAAGGACCACACCAATCTATAGGAGTAGAAATGCATTAAATTTATAAGTAGAGATGAGCAAACCTACTCGTTTCGAGTAATTACTCGATCGAGCACCGCGATTTTCGAGTACTTCCGTACTCTGGTGAAAAGATTCGGGGGGCGGGGGGAGGCGTGGCGGAGCGGGGGGTAGCAGCGGGGAACAGGGGGGAGCCCTCTCTCTCTCCCTCTCCCACCCACTCCCCGCTGCAACCCCCCACTCACACACAGCGCCCCCCGAATCTTTTCACCCGAGTACGGAAGTACTCGAAAATCGCGGTGCTCGGGCGAAAAAGGGGCGTGGCCGAGTAGGTTCGCTCATCTCTATTTATAAGTCATTTGTGAACCAAATCAATCCCCTATGAGAAATCATCTACCGTAATCCATTTCTAGAGAATTGATGGATTCTATTTTAATCAATATATTTCAATTTATAAATAGCAATATTAAATGGAGTTCTCTGTGAATGTTATACGATAGACAGATAGAAGCATTTCCTAAAGGGAAGCTTGTAGTTTGGGGGCAGCTGATGAGGAACTGCAATATTAGTAATTTTTTTGTATAATCGGCTATAGTTGTACCCATCACCATTGTGGACGATACCGATGACAATACTTTCATGGCATAACATCCAGATACAATTGTGGGCGGTCTCTGCTCTTTATGGTGCATTTACTTAATTATAAAAGTCTTTGATAGGAAAACCTTTTTAAAGTTAATGTCCACTCTTTTTTTACCTTAATGGTTCAAAATTTCCTTAATTTACCTGGTTGGAGCTTTGTCTGTTTAACATATCCAAATCCATTGTATAAACGTGTAGTTATGACCTATTTCTGTACATTTTTCCCAATTTGTAAAGTTCTGCGGAATATGTTGGTGCAATATAAATATTATATTATTAATTAGCCTATTACATTACTAATTAGTTAGTTGATAAAATTCTGCCACCAATGGGGGGAATCATAAAGGTTTACTGCATGTCATTTATAACAGAGCTCAATATTGAAATAGTATACATTAAGCTCCCCCTAGTGGTGGCAGACTTTTAACATTCCTGTATATTATAAATTTGGTGCTCTATGACAAAAAAAGAGCTCTGACCACTATAAAGATATATTAATAAATCATTTGTCATAGAAAATTGTGCCTAAAAACAACATTATTTTAAAAGGGGAATATTTATTTTCATCCACCCAGCATTTGAACTGCCTCTGTGTTCCATTCACATGATACAGGCTGCAGGATTATTAGCCAGCACAAATGCAGTCGAAAATGGATCAATGTAATAGTTTACTTGGCATAAACTAAAGCTTCAGATTAAATAATTGAGCTAACAACATACTCTGGTTTTCCAAAATAATCAGTGGTGAAAACACCCCGTAGTACTATTCTTACTGCTATATTAGAGGATGGTGGCACTGCTTGTTTACATAAGTCATATTCACGGACAAGAAGCTGTCAGTAGAAGCGCTAACTAAAAAAAAACGGAATTTCAGTAAATATAAATCTATTTCAATAGTAAGTGAGGCTTTAACATGTTTACTAGAAGAAATTAGATAAAATGCTCCTATAGCTAACCGTCCTCTGGCAACCGGTAATGTGGACATTTTAATTAATAAAATATTTGCAGGTATTCCTGTTAATTGCCAGCACTGTTCTTTTGCCAGTATTACAAAAAAAAAAAGTTATTCCCTTCTCAAAACAGAGAATGTCTTTAAGGCACAACACAAGGTCAGAGAGGACGAGTGCTCCCCGCACCCCGTGTGCTCCTCAAATCCTGGACAATCATCTCCTAATAAAGCATTGCTCCCCAGCACTTCGACACACCAAGGCAGCTTTATGTTCTCTTCAGAGAAGTTGTGGAGGATGCCTGTGAACAGTAGAGCAGATCCTCTAGAACAATGCCACAATTGTTATCCTGGAGGGTGGAGGGAATACAAGTCATGAATCTACACCTCAGCAGCAGGGATATCAGTGGGGAGCTGGAGGAGAGCCGGATATCTGCCAACAGGCCATGCAAATGTTGTGTTTCTCCGCTGCTCCAGTTAACCCTTGTGTAAAGACACCAGTTGGCAATCTGTGCATAAATATAGCTTAATTCTGGTAATTACAGTGACCACCAATTTGCAGCTTGCGCCATCCTTTACATACAAGAATCAGTCCAGGGCTGGATGCTCCCGCACTGGTAATTGTGATAGGATATGTGGAATATGCTGTCCTGCAGTCATCAGATTAGATAATCAGTGGTCTATGAACAGACTGCTAATGTGCTTTTAGATGGCTCATGGAAGCTGTATAGCTATAGGGCAAAGGGAAACTGTCATCCCATTTTCTACATTAATTTAAATTATTTTAAATGACAAATGAAAAAGGCAGCAAAAAAGGGAAGAAAGTTCAGTCCGTAGTTAGTGATGCAGCCTTTTTTTAACCCCCACCCCTTGTCAGATTAAAAGTTTAAGGATATGTAGATATACACCGTTTTATAAATTAAAACAATATGTACATTTTATACTACACAAAACAAGGCCTTAAGGTTTTTTGTCTTTTAAAATGATCCCACAGTGCATACTATGTTTCAATGTCCCACATTCAATACCAAGGGTTAAACAAGAAAGTTACTCTAAATCCATAGAACACAGGAAAGTACACATAACAGGGAAGTGCTGTAATAAAAAATATAAAGATCATGTTTTGGTATGAGCTCTTCAACTGCTAACCAAAAGCTGTGGCTCCAAGGCCGATTGTCATTTCTATTAAGCGATCCATATCCAGTACATTACGTTTTTTGCTGCGGATATCATGTAGACAATCTAATGTCTATTGGGCCTGACATGACCATTGCTAGTAGGCTGCTGTCATGGGGCAAACAAGATAGATTCTTCTTACTGTTTCATGTGGAGATCAGCATCACCAAAGGCTTCTGGCAGCTGCTCATCCCTCTGCTCTGTTTAACTAATATTCGAAGAGGGGCTATGGCTTTCAGGCTGAAATAAGAAGTCCAAGCATGGAGCTGTAAGGCAATGTGGATGGTAAGTTGTCCCAGGTAGTTTGCAGACCACTGGTAATTACTGCACAGGAGACTATAGATCGGAAGAAGATATGTATTATGTTATGTAACAGAGAAAGATTTTAAATACCAGTATGTCCATTACTCTTCCAGAGAGTCACAACTCCAAGAACCCTGGCAGAGCAGGTAAGTCTCACAAAACAACCCTTGGCAGCTGCCACTTACCTGCTCTGCCAGTATATGCATTTATACTGCTCCTATGAGGTATAGTACGTAAGGCAGAGCACTCCTTGTGGCAGTAGTTGTCATTGCTTCTGGAAAACAACTGCAAAAAAAAGAACCTGGTGCGCAGCGCAGCCGTCCAAAGAAAGGTCCATTAAGCAGTTCGGTGGAAATAAATATTTTTTATTATTTAAAATTCCAGCAATAAAACACATTTTGCGACAGAAAGCCTCTTCATCAGTTAGCTGGGATATACTGCAGCATATAATGCAATTGATCTATAGCGAACCACAAAACCTTATAAATCTGGCAGCAGTGGCAACAACAAGGCTATACCAGTGCCAGTTAGCCGGTTGGTACAGCCCTGTTATTGCCACTAATGTCTAATGTTATAATGTCTTGCAAACTTCATCCACTGATCAACCGCAGTATTTGCGGTCTATATCCCAGCGTAACTGATGAAGAGGCTCTCCTTCTCAAAAGAAGTTTAATTACTGGAATTTTAAACAATAAAATAGTTTTTTCCACTGAACTGCAAAGGAAGAGACTAGCTTTCCATTATCCTGTACTTTAATGGTGGTACGGCACATGGGACATAACATGGTGCATGGCAAGAGAGATTTAATAAATAAATCTTGGTATTTGTATAGCGCCAACTTATTCCGCAGCGTTTTCAGGTAATTATTACTTATTACCCCCCACCAAGCTGGGTTCTTATTTTACCGACCTCAGAAGGATGGAAGGCTGAGTCAACCTCAAGCCAGCTAC
The DNA here is from genome assembly GCF_035609145.1 of Eleutherodactylus coqui. NCBI lineage: Eukaryota > Metazoa > Chordata > Amphibia > Anura > Eleutherodactylidae > Eleutherodactylus > Eleutherodactylus coqui. Next base: position 167,973,845 of record NC_089840.1, read on the forward strand.
CTGATTCACACGGGGATTGAGAACTTGCAACCTTCAGGTCGTAGGCAAGAGCTTACACTCTGCGCCACACGAGGCTCTATAGATTTAAAGGGAAAACTTTAAACTGACTTTATACAGTATGTCACCTTGTGACCCATTCAGCATCTGCTTCTGGAGAACCCAGCTGTGCGTTCTGCTTATGTGGCATGGCTCAGTGCCTGAAACAAGCGCCAGGCTACATGGACTGCCACCACGACATCCAAAACAAGCTGCCAAGCAGGTAAGGGAAGCTGAGAGGTATCAACAGCCTTGGAGAAACCCAACCTGAGCTGTGCCTAAAATTCCGCTTTAACATTTAATGACCTGGGACAACTGAGTGACGACTACTATTGAAAATGTAAGACTATTTAAACCAAACCCATCATGTCCCACATAAACCAAGTTCTGGTGCTGTTGGGCACACGACGGGGAGCCGGGGGATGGATATTTTTTTTATACTGACCTGCTCCCTCCCAAAGGTCACGTTCATCTAAGGCTCCTTTTACACGGAACGATAAATCATTCACACTATTACAGAGTTTGCTCATTCTCCCATGCAGTCTGTATATACAGGCAGATAAATAGTTCACAGGTGCATTCAGTCATTCACATTCACTGAATAACGAAACGATCGCTGTTCACACGCAACGATGAGCAAACAATTATTGCAGAAAATGGGCGAATGAGCCGCGAATAAATTTGTTGTTCAATCGGTCGCCGAGTTTGCACTGAACTATTATCGTTCAAATTCGCATGATCCAAAGATTTTTTGAACGATAATCGTTCTGGGTAAAAGGGCTCCGAGGGTAACAAACCTGATTCTGAAAGGAACAGACCACCAAAATAAAAAAGAGCAAACCAGATCACTACTTTTTTTAACTTAAAAAAACAACAACAAATAGCTTCTCTCTAATTTGCTGCTGTGTGTAACCCTGCTCTTCACTACATTTCATCAACGGGGCAGTGTTATTTGTGTTTTAGGCTAAGGACAGCACAATGCTGCTTTTCCCTTTATAATGTCGGTGGCTTACAATTTTAATTGCCACTAATTGCCATTTTAGCTGTGTAACCGATTTATAAATAACGACAACACCTTGGCACCAAATGCAACAGCACAGTGCAAACAAGTGCAAAGAGAGTACAATAAATATTAGAGCTGTAATTAATTTGTAATTATCTGCAAGAGTAAAACATTATCACCAGACTTGTTGGACTATAAGGCCTCGTTCACAAGAGCGTGGTTTTAGCGCCTTATAGGTGCGTGAAAAGATCGCATCTAATAGAACCAATGGTTTCCTATAGAAGCGTTCACATGAAGTTTTTGTTGTGCAAAAAGCTCACACCTAATAAAAAAAATATGTGCGTGTGCAAAGTTCGCATATAAGGACTGTGCTGCGAAAAGATAGGACCTGACCTCTATTTGGTGCGCGATGCGCGGGAGTTTACATTGACTTCTACGCACCATGCAGCTCCTGATCGTGTGAACGGGCAATTTCACAGCTAAATAAGCTTGAGACTTACTAGCTGGAAATCACCCGTTCACGCTATTTTAGTGCAGTGTAGCTGTGATCCTTTCACGTGCCTTTTCTGCGCTAAAACCACACTCGTGTGAACGAGGCCTCAGACATACTCCAGGTTTAGATAATGAAATGCATGGGGAAAAAATATTTCACACTAATGAAAGTTCCCCTGGTGGTCTGAGGAAGTGGAGGGGTCCCTACAGCTCACTTTACTGCTCTAGCTTAGAACCTACTTCTTTGGCATTCTAGAATAGGTGGGGAGTTAGTAGCTAAAATTCCACTCCTATTACACTTAGCATGTCCTCCTCTTTTAATCATTGAAACAAATTGCAATGGCATATTTAAATACCGAATTAGATTTTGCTATCCATGTAAATATCCGTGTAAGGCCTCTTTCACATGCCAAAGTTACCTGCGCAAAAAAATTGCAGCTAAGTGCACGAAAAAAATTGCATTAATGGACAATTTCCCGTAATCAAGCCATGAGCTTAATAACGGTGAAATTGTCCATTCACACGATCGGGAGCTGCGTGTTGCAGGAAGAATGCGCTGCTGTTCGGAATTCCCTCGGTCGGCAGAAATCCTCCAAATGACTTCTAGTGTCTAAACTACAGACACCGGTCTTCTTTTTCAAGTGTTGGACGCAGCTAAGCTCCCTCCCCCTCCCTTTTTGTCCTGCTCCCCATGGAAACTCCTGCGCACCGCGCACCAAAGTTAGGTCCGGTCCTATCTTTTCATGCAGCAGGGAATCTCAGTTGCAGGGTTTCAGTCGCTCATGTCCTATTACTTTAGGTGTGTTTTTTTTCCACGCTTAAAATTCTTTTGTCTGAACCCAGTGGTTCTAATAGTCGTGATTTTTTTGCCCTTGTAACTTAGCTGCGCAAACACCCTCGTGTGAAAGAGGCCTAACATGTCTGCTTGTCCTGCTTTGTCTTTTTTTTTTTAAAGCATTTTCTGAGTACATTTTTGAAATCGTGCTGACCATATCCAAAAATCAGCATAAAAAAGCCTGTGCTCACCAATCCAAGATATCCGCGGCTCAGGGTCGAGTACGCCTAATTTTTTTAACACAGCCAGGATAGTTTAAACAATTAAATTAAAATATTACTCAAAAAACGGCTTTAAATACTTTAGGCCCCCTGTCCACGGCCGAGGCGGAATATCACTAGCAATATTCCACCGCGGGGGACGAGGGGGGAGAGCTGACAGGTCTCCTCAGTGAGCCTATATAATAGATAGGCTCACCGCGGAGAATCGCAATTTAAATCCCACGAGCGGAGAATTGTTTTGATGGACGTGGACGCTGGTGCTGCGCTTTCCATAGCAACTCTATGGATAGTTTCGAACAGCGTGATAAATCGCCGGCGGATCATCGCCCGTGGACAGGCAGCCTTACTCCGTTAATGACATGCTCCACACAGCACATATTTACACAACAAGCTCTGTTTAATAGTTAATAAAGTTATTGAAGATGTCAGTGTTAGCCCTGCAATCATGCTGGCCGGGTACTAGGATTGCTATGATCAGGTCACATGATCGTGACATCAGAAATGTCCGGCAGACCTATATTACTGTGGTTGGCTACATTTAGGGGACTTGCAGGGGGGACTTTGTTGTAGGAGGCCTCATGTCCATGGGCCTAAAAACTGCAGCGTTTCTCCCACACGCGGATCCGCGCCCCATAGGGATGCATTGGACACCCGCAGACAGTCAAATACCTGCGGATGTCATTTTTCCCGTCAGGCGCAGATACGCGTGCGGGAAAAAATATGGACATGCTCCATTTTCGTGCGGGTCTCCCGCGGGGACGGCTCCCGCAGGCTTCTATGGAAGCCGTCCGTCCGGATCCGCGGGAGACCCGTACCAGAATTAAACTCACCTGTTCCAGGCGGTTCTTCCCTTCTTTGCGGCCGGCTCTTCTTTCATCGGCCCGGCGGATGTGCCCGGCGCATGCGCGCGGCACACTGCCGGCGAGCAGAGCACATCTGCTGGGCTGAAGAAAAAAGATCCGTCCGCGAAGGAAGGAAGATCCGCATCATCCGGAGCAGGTGAGTTTATTCTGATTTTTAGGCCTCATGTCCGCGGGGCAGGAGGGACCCGCTATGGATTCTACATTAAGAATCCGTAGCGGACCTGATTTTCCCCGTGGACATGAGGCCTAAGATGCAGCCACTTTTCAGCAAGGCTTCTTTTCCTTACCAATAAGTGCATCTTATAGTCTTAAACACATGCTGGCTATTTTTCTTCCACCCTCGGGCCGCATGCACACAGGCACTTATAAGAATGCTGCATTTTTTTACGCAGTGCTTACTGTGTTTTCAGCTGCTTTGACATGTGTTTTTGACTGTGTTTGCCTGCGTTTTCAACACAGTTATAAACGCATCCAAACAAGCTGATAATGCCAGAACTGAAAAAAAACGCAGTCAAAAACCCAGTAACCACATTATACCCCATGTATTTAAATGGGCAAAGCATTGCGTTTTAAAATGCATAAAAGCATGAAAATACAACAGACAGCGCTTGAAAAATGCAGCATTACAAAAAACACTGCGTTTTAGTGCATGTCTGAGAAGCCCTATGGAAATCAATGGTAGCGTCTGACAGTGTTTAACACTGTTTTCAGTGCAGCGCTAAGCACTGGAAAAAGTGCATGTGTGATAGTGGCTTAAGCCATCTCTCACACAGTCCCTTTTTACCGCGATTGACACAGCGTTCTGAATGCCACGGTAATCGCGGTATAACGCTCCCATTGAAATCAATGGGGCCTTGCAGACATGCCCTCGATCGCGGTGCTGGAAGTGCCTTCCAGCACTGTGATTTTCGAGCGCTATCTGCTCCATCTTTGGCTATTTAGCGCACCTGATCACCCATCACAGTGATGGGGTGCACTAAAACACGCTGTAAAGACAAAAGTAAAATAGCGGTGCTTTGCCTCGTCTGTGTGTTAGAGGGACCTTAGGCTTCAAACAGGCGACAAAATTGCGCAGGATTCCCTGAACCTAAATGTATCTACATCTTTAAGACATGGATACAATTCAGTGTGGCAGTGGCATTGAGGGCAGCCCTGCTCACACTCTGCCCCACTGCTTTCTGGGTGACATAGGTGGTGTGAGGAGGTCTTTACACCACCTGTTTCATTCCACTAGATGCCGCCCAGTAGAGGCTGGGAACATAGGAAGGGGAGTTGTCCTCTTCGAGGGCTCCTGCACACAAGCAGGGAGAGAGCTGTCACTCTGATGCAGGCGATGAGAGGGCAGCATGGCAACACTCATGACTTGGAGTGCCATTCGGAATCAAACTACAAAATGCAATACAGTGTATATATCTGACCTAGGTTTCAGGAAGCGTGAACAGCTGACAGATTCCCTTTTATGCCCAATTTACACTGGATGACTGTCGGGCTAACAATGCCCGACACTCATCCCCACATGTACTCGCTCCTGTGCTGTTGCACAGGAGCGAGCATCATTGGCTCGTGGTGGGGCAGCTGGAGATTTCACTCCTCGCTCTTCCCCCCACCTCTCTCCATTGACTTAACATTGCGGGTGTTCAGTACTGAATGGCTGCTGTTTACTCTGAACGATCAGCTCATTGTTTAAGTTGCATAAAATCCTGAACGATGATTGTTCAGTGGAAACAGTAGCTGTTCAATACTGAACAGCCGCTGTGTAAAGTAATTGGAGAGGGGTGGGGGAGAGCGAGAAATTTCCTGCATAACTACATGAGGGCTTGTTTTTTTGCAGGACCAGTTATATTTATAATGGTGCCATTTATAATACTGTATAATGTATTAGAAATTTTTAGAAGTTTTCCAAGTGGGGAGAATTGAAAAAAACTCAATTATGTCATTTTGGGCGATTTGCTTTTATAGCATTCATGGTGCAGTAAAAATGACATCTTTATTCTACAGGTCAATACAATTACAGTAATACTAAATTTATATAGTTTCTTTTAATGTAGTACAGCTTATAAAAAATACCTTTTTAAAAAAAAAATCTGTCATCTGTTGACCCCAAATATTTTTAGTTTTAAATTTTTCCATTTCCAGGGCTCGTTTATTGCAGGATGCCCTGTAGTTTTTATTGGTACAATTTTGGGGTACATGCGTCTTTTGGGTAGCTTTTCATTACATTTCTTTCTCGGAGACAGAATGATTTTTAAAAAAACTGCAATTCTTCAATGCAATAAAAATTGCATTTTTATTTCTGACAACATTCATTGTGCGGGACAATAAACTGCATTATTTTGATATATCAAACTTTTAAGGATGCAGCAAATCAAAATGCATGTTTTTATTTTAAATGCAGGATTTTTTTCTTTACTTTAATATCCTTAATTTGTTACGCTATATATAAAAAAAATGTTCTCAATGCTTTTTACTTTGTTAAAAAAATGTCTCCTAAGGAGGCCATCTATTAAAATGTGCCATAGGCATGTCTTAATAAGGAGAAATACATGGCAGCCCTGTGAGTCTTCTGAAGGCCCACAACTACTAGGATACCCAGTGTGTGTCTCCACCCAGTATGTAAGTCACCCCGACACTACTTTCTCTCTCCTCCCACATTATATAACCGCTAGTCTATGTCTTTCAACCTCACAGCATTCTATTATATATACATATACATACAAATATTATATATATATATATATATATATATATATATATATATATATAATATTTGTATGTTTTACAAACATAGACACTGTATATAAGAATGCTCCCTTCCCTGCCCATAGGTGACAACTCTTATCCATCAGTCGGCTCTCTTCTAGGCACACATTAAAACTCGGTAATCCACTGCTTTTCCCTAGGGATCTCACAGCTTCTATACTAGTGACATGACACAAAAGCCAGGAGAGCCCTGGGGAAGGAAGAGCAGCCGATCATCGAAACCTGCTATGTACTGACTGCTAAGAGAGAGAAGCAGCTGAAGGGTAAGAATTTGCATCTATGAGGGACAGGGAACATCAGCTGGCGGCTACGGATCAAACATGGTTAAATCTTAAAAATACATCCCTTAATTTGGGGCCACATTGAACAAGCAATATATTTTGATACCTCTTGCTTTATGAATGCTACATATTGAAAGTAAAATCTAAAATGATAAAAGTGCAATAAATAATGTAGGACTAGAGTTGAGCGAGCACCAAAATGCTCGGGTGCTCGTTACTCGAGTCGAACTTCCCGCGATGCTCGAGGGTTCGTTTCGAGTAACGAACCCCATTGAAGTCAATGGGTGACCCGAGTATTTTTGTATGGGACCTATGCTCGCTAAGGTTTTCATTTGTGAAAATCTGGGAAATTCAAGAAAGTGATGGGAACGACACAGAAACGGATAGGGCAGGCGAGGGGCTACATGTTGGGCTGCATCTCAAGTTCCCAGGTCCCACTATTAAGCCACAATAGCGGCAAGAGTGCCCCCTCCCTCCAACAATTTTTACTTCTGAAAAACCCTCATTAGCAAGGCATACCTTAAGTAAGCACCACACTACCTCCAACAAAGCACAATCACTGCCTGCATGACACTCCGCTGCCACTTCTCCTGGGTAACATGCTGCCCAACCGCCCATTTCAGTAATAGTAGCAGTCAAGACAGGCCCCAGTAACAATTCCAAAGCAGCAGTATAGGGGGAGCACAGTATTAGTTCCATTTGAGTAGTAGTAGCAGTCTAGACAGGCCCTAGTAACATATCACTAGCAGCAGTATAGGGGGAGCACAGTATTAGTTCCATTTCAGTAGTAGTAGCAGTCTAGACAGGCCCCAGTAACATATCACTAGCAGCAGTATAGGGGGAGCACAGTCATAGTTCCATTTCAGTAATAGTAGCAGTCAAGACAGGCCCCAGTAACAATTCCGAAGCAGCAGTATAGGGGGAGCACAGTATTAGTTCCATTTCAGTAGTAGTAGCAGTCTAGACAGGCCACAGTAACATTCCCATTGCAGCAGTTTAGGGAGATAACAGTCTCTTTCACATTTCAGTAGTTGCAGTATAGACAAGGCCCCAGTTATATTTATGTAGCAAAAGTGTAGGCCAACCCCACACACCTTGCTGTAGCATGAGTGCAGGCGAAGCCCATAAAATTTACTAGGATTACACTGTAGGCGAGGGCCCCAAAAAATTGGTGTACCAACAGTACTAATGTACCTCAGAAAAATTGCCCATGCCCAACCAAGAGGGCAGGTGAAACCCATTAATCGCTTTGGTTACTGTGGCTTAATTTGTAACTAGGCCTGGAGGCAGCCCAGTTAAAATAAAAATTGGTTCAGGTGCAAGTTTCAACGCTTTAATGAGAATTGAAACGTATAAACATTGTTTACAAAAGTAATATGACTGAGCCTTGTGGGCCTAAGAAAAATTGCCCGTTCGGCGTGATTACGTGAGGTTTCAGGAGGAGGAGCAGGAGGAGGAGGATGAATATAATACACAGATTGATGAAGCTAAAAGGTCCCCGTTTTTTATGGTGATAGAGAACGCTGCTTCCATCCGCGGGTGCAGCCTACGTATTGTTTAGGTACCGCTGCTGTCCGCTGGTGGAGAAGAGAACTCTGGGGAAATCCAGGCTTTGTTCATCTTTATGAGTGTAAGCCTGTCAGCGCTGTCAGTTGACAGGTGGGTACACTTATCCGTGATGATTCCCCCAGCCGCACTAAACACCCTCTCTGACAAGACGCTAGCTCCCGCCGACTCAGCCTTGACTGGGGAGCGGTGACACAGTCTTGCTGGAGAGCCATAAAGCTGGCAAAGGCCTTGGAGAGTGTTCCCCTGCCTGCGCTGTACATGCTGCCTGATCTCCGCGCCTCCCCTGCTACCTGGCCCTCGGAACTGCACCTTCTGCCACTAGCGCTGTCGGATGGGAATTTTACCATCAGTTTGTCCACCAGGGTCCTGTGGTATAGCATCACTCTCGAACCCCTTTCCTCTTTGGGTATGAGAGTGGAAAGGTTCTCCTTATACCGTGGGTTGAGCAGTGTGTACACCCAGTAATCCGTAGTGGCCAGAATGCGTCTAACGCGAGGGTCACGAGAAAGGCATCCTAACATTAAGTCAGCCATGTGTGCCAGAGTGCCTGTACGCAACACATGGCTGTCCTTACTAGGAAGATCACTTTCAGGATCCTCCTCCTCCTCAGGCCAAACACGCTGAAAGGATGACAGGCAAGCAGCATGGGTACCCTCAGCAGTGGGCCAAGGTGTCTCTTCCCCCTCCTCCTCATGCTCCTCCCCCTCCTCCTCCTCCTCCAAAACGCGCTGAGATATAGACAGGAGGGTGCTCTGACTATCCAGCGACATACTGTCTTCCCCCGCCTCCGTTTCCGAGCGCAAAGCGCCTGCCTTTATGCTTTGCAGGGAACTTCTTAAGAGGCATAGCAGAGGAATGGTGACGCTAATGATTGCAGCATCGCCGCTCACCATCTGGGTAGACTCCTCAAAGTTTCCAAGGACCTGGCAGATGTCTGCCAACCAGGCCCACTCTTCTGTAAAGAATTGAGGAGGCTGACTCCCACTACACCGCCCATGTTGGAGTTGGTATTCCACTATAGCTCTACGCTGCTCATAGAGCCTGGCCAACATGTGGCGCGTAGAGTTCCACCGTGTGGGCACGTCGCACAGCAGTCGGTGCACTGGCAGATTAAACCGATGTTGCAGGGTCCGCAGGGTGGCAGCGTCCGTCTTGGAGTTGCGGAAATGTGCGCTGACCCGGCGCACCTTTCCGAGGAGGTCTGACAAGAGTGGGTAGCTTTTCAGAAACCACTGAACCACCAAATTAAAGACGAGGGGCCAGGCATGGCACGTGCGTGAGGCTGCTGAGCTGCAGAGCCACCACCAGGTTACGGCCGTTGTCACAAACGACCATGCCCGGTTGGAGGCTCAGCGGCGAAAGCCAGCGGTCGGTATGCTCTGTCAGACCCTGCAGCAGTTCGTGGGCCGTGTGCCTCTTCTCTCCTAAGCTGAGTAGTTTCAGCACGGCCTTCTGATGTTTGGCCACCGCTGTGCGACACCGACTGCTGGCGACATACTGCTGACGGAGGAGGAGGGGGAGGCATACACCGCCGCAGATACCAGCACAGAGCTGGGGCCCACAATTCTGGGGGTGGGTAGGACGTGAGCTGTCCGAGGCTCTGACTCGGTCCCAGCCTCCACTAAATTCACCCAATGTGCCGTCAGGGAGATATAGTGGCCCTGCCCTCCTGTGCTTGTTCACATGTCCATTGTTAAGTGGACCTTGCCAGTAACCGCGTTGGTGAGGGCGCGTACAATGTTGCGGGAGACGTGGTCGTGCAGGGCTGGGACGGCACATCGGGAAAAGTAGTGGCGACTGGGAACCGAGTAGCGCGGGGCCGCCGCCATCATGTTTTTGAAAGCCTCCGTTTCCACAAGCCTATACGGCAGCATCTCCAGGCTGATCAATTTGGCTATGTGCACGTTTAACGCTTGAGTGTGCGGGTGCGTGGCAGCGTACTTGCACGTGCGCTCAAACAGTTGCACTAGCGACGGCTGGACGCTGCGCTGAGAGACATTGGTGGATGGGGCCGAGGACAGCGAAGGTGAGGGTGTGGGTGCAGGCCGGGAGACGGTCGTGCCTGTGTCCTGAGAGGGGGGGTTGGATCTCAGTGGCAGGTTGGGGCACAGGGGGAGAGACAGTGCTGCAAACCGGAGGCGGTGAACGGCCTTCGTCCCACCTTGTGGGGTGCTTGGCCATCATATGCCTGCGCATGCTGGTGGTGGTGAGGCTGGTGGTGGTGGCTCCCCGGCTGATCTTGGCGCGACAAACCTTGCACACCACAGTTCATCGGTCGTCTGCACTCTTAGTGAAAAACTGCCACACCTTTGAGCACCTCGGTCTCTGCAGGGTGGCATGGCGCGAGGGGGCACTTTGGGAAACAGTTGGTGGATTATTCGGTCTGGCCCTGCCTCTACCCCTGGCCACTGCACTGCCTCTTCCAACCTGCCCTGCTGCTGCACTTGCCTCCCCCTCTGAAGACCTGTCCTCAGTAGGCTTAGCAAACCAGGTGGGGTCAGTCACCTCATCGTCCAGCTGCTCTTCCTCCGAATCCTCTGTGCGCTCCTCCCTTGGACTTACTGAAATTACTACTACCTCACTGATAGACAACTGTGTCATCGTCATCGTCCTCCTCACCCACTGAAAGCTCTTGAGACAGTTGCCAGAAGTCCCCAGCCTCATCCCCAGACTCTGGGAACTTTCCAACGGTTGGGCATCGGTCACAACAAACTCCTCCGGTGGGAGAGGAACCATTGCTGCCCAATCTGGGCAGGGGCCCAAGAACAGTTCCTGGGAGTCTGCCTGCTCCTCAGAATGTGTCATTTTCATGGAGTGAGGAGGTTGGGAGGAAGGAGGAGCAGCAGCCAGAGGATTCAGAGTTGCAGCAGTGGATGGCGTAGAAGACTGGGTGGTCGATAGATTGCTGGATGCACTTTCTGCCATCCACGACAGGACCTGCTCACACTGCTCAGTTTCTAATAAAGGTCTACCGCGTGGACCCATTAATTGTAAGATGAATCTGGGGACCCCAGAAACGTGCCTCTCTCCTAATCCCGCAGCAGTCAGCTGCGATTCACCTGGACCAGGAGCTTGGCCTGTGCCCACACCCTGACTTGGGCCTCCGCGTCCTCGCCCGCGTCCACGTCCTCTAGGCCTACCCCTACCCCTCAGCATGGTGTATTACGAGTTGAGCAGAAACAGAATGCTGTAATTAAATGTGCCGCTTATTGGCCTGTAGTTGGAGACGGACTTCGCTTACGGAACGCACAGCAGACCAGGAAACAATTATGCGCAAGCCTGTAGTGAAACCTAGGTGCGTATGACTGAGCTACTGGAATTCACACCGCAGAACCAGTCAAGTGGCCAAAGGCCAGTGGTAGGCCTTAAGTATTTTGCTTCAATTTTTTAAAATGTTGAGGTGAAAAACCAGACAGACACTGTATGCAGCGTATATATGTATACTGTTTCCCTCTGGCGGGATGACGGCGATCATGTAACGGACACAGCAGAGCCAGGAAACAATTATGCACAAGCCTGCTGTAACGCTTAGCTGGGTAATAATGAGCGACTACTACCCCCAGCAGACACGCAGTAAACTGTACATGGTCACAGGCTTGGCTGGGTATTAATGAGCAACTACTAGTACCCCCAGCAGACACGCAGTAAACTGAAGACGGTCACAGGCAGCCCAAATATAGTATTTTTTTCCCAATTTTTGGGAAAAAGCCCACTGCCTATATAGCCTGTATATGGATTTCCCTGTTGGAGGATGACTGTGGTTATTGAAAGCACAGTGCAGTCCGAAAAAATTATGCGCAAGGCTGCAGTAACACCTAGCTTGGTATTAATGAGTGACTACTACCCCCAGCAGACACGCAGTAAACTGAACACGGTCACAGGCAGCCCAAAGATTTTTTTTTCCAATTTTTTTGAAAAAGCCCACTGCCTATATAGCCAGTATATCTCTTTCCCTGCACCACTGTCCCTGCCTCACCAGTACTGCCCCTATACTCAGTAATATGACTGCAGACTGTGGACGCTATGGTCTGCACGCCCGATATACAAAAAAAATAAATAAATTTGCAAAACTGCTAAAAGCAGCCTCAACAGCACTGCACACGGTCAGATGTGGCCCTAAGAAGGACCGTTGGGGTTCTTGAAGACGAAGATAACAGCCTAACACTCTCCCTATAGCAGCTAAAGCAAGACGGCACTTTCCCTAATGTCTCTCAGCGTGCATCTGTGGCGAGCTGCGGCCGGCCCCAGTTATATACTCGGGTGTCACCTGATCTCCCCAGCCACTCACTGCAGGGGGGTGGGATAGGGCTGGAACTTCACAGGAGGAAGTTGTAATGCCTTCCCTGTGTTTCTATTGGCCAGAAAACGCAAAATTTTCTGGGAAGAAAATGGAAGTGACTCGAACACTGCGTGGTGCTCGTCTCGGGTAATGAGCATCTTGAGTACCCTAATACTCAAACGGGCATCAAGCTCGGACGAGTAGGCTCGCTCATCTCTATGTAGGACGTAATACAGAATATATAACCTAAAAACAGTAACAGAGGGCTGTGTGCGGCTCAGGGTTCATACAACTAGGATTTGTATGTGTTTTCAAAGTGTGACTTTTTTCAGCTTTATAAAAACTGGTCCCTTTGATGGATCCCTTCCAGAAGAGGGAGCATTTCTATGTGATTTCCATGTACATAAGATCGGGGTGATCAAGACAGCAACAGCTTAGATCTCAAGTGAACTCTTTGTCTGCATCACAGTATTTCAGAGAAGTCATGGTAGGATATTTTGTAATATGTAATAGTTTCAAAAATAAAGTGTTAATCGTTTATTTTTTATCAATAAACAAAATGCAAAGTGACTGAACAAAAGAAAAATCTAAATCAAATCAATATTTGATGTGACCACCCTTTGCCTTCAAAACAGCATTAATTCTTTTTGATATATTTGCACACAGTTTTTAAAGGCACTCAGCAGGGAGTTTGTTCCAGACATCTTGGATAACTAAGTACAAATCTTCTGTGGATGTCGACTCGTTCCGATCCTTCTGTCTCTTCATGTAATCCCACAGAGACTGAATGATGTGAGAACAGGACTCTGTGGGACCAAGTAATCACTTCCAGGACTCCTTGTTCTTCTTTACACTGAAGATAGTTCCTAATGACATAGGCGGGATGTTTGCAGCAGGAGAACCACCATGGAGTAAATTTGGAGCGAAATCAGATGCCTCCCTGATGGTATAGCATGATAGATAAGTACCTCCCTGTATTTCTCTGCATTGAGGACACCATCAATCTTGACTAAATCCCCAATTCCATTTGCTGAAATGCAGCCCAAAATTTGCAAGGCACCTCCACCATACTTTACTGCTACCTAGCACTCATTGTTACGGTCTCCAGCCCTTCGGTGAACAAACTGTCTTTTGTTGCAGCCAAAAATTTCAAATTTTGACTCCTCTCCAGAGCAGCAGCTCCTATTTTTCTGCACCGCAGTTACTATGTTGTTGTGCATAGTTGAGTCGTTTTCACTTGTTTCTATGTTGAAGGTATGACTTTTGGGCTGAAATTTATCTATGAAGACCACTTTTGGCCAGATGTCTCTGAAGAGCAGATGGGTGTACCTGGGTCCCACTGGTTTCTCCTAGTTTTGAGCTGATGGCACTTCTGGATATCTTCAGTTTGCATTTACGTTTCTCAACGTTACCTTTTTTTTTGTGCTTCTTCAAAAGAACTTATATATTACATCTCAAAGAGCTACTTTGCTTTGAAGCTTTGCCTGGGAAAGTCTTGCCGTGGTGTATCACCTGTGATGACACAGTCTTCGATAACCTCCCCTTTGTAGCAGTTTGGCTGTTCCTCATCACGTTTTAAGCCTCCTACACAGCTATTTATTTCAGTTAGAGGGGTTTTCCTGTGAAATACGATTATTTGCACTGGAGTCTCCTTAGGAAAGGTCATCAATAGTTGATCGGCTGGGGTCCGTCACTCTGGACCCTGGCCGATCAGCTGAGCGGGCGCATTCTGTCAGCGTCGCAAATACACAGAGGTCGGGGGGGAAGCAGTGGAAGTCTCAGCGCTACCTCTGTGTCGTGGCCAGCATTTGTAACTGCAGGCACAGCTCTAATTGAAATTATCACGAGTAGTGCCTGTAGTTACAAGCGCCGGCTACTACACAGAGGTCGGAGAGAAGGCTTCCGCTCAAACCTCTGTTTATTTGCATGCGGTGACAGCATGCGCCCGCTAAGCTGATCAGTTAGAGTCCGAAGCGATGGACCTCAGCCGATCAACTATTGATGACCTATCCTTAGGATAGGTCATTCGTAGTATTCTCCCTGCAATACCCTTTTATTGACGGTTTTTCAACCTACATGTAAAAATTATGATTTTCACCTGTTTGGCATATTTGTTAATCATATAGCAGAGTTTAATTCTACAAAATTTCTAGACTTCGTACAAATGTATCTATAAAAATTCATGCTGTTTTGAAGGTAAAGGGCGGTCATACCAATATTGATTTGATTTAGATTTCTCACTTGTTCGGTCACTTTGCTTTTGTTAACGCACAAACAATTAACACTGTTATTTTTGGAAAAAAATTTGTACTGTGCAGCCTTTTTAGACACATCTGTATAAAACTTTTGCACAGTACTGCATGATAGATACCTGCAGTGTAGTAGTGTTTTGGTGGTCAGAATAAGTCCTGGCAAACATTTCTCTAATGTGTTTGACTTATCATTGGAAATCAGTCATATACTAGATTCTGTCTATAAGAAATTCAGCAATAAAATGGCTTGTGTAATGACCAGTCATAACTTTGATCTTTTTTGGCCAATTATAGTGAAAACTTTATTAGCCAATTAGAAAGTAATAAAAAATGGACAGGATAATAAATTTCATTGGATGTGATGCAAAAGAGCATTAATATTTTCAGAAGCATAGCTTATATGTAAATGCTGCTAAATTTTTCTCACCCTACACCAAGAAGGAAGCCATTGAACACCAGAACGGAAAAAAAAAAAAAAGGATGGGGCGGGGCGAACTTACCTACTACACACAGTGCCAGAATTCTGGCAAGAAAAAAGTTGAAAATTTCTGTGCATGCTGCCTTTGTGCAAACATTTGTACCTTTTAATCATTTTTATGTTATGCTTGCCACTTTTGGGAAGAGTTGGCAGGTCTTAGTTGAAAATGAAGTGTCCCCCTGCGATCCGGCAGTTTTACTATAATTTACAACAGAAACTGGTGTTGTGATAGACATGATAATTATTTAGTATAAAATGTCTATCGCTATTTGTATATAACCCAAATGTATTTTGCTATTGTAATGACTTTTAGCTCAGGAGTTTAAAGGACACACACACAATCTAATCATAGTATTTGCTAGACAATGGATGTCTGATCTAATGTTAGTTAAGTACATAGAAGTTACACAAGTTGCACAACCAGTTTCTAAGAGTTAAAAGGCCATAGTGTCGTGTATATCCTGTGTTTAATACTGAGTGTTTGTCTAGCCCCCTTCCACTCCTCATCCTGAAGCTAGGTAAACAATGAGTCATCACTACACGGAGATGACTTCAGCTAGAGGACGAAGTCCATACCACCTCAACACTTGGAGGGGGTGGGCAGAGAGGTGGGGGATTCTGTATGATCCGACAAATGAGAATCTTATATGTTACTGATGTAATCTGTTGCACGCCCATTGAAGGGCGGTTGTCATGTGTTATGATAAAAGGCTTGAGCCTCTACACATTGTAGAGACTCTCCCAGTTTTAGACCAACATTGGTGTCTGATTCTGGTTCGATGATGTGTGCACACGATACTCAATTTGGAAGCGACAAAATACCCCAAAAGCCTGCTGGAGAAATCATAATCCAGATCAGTGGCGTCTCCTGGGTGGACCGAGTTAAGAGATTTTGATTTCTTTCATTCTGGAAAAATACAGAGATCGGCAGACGGCACGCAGAACTCAGGGGCCCGAAAATCTACAGAACACGGTAAGATTGCTTTATGTAAATCTACCGATGTGATCTGGGTTCTGACTGCTTTTCTGCCTGTTCCTGATCCAGAGTGATAAATCAATGAAAGGCAGGTAATATAGTTCTTTCTTACTCGGAAAAAAGACCACCGTTTTAACCTGCTCAAGGGGTATTTTGTATGCTGTGTATATTATGTCTGAGACGGTTAAAAATTGTGTATGCAAGACCAAGAGACAAATTCTGTGAGGGTTAATGTGTCGGGAGGGCGGACTCGGCTGTTTAAGTCTGAGGGAACACGCCAGTGACACGTGCTCCTAGGTAAAACTAGTGTGAGGTTAGGAAGATTTATGATACGTATACTTAACTTTATGATTGAGCGTGTTATGTTCTCATATGTGGAAAGGTATATACGTATGAAGTATAGTCGTGCTTTGTGACGGCTGATTTCTCCAGAATATTATTGAGGTTTTGGTCATTGAAAATAATCGTCAGTCTCTGTGTATAGCTTAATGTCCTGTCTAGATCGTGTACAAGGAGTGCTCTTGGGGATTACTAGACGGTGGGTTGTTAAAAAAGGTAGATGAGATATATATATATACCTTGAGCCGTTGTGGGTATTCTCCAGTAATCCCGTCTGTCTGGTATTATAGAAAGAATGTGCAGTGTTTATTGTTGGGGGGAGGGCTGCTGATAAGAGTGAACAGAAAGCTTTTTCCAATTAACCCTTTCTGTTTACTTTGTCGTTCCCTGTGTTTTGTAGAATTAATGTGCATTATAATTCTGAGTGGGAAAGAGGTTATATGGGAAGGATTTGAAGAAAGCAGATTTTACAAGAGAAACAGTACTGTGTCCAGAAACTTAGAATAGAATAGAATAAGCAGGTAGCATAAAGTTGAGCAGATTGAGAAGGTTCAGGCATAGACGCAGGTTGTTTAGAGAATGGGGAGCAAAGTGAGCAAGGACAAAGGTCATAGAGCTTGTGATTTGGTTACTGAACAATGGGAAAGGATCAGGAAAAGTTGCAGAAAGAAATGCCAGGTTATAGACAGATAAGATAGATTGTAGAAAGTTTTCAGAAGATGAGCAGGAAGCCTAGCAGAAAGAAAGGTGTTTTTAGATTGCTAGGAGAAGGTATAATGTAGTTAAGAGATTGAAGAGGAGAAAGCATGTAGGGGGGTATGTGTATTGCTAATGAACAATGTAATGTCTTTGTGTTGACTACAGCCCCTCCCTGTAATGGCGGCCGTGCTTGCAATGTTTACAATCCAACATAGTGTGACTCTGCAGTAAATGTAGTGAGGCCTGCCCCCACCCTGAAGTTATTTCCCCCCATGTGCTCACTTTCAGGGTGTGTGATGTTACTTCCGGTCCCTCCCCATCCGGGGCAGGACCTGGCCCCGCCCCTTCCTCCTCCAGCGGCCATCTTGCCTCACCTGGAAGTGCTGCTACTCAGCAGCCATTTTGCCTCACCTGGGAGTGCTGCTGCCCCTGGCCCCGCCCGTTCCTCCGGCAGCCATTTTGCCTCACGTGGGAGATTTGTAGCCCCGCCCCTTTCTGCCTCTGGCGGCCATTTTGCTGCATTTGGGAGGTCTATATTCCCCAATGCCACTGTATCCAGTGCTAACATCATGATTGTCTGAAGTAAGGTTTTGTTTGACCAGACTTTGTTACACTCCAAGATGTGGCCACTTTGGATGTGTGATAAGTTCAGGGAAACAAACCTTTGTGGAGATGCAGCTTGGGACATAGTAGACGACTAAGCTGGTTTATAGTGCATGGAAGATTGGAGTTGATGCATGGGGGGCAGAGGCCGGGAATACATGACAGGGGACGCTCTCTCATGTTCCCAGGGGCTCTGTTTTCCACTGCCCGCTTCTCCAATGGATACTCAGACCGATGATGTTATGGAAGGCTCCTACAGATGGAATAATTTCCCTATAGTCACCCAGCAAACTTTTTCATGCAATTTGGTGAAGTAATTTTACTTTTAATGTGAAGAAAGAGGGACTGAATTGCCCAGAGTAGGATGTTAATTCATCCGTATTTTTTAGTTTTTCTTTAAGTCTTTTGTATATTCTAGTGTCAGTCTACACTGAAGCTATAATTATATTCCGACAGGAGAGTAAAAGCTAAACGCTGGCCATACCCTGAAATACTATTACACTGGGTGACGTAAAATTTTACTTGTGTTGCGCCCCCTTGTGTTAAAAAATGCTAACTGCGACCTGAAAAAAAAAAAAAAAAAAATTTTTTTAAGGAGATTTTCGCTCAGCCTTCGCTGCATACAATGTCACCTTGACCTACAAAGTGCTTGTTTTTGTGCCTCTTGGTTTACTAGTTTGAACGCAATGACTCTTTTTCCATTGAGTATTGCGGTTCAAAAGGGGGGAGGCATAGGTGATCTGGGTCATAGATGATCTAGGTGTTGTAGATCAGCTATTGGGTTTGAAAAAAAAAAAAAATAAATAAATGATTTTGTGCTACAAGATTCCGAGCCATGTGAAATAGAACATCAGCACGATTATTTAGTACTAATTCAGTAAGAAACTGCAGATATGCAAACAGTTACCAGGACCCCTGTTGATAATGCATATGTTGAGCTTTTTGCAGATGGTACCAGGGTGAGGATTGATGACTCCACATCGGATATGCAGTGGTCACACAACAAGATGTCCTAGAAGAGCTCTGCCTCCGCATGTCACAGTACAATAAGCGGAATTGAAGGCCCTCACTGAGGCGAGTAGAGTGGCGAGAGGTAAGACCGGCAACCCTTTACACTGACTCCTGGTATGCATTTGGCATAGCTCATGATTACGGCCCAATATGGAAGGCCAGACAGTTTTTTTACCTTAGCAGGACAACCAATTGAGAATGGTGCAACGGTACAGAGTCGCATGGAGGCCCTACTTCTACCTGACAAAGTTGAGAGTTTGCACCGATTCCTACACTGGAGAGGCGAGAGACGACACCCTCGCTGACAGCGCAGCAAAGGCAGCGGCCCTCAAGCCGTGGAAGAAAGAAGAAAGATACTGACAGCATGAGTCAGTGGTAAAAAAACTTTGGACATTGACAAAAATTTGGACTTTGATATGCTAAAGACTTTTACAGTTACCAGCCAGCAAGGAAGGAAAAAATAAATGGACTAATATGGGAGCAGCAGAAACAGGACAGCGTGTGGTGAACGGTCAACAGCACTTGCCCACCACAGTTCCTGTATCCCATGATGGCCCAGCTGATGGACGGAAAGACCCACCTAGTAAAGCAGTAATGACGACGACGCTTGAAAGAGGTTGGGCGACTTCTAGATTCTCTGTAGCTGCTGCATCATTTGTCCGGTTTAGCATGATCTATGCCATGGGTAAGTCAGGGCAGAAGTAAATTTGCCACACCACACTTGCCGGGACCACTCTACCCATTTCAGGGATTGCAAATTGACTACGTTCAGCTCCCCACTTGTTGGGAAGTATGACTACGTGCTTGTTGTTGTTGATGTCTTTGCAGGTTGGAGGCCGACCCTGTTACCAAGGTAAACAAGTAGGTAACCGCAAAGAAGCTCATGAACGAGGTAAACTGTGAATATGGGGTACCAGAGGTGATTCAGAGTCAGACAGAGGTATAAACTTCGCAGGTGAATGTAACATGTCATGTCTGCTCTGGGTGTATCCCAGGCCTTTTACATACTCTACCATCTTTAGAGTGGTGGAGAGACGTAGTGGCACGCTAAAAAGTAAGATACTTAAAAATGACGCCACTTTGGAAAGACTGTCATCCAATAGCCTTATACAGTGTTAGATATGAACCCAGGGGGGATTATACATTATCTCCCTACGAGATTGTTTGGGCTAGCCCCAAGGCTAGGTCTTTACTATCCTCAGTGGTTACAATTACAATCTGATGTGTTGACTGAGTATGTGATTTCCGTTGTTAAAGAACTAACCAAAGCCTATGCACAGGTGTTCTCTTCCAGACTCAGAGGCAGACACTGGGACACATATCTTGCAGCCTGGGGATTGGGTGTGCATCAAGAAGTTCCCCAGGAAGCACCCTCCTGAGCCCCGATTTGATGGCCCCTACCAGGTGCTTCTGACTACTGCCACAGCTGTGAAACTAGCCGAAAGACTTACATGGATCCATGCTTCATACTGTAAGAAAGCTTCAGATCCGGGAGACCAGTCTTAGTTGTGCCAAAGACGTTACTCTGGTTAGGGCTAGTGAGAGAGGAAGGTAGCAACTGGAATCCTTAGTCGGAAGAATATGGGGGTATGGTTACCTTCTAGTATAACTCGTCCAATGCTCAAGTAGCTGCATATTCCTTCAACTATTGTACTGTGGTCCCGTGTCTAGGCGCAAGATCCCACCGCAGGCCAGATTTAGCTCAGTCCAGCTGGTTATATGACATATACCCGGGGAATACAATATGTTTGCGCCACTGATAACGTCTGGGGAGAAGACTGCCGTTATTGGGGATTAGTGGGATGGAACGCAGGAACAGACTAGTCCTATAAACCGCGAAGTGCCTTAAATAAGAAAAATAGGAGCGGGAAATCCCTAATTAGTCGTATAACCCTCCTTGAGAATAATAAGGACAGCAGGTATTGGAAGGCTGAACTTAGTATGTTGCTTGGTTTTAATGTGGTTGTTACACTAACCATGGGAGATCCAAGCCCGGGGGACGGGGAGACTTATAGTCTGGGGACATACCGGTACGGGAGGACAGATCCCTTAGGGAAGTTTAAAATAAGGGATATGGTAGATGCAGCCGAATGGAAGCCTTTACTTAGTCCCGTGCCCATAATTAACCCCCTCCGCTGTAAGATAAAGACCTTGACGAACATGATGATCATAGCCGACCCTACCTTTTGAGGACACCTTGACAGTAGCGACTGGCTACTCTGACCAGAATCTCTGGTTGGAGTTGATGAGGTACAATGCTAACAGGAGCAACAAGTCTAACTGTTGCGTGTGCGGTAGTGCCCGACTACACTCGGGGATGGTCCCCCTAAATCTCCCTGTAGATGCTGAAGAGTGGTTTATTAGTCTCTTCACGAACATTTCCGCTAATTACACTGTCCGTGAGAAGTGGAAGAAGGAATACTCTATAACTACTTAAGTGTTTTGCACCGGAGAGAGTATTACTGACTACCCTGGAAACTACACCTGCCAGGTAATTAGGCAGGGTGGAGGGAGATTTTTGGGGAACTCACCAACGGGTATTGCTCCTCCTACAGTATGATAGGAGGGGAATAGATGCAGAATCAGGTCCAGTCCTTAGGAGACGTTTACTGGCTTTGTGGAGACATGAGGTAGAGGACCCGCCTGGAGGGTAATTGGACAGGGGAGTGTGCCTTAGTAAAGCCCTTATGCTCCTCCACATCCTGTCAGACACCAACGTTTCCCTTGTTTGAAAAAGATGAAGAGCCAGTTCCGATAATGCCAACCACATGCGCTACCAAAGAAAAAGGAGAAATGTACTAGTACTGTGCCTGCCCCGATCTCCTAAGATGGATTGTCAGTGGAATTCCCATTTGCCTAGGGATAGTGCAGAAGACCTTAGGTTCCGGCGAGGGCACACCCTGTGGGGTGTTAACTTGTACAGATAGAGGGTATGGATGCCCGGAAATGAGCCCAGGGAATCCATGGCCTCCCTCTGAGGTGAGGTAGGGATCCCCCCCTCCTAGGAGTAGGGACTTACGGGCAGTGGGAAAACCCTGACGCAAGGGTGAGGCGACTTGGACGTGTTCACCATTAGGACTATCTCCAGGAGGGACATTGGTGTGGGTGAAGATTAGGGAGTCCCACGCCGTGCGTACCTGTGTACGCTACTAGTATTGTAACATTATGCTAGAGCGAGAAGAGAGACCCCTGGTGGTAGTTTTGATCTACACGTGTACATTGACGTCATAGGATAGCCAAGGGGGGTACCTGACAAGTTTTAAAAATTAGAGACCAAGTTAAAACTAGATTCGAGTCCATTTTCCTGATCATTATGGTAAATAAACGTTGACTGGATTAATTATGTTTATTATAATTAGCAGTGGTTTATAAATTATACTAGAGACGCCTTATAGGGACTAGTCGACCAATAGGACCTGCCTCGACTATGACTTTTTTTAAAATAGAGTGGCCTTAGAGACGACTTTAGCTAAAAAGGGGAGTGTCTGAAAGATGATAGGGGAGACTTGTCATACCTACATCCTAGACGACACGTGACCTGCGGGTAAAGACGCAGTTGCTATTAAGAAGCTGACCACACTAACTAAAAAGAGCTAACTTTTGGGACCAGCACTCGCCATGGATGAGCGGGTGGTAAAGGATCCTGGCACAGACGGGCGTCGCTGTTGTATGTGAACTGATGGTTACCTTTTCTGTTCTAGTCTGCTGTGTTATCCCCTGTGTCAGAGAGACCTGTGAAACTGATGCTGGAAAAGCCGCTCCCACCATGAGTTTGCTGAATGCATCCCCAGAAGGAGTGGACAAGTCCTACACCCCCTTGAAGACCCTAAAACGAACCTTCAACGCGCTCCGGTTATAGGCTCATGCGCAGAAGACTGTGAAAATTAGATAAAGAATTAGAGGATAGACATTTTAAGGGGGGATTGTGATAGACATGATAATTATTTAGTATAAAATGTCTATCGCTATTTGTATATAACCCAAATGTATTTTGCTATTGTAATGACTTTTAGCTCAGGAGTTTAAAGGACACACACACAATCTAATCATAGTATTTGCTAGACAATGGATGTCTGATCTAATGTTAGTTAAGTACATAGAAGTTACACAAGTTGCACAACCAGTTTCTAAGAGTTAAAAGGCCATAGTGTCGTGTATATCCTGTGTTTAATACTGAGTGTTTGTCTAGCCCCCTTCCACTCCTCATCCTGAAGCTAGGTAAACAATGAGTCATCACTACACGGAGATGACTTCAGCTAGAGGACGAAGTCCATACCACCTCAACACTTGGAGGGGGTGGGCAGAGAGGTGGGGGATTCTGTATGATCCGACAAATGAGAATCTTATATGTTACTGATGTAATCTGTTGCACGCCCATTGAAGGGCGGTTGTCATGTGTTATAATAAAAGGCTTGAGCCTCTACACATTGTAGAGACTCTCCCAGTTTTAGACCAACATTGGTGTCTGATTCTGGTTCGATGATGTGTGCACACGATACTCAATTTGGAAGCGACAAAATACCCCAAAAGCCTGCTGGAGAAATCATAATCCAGATCAGTGTAAAATATAACACAAACAGCTGATAGCTGATGTAATTTTGTTTAATTGATGCACAGACTGGTCAAAGATGCACCAAATTTATTAAGCAGTGTATTCAAGCATACTGCTGGTAAAGACTGACATAAGATCACCAGTCTTTAGTAAATGCCCCCAAACATTTTTTTAAAAAAAAGCTCATGCCAATGAAACTAATCAATTATTACTTATAAGCAAGATAAAAGAAAAAAAAAACAAAACAAAACAATGCAGTCTGTATATAGCTCCATCCTTAAAATAAAGTCTATCACCAGCAAAGACCCCTTTAGCTTACAGTATCTAACACATCTAATCCAGCAAGCTTTCCTCCAGCAGCTTCAGCTAACAGAAGTTCGGAGTGCCACATAAAAGTGAATAAAGCTTTGTAAGGTGGTGTGCATGCATTCGAGGAAGAAGCTCTATTAAAAACAAGTCATCTAGTGGCCCTTTAAATACTACAATTAATATTTTTACTGTCATATAGGTTAAAAAGATCCAAGTCCCAAAGTTTTTCTATTTGGGAATTCTGCAGGTCCAAACACCTAGAACTGAACCACAGTATCTTCTGACGGGAGCGATTTGTAAGAAGAACGCTTCCCTTGAGTTCTAAGAAAGGAGTCAGGTTAAACGGTCTTGGAAAGGAAAAGAAAGAGCCAGACAAGGAGGAATATTTGGTTTATAGTCTGTGATAGACTATTGTTCTATGGAGGAGAGAAGCCACCTTCCCCCAACAGGCTCTCATCTCCATTCCTGTCTGCATAGCCACATCAGACTTTAATGCACATGGAAAGGAGCTCATTAAATAACCCAGAGGTGAATTAAACCCATACGCTGAAGAGCACATTCTCAACCTACAGGCTCCTAAGATGAAGTTCATTATAAGCGCTTAGTGAGTTTAACAAGCTGTGTAACAAGCAGACGTCTCAGTTTGAGTTTTACAAAAAATTCATATAAAAGTATATATATTTTTTTTTTGAATGAAGACAAGTCTAGAAAAAAAACACTGAAAAAATAAAACTTATAATACACTTAAATATTACAATAAACAGTAAGGTTTAACGTTCTAATTTTAACTTTGCAGGTATAGTTAAATTTGACATCCCAAGTTTTTCAGAGTATATTAAACTATATTTAATACCTTGTGAACGAGGTGTGAAAAGGTGGAATTTTCCAAATCACTTTGCTTAATATACAAACGGGTGGAGTGGGAATTTTAAGTGTCCCTGGGGGAAAAAAAACTAAGTGTCCCCATGTTGTACCAAAGTACCGATCATGATGGCTGGCGTGCTGCGTTAATTGAGTAGGTATACTATGGTATATTACAAAAGGGGTGTGGTGTAGTATACTAGTAAACAAGCTATTGCATCTCCAAATCCCCTTGAGGGACGCATGAAAAAAAAAAGTTTAACATTAATAAAGTAGTTTAAAAAAAAAAAAAATACAACACTTTTTTTTTGAGAAAATGAAAAACAAACATATTTGTAATTAGTTATTACCATGTTCGTAATGATCCTTCTAAAAATAGTGCTCGTTATCCCAAGTGATGAATAGCATATATTTGTTTTGCGTTCCTCTTTTTCGCTATATTGTCTACTACAGTGCCTTGTCCCAGCTTAACTGAAGAGACTGTGCCCCAAAACGTGTTTTCTATGCTGGTTCTAAAACCTTTTTGGACAATAAAGAATATAGTTTAAGCTCTCTCTCCAATAGATGTCCGGAGAGCTGCGCCTGGCGCCAGACTCTAGCTATCACCTGCACGTTGTATGACCTGTTTACAAGTTTGGATCAGCCGGCAGCACCTCCACACAGGCACGTTCATTACTAATAAATGACAGAAATTCATTAGCTGACTGAATCCACCATCAAGGACAGGGTTGCTCCACCTTTCTCTCTTTTTTTTCAACATTCAAGCTCAGATATCAACACTGAAGAGGCTGCAGCATTCGCATAAGCGCTGCAGCCCGTTCAATCAGCTGACTGGCGGGATCTCAAGTGGCAAACCCCCCACGATCATTAATTGATGGCCTATCTTGATGATAAGTCATCAAATTTTCAAGGTTGGATAACCCCTTTTTAGCAGATTTGTAGATTTTATCCGAGACTAGTAAACTACCTACCTATAGTCTCTCCTATACAATATATTGGGCTTCGTGGTAATGGCAATGCTATACATAATATAATTAAAGCTTAAATCTTAGGCAGCACTCTAATCTACTGTTCCTCCCGTTGCCGGGGCTGGCTATTGGCTATAGTAGCTGGTCGCTGCGGATGGTGGGATTTTATGAGAAAGAAGAGAGGCCGAGGTAAGCGTCTTTGCTCTGCTTAGGAGGTCCTGCTGCCTCCAGGCGGGCCGTGTCTCCTGTGAGAAGCATGGCACGGAGGCGGGATAACACACAGTGGAACAGAAGGAACCTACAGGAGGCGAATGCAGCCTCTAAGTGTCCCTGCAGCTTTCTCAGCTGACTCCGCCTCCTCTCAGCGCTGTGAGATCTGCTGCACCAGGGCAGGTGTTGTGTTTGACAGACAATGGCTGCTGGTGTTGCAATTCTTATACACAGGGCTGGCCCTGTGTAGTTGATTGTCACCGATAGCGGACAGTCTTGTGTATAGTAAATCGCAGCAGCCGGCCCACAGAGTGGTCAACCCACTGGGAGGTTTTCCAATAGACTATATGGCCAATCCTCTTCTTTATACAAAGTTAACAACCTTGGTACTTTCATTACACTTGGGTGGTGAAAAAAAGCATGAAATAACATTTATGCCTGAATAAAAACCTGACTATTGTACATACACAATAAAAATATATTTTAGCAAGTTCGGCTGAGGGGGTTACATTAAAGTGACGATCTGATGCACAGTAAAACTTTCACTATGAATACAGAATATATAGTTAACATGCCTGGTACCCGGATTTTCAATGTTTTTATAGTTTGCCTCATTCCCAGTCTCTTCTTCACATATGTAAATTGGCCACTAGATTCTCAGACTACCTAACCACAGTGAGCATGGTGCAATCTGAGACACACCTTCGCATTGATGGCATCTGTAACAATCAGTGTCCATACTTCCTCTTCCCCTGAAAGTCCCCTGTCCCAAGCCCCAACAGCAGAGGACACAAGGGGCCTGCATTATATTCATTATGCACCTATAGTAACATTTTTACTGTGAAACAAAGGGTTGCTTTGAAACCCTATGTACATGGAAGAGTTGGGAGATGTGGCCCCAATAGTAACAGCGCACCCACATGCTCGATTTCCGGCAAAAATGTCCCCAACTGCAAATCTTTTCCATTCAACTGAATGAATGGAACAGCTGAAGACATTTCTGCAACAAATTTGCTTGATGTGAACAGACCACCATTCTTTTAAAGAGGAACTGATCACCATGCTGCCCAAACCACAGGCATGATGCCTGAAAGGTAGAGTTCACCTTTGTCGGACTCCTCCCATTTGGTTAAAGATAAATAAAAATAATCTTTATTTGTGTAGCACGGAAGAAATGCAAGGCTCCATTAGAAAAATCTGTCAGAAAATGCTGTAAAAAGTTACACAGCATGCTGCACTAGTTTCGTCTTTTAAATGTTGGACATCATGGGGGCCGTTAGGCACGGTGTGTCCGTCATACAAGTAATCCTGCACTACTGTCTTTTTAATTTCATATGACAGAATAGACAAATAGAAATGTGAACCCAGCCTCATCTGTAGCCACACAATTAACATGTATCGAGGCCTTTTAATACATATGCTTGTAAAGAGTCGACAGGTGGCTAAGATCAACTTGTTAGATCATTTTTTGTAGAGTCAAGTTATAACAGTCGACAACTCCTTTCCCAAAACC
The DNA here is from genome assembly GCF_035609145.1 of Eleutherodactylus coqui. Classification (NCBI taxonomy): domain Eukaryota; kingdom Metazoa; phylum Chordata; class Amphibia; order Anura; family Eleutherodactylidae; genus Eleutherodactylus; species Eleutherodactylus coqui. The sequence continues at coordinate 168,000,955 of NC_089840.1, forward strand.
TACAAAACCTGCAAGAATGCATTTCTATAGGGAGAAGTCATGTAGTTACTGTTCTTGAAAATACGGCCTGGAGAATTCCTAGATAACACGTGTTACATTTTGTTACTAGTTACACTGTGGCTTTCAGAATGTGGTTGCTAATAGTGTAACTTTGGGAAGAGCAGACGGCGGGAAGCACAGAGCTGCTTGTGTCTTCTACTTGCTGCGATGAATACAAGGCAGCTTTTAACATTTCTGCTGTTCATTTTACCTTGGAATTAAGTCAGAAATGAGCTAGACTTGCAGGCACAGCCAGATTTCTCTTTGGCGCTTTTCTCTCCTCAACAACCGAGCTAATAGTTTACTAATAAATTATCCACTCCCGCTGCTCAATAAACAAATAAGGCTACCTGCAGCAAGAGACATGTGCAGCGTGATGTAGCTCCGGCACACGAGAAGAGCTGGAGGGTTCACTTGCTGCAGCATTGCTAAGATCTATTAATGCTGCCAAAGGGAGACATTAAAGGAAAGTGTGCAGTATATCTCTCCTGGCTTTTGTTAGCTGATCACAGATAGAAGCCTTATGCAGAACAGTTTATCAGCTGCACACTTGAAATACACTGATAAAAAAAAAGAAGAGGAAGAGAAGACTGAAGCCTATTTTGCCTGAAATTCACAACATGTTCCTCATTAACCCTGTGTGCACCAGACAAACTGAGTTGTCCGCCTCTTGAATTGCAAATTCAATGAACGAGGAGTTCACACAGGGACTGGGTTACAATGATGTCACATTTCTGAACAATTTATTTACTAGGACGCTGCACTGTCCAGTAGGCCGTATTTACTACGTTACATGGCGGAACATTCCCTGCGATGTGTTCTCTGCTCAGAGGCAACCTCAACAGCGTCGGCGAGAAACAATAACAAAAGATTTTCATGTTTTATCTGCAGTAGATTATCTCAAATGGCTATGAGGCCTCTGCTGAAGTGTCCTGTGCAGGAGCCCGTACAGCGGCAAATGGCTCAGGACTATGGAGTTGTAGGCACTCCCTGTACAGCGGCGCCTCCCCTAACAACAAAGATCGTTGTTGCATGCTCCATCAGATGCCCTCTAAGATTCTTAAGACATTAGATTGGAGGTGCGTAAACCCAACTCTCCAGAAAAGCCTACAACATGCAATAACCCTGCTTTTCCGCTCACTTTTAAGTCAGTTTTATTGATATTATTTATGTACTGTAAACAGTTTTCTTATGTACAGCGCTCTGGAGTTAATGGTGCTTTCAAAATAAGGTACAGTAGGACCCATAAACTTCTATGTGTGCTGCATCATGGCTCCACGGAACTTGTTCAGGAGTCCTGTGCCACTATGAAAGGATTAGTGAGAATTTTGCACGTGTTTTACTTTCTACTGAATTTAAGCACCAAAATCTTTAGTATTCCAATTCATTTATTTACCAGAGAGATATCAAGGATGGATTCAAAGCATAGTTTTAGGGAACACAGATAATACAATCATCTTTAATATTATGGGGGACACACAAACACATTCTCAACAATCATAGTACATAATGATTTCATGAAAATACTGCAGGAAAGAGTAATGGTCTAAACTTCCAGAACTCCGAGGTCTCCCATCATTACATTCACAATCTGCAGCCATCTTACATGAGTAACTGTTTGCTAAATGCAGCTTAGTATAAAGGGCCCCAAATCAGCAGTTGACACCCCTGTGTAAGGGGCTCATAAAACTCAAGGGCCTGAAGCCCTGTGCAAGCCTGATGCACTGATGCACTGCATCCAGCATAGTCAGAAAGGTGCTGGAAGCCATTCATAGCAAACTGACAGATTTATGAACAGACTACTGCATTTAAGGCTTTTTCTGTAAAGGCAAAGACTCATTCAGTCTGCTCCATCTCCCTAAATACACGGTCTCTTGAAAACAGAAATGTGGGTGGCTGGAAGGGAAAATGTTCCTAAGCAGCTTTACATTCAGACACATTCAAACATAGTAACAAAAGGTTAAACAAGAAAACTTGCCAATGACTGACTGCAGCAGTCATGTGAAGTATATGGAACGTCACTGCTGCAACCAAGTAAACAAAGCTGGAGAACCTGCAGGACCTGAACCTGGAACCTAAACCTGGAACCTAAACCTGGAACCTAAACCTGGAACCCAACCTGCGGAAGCCAAACCTGGAACCCAACCTGCGGAAGCCAAACCTGGAACCCAACCTGCGGAAGCCAAACCTGGAACCCAACCTGCGGAAGCCAAACCTGGAACCCAACCTGCGGAAGCCAAACCTGGAACCCAACCTGCGGAAGCCAAACCTGGAACCCAACCTGCGGAAGCCAAACCTGGAACCCAACCTGCGGAAGCCAAACCTGGAACCCAACCTGCGGAAGCCAAACCTGGAACCCAACCTGCGGAAGCCAAACCTGGAACCCAACCTGCGGAAGCCAAACCTGGAACCCAACCTGCGGAAGCCAAACCTGGAACCCAACCTGCGGAAGCCAAACCTGGAACCCAACCTGCGGAAGCCAAACCTGGAACCCAACCTGCGGAAGCCAAACCTGGAACCCAACCTGCGGAAGCCAAACCTGGAACCCAACCTGCGGAAGCCAAACCTGGAACCCAACCTGCGGAAGCCAAACCTGGAACCCAACCTGCGGAAGCCAAACCTGGAACCCAACCTGCGGAAGCCAAACCTGGAACCCAACCTGCGGAAGCCAAACCTGGAACCCAACCTGCGGAAGCCAAACCTGGAACCCAACCTGCGGAAGCCAAACCTGGAACCCAACCTGCGGAAGCCAAACCTGGAACCCAACCTGCGGAAGCCAAACCTGGAACCCAACCTGCGGAAGCCAAACCTGGAACCCAACCTGCGGAAGCCAAACCTGGAACCCAACCTGCGGAAGCCAAACCTGGAACCCAACCTGCGGAAGCCAAACCTGGAACCCAACCTGCGGAAGCCAAACCTGGAACCCAACCTGCGGAAGCCAAACCTGGAACCCAACCTGCGGAAGCCAAACCTGGAACCCAACCTGCGGAAGCCAAACCTGGAACCCAACCTGCGGAAGCCAAACCTGGAACCCAACCTGCGGAAGCCAAACCTGGAACCCAACCTGCGGAAGCTAAACCTGGAACCCAACCTGCGGAAGCTAAACCTGGAACCCAACCTCTGGAAGATAAATCAGGAAACCAACCTGTGAACCCAAACCTGGAACCCAATCTGCAGGACCTGAACCTGGAACCCAACCTCTGGAAGATAAATCAGGAAACCAACCTGTGAACCCAAACCTGGAACCCAACCTGCGGGACCTGAACCTTGAACTCAGCCTCTGGAACCTAAACGCGGAACCCGACCCGCGGAACCTAAACGTGGAACCCGACCCGCGGAACCTAAAACGTGGAACCCGACCCGCGGAACCTAAAATGTGGAACCCGACCCGCGGAACCTAAACCTGGAACCCGACCCGCGGAACCTAAACCTGGAACCCGACCCGCGGAACCTAAACCTGGAACCCGACCCGCGGAACCTAAACCTGGAACCCGACCCGCGGAACCTAAACCTGGAACCCAACCCGCGGAACCTAAACCTGGAACCTAAACCTGTGGAATCTGAACTGAGAACCCAACCTGCGGCACCAGAACTGCAGGGACATGAACCTGTGCTACTTTTTTGTCTTATGCCCTTCCTTGCATTTGCGTCATTTTTAAAAATAACTTGGGTAATCACTTTAACTTTAAGTGCTCATTCACATGAGCATGAACTTATTTTGGTTTATATGCAGCGAATATATAGTTACATCCCAAAAAAGGCCTATTCCCTTTGCATTATGGGCCTTCTGTGTATTTTTCTGTGTATAAATATGCAGCGTATTTATGCATGTAATAAATATGCTGAAGGGCCCATTGTTTTGATGAGCAAATCCTCAGTGAATAAACAGCTTTATTGTGCATTCAGTGCACATCTGCGCTGGCCTATTCAGGTCTATGGCCTAGTTCGGTGCGTAATTTGCACTATTATAGGACATACTGTGTATCTTTTTACGTAACTGAAAATGAAGTAAAAAATATGCAGACGTGAATGAGCCCCAACACCCATCTCTGCCTGCAGGATAGCAGAAGTGGGACCAAATTGTTTGACTTTCACACAGTCTAGTATTTTGCCGTTCTCAACGAGTGACAATTGACATATAATAGCATATAAGTCAGTGCCGCTTCTGCTGTTTGCAGCGGCAGGTCGTGGATGATCCCTACTATGATCATTCTCGCCTATAGAAAGTGCATTTCTCTGTAGCACAACCCCATATTCACAAGTTTTATGTAGTGATAAAAGATCAAATCAGCCGTTCAGATGAACCACAATAAAAGGGTTTTCTTTCAACTGAAAAGTACAATTATTACAAAAAACACATTTTTGCTGTACAACAGTCTTCATAAACGAGGCATCCTAAGTAAATCAGTGACCTGATGCCTACAGAGAAGCTGGGCCATTTTGCTTTTCACTAACAAGGCAGTTAAATGGTTGGCAATGTTCTGATCACCTTAATCTACAAGATGGTTTTACTAAGGCAAGCCTTCTTTCTCAAAGCTTGTACAGAAATCAGATGTGACAACGCTCTGCCGTTGCTGGGCTCTGGACTTCCTCCAAACAGTGAGACATAGTCCATTAGCCCGGAACGGGCACCAACAGGATAAAGATTTGCCGAGTCTGCTATTTTCTGTATAGCTGGGAAACTGCACCCCCCCCCCCCCCCCCCCCTCGTCTGTGGTGCCAAATACTGACTGACAGAAGAGCTATATCACAGCAGGAGGTGCACACAAAATTCACCGCAGAAAAGGAAAAATTGTCGGCTTTAGGTTGTGCGTTTTAAATAGCAAGGCTTAGTGGAAGATCAGAACAAGTCTGCAGCCCCTCTTGGTAAGCGAGGTTGAGAGGAACATGATGAGCAACACCAACACCTACCAGAGGTCATAATGAGAACTCCTTATGACATACAAATAAATGCCTGGACACGCAGATACATAAGAGAAGGGCTACTGCAAAGCTATTGGTTTACCTGGCGTCTTGTAAAATCACAGGTAGCACCAAATTATGTCAACATTCATATTACACATCATTGTGTTTTCACTAATGGCCTATGCAATATTCAAAAGGAAAAGGATGCAGCAAATACACTGAAATGGCTGTTTACACATCATATCCTAAGAGACAAGCAGGAGAGTTAAAATATCACATCATGTTACTAACAGATCACTGCAAAACTTTGGCAGCGAGCTTCGTCTCACGCTATACTATGCTGCAGAGGATCACGAGAGATCTAATCAACTGCAAACTAACAAGTGTTTACTAGGAAATTTTTCCAGGTCAAAACTATTCAGATTATATGATGGAGCAAAACCCTATTGTTAATTCAGTAAAAAAACCCACTAAATTACATGAAAATCTTTAAAGGAGAAATTCAGTAAAAGCAATCTTCAGAAATGCCAGAAGTTAACATGGCTTATAACAAAGTTATTGAAGGGGGTATATGAATAATGTTACATAAAACACAGCACGTCAGATTTCTCAGTTGACACGCCTGTAAACACATGTATGAACACATTCTGATGTCAGAACCTAACATTGTACTGCAAGTACCAATCACTGACACGTAGTGCCCCCTCTTCATTAAAGGAGTTGTCAGAGATTTATTTTTTTTTCAAATTGGTGCTACACAAGCCCAAATATCATAAAAGATTCTATACTCTCCACTCCTGGGTCCTCATATGTCCAGTACAGCAGCTTCAGTCTCCCCTATGACATTGTGTTTACAGTTTGCAGTTTGGAGTCAGCCTATTGATAGGACGCCTCAGGCTTCTGCAGCCAACCACAGACATCAGCATTTGAGCACCGAGCTATGTGATTGGCTGCAGCCAATCCGGTAAACTGCCAATCCAGGCAGATTCCTGATGGCCCGGATGACCCAAGGTGTCAGTGGGTCAGCCATCCTGGCCTATATGTGTAACTTGATTTAAAGATAAGCTTCTACTACTGCTGCATATTTATGCTTGATATAGGTAGACAGTAGTATCTATTGTGGCCATAACTGTACATCCTGTCATGACCCATACTGCAAATGATCAGCTCTTCCGATCCCATTACACTCCAGAGTTACACTCTGAGTCGCCTTCTTCCTAAGCCTGCCACTCACAATATTGCCTGGGTAGCTCAGTTGTGTCTATGACTGGATGCTGCTAGCTTCATATTTGGGCAAGTGCCTGGTTGAAGGCCATGACCATGTATTGGACTGTTGGGCTGATTAGTAACCAGCAGTCCACTAATCAGCTCAAGAATCTACTTATCAGTCCAACAGTACTGAATAATGGACTGCTGAGCTGATTGATATGGGGCTGCATGGGCTAAGATGACCAATGGAAGCAATTATGGGCTGGACAGCCTGATTCCCATCCTCTACATAAGTCACCAACCCAGGTCATATCACCCCTACAAAGGCCATATCAGCCCCGTAAAGCTCATAACGGCAATCAGAGACAAACTGGGCTGCGGAGAACATGTCCCCAGGCCAGTTCCCAGAGACATTTTAGGGTTACTAGGTATTCCTCCTTCCTCAATGTCAATTGTATCCATACTAGGGATGAGCGAGCGTACTCGGAAAAGCACTACTCGCTCGAGTAATTTGCTTTATTCGAGTATCGCTGTGCTCGTCCCTGAAGATTCGGGTGCTGGCACGGAACTGCAGGGGAGAGCGGGGAGGAACGGAGGGGAGATCTTTCTCTCCCGCCCGCTCTCCCCTGCTCCCCGCTGCGACTCACCTGTCAGCCGCAGCGGCACCCGAATCTTCAGGGACGAGCACAGCGATACTCGGAGGGACAAACCAGCAGGTACTCGAAAAAGGCAATGCTCTCTCGACTATATCGCCTTTCCGAGTATGCTCGCTCATCTCTATTTTTAATGCTTTGAATCCGACGCCTACAAGTACCTCTTCCTTATAATCCTCACCCTGGATGTTCTATGCAGGCTAGTGAGGCTTGAGCAGAAAAAGTTTAAGAAGTCTGATCTACTGGATTTAGCATAAGGCCTCATGCCCACGGCCGTGACGAACTCCACCAGCGGAATATCGCAGTGGAGTCCGTCACAGCAACTCCCAAGGACCCCATACTCACCTCTTGGATCCGCCGCTTGAATTCTGTCTGCTGGGCTGGCGCGCATGCATAGTACAGCGCATATCGCGCCGGCAGTAGTCGATGGGGCGGTGGGCGGAGACGCGTAATCCCGCGATACTACAATGGAAGTCGGACGTGCGTTTTTCCACGGCAAATAGAGCATGCCGTGGTTTCTTTCGCGGTGGAATTCCGCAGGGTGAACATTCAGCTATTAGGTTCAATAGAACCTAATAGCTGCGGGACAACACCTCAGATTTCACCATGTTCAATGTGGGTTACACTCCACATCACTAAAATTTTTGCAGCAGTTAATGTGTGTATTATAATTAATGTTGAAAACTCAGGTATGCTTTAATATTCTTTAATACAAGTTTTCTAAAATGAACCCTGTTCTCCTCACTCTCGTTTGCTACTGTTGGTTACACCCGGTTTCATTTCCATAAGTTTTGGTTTTCAGGAGTCTTCCCAATTTTTCTGTTGCTCTCCTGTTTGCAATACACTTTCAGGAATGGGCATGTAGGAAGCCTGGCATTCTGTCAGTAGTTCACTGTCCGGACTTCCTTTTTTAAGTCAATTATATTACAGAAACAATGAGATCAACACAAGCTAGTAATGAGCATAATGTTGTCTGAAAAGTTAGTGTCCCTTTAAACATCAACACAGAATTCTGTGGCTTGCATCAGTGCACCTGTTTTATATGGTCACAGAACTCCTTATAAAATTACAGAAGAGGGATATATTTTTCCATAAGTTATAATGTTTCTTAATGGTTTTTAAAATCTTCACCCATGGATTCCCATCTTACAATATCTGTATCCTCCCGTACCCTTTATCTTCGCTACGGAGGCCTTTCTTGTGACAATAAACTGGGGCTTTGGGAGTAGGTAGTTTTATTGCTCCAGTAAATTATACTTGTAAGGGTGGCTTTATACAGGACAACCATCAACCATCAGGGATAAATGCCCTGTGCAAAGAGCACCTGAGAGGGTATTGAGCGAGAAATCACTCAGTAGTCACTGACACAAAACTACTAGTAAGAGAGTTCTTGCTCTCTGTAAACAGGCAGTTGCTCATCTTTGAACTACTGCCTGTTCACAGTGAATGGAGGTAGGTGGCCAAAAGACTACTCTGCTGCACTCCACCTCCATTCACTGAATGGCTATTGCCCATGTGAAAGCACAGGAACGATTAGACACTGGGGTGACTGTTGGGCACTTCAGTGCCTGTCAGTCCCACTGTGTAAAGCTACCCCAAGACTAGGTTTATAAAACGCTTGATATGAACATTCCGCACCCGCTTTTGAAGTGACCACAGATTTCATTAGTCAAATCTATGTCAAAGGAGTGTCAATAGTTGACACTCTGATTACTCAATTGTACTGAAAAGGTCAGTGGACCGCACTCTCCAGTATAGCTATATAGGGAAAATAAATATTGCGCAGTATGTGCTTTTCATTCTTTAATAGTCAGTGGCAAATGTATATAATTTTATAGACCTACAGTCACATATACGTCTAACAGATTATGTTACCATGCAGCGCTGCGCGGGGTCCCGCGGTCAGCGCGCACCGCTCCGGCGTCCTGGAGCTGTGACGTCAGGGCTCTCCCGGCGACGTGGGGCTGCCGGTGTGCGACGGCGTGGGCGGGTCCGCCCGTAGGGCGCCGCCCGCACCCCTTCCTCTCTCTTGTATTGTGAGTGGGGGAATTGGCTCCTCCCACACTCCGCCAATGGGCGGCGTTTCGCAGTTATAAGGATGGCAGTGACCTGAGCTCATTGCCAGTTATTGGTTCTGTCAGCTCCTAGTTAGTTCTGTCTGCAGTTCCCTCCAGTCAGTCTGCTCGTCAGCCTTCTTTCCCTAGCTCTGTCTAGTGCTCAGCATTTTCCTGTTTGGTAATTCCACCTGCCTTCCTTGTCGGCACTCTGTCCCGCAGTAGTTAGTTCCATCTAGGTAGTCGCTAGGTCCCTAGCCAGAGTAGGGTCGCCGCCCAGTTGTCCGCCTGGGGTTAGCCAGGTCGAGGCAAGTAGGCAGGGACAGTGGGGTGCGGTAAGTTCAGGGCACCCCATCTGGCGCTCGGGGGTCAGAGTGCCGTAACAGATTATTTCACGGGGGGTGAACCTAAAATAGGATACTGAATTTTAGCTGAAAGTTGTACATTTGCTTTAAGAGTCCGTCTTTGGAGAACCTGAATGGTGAGTAGTATGGCATAATTAGGAGTTTTGCTTCTACATAATAGTATAGTATTTGCTTATTGAATATTTCTGATCCATAATTAAAATGCAATACGTAAAATCCCTGCCTGACTATTAAACGCTCAGCTGCTATAAAAGCAATTATCAAAAATTAAGAAAAAAGTTTCATTTGTTCAATTTTCTATACTGCCATGTAAGACTATGACAAGTTCATGCAATACAGAAACCTCTGGTATTCTATAAAACTATTGTTAATGGATTGGGAAATTCGGCTTGCTGCTATGGCTCTCTCAATAATTGCCAATCTCTGTGTATACACAATAACTAGGCAGTGGGAAATTATTTCAGGTGACGGTATTAGAAATTCAGAGGAAGAAAAAAAAAAAGTCTCCTGCAAACGTTAAATACTTAGCAGGAGATGACAAATCAAATGGGAATTACTGCGGTAAAAACATAATTAAAAACTTGATTGAAGTTAAACAGAATTTGCATAACACTGCAAATTAACTTTTAACGCAAAGCATTCAGCAAGAATGAAATAAAGAGGCATTTCATTAGGAAGCTATATTTAAACAATATAGAACAAAATAGAGACGTTTAATGGGAGACAGAGGTTTTAATATCAACAAACGCCGGAGACAGGCGGAGGCCTGCACAGTATCTGCTGCTTTGCTGGGATAAGTCGTGACCCCTCTCATTAGTTTTTCTTTTAACAACAAAATAAACAAAAATTATGTACCAAATACATATATATTTTAAGACGCTTCACACCGGCGTAAGCGTATTTACACATACACTGAAATGCGATCCCAAGGTATCAATGGTTTCCCAAGGCAGCCGGAAACCTGTCAAAGGCCAGTGTGTCTGCCATGTAACTCAGGCTGTTAGACCCCTCCCCCACATCCCATGGTACAGTCTTATAGGCTGCTGTCATAGGATTAGTAGAATGTACTACATAAGTAATGCAGTGTACTATCCTAGTGAATGAAAAAAAAAAAAAAAATCGCAGAGTCAAGGCTTCTTGAAAAATAGACTAAAAAAAAACATTAAAAAGTTCAATAATTTAATTTTTTTTTTTAAATCCAGTTTACAAAAAGTAAATATCCCCTTTCCATGAAAAACCCTTTTAAATGGATAAAAGCATCTAATAGGCATTACCACATTTGTAACAAAAAATATTTTGTTATTTATCTCACACAGTGAACACTGTAGAAATTATTTTAAAAAGTGATGCCAGAGTAATTTTTATTTTGTTTGCCTTCCAAAAAAATGTAATAAAAAGCAAATCCAGAAGTCACCCCAAAATAGCACCAATAAAATAGATCTCTTTTCTCGCAAAAAAAACAGGAACTCACAGAGTTCCATCGCTGGAAAAATAAAAATGTTCTGGAAGTAAAGGCCCTTTTACACGGGCTGACAGTCTTTCAAACGACTGCATGAGCACTGATGCCACCACTGAAGTAGTCGGTGCTACTGCAGAGCATTTAAACTGAAAGTCCTGTTGGCAGCTTGCTGGCTTCTCGCTCAGCGCTTCACCTCCTATGGGAAGCGTTGAGCGGGGAGCATTTACACAGAACGACAAGTCAGTGAACTAACAAAGTTTAAGTTAACTGAAAAGTCAGCTTTACAAACCCCAAACAAGTGAGCAATTTTTTCGCATTCACACTGAACAAGTATCGCTCAAGTTTGTTTGAACAAATTATGAGCGATAAGCGTTATGTGTAAATGGGTATTTAGACTGCAGCAAAGCAAGTCCAATTGTTTTTCTTAAAAAAAAATTTTATTGTGCAAAAGTAGTAAAAAATATTATGCCGATTAGATAAGAAAGTTATCAGGTTATCGAATGGTGAACGCAGTAAAAACAAAGCCTAAAAACAATGGTGAAATTTTGGAATGTTCCCTTCATCTCCTGCCACAAAAAAAGTCATAAAAGTTATGGAGCATATTATGAATAGCCCAGAGTGGGGCCATTAGAATATACAACTCATCCCTCATTCCCACCCCCCACCAATCAAAAAAAGAAAAAAAAACAAGCCCTTATAAGGCTATGCCAACTAGTATTGGCTACTGCAATGATGAAAATTGCTTGGTCCTTAAGGCACAAAAGGAGTCTGTCATTAAGGGGTTAAAGATTATGCCGGTGAGAAAGATAAATCTGTTTAATGTGCAGCCAGTACTGAAAAAAGAGTGACTGCAGCTAAGGGGGGGTGGTGTTAATTGATGACACAAGGATAGGTCACCAGTATTAACCTCCTGGAAAAACCACTTCAAGACCCTAACATTTGTACCACAATTGCTCTCTTCCATTTGACATAGATTCTAAAATTCGTAGTGTACCGTACTTGTGTTATAATGCATCATGCACATAGCCGCAGTGTCTTACCACCGTATACCTACCTTTACATATAAATTGGGTGTTGTATTACAGAGACATGTTCTCTGGAAGCCGGGTGGAGGGTAGCAGTACAATCCAGTGGCATACAAAGGCACCATAGAGCAGCAGAGTGCTTACAGCTTGTTCCTGGGAGTGCCAATGCAACGTTCATGGTTGTCAAGGCAAAACTGCTTGTCCATTGGGCAGCTGTGCCTCGTACTCAAGCGATAAACTGGAACGCCAAAGACCCCTGGCTGGGTGACTGGAGGGACCCGCACCGATCACACCTTGAGGGATGTTATATGATGGAAAACCCCTCCTTAGTAGTATGAATAAGTAAGCGTAATTGCAAACAGATTACAGATTGTTCTCTGGATACAAATCATTTCCACAGATGATAAATCCCCCATACAATACAAGCAGAGAAGATTCAGTCAGGAAAGTTCATACATCTCCATTGGATAGTACCCAGTAAGTGTAAAGAGACACATTCTGAAGGTGGTTATCAGGCGTTCAGCCAATAGAGACGAGAAATTAAAACAAATAGAAAATTTCTATTAAATATTGACCAAATAACACCAGTCATATTATACATGTGGGGCGGTTTAAAAGAAAAACACAGATGTGGATGAATAGAAATTGATGAATTCCCATTTACATTATTTTCCCCAGATTCTTTGTGCCAGTTTTTATTACAATGTGTAAGAAGATGTAACTAAACTACTGCTGGTCTGCAATCACCAGGTGCATTTCATGCAAATTTGCATTTAGGCTTCTGCACATGGCCATATTCAAAATCTGTGTGGCAACATCCCCAATACAGTATAGCCGGTAGTGAACTGTCTGCCCTCGACTTAACATGTAGGCAGGCAGAGAGTTTTTTCTCATGGAATCTGGGAAGGAAAACAAAGTCCTGCATGCTACATTACAAAAAGTCTTCACCATTAGAACTGTTGGCTTCAAAGGAGAATATGGCCCCACTGCACCGGCCCCCAATTATTTATAGCACTAACACAAGGGACATATACAGAAATGTACATTCACACAGTATTTAGAAAGTGTCTTCATCATCAGGCCTCGTCTTCATCATTAAGCTTCCGGAGACCCTCCTTAATGCTGAGGGGATAATCAGCTTTTGTCAATCAATATGTTAAGCTCACTTTACAAGCACTCCTATGTTTGTGTGGAAATCACCCATTAGCCCCCCAAGTGGTGCTTCACTGTTACATTGGTTTTTTAAGTGGCATTGTGCAGTCTACAGCTGAAACAACTACCTGAAATACAGCAGGACTGGAAAGTAGAGATTAGGGCTGCCGCCTGTGCTGCCAAGTCTGACGTATACATTACGCACAGCTCAAAAAGCATTTCCCTGTGTAAAGAAACAAACATGTAGGTACAGGAGATCTTAAACTAATAGAATGGATTACCCTGGGAATGGTGGGGGGACAACCAATTTATCTGTCTTTATAGCTCTGATAGGAGCTTTTCTTCAAGACTCCAAGTGGCCTGAATGAAATCTCTCTCTGCTGGTGCAGTAATAGAGGATTGAGGGATCACCATTCAGGACTATGGGAAAGCTGGGTGACAAAGCTTGTAGTAGCGTGCTTTTCTACTTCACGGTCTCAAAGTAACTTTCAAACTGGTTTTAAACCATTGATGTAAAAGGACACAGATTGTCTCTATATTTGATGCTAATGTAATAAAACGCTTACTGTATGGACAAATGTGACTGCAGAAGTAGAAGAGAAACCCAAGATAGTAATTGCAAACATGTATTATAAAAATATTAAATTGTACAATATTCATATGGTACAAGTCACTCTGTAGCACTGGGAAAAGACAGCGTGAATAAAAAGATCATGGATGAAATGTGGAGGGCACTGCACCACCTCCCCTATAAAAACAACACAGTCATTCCCTAAAGGAGACAGATGTTAGAAGTTAGGACCACCTGGCATTAAAAGCTTCACAAACTGAAAAAGGTATTAGTTTACAAAAACTATTACCCACTCAGTAGGCCCCTTATGTAGGGAAAAGTTCTCAAGGCAGCTCCATCCTGTGTCATATGGACGTAAAAGTCTGAAACAGGTGTCTGCAAAGGGTCACCCCAGCACACAAAGAAAAGTCCCTCTGCTGTAGAGATTTCCAGGGGCCTAAGCGGCATATTTATAATAAATTAATGGATTTCTAAAACGCAATTTAATAAAGGATTCTAGACATTGCTGAGGATAATTGACATGAGCTTGAGCTGATGCACTCACAGACCCCTCTTAGAAATGCAGACCGTTTCCACAGAGCCAGAACTGAACTTTTCTCTTTCCGCTCCCTCTTCTAGTCGCCAAAACTAATTTCAGAAAGGGAAGGAGGATAAACTTTATAGCTTTTGTTTTTGGGTGGAAAAAAAGAAATAAGTGAATTGGGCCTCAGGTGAACTAGCGATATTCTGCCGCCGGGGAGCAGAGGGAGAACTGTCAGTTCTCTGTGATGAGCCTATCTGAGAGATAGGCTCACCGCGGAGAATCATAGCAAATCGTTATGATTCTCCGCTTGTGGACGTCAAGGCTGCGCTTTCCATAGTAAGTCTATGGAAAGTGTTCACTGTTACCCACGGCCGGATTATCGCTGTGGGTAACGCAATGAACTATCGCCCATGGACAGGCAGCCTTACATTAAAAAAAAATAAATAAATAAAAATCTAAAAACAGGGATGAAAATTGATCAAAACAATTTAGGGGATGCAGTACAGATTTTAACTAGCGGGTACCACTCAAACTGAGTGATACTGCTTAGCCTGTCATCTCCAAACCTCAGGTGCTAGCACAAAACATAGAAACGTGAGGAATAAAGTTAGTAAATTGCTCTTTTTATGAGGGAACTGCAGAGGCACTGAAGTCACTTATGGCGACTGTGGCTAAAACCTAAGAGCTGTTATGGGAGTGCTCAAAAATGGGCATGTGAAAAATCTGTTGCAGTGTACATGTTATGATGGGAAGGGTGGCCGTTATTTCAGAATTTTGGACCATATTTTATATTATAGATCAAATGTTCTGGTATCTACAGCAAAGAGACTACGAGCTTCCATAAAGAACTAGTTATGTGCTCAAACGTTTCAGCAGTTATACACCCAGTAAAGGCATTACTTTAGGTGTAACGCATGCAGATACTGAATGATAAAATGACTCCACAAGCCTCGCAGTTCTCCGAATAGAAGATAAATGGCAGAATACTTGTAGCAGTTCACTGCTCAGAAATCGTTCGCTGCTAACTGAGCCAACCCGTTTTATCTGCTCTGCCAGCTCTCCTTGGAAAAAAACTCTTGTCGAGAGAAAGCAATCTGTGTGTCTGAGCGTTGGATAACCCCGTGAGTCACAGCTCTGGTATTTTTAGCTGAGCACACAAAACTCTCCTTGTGTGACTGTGAATTACTACATATACATGCATCTATACACATACTGAGGCCGCAAGTCCCAGATTATATTAGAGAGCAGTCAGTTGGAGACAAACGCATAGATACAAATTACTAATTGTAACAAAATCTAGTTTTACCTAGGCAAGTGTGCAACTTTACAAGATGCCAGAATTGCAGCACTTGCCTGTAACTCCCTCTCCATATATCTCCGCAGCTCTGTACTAGTAGTAGGTAGGGCCCCAGCTTTCAAACATTTATTGCTTAACCTGCAACCCTAAAGGGAATCTGTCACCTACCTTTAGTCCTATAAACTACACTTGGGCTGAAAGCAGATGACCCACTGAGTCCGAGGCTGTAAGTGTTCTACTTACCTCAACTGTAGTTTCCCCGGTGTCAGCAATGGAAGCTGCCACTCAATGCATTGAGCTGCTAAATAGTTTGCCCATTCTAATTTCTTTAATGGGAGGACTACTTAGCAGTGCTGCTTAATGCACTGACACCGGGGAAACAACGGGGGTGGTAAGTATAACCCTTACATCTCCGGACTCAGCGGGTCACCTATTTTCAGCCAATAAGCTTAGTTCAGAGGACTAAAAGTAGGCGACAGTCTCTTTAAGGGAATGTATTAAGTTAGCCTGCAGTCCTAGATAAAACCACAGATCATACACTCTAATATCATGACACTGAGGACAAACAGACAGAGTGAATGGATAAAGGGGAAACAATTGGGGTTGAACAGTGGGAGGGAAAGGGAGAGGGAGGGAAAGGGAGAGGGAGAGACACGGAGTGCTCATTTGCTAGAGAGACATCAAAGACTCGGCAATGCCTCTGGGACAGGAAGAGACAGGGAGGTGTTTTTAAATGGAAACATTTTTTCATCCTCAAGGCTTTATCCAAACACAGGAGATTCAAAGTTAACCCTATACTGGAGAAAGCACAGAAATCGCCCAGATTCAGAGTATTTCAGGACCACAGAGGGAACAAAACACCTCAAGTTGATGAGACCCACCAAGAGGATCCACTGATACTTTACAATAAAGTGCGGGGATGGTGTCAGAAACAAACCTAAAACTGGCTGTTCCTATGTAAACACTGGCACCCCGCAGGAATGACATGCTGCCGATAGAAAAGGCATGAAGTGCAAACCATCAGATCTGTGGTTCTTTAGCTGCTTGCGGAAACGTTAACCCGTGGGCCATTGTTTATGGCTGCATCCAGGCCCAGCTGGAATCGTTATACCACTGGTGGTCTGGCTTTATTTCCTGTAGTCTTAATAAATAACAGAACAAAACAAGACTTTCATGGTTTCCAGAGTCCTGGTGTCTCGTTAACAGCCTGCGCTCCTGGCAAAGGGTTCCTTCTAGAAGGCAACAGGGCATTTTGAAGCCTTGGAAAGGTCAAATGCACCTCATGGAGCTTTCTTTAACATTGTCCTATGATCCGATTGTAGCATTAGTTAAACTACATGGATGTTTTGCTGTTCTTTTACACTTAAAGGTAACTTGTCATCGTTATCACCACGATAAACCTTTAACTGAGCTGCTAATGATATTTCTTTATCACTATTTGGTTTTGCTGTCCGTGTCCTGGTACCTTTACAATCTGCTCTTGAAGTTTTCTTGTGCTGTATTCTAATGAGCTGAAGGATGTTATATTATTTTCCCTCAGTGCTGCGCCAGGCCGCTACTGTGGCATTAGAGATGAGCGAGCGTACTCGTCAAGGCAAACTACTTGAGCGAGTAGTGCCTTATGCGAGTACCTGCCCGCTCATCTTAAAAGATTCGGGTGCCAGCGGGGAAGAGCGGTGAATTGCGGGAGTGAGCAGGGGGGAGTGAAAGAGAGATCTCCCCCCGTTCCTCCCCGCCGGCACCCGAATCTTTTGAGACGAGCAGGCAGGTACTCGCATAAGGCACTACTCGCTCGAGTAGTTTGCCTTAGCGAGTACGCTCGCTCATCTCTAATTGGCATGCATAACAATTTCTCCTCTTCGCAGGCGCCAAAGCAAACCCTTGCCGCACCTCAGCTCTCCTTTACTAGCCATAACTTCAGCGGTGTACTGCGAATGCATGAAGATAGTTACTACCACTGTGTCCGAGGTCCAATGACTGTGGGAGAAGCACTCCTCAAGGCACAGGTGCAGTACGCCAATGAGGTCTCAGCAAGTAAGGGAGAACAGAACTGCGCAGGTGCAGGATAACAACCAAGAAAAGAAATCAGTATACATGACAATCAAGAACACGGGCCACCCATCGCGGCGCTTGGCAAAAAATCTGTCCCTTCAACTCATTTTAGTACAAAGCGTGTAAACTTCAAATGCAGATCGTAAAGTTATCGGGGCACGTATTACAAAATTAATTAGTGATAAGGAAATCTCATAAGCAGTGCGGTTACAGGTTTATCATTGACTGCATCATAAGAAACTAATAACAAGTTCCCTTTAAATTTTATGTGTAAGTAGAGTAGACTCTACACACTTTAAACTACTACAACACAGGTCAAATTTAGGCTTTAAAGCCATCTGTTGAGCTCTACAACCTCTGAATACCCCAAAACATTATTCAAATGAAACCTGCAACAGAACCATTCAACTTTAAATGGCGGCAAACAGTTCAAAGGTGCAAACTATGCCATGATTTGGAGCTTGTTACGCTCCAAACATGAAGGGCCGCTCGCGGCCCCGCCGTTGGGGCCAGCCCGGGTGAGGCCGCTCGCGGCCCCGCCGTTGGGGCCAGCCCGGGTGAGGCCGCTCGCGGCCCCGCCGTTGGGGCCAGCCCGGGTGAGGCCGCTCGCGGCCCCGCCGTTGGGGCCAGCCCGGGTGAGGCCGCTCGCGGCCCCGCCGTTGGGGCCAGCCCGGGTGAGGCCGCTCGCGGCCCCGCCGTTGGGGCCAGCCCGGGTGAGGCCGCTCGCGGCCCCGCCGTTGGGGCCAGCCCGGGTGAGGCCGCTCGCGGCCCCGCCGTTGGGGCCAGCCCGGGTGAGGCCGCTCGCGGCCCCGCCGTTGGGGCCAGCCCGGGTGAGGCCGCTCGCGGCCCCGCCGTTGGGGCCAGCCCGGGTGAGGCCGCTCGCGGCCCCGCCGTTGGGGCCAGCCCGGGTGAGGCCGCTCGCGGCCCCGCCGTTGGGGCCAGCCCGGGTGAGGCCGCTCGCGGCCCCGCCGTTGGGGCCAGCCCGGGTGAGGCCGCTCGCGGCCCCGCCGTTGGGGCCAGCCCGGGTGAGGCCGCTCGCGGCCCCGCCGTTGGGGCCAGCCCGGGTGAGGCCGCTCTCGGCCCCGCCGTTGGGGCCAGCCCGGGTGAGGCCGCTCTCGGCCCCGCCGTTGGGGCCAGCCCGGGTGAGGCCGCTCTCGGCCCCGCCGTTGGGGCCAGCCCGGGTGAGGCCGCTCTCGGCCCCGCCGTTGGGGCCAGCCCGGGTGAGGCCGCTCTCGGCCCCGCCGTTGGGGCCAGCCCGGGTGAGGCCGCTCTCGGCCCCGCCGTTGGGGCCAGCCCGGGTGAGGCCGCTCTCGGCCCCGCCGTTGGGGCCAGCCCGGGTGAGGCCGCTCTCGGCCCCGCCGTTGGGGCCAGCCCGGGTGAGGCCGCTCTCGGCCCCGCCGTTGGGGCCAGCCCGGGTGAGGCCGCTCTCGGCCCCGCCGTTGGGGCCAGCCCGGGTGAGGCCGCTCTCGGCCCCGCCGTTGGGGCCAGCCCGGGTGAGGCCGCTCTCGGCCCCGCCGTTGGGGCCAGCCCGGGTGAGGCCGCTCTCGGCCCCGCCGTTGGGGCCAGCCCAGGTGAGGCCGCTCTCGGCCCCGCCGTTGGGGCCAGCCCAGGTGAGGCCGCTCTCGGCCCCGCCGTTGGGGCCAGCCCAGGTGAGGCCGCTCTCGGCCCCGCCGTTGGGGCCAGCCCAGGTGAGGCCGCTCTCGGCCCCGCCGTTGGGGCCAGCCCAGGTGAGGCCGCTCTCGGCCCCGCCGTTGGGGCCAGCCCAGGTGAGGCCGCTCTCGGCCCCGCCGTTGGGGCCAGCCCAGGTGAGGCCGCTCTCGGCCCCGCCGTTGGGGCCAGCCCAGGTGAGGCCGCTCTCAGCCCCGCCGTTGGGGCCAGCCCAGGTGAGGCCGCTCTCAGCCCCGCCGTTGGGGCCAGCCCAGGTGAGGCCGCTCTCAGCCCCGCCGTTAGGGCCAGCCCAGGTGAGGCCGCTCTCAGCCCCGCCGTTAGGGCCAGCCCAGGTGAGGCCGCTCTCAGCCCCGCCGTTAGGGCCAGCCCAGGTGAGGCCGCTCTCAGCCCCGCCGTTAGGGCCAGCCCAGGTGAGGCCGCTCTCAGCCCCGCCGTTAGGGTCAGCCCAGGTGAGGCCGCTCTCAGCCCCGCCGCTCGGGTCAGTTCAGGGTTTCCGCTTCTGCTCTGTTTTTGGAGGAGAGAAACTGGAATAAAATTGAAAAAACATAGATCTGGTTTTTTCGCCATTGATGTCAATGGGGTGTCAAAAAAACGCAGTGCAAAAAGAAAGGCTTCAGTTGTCTTCCATTCCATCAGGTTTTCTTTTTTTGGACCTAATAGTGTAGTCTGCAGTGTTATTTTTCTGTCCAAAAAAATGAAAACCTTTGTTTGCTGTTTTTTTAAACCCCATTGAAATCAATAAGGGAAAAAAATGGTTTAGTTTTTTTCAGTTTCATTTCAGTTTCTCTGCTCCGAAAATGGAAACTCTGAACTGACCCTTAGTCCTCATGTCTACGATGGGGTCGGATTCCGACTGCAAAATCTGGCAGCGGAATCAGACCTGACGCCCCCCAGAGACCCTATACTCACCTGTCTGGATCCACCGCGAGTGTCTCGCAGGAAGGGGAGAATTCTTTAAAACAGCATGTCTATGGACAGACATTGCTGTAGAATTCATAGCGTGTCTGACTGTGAATTCTGCAGCGATTATCCGTCCGTGGGCATTTGGCCTAAGGCTAACTTCATACGGGCGAGCATGATATAGGGCCATGAATCCTGCCCCCATATCGCTCTCTCCATCCATGTAAAATTCCTGAGGATGTGAGGAGTTTTCATGGCAAAACAGACTCGCATCACTTAGTGGATAAAGGGAGTCACAACCGCGGCAGAGGATCGCAGAGTTTCTTCCATTGGGGACGGTAAGGCTGCCGCCGGCTCCATTGGGAACAATGGGCGCTGTGATGCGAGACCATGCACAAAGGTAGAACATGCTGCGATTCGTTTCTCACATCTCATCGCAGTGCCATGCAGGAAAAAATTCAAAAGAATGGGGTTCATATTTGTGTGAGATTTTATCACCTGTGTGAAGCTGGCCTCACGCAGATGTGAAAGCAGCCTTAACCATTCTTAACTCCCCTGTAGACATAAAAGCTCTGTTTTATATTGGGATCATTGCAGTACCAGACTGTTCTATGGTCCTTGCATTAAGAAGGCATTGATTTGCACAGATTTCAGGCTTTTGCCCTAATAAAGTTGACTAAAACCATTTCACTAAAACTAAAGGTTCTTTTCGATGAAACGATTATCGTTGAAACGGGCGAAAGTGAACGATAATCATTCGGTCAAACGCTGCCAACAACTGAACGACAAACGATAATTGTTTAATTTTTGTTTGCCGTTCATTTTATGAAGACAAGAACCACCATCATTGAGTCAAGTACTTATAATTCGCATTAAACAGCAATCGTTCAGTCCCTCTCCTTCACTTAAGCCGCATTAACATGGGACGAGCTGTCAGCCCGACAGTCATCCCAGTGAAGCTCGCTGCTGAGCAGTTACACAGGATCAAGAATTGCTGGATCGCTCAGAGCGCGGGCAGCATGGAGGCCGGGTGGCCAGGCAGCGTTCCCCACACCGCCTCCATTCACTGTAAGCAGGCATTCAGAGCTGACCGACTGCTATTTACACTGAATGGCTCTCACTCAGTCGCTGCATGCATTTACACGGGACGACTATCGTTCAAAACCCTGCGGGAGCACGGGAATCTGAAAGACTCTGGATGATCATGGTCCTGTGTAAATGGACCTTTAGACAACAAGCCAACGATGTATCTGCCCATACAAACAGGCTGCACAAGAGCGAATGAGCTCGCAATGACATCACTCGCTCATTTAACTATTAATTGGCTTGTCTAGAAAGGACACTAAGACCAGCCAGTCTGAAAATGTGCCAAATGAAACACAATACATGCCATATGATAACTTTGGTGCATCTTTAGACGCTTCTAGTTTTACACTATCACGATTAGCTTAGTTTGAGTCAAAATTCTGGATTTTGTTATGTCAGTAAACCACACGTCTTTATGTCCCTCTCCTCAAATGAGTGGCAAACATTGTTTAAAACACAAACTACATGTCGTGCACGGCATATTTTTGCGCAAATGTAGCCAGAATCTTGACTATTTACTATTGTGAGCCATTTAGTATTGAACTCCACAGGAAACATGGAATGTTATTGGCTATAACTGCTCTCCTCATTTAACTTGCTTTTTTGTCAAAATAAGGTCAGGTTACACATATATTTCCTTGAATATTTACGGTGTCATTTCTAGATATTTGGATTGATTGCTACGTGTTTTGCCATCTAGTAAGTGCAATGCAAGAAGGGCAAACAACAGTTACAAAGATTCATTAACACTTGACAATGAAAAGGTTAACAATAACAAAGTTCTGGCTTCTTTGGCTGCCAATTCCCAGAGGATAAGAAAGCTGCACTTAGCAGGAGGAGGAGGTGGAGCCCAAAAAGCCAAGTATATAACCTTTGTGTGGAGAGTAAACCGAGAACCTTGAGCTCGGACAAAGAAGTTACTCCTTCTGTGCTACTCTTCCCTGGGGCCTTGGGAGCAAGGTTAAAGTGTTTTCTAGGCTTTTATTTGCAAATGGCTACCCAAAATACAAAGATAACATACTCAACTCTTGAAGAGATTGTTGCAGTTAAAACTTAACCTTCCGCTACAATGTAATGAGTGCAGACATATGGTAGCCCATGCCTTGTAACAGTGTAGCTAGCAAGAACTACAGAATGTTTAGATCAGAAATGCTTCGTTTAATCACTGACAGGTTTGTTCCCTTCCTTTTTAACTAGAGATCACAACAGGGACAACATTTGCAGACCTTTTTATCTAAGTGTCTCACAAAAATCAGAGCTGGGGCACAATCACACAAGAGAGACAGCGGGCCACACACCTACACAAAAGAGACAGCCACACAGGGAAAGAGACACGCGCAATTAGGACTGGATCCTAATCAATCTTACAGTGTCTATGGATAACAGAACAACTCCATTCTCTTTATTATGGATACTCAGTGCTGGAAGTAAGTAGGAAAAAAAAAATCAATGGTCTTCGCCTGCAAAACTGTTCATTATGACAAGAAAACTGCAGCTGCATTGATCTGTTTAAACTGAAGCATGTCGCAGAAGCGAAGAATCGTCAGTAGAAGGAAAGAATGTGAGTGAATTGAAATGACAGGCTAGACTAAAACAAAAACCCGGACCACATTCACATTTGGTGTGTTTGTGAGAAGTGCGCAAAGTATGATATACTTGTAGGATGCAAGATTATGAGATTTTACAAAAGCTCATTCACATATTGTGAAATCTTTGAGGGGCTCAGTGCAAGAAAGGTCGATCCCAACCCCCTACTTACCCATCTGGGTCTTCATTTTCTTCACACCAGATGTGTGCGAAAGCGCCATCCAGAGCAGCACCGCACATGCGCAGTGGAGTTTTTTTTTTTAAACTCCTGCTTTTTCCGCAGAATCGGTGGCCCGTCCGCAATTCAACGGGTTGCAGATCGGACGGCTTCCATTGCCCTAAATGGAAGCTGTCTGTGCAAGATCTGCACTGAAATGGAGCCTGCTGCAATTTTTTTTCCGAACCAAAAGGTTTGAAAATCAAATTTGCACGCTTTATTTCATTTGCGGAGGCCCATGTTTCTCTATGGGCGGCTTGATTTGCGGATCTGATTTGTGGGTGACCTGCGTGGATTCCGCAAATCAGATCCGCCCATGGACATTGGGCCTTCAAGTGAGATTTCATGGGCGAGGTGCTCCACCTCCATCTTTAAATGCAATTTGGGATATGCCGATTTTGCCCTACACGCCCCTCTATACAGGGTGAAAATGTAACCCGGCACCGCACACTCATTAAAGCAGTCTAACAGAAAACCTGTCTTTGTTGCCCTTAGCAAGTAGTGGCTGCACAGCTTTCATACTACTCTAGCAGTATAAAAGCCATTCCTCCAATCTATCACCATCATTACAGAAATCTTGGCATGTCTGCGGACAAGGATGAAGCAGACAATGGTGCAGAAATGGTGGATGAGTAACAAGATTATAATGCCTAATTTCTATTGTATTAAAGCCATTTTAGCCTTTACATTAATAATTTGAAACCAGATTTTTACACGTTGATGTTAAGAATACAAAAAATGTCATTCTGAAACCTGCACTACATTGTTACTTATTAATAAAAACAGACTGCAAATTTCTCAAAAACAGCACTAGTTGGTTTGTGCCATTATTGCATGGAGCCCCAGGTTTCGGAGTTTGAAATCTTTATCACGCTGCATTTTGCTGGGATAATGCCATTGCAAAGGATGACATCCACATCAGACTTCACATCCAGTCGGAGGTTCCGTTGCAGATCCGGTACAAAAAGCCCCAAAAAAGAAAGCACTGTATGCAGCACTTTCTTCTGGTAAAATGCTAGGCAGCTAGGCCGACACCGAATTGACTCCATTATAGTCAATGAAATCTATTCCGTCCCTTTCCTGCTCCCCCACACAGATGTGAAGGCAGCCACACAGGAGTATTACACTTCCCATATATGTTAGACAATGTGTGAAAAGTGGATATTGTATAGAATGGTAAGGCAATCTAGGGAATATGTGAGGTCTTTACGCAACGTACGAAAACTGTCATTTCAAATTTGCTATATAGATTTCCTAGGCATTATACAGAACAAGGAGTGATATATATA
This sequence comes from Eleutherodactylus coqui, assembly GCF_035609145.1. Taxonomy (NCBI): domain Eukaryota; kingdom Metazoa; phylum Chordata; class Amphibia; order Anura; family Eleutherodactylidae; genus Eleutherodactylus; species Eleutherodactylus coqui. The sequence goes on from NC_089840.1 coordinate 168,025,006, forward strand.
TATATATATATATATATATATACACATATATATATATATATATATATATATATATATATATATATATACACACACACACACACACACACACACACACACACACACACACACACACACACACACACACATATTGTCTGTCCTAAAAGAAATATAGGGCTATTAAATTATCACAGGTGTAAAATCACTGAAGTGTCTGGTTCTTTAGGACCAAAACACTCTGGTCCTTAAGTGGTTAAACAGCGAATAGGGCAGTGCATTATTTGTTATTTTAAGGCCATTGACGCATTGGACATGAAAACAACTATTTTTAGACAGCATGCTTTGGTCACATCCGCATGGTGAATCCTGTCTTTTCATTCTGTCATAAGACAAAAAAAAAAAAAAAAGGAATTCCTAGAGACCAATGGGATGCACACAGCCTGCAGCTTTGGGTCTGGTAATATGGCTCGCGCTCTGAATGCGTGGTCCATGTGACGACAGCAACGCTACTGGAAGGCGGGCAAGTATAAAATACCTCCCTGTGCTCCCGGGAACCTGCCGTGTGGGCATAATAACTTAGATTATGCTACTCCTACCCGGTGACAGGTTCCCTTTAATGCAATGTGAGATCACAGTGTGCCGTGCTATGCAGGTGCCTCTTTTACACTTTGAACGGCTTTATAATGGGTTTTATTGTGTTACGAGAACAATAGCTTTTTAAAGGGTTAAAGGTAACTTTCTTCTGTGGTACGATCATAATCCAGGTAGAATTAGCTGCATCTCTTACTGCACTACAGCCCGCCATATGAGATTCTCAGGCGCAGCTTGCATCGGACAGCACTTGGACAATCTGTCCTTGTGCCGCAGACATGAATGGGACATGCTGCAATTTATTTATCAGTATGAGTTAATAAAAGCCTGTGTGCAAATCAAGGGGTGCGATGTCTAATTTTTGGTCCAAAAATTGGCCAGAAATATCTTCTGTGTACATATACCCTTGTAGGGAATCTGTCACCTACTTTTTGCCTAAAAGCTAAACCTATGGGCTAAAAGCAGCTGACCCGCTGAGTCTGGGCATTTAAGTTTTATACTTACCTTCATCATCATTGCCATTGGTGTTATCCCTGAAAGCTGCTGCTCAATGAATTCAGCGGTGGCTTCCAGCACGACACAGGGGGAACGATGGGAAAGGCAAGTGTAACTTTTACATCCCCGGACTCAGTGGGTCATCTACCATCAGTCCATAGGCTTAGTTTATTGGGCTAAAAGTAGGCGACAAGAGTCTCTGATATGTAGATGCTTTTCACCCTCGCCACACTGATCTGCTGCGCACAACTTACTCCTCCCTGACGCTATCTCTAAAAGTGGTCATACACATTACATAAAAGTAGGTTGATGGTTGAACACCCATTGCATGAATAATGCTCTAGTGCATGTCGGTTTCTCCAATGCAATCATACACATTGTAGCCTGTATTACAGTATTCAATACTGGCCATACAAATTCAGTGACGCTGGGCAGTGGACAAACGATATTTCTGGGAATGTTCGTTCATGGATGAAAGAGCTTTCATCTGATTACCAGATGAAAATTTCACACGGGGTCGGCTTCTTCTCAGACGACGACTGTATCACCACTTGGCTACAATGAGCGCTCACTGTTACATTTCACCTGATAAACAGAGCAGGAGAGGACTGACATCGCCAGGACCAGCAGGACAGCCAGCTATGTGAAGAGGTGCAGCTCAGTGCACTAAATGTACATCTCAGATGCATCAGCAAAAACTGCTGCTATATGCTAAACATACCAAAAAGCTGCTTTCTGGCCTCTGTTAAGTATATGCTTTCTTTTTCAACTGTTTAGGAAAGCAGAACAGAAGCGCTTTTCTATATAGAGAGTCATCACAAAAAATATATATACCGTCAGGCCGAATGCACATGGGTGGAAATTCCGCAAGGAATTTTCACCATTGAACGCTGCCATAATATTGCATTGGTTGTCACAAAGCAATGCAGACAGTCACGATTTTGAGCACGGAAAACTCGCGTGATAAAAATATTGCGGCATGTCCTATTTCAGTGCGAGCCTTGCACAGCTCACACAGCCGCATCATTGCTAACGTGACAGCTCTGCACTGCACATGTGCCAACTAGCACATCCGCAGAGCAGAGAGAAGGAGCCGGAGAGGTAAGCCAGAGGTCACTGCAGGGGCACAGGGTCGCATCCCGCTGCAAGAATCTCGCAGTCGGAATCCGATCCGGACGTCTGCATTCGGCCTTAGTCTTTTAAGGTATGCTGTAGGTGTGAGGGCCCAATGCAAAGGGCTTATAAGGAGTTACAGCTCTTTGAACTTGGGAGCATAAGTAATCCAAAGTTTATTTAAAGACTATTTTGAAATACTGAGTTACTTTTCATGAAAGCGTGTGCGATACATCATTGCATTATCTGCGGCGATAATCCGCATACGGGTAATGCAATGAACGTTTTCCGTAGGATAACTATGGAAAACGCAGCCCGATGTACATAAGCAGAAAATCCTTACGGTTTTCTGCGATTAACCTATTCGCTGCGGGAAAACACTACGCCCGTGAACAGGTGGCCAAAAACCGAATGCCCACAGATTGATTATTGCTGCGGAGTTCGCGGTCAGACACCCGCCGAAAATTCCGCAGCAATGTCCATCCATAGACATGCCATGTTAAACGATTCTCCACCGCCCACGAGGGGAAACCAACTGCGATTTTCCGTTCACGGGGGAGAATCGAAGATGTTCTATTTTCTGTGGAACATCGCACGACAGCTTCCATTGCAGTCAATGGAAGCCCTCCATCCCGCGATACATCCGGTGTGAGCACTGCGAAAGTATTGCGATAATCTGCATCACTGCCCACCCCCAGCGCTTCATGCGCTGCACTGCGCATGCGTGTAGGCTCACCGGCCGAGACACTCGCAGCGGATCCAGGCAGGTGAGTATCTGTCTCTGGGGGATGCCGGGTCTGATTCCGCTGCAAGATTTCGCAGTCGACTCGGCCATGGGCATGAGGCCTAAAGGGTATTCCAGACTGAAGCATTTCTAATGGATAGGTGATAAATTTTAGAATGGTGGGTGGGCTGACCACTTAGCTGTTACCTTTAGGCCTCCCTCAGGGCGCCTTCACACTGGCAAAAATATTGTGTGAGATTTGAGCATTGCGAGATACACAAATATGAAACCCATTCTTTTGAATGGGTTAATTCATAGAGATGCGATCCGGGAAACAAATCACAGCATTGCCCATTGATTTCAATGGTGTAGATGGCAGGAGTGCTGGCCCCATTGAAAGCAATGGGAGAGCTTTGCGATCACTGGAGGATCGTGATGTTCTTCCATCATTTACAGTGGGACCGGCGGCAGCGGCACCAGCCCCATTGAAATCAATGGGAGAAGATCGCAATCTTCTGCCCCTGCTGTGACAGCAGTGGCAGCGGATACCTTCATCCCCGCGGGGAGTCCCATCACCACTGAACACTGTGACAGCAGCAGGGTGTTCAGTGATGATGGTACTGCCCGCGGGGATGAAGGTATCCGCTGCCACTGCTGTCACAGCAGTGGCAGAAGATTGCGATCTTCTCCCATTGATTTCAATGGGGCTGGAGCCGCTGCCGCTAGCCCCACTGTAAATGATGGAAGAACATTACGATCCTCCAGTGATCTTCTCCCACTGATTTCAATAAGGCTGGCGCTGCTTCAGCCCTGCTGTGATGCGAGGCTGTTTCACTACGAAAATGCCTTGCATCCAGGGCTTTTCAGAAGCACTGCAAGAGCGATATTGGGCCGTGAATCACAGCCTGATATCACTCTCGACAGTGTGCAAGAGCCCTCAAATAGATGTTTTTGTACAGTGTTTAACGCTGCCTTTTCACGACTGCGTTAAATGCTGTACAATGCTCCTATTCATTTCAACGGGGCTGTTCACACAAGCATCAAAACGTAGCATCTTCAACGCTGTGCTTTGACAAGGATGCATGTTTTTTTCTCTGGCCGTTTTCAGCCCTGTGTCGCCCATTGAAAGGAATGGGCAGCAGTTTCAGCATAGCTGAAAATGTGGCACAACTTGGTACCATGTTTTGGCATTGCTAAACGCAGGCGCTAGCTGCACTACCTAAAAAAAGAAAAAAAAAAAAAAAAAAGGAGTACTCCCCTAGCTGACACTGTCGGCTGGGCACTTGTCTGATTGAAATTCCCGCCTCCCAGCGAGAGATTGCTCTGATTGGTGGAGCCAGCACTCCTGAACCAATCAGAGCCGATGCTCGATGCACCAATCACAGCTGTTCAATGAATGGCTGTGATTGGTGCATCCAGCACTAGCTGTGATTGGCTGAGCCTGCTGAAACTAAGCGGACTCAGCCAATCAGAGCAACCCCCTGCTGGAGGCAGGGTCTTCAAACCTCAATCAGTAGGAAAAGATCCTCTGTCTATGATAGCCACTGCTGGGAGCTCAAGGAGAACACCGGCAGGGACCCGGACAGCTCCGGCTAGGTGAGTATTGTTTTTATTTTTTCTTTTCAGCATCCTTGGCTGTGTTTGAGCTGTGCTGAAAACACAGCCAAAGCGTTGTCAGAAATGCATGAAAACGCTACTGAAAATGTAGTAAATGCAGTGTTAAAAAAAGCCTGAATGAGGGAGGCCTTGGGGTATTCAGACCAAAAAAAAAAATGTCCAAAATTTCATAGAAATAGAACCTATTTTGAATGGTTGTATTCCAATGAGCTTTCTTTTTTTTTTTTTTTTTTAAATTTGGGTGAACAGTGAGTAAAAAAAAAACAACACAATGCGACATGTCCTACTTTGGTGCAATTTTCATACTAAAATTACCCATTCAAGTCAGCCTGCATGTAAAAAAGGAAGGATTGCACTTGCATGATGCGAGTGTGATTCACTTTAAAATGCATGTAACCATGGCAACCATTACAAAAAAAATGAATCAGAAAACTTTTACATACAAGATGAAAACTGAGCGGTAAAATAGCAAAAGGTCATAAAAACCGCAAGTAAAATCAGACCGATTTTTCGGGACCCGAAACAAAATATAAAAAAACCTGTGTGTAAATCTACCAGAGACTTTGAATTGAATGACAGGGGGTGTTCCACCACCGCTCCATTTACACACTTCCTAAACACAGCTCCTCTGCTATGGCAATCATGAGTGGGGGTCCCAGCGGTCATAACCCCACCACCAAACATTTATCCAGTGAATAGGTGCTAAAAAGCCAGAGGTTCTGAAGTGCCAGAAGTATCTACATCAAACTACTAATGACCGCTTGTCAGTGAATATGTGAGTGCTTCTCATGCTCCGCCCCTGGTGACATTATCACTTTGCCCCCTGGTGACATCATCGAAGGTCCTACAAAATATATATAAAACAGAGCCTGACCGACAGAATAACAACAACAAAGTTAGGGCTCTTGAGAAGGGGAGGACAAAAAAAACACCGGTATTATCTCAGACACAACTCGGCAGTCATGACAGAAAACACCAATCTACCTGCACCACAGATATCCGGTGAGTTTAAAGACCTGTGGTGACGTCACTGCTGTGGGAGGAGCCACGCTGTGTTTGTCTTGTGTGTGAATCAAGATGCATGTAGTAGAGATGTGTTTGTGATATGTGAGGATTAGAGATGAGCGAATATACTCGTTTCGAGTAATTACTCGATCGAGCACCGCGATTTTCAAGTACTTCCGTACTTGGGTGAAAAGATTCGGGGGGTGCCGGGGGAGGTGTGGCGGCGCGGGGGGTAGCAGCGGGGAACAGGGGGGAGCCCTCTCTCTCTCCCCGCAACCCCCCACTCACCCAGGGCACCCTGAATCTTTTCACCCGAGTACGCAAGTACTCGAAAATCGAGGCGCTCGGGCGAAAAAGGGGCGTGGCCGAGTAAGTTCCCTCATCTCTAGTGAGGATTATAATGGATATACCATGTAGCAGAGCTGTGTGGTGCATTGTGCCACCAGAAACACTGGCACTACAAATTCCTAATAATTACTAGTCAAAACTACTAACGACCACTTGTCCGTCCAATTTGTGTGTGATGTGCGAGTTACATGCAGATCCCGACAGCAACTGTCATGTCAGTTATTACCGCATTAGCTCCGCCCCCTGATCACATGATGGTGATGTCATCACAGGTCCTTTATCTTCCTGCAGTGAATGAGGAATTAGGGACAAACTACATTCCTCACAAACTCCTGTGGCTTCAGCGGTTATGGATACAGCACTACTCTGTCTGCCAATTTGTCAGACTGCTGCACACCTCCAAGAAATGACACCTCACAAATTTACTCATACCAGCTCTTAGCACCACCCCCTGATCACATGACAGTGAGGTCATCACAGGTCCTTTACACTTACATAGCTGGCAGTGCATATTGACCAACAACATTGAAGCATAGTCCTTCCCCACTATCTTCACATCTCCTGAACGTGATATCATCTCAAGTGCTGATGCCGCCAACACAAGTCCAGCCTTCATCTAATAATCAACCGTTGTCCAGTGTGGAAATAAACAGTCGCTGTCGCGCAAACATGTCACCATAGAGGGTTCAACACGGTCGTGAAGCTAATACAGCGAAGCTAATATGTGTGACGTGCATGTAGCAAATCTGTGTGTGTGTGTGACGTGCATGTAGCAAATCTGTGTGTGTGTGACGTGCATGTAGCAGAGCTGTGTGTGTGAGACATGGATATAGTAGAACTGTGTGTGTGTGTGTATGAGACATGCATGTAGCAGAGCTATGTGGCGCATTGCGCCACTAGAAACACTGCTACTATAATTTCCCAATACTAGTATTTATACACCGACTACATGGAAAGAGTACTAGAAAGCACTGTATAACATTGTATGCACTGTGTTTCATAATGCGCTCCTAAAACATGTTATATTGGAAGGAAACAAGACTGACTTACATGCAGGGTAGAGAAGTCCTTGCCTTTCTGCCCTGGCCTGGCTTCCTGAATCATGTGAATCCTAAAAAGCAGAGATAATTGTGCAGTTAGATGTGAGTTGTAAACAGTCTGCTCAGAACATTCCATGATGGAGAGCGACATTGTACAATAGTGTTATCTGCGCCCAGCACCAATATATAACACTAGCTGATATCCCCCTACGTTGTGTGTATATATATATATATATATACACACTAGCTGATTATACCCCTGCGCTGCACAGTGATTTTATGAATAGCAGTCCTGAAGTATATAAAGTTGGCTACAAGAATGAGCCCAGCACTCACTCTTATGAAAGCTGCCCAAATAAAAATCTGTGTTGCCCATAGCAACCAAACACAGTGCGGCTTTCATTTTACCTCAGCAGTATAAGAAATAGTAAGCAATCACAGCGTATTCATTTTACCCCAGTAATATATAAAAAATAGTAACCAATCACATCGTAACTTTCATTTTACCCCAGTAATATATAAAAAATAGTAACCAATCACAGCGCAGCTTTTATTTTGCTTCATCAGTATAAGAAATGAAAGCGGAGCTGTGATTGCTATTGACAACAAAAGTTATGTGGGTAGTCGGTGAGTTTTCGATTTTTAATTCCGCCAGTATTCGTCGTCTGGTGCTGAAGAACGCTCATGCAAAATTTCACACAAATTGGACCAGATTTGGCGTTTTATATATAAGATTATAGCATAACAGTACATTTATATATATTTTACATGATCTAACGGCTGCTGAAATCTTCACCTGTAGGAAAGGAGGGCCGCAGTCAGCATGCAAACTACCATGCAGCTCCTCCTGCAGGCCAGGACCCCTCACTACATCTAGCATGCAGCTCCTTCTGCAGGTCGGGACCCCTCACTACATGTAGCATGCAGCAATCACTGTGGGAGCTGCAGTATACATCATACTGGTTGACAGCAGGAGGAAATTCAAGACCTTCCATTGACAAGTCCTTTATTATTAGGCCTCCCAGGCAAAATCATGTTCTAAATCACATCATTTCTGGACAAGATTTAACAACAGTCTTGGGCCCACTGCACACAGGAGAGCCGGATTATGCATGTGGGAGCCCGCAGCAGAATCCAGTTCTGACAGTAGCCGGGTCTGCGCGTACCTTCTCTGGTCGGCTTTTTTTCTGTATGGATCGGGCAGTTCGCCATCACACATGCGCAGAACAGATTTTTTTTTTGCTAATTATTGTTTCTCCCGTGGCGTCACTAGGCGAAGACGTGGAATCTGCAACCTGTCCACAGTGTTCATTGTGGACGAGCAGTGGGTCAGATGGCTTCCAATGACTTCAATGGAAACTGTCTGTGTGGAATCCGCATGAAAATGGAGCATGTTGCAATTTTTCCTCTGCGGATTCCGCAGCAGATATCCACCTGTGAGCAGGAGGCCTTAAAGGGGTCATTTGCGGTAAGGAAACTCCTGACACCAGGTCCCAACAAGTCAGCAGTTACTTGCCTCCGCCACCGGCTCTGATAAGCCTGTGACGTCACTTTGCAGGCTGAGTCCATCTACAAACAAGCTGCAGCGGCCAATGACAGCACTCGGCAATCATGGCTGAACGCTGTCATTGGCTGATACAGCAGGATTGCTGGAACTCACAGCAATAAACAAAGACAGTAAACAAAGACAGTGGAGCCTGGAGTCTGTGACGGGGGATGGGCAAGAAGCTGAGAGAGGCGGACCAAGTGACAAGGGTTTCCTTGACTCGGACAATCCCTTTAAAACCTTTGGGATTTTCTTTACAAAGACATGAGATTCCACTCTACTGGGCAGATGTATATATATCTCCGCATCTTTTACCCTGACAATTTATTAGCTGTTAGCAAAGTATTTCTGAGCTCCAACCAGTCAAACATCACACCCCATAACTTATCGGGATTGGAGACTTTCCTTTCCAAACCTCTAAATCACAGAAGTTTCTCCTGAGTGGCTGTGGGGCCTCTTGCCACACGTATATAGCATCGCAAAAAGCCATGCAAGTATATAAAGGTAACAGAGCTAATCTTGTTATCCTTAGCGATATCACATTGTAATTTTGCACAGGACTGTATTTTACCTTTAGGCTTTAGCCAAAGGCGCATTATGATTTGGTACAACCTGGGAGCAATTGATGAGGCCCACTATAGGTCCATATCCCTTGTATTTCATCCTGCAAATGGAGTGCCTACAGCTCCATAGCGAGGAAGCATAGGGATTCGGTCATCACTGTGCAGCCTTCAATCACAGGCCTCTGCTACGCGCATGACACCAACTTCCAGTTATAGTGATACACTAGCTATGCACTTCTAAAAAGCAAAGAGACATCTGACACATTCAGCTCTCTGATGTCTGCACAATGAGAGGGAAATAGACAAAACAGAAAGGTTAGTAGTTATTATGGATGCCCGCATACGAGGAAGTAACTGCAGGACCAAATTGAACTGGACTTCATTCAACAAGAGACTCAAACAATATATCTATCTCTCTATATACATACATACATACACACACACACACACACACACACACACACACACAATTTGATGACAAAAGGTGAGTTGATGCACACAGTTTCATGCGGGATTTTAGCCTTCATCACCACAAGGATTTCCCTCCACCAGTTCGAAAATAAAATACTAATGTAACATACACAATATATACAAACACAAGAAAAAGTAAATGAACCATCTGTAATTTTTGGGATTTCTGTTTTGGAATATTAAGATGCTAGGGCATGACCTGAAGAGGGCTGTACACAAAAGGCATCTTAGAAATATACCTGAATTTGTTTCCCATAAAACTGCGTAATGTCTCTTAACTTTGTAACTTAGTGGGATCTGAAGTATAGCTGGCTGTATACATAAGATTGGGGTTCACTGATGAGATGTATTGGGTAGGTGTGCTGTACTGGGAGAACAATTCACCGGATGGACGTAGGTACTTGACCACTGTAATAGTATGCTCTATAATTACATATAAAATTATGGGATGCTTTGTTTGCTTCTGATTGCCGTACAGAGCCCAACAATGATAGAAATGTGCCTGCTGTAATAACTAAACTAACCATAATTACCCCTTACATGTAAGCGCTCAGGGGACTTATGGTTTCCGATTTTTAGCCAATTAAATACAAAGTATCTCCAGAGTAACAGTTAACTTACTGCACGTAACAGACATTTACTGCTAGCTAGCAGACGTGCCAGGATCAGATAGGAACCAAAACGATGTTCTGTTACGTTCACATTATTCCAAGAAGGCAAAAAGGTTTGAGAAAACCTTGTGAAAGACCCCAAAGGCTTTGTTTTTATATGGGGATTAGTGCAGCTGCAATGGGGCCATCTGTAGGGATGTGGCATGCTGAGGTGGGAACAAGGGAGGAAGTTGGAGCAGTTTCAGCTTTCGCTCGGTGTGCAATGTCTATCTCTCTGCAAACACTTAGAGAACAAAAATGAGAGTTAGTTGTAATACGGTTGGAGATTTCCCCTTACACCCGGCCGCTGCGGAGGGAAAGTTGAGCTGGGACAAGATTTGTTGCCCATTAGACTGCAAGCTTTCTGTGCCCTGACAGATGGAGATTTCTGGTTAGTATGGACATGCCACAATGCTCCTCAGCTGCTCCATTGTGTGGCACCTGCATTTTACAGCGCTGTCCCCCTCAATACAACCTCCCTTCCCTCTAGACGTCTTTTAGAGAATAAGCCAGCTGCAGCCCTTTCACCCCCTTTTATATAGAGCTTGTCACCCCGTTAACAACCCACTTTTAAACAGGCATGTCCAGAAAGTGCCAGCTTCAACTTTTTTAGCCCGACCGGGTCGCATCATGCCAAAGAATAAATCACATATGCATTTTTAGGCAACAATAGAGGGGTTCTGTAATTCTTAATAAACACTACTAAACTAACAAACTTCATGCCCTTGATACATCCAATAGAAGAAAAAAAGACCTTGCTGTCCATGGCAACCAATTTCATTGTAGGTTGTAAATCAGAACAGATTGCTGACCAACAACTAGGGCACTATTGTGTAATGACAGTTTAGACGCAGGAGGCCCCAGTATGTCCAGTTATCAGAAATGTTACAATTCTATCTCAGTGAACAGATTGGAATGCAACTAGTTGAAAACTCTGAAAAGCTTAATGATTCTTGCAAATTCCCCCACGTTAAAAAAAAGCCTAAAACCTTAAATACGCCTGGACAGTCGTTTAGACTGCAGTGGTTTCTCATATTGTTTCGATGTCATATCACTTATACTGTACCTTAATTCACAGACAATATGACAACTAAAATGTACTTAATCACAGGCAGGGATGTAGTCACTGTGTGGCAGCGTACTGCTGATGCCTATAGAATGCTCTTATGTGGGCATTTGTACTAGAATTCAGGCACAAAGAATGTGAGATTCTTGTTGGAAGGGGTGTAATTTACACTTGAAATTGGAGTAAACTATAGAATAAATTATACACTCATGTACATTTGCTTTTCTGGCACACGGACTGACCATAGATGTGTCAAATTTATCAAGAGGTGTGTGCTTCATCGTACACCGGTCTTTAGCATCTGTACACTGCCATAAGATAAAAAACAAAGTCAACTGGTATCGCCACAACCAGAACGATCCATATTATAAGCTTAACATGTTATTTAGACTACATGGTGAATGCTGAAAGAGAATTAAAAACAAAAAAAATTTGGTCATTTGTTTTTAAATAAAAAATACTACATTTTATTACATATCTATTCAAGTGACTGTAAATGGCAATGAACGACGTATGCTGCTCTTTTTCAGATTGATGAATTAGAACCACAGATCTGGGGCTAAAACTAAGAGCGGTCATTGAATTTCTGGCGAAAGAGGGGTGTAAACCTAAGGAAATCCATAATAGGCTGAAGAATGTTTATGAGGACACATGCAATGCATCAGCAATATGCTGAACTGCGCTGTCTGTCACCTTGAATCAACTCAGTGTTGGTTTTCATTGATGACTGATATTGACGGACAGCCGTTCCTCAGTTTATCTGCAATTTTGGTTTCTCTTGCCTGAAACTTCTTCACCCAACGCCACGCATTGCTAGTGTTTATTACAGTGTCCCCATAAGCATTCTTCAGCCCATCATGGGTTTCCTTGGGTGCACACCCTCTTTTACCAGAAATTCAATGACAGCTCTTTGATTTAGCCTCAGAACCATGGCTATAATTCGACAATCAGAAAAATTAAACATACAATAGCAGAGCAAGGACACCTTTATAACCTCCTTCATAGCCATTCACAGTGCACTTGAATAGATAAAAAGTTAGACATGGAGGCATTCCTTTCATTACTTTTTGATTCACCCCAAGTTGTTCTGGCTCTCATCAGCTTGAAGGGGTTCTGTTGGTTGTCTCATCAGAGACAACCCCTTTCAGGAGGGGCTCATGGAGTTCCCCCATACTGCTCCCGGTATCTTGGGCAAATGGCTGATTTTGCTGGGGAAACCACAGCCAGCTGGGGAAATGTAGAATTACAAGGTGATCAGTGGACGCCCTTATAATATATCAAAATAAGAGCCAAATCAAACAAAGCAACCCTCCATAATGGCTTACAAAGAGAAGTCCCAAGTGAAGAACTCCTCTCTATGAGGTTTACAGTTGTAAGAAAAACGAAGTGAATTCTTTGGAATTACCTGTCTTAATGCATTAATGAAAAGTGGTGTGATTGTTATCCAAGGGCAGTGCTATCATAATGAATAGGCCTGATGGACACTTGCCTGGGGGCCCCATAAGCATAGGGGCCCCATACTAATCTATGCATGTTAACTTTTCAATGCACCTTGTATTATATATGATAAATGTGCGGCGGGATATAAACTTGGCTCCAATCTGTTTATGCCGTGTGTGAAGACTTTAATTTTGTCACTTTCTGTTCCACTTTCAAATAACCCATAATTCCTTTTGTAAATTAAAAATTCCTTTTCTACAATAAAAAAAAAAAAGAAAAAAAAAAAGAGATTTCCCACCGAATGGACATGTGGCGTAGTGCATCATCTCATTACTTTGTTGTGTAAAGTAGCCTGGCACTATGAGCAAAGAGACGTCTACAAGAGGAAAATGGGCCCTCGAGACTTTGTAACCAGCAACCTAGACTGGAGAACTGGAAGTCTAACTCGCTCGTCCTCCCGTGCCTACTGCATTCCCCCCTGTGAGTAGTTGTTGGGGCCCCAGTACACTGCTTTGCCTCGGGGCCCGTAATGCTGTTAAGACAGCACTGTCCAAGGGCACATACACACCTGCACCCAGGCCTTCAATCTACTTCCGTTGTTCAGCTGCATCCTTCGAGCCAAACAACGAAAATGCTTGAACTGCTGGATCCTTGACCCAAAAAGGCACCGGTTGGACATCATTAAGTAGGTCTTCCTGGCTTTCACATTCCTACGTGCATTTTTTGGTGTTGTTCTAATTCAACCATGATTTTATGCTGGATCTGTGTCAGAGGCTCTGGATAGAGCCTCTGACACAGATGGGAACATGCCCTAAGTCACAATCATAGACAAACTAATACTACACAGTTTTATCATTCAGATTTTTTTTATTGAGCACATTGAGTAAACATCCACAGTGCAGAGAAAAAAAGATCCCACTTTAGTAGCAATGACCTCCACTAAATGGGTCTCCAGTAGTTGCAAATAAAATTTGCACAATGCTTATGTTGAATTTTGGATGATTGTGAAATTGTGTTTCCGCTCAGTAGTTTTGGGGTTCTTTGAATGCACAGGTTAAAGGACAGGAGGAGGGACAAGAAAAAAATGCATCAGATGGAAATTACAATGATCGCATCAGAGAAAGCAACTTCTCCACACACAATAGCTCGTGAGGATGACAGTTTCCTAGCCTTCAACATATTTTGAATGACCGGATCCGTAAAACCCCATACACTTCAGACCATTAAATGGAGCGTAGATAAATTCAGGTTGAAGTGGGGTTCCTGTAAAAAGAGAGCTTCCTGAAGAGGGAAGCGCCATGGAGAGACTACGAGCAGGGCAACGTGATCCATATAGTATGTCTAACGAGGCCAGTCTGGGACTATGAGAATTACTGCAAGACCCTTTTTTCTTGATCTTCTTGTGAAGTCGTGGTTTTATAGAAAAGAGGGAAATATGTATAGAAACCAGAAGCTTGTACATAGGATTGTGTGTCCACTGCTTGAGCCAAAGGGTTCAGAGATTGGGCTTTGAATATTGGTAAGTTGCGATTGCTTCTGGATGCCATTGAGTTGACATCCAGAAGGACCCGCCTCTGACATATTGCCTGAAACACTTCAGGGTTCAGCTCCCATTCTCCTGGGTCAAGAGTCTTCCTGTGGAGTTCTCTACTCCTGAAATATAAACTGCAGAGAATACTAGAATATGATCCTCTTTGCCATTTTGGTCTTAACTTTCATGATGTAGGATCCTCCTTGGTTATTTATGTACGCGATTGCTGTTACATTTTCAGTCTGGATCCGAACTGGGTGACCTGTCCAGCTGGAGGATGAAGTGATGATGCGGCTCAAAGCTACAATGAATTTATCAGCAGAGCAACCTCCTGTTTGCTCCAAATGCCCTGCACTGAGATATCCTGCTGAGCGCCCTCCACCCCCAGCCGGGGAGGCTGGCATCTGTGGTGAGTACCTGCCACTGGAGAGCTAGAAAGGAGCATCCCAGAAGGATTCTTGGAGAGTCCAATCACCAACAAAGCAAGCACTGTGCCTTCAGGTGTATTCTGATCTTTCCATCTAAGGATCCCATGGATTTGTCTCTTTTGGAGAGAATAAGCCACTGAAGAGGCCAAGCATGAAATTGGCCAAATGGAATCGCTTCAAACGAGGAGACCATCAGTCCCAGCATTTTCATGCAACGGCAAATGGACATGGGATTCTCAGTGAGTTTGTAGGGAACATATCTAGCTTTGGAGGTAAAGCAGATTTTCAGGTGGCAACAGTAAATAGGCTCACACCATGTTGAAGGAGAGACCCAGAAAACCCAGATATGAGAGTGAAAGAGGACTTGGGATGGTTGATTATTGATCCAAATATAGACAGAGTGTTCAGGGCAATGTGGTGACTTTCCTGATTAGCCGCCCTGGGTAGGATCCTTTATCAAGATGACAGAGGTAGGGGATGGCTACTATCCCCCTGGAGAGCGATCACTGATGCCAGAACCTTCATAAATACCTGGGGAGCTGTGATCAAACCGAATGGAAGGGCTGTAAACTGATAGTAGACTGAACGAACAGCAAACCAAAGAAAACGCTAATGCAGTTGACAGATAGGAATGAAGGTAGGCTTGCTTCATGTTGATGAATGAAAGAAACTCCACTGGCTCTATTGAAGCAATGACAGATCTCAGGGATTCCATGTGCATGTGTTAGACTTATATACTGAATCTAGTTCTTCAACTCCAGCATGGGTCTGACAGACCCATCCTTCTTGGGAGCCATAAAAAGACTGAAATAAAAACTCAAAGTGTTGAGAGTGGGGCACCAACATAATGACACCTTGGATGCAGAGAGGTTTGTTAAAGGGGTTGTCCCGCGCCGAAACGTTTTTTTTTTTTTTTCAACCCCCCCCCCCCCCCCCCCCGTTCGGCGCGAGACAACCCCGATGCAGGGGTTAAAAAAGATCACCGGACAGCGCTTACCTGAATCCCCGCGCTCCGGTGACTTCTTACTTACCTGCTGAAGATGGCCGCCGGCATCTTCTCCCTCCGTGGACCGCAGGGCTTCTGTGCGGTCCATTGCCGATTCCAGCCTCCTGATTGGCTGGAATCGGCACGTGACGGGGCGGAGCTACACGGAGCTACACGGAGCCCCATTGAGAAGATAAGAAGACCCGGACTGCGCAAGCGCGTCTAATTTGGCCATTAGACGGCGAAAATTAGACGGCAACCATGGAGACGAGGACGCCAGCAACGGAGCAGGTAAGTGAAAAACTTCTTATAACTTCTGTATGGCTCATAATTAATGCACAATGTACATTACAAAGTGCATTAATATGGCCATACAGAAGTGTATAGACCCACTTGCTGCCGCGGGACAACCCCTTTAAGTTCCTTTTGAATGAAGCATCTGTGTCCCAGGATTTTAGCCACAATGTGCAGCGTGTGGCTACAGAGGCAACTGACGTGCGAACTAAAGCCTGGCCGTGTTCAGGAAGGCCTCACAGATAGGTTTCCCTGCCTGTTCTATATGTTGCGCAATTTCTGCCAATTCATCAGATGCGGAACAAGAGAGGATTCCTTGGCGCAGTCGTCTGGCCCATGTAGCGGAGGCCTTACTAGCCCAGGTTGAGGTGAAAACAGGCCTGACAGCCAAGCCCGCTACCTCAAAGGAGGTTTTAGCTGGGGATTCAATTTTGTAGTCATGTCACGTGCATCTTGGAAGGACCAAGTATCTGCCATAGGAAGAGTGGTATGTCCCACGAACCGAGGCACTGGCAGATCCACGTCTTGTGAAGTTGACCACTTTATTGCCCTCTCTGGGAAAGGACACATGAGGCCTAAGTGCCTAGAGATAGAAAAGCATTTGTCAGGAATTTCCTTTCACTGGTTATTAAGTCATCAAAATCCTCATAAGGAGAAAAGGCTTTTGGCGTGCGTCTTGGGCGCTTAAAAGAAAATGATGCATCATTCACCCCCACCCTCGCCACTCCTACTGCTGTAGCTGCCACAGCAGCCGAATGAAGAGAGAGAGGACTAGAGGAGCCACCCCCATGCAGCCCGGGGAGCACCAAAGTGGGTGAGAATAAAGTGGTGCCTGAAGCACCCATTAACCCCTGGTTTCTACCGCTTCATTTTTGGCAGGGGATTGAACCAGTGCCTCTGTGTGCTCTACTGAACCACCATGGCTGTAGAACGCAGCCAGCCACCCCCACATTAGCTCTTCTTTCCTCCTCGCTCCACAGCCTAACATATGGGAGGCTGGAATCAGCCAAGGGTGGGGAATGGGGGATACAGGAATACTTACATAGTAGAGTCTGGGCCCAACATACTTCCCTATGATGACAACTGATGTCCTAGGCGGTGTGCACCATGACTCAAGCAGTGAACCCTCCCCCCCTCCCAACGCTCGCCTGCCTTTAAGTGAGAAAGGGAGTGCCCCAGTAGACAAAAGGGGTACACTATGGCTGGCAGGTCACAAACAAGTTAATGCTAGATCTTACCTCCTTTTTTCTCAAAGGTTAGGTTAGTCAACAGAATGGTTAACTCCACTTTGTTTTCCCCCCTCAGTGGGATAACAGGGAGAGTCATGCCTGAATGATGCTTTAAGACCGGTGAAAAGACAAGTCTGCTTCCTACAGACACTAAGCTAAAAATTAATTAGCTTGGTGCCTGTGGAAGGAGTATAGCTAGTGGGTGGAGCTAACACTTTCTGCTTAGTGTCTGCCTCCCGGAGGCAGTAGCTACACCCACAGTCAAAGATATGTCCCACAATGATACGAATGAGAAATCATCATTGGCTCGTTCACTTATCATTCAGTCGTTCATATTTACTTATACGGCACATGTGAACAACTGAACTATTTTTCTTTGAGTATTCCAACAATATATCTGCTGTATAAACAGGCTGTGTGAGCAAACGAGCTAACGGTGACGTCATTCACGCGTTCAAACAATAAACTGGTAAGTCTGAATGGACTTAGTGAGGCTCAGTTAATTCTTCTCCCTGTACTGTGGATGTTTACTTAATGTGCTCCATAACAGACAACCGATACAACTGTTTTTGTTTCAGGCTGCATTCATATATGGCGTTTTGTATGCGTTTTTTGTTGCATTTGTGAACTGCCGAGAAAAAACAAAACAAAAAAAAAACCTTACCTAAAAAAGGCATGCGCCACCACCACCTGATTAGTTTAGCCAGACTGACAGTCTGGAATTGTGATTTAGATAACAATCACACCACATTTTATTAGTAATCAAAGCAAAAATCCAGGTAATCCCAAAAGGATTGCTTACCTTTTCTTGCAACTATATATGGACAGGGGAGGTCTCATCAAGATAACACCGGCAAATAACAGTATATACATTACATTAAATGTGAAAACTACCCTTATTTAGAATGCATCTTTCACAACAATTTCTCCAAAAGGTGCACAACAACAGACAACACACCTGAATAGCATCACGTGTGCTTATTGCCCCAGCTCAGTTACTTAACCCCCTAACAAAAGACACATTCCACAAACCAGGAATGTACCTGTCCAACAGATTCACACACCTGGCAGCAACCTGACACCTTCCCTGTCAGACACTTTCATAACCAGATTTCCATGTAACTTGAATTTAGCTTTGTGAACATGCTTTGTAACACTGTTTGAAATAAATTATTCTAAGTTACAGGGACACTAAATCACAAGGAGAGTTTGCAGGAATCGATGGATCTGCAGACTACATTTTCTCTAGGGAAAGGACAACCATCTAGCAACAGCTGACTGGTACCGTACAGGTGACTAACGCCTAAATGCAGTCTGAAAAGTGATAGAATGTATTAATGTTTATACAAATCATTGCTGAAGTTGTGACCAAAGCAAGGATTTTTCTGACGATTTTTCGGAAGGGTGTGTTCACATGTGCAAGCTTTGGTCAGGCTTTTTGATGTGGTTTTTGAAGCCAAAACGAGGCAATGATTATAAAAGGAGAGAAAAATAAAAGATGAATGTACTTTTTATTTGGATCCACAATTGGTTTTGGCTTCAAAAACAGCATTAAAAAAAATGAACAAAAAATGGGTATTAGTATATCTTGATGCCACCAGATGCAAAGGCTTTAGGTCCTGGAAGGGCACTAGACGTGTTTAAAAGCCATGCAGTGGCTCCCGCTGCAAGGGGCTTACCGCCGCCAGGCGTCACTGAGCCCTCATCCTCCAGCTGTCCAGGAGCCATTGCACACAAGCAGCGCGGTGACAAGAGCAGTGAGCAAGTCCGAGAAGAAGCCTGTTCATTGCTTTTTGTCGTCCCTGTTGGTTTAGGATAAGGGCTCATTTTCTTATAATAGCTCATAATGTAAGCCTACATTGAAATATTACCGTCACCCTAAGCCAGCAACAAGCAATGCACAGTGTGCTACTAGGACCTTGTAGGCTTGACCCCATCGGGAGCTAGGGGGTGTGGTGTGAGGGGCGTTCCTCCTGTCAAACCCCTAGCTTCCGGTAGCAACAAGATACACCAATACCCAAAAAGTGTACATGTGAAAGTAAAGAGCTTTATCTGAATAGAGTACAGGAGCTTGTAAAATATTATAATCCCCAAGCCACCTACCCCATCCCAAGGGGGGCACACAGATAAAGAGGATACAAAGAATACCAGAAGCAAAATCATGGTCAGAAATTTTAAAAAGCTACAGTTTCATAGGCAAAATAGATTAACAATCTCTTTCAGTTCTGTCTGCAGACTGAAAGTCACAGCGCAGTTTACAACCGAGTTCAGAATGTACATTATGATTTCCAAAAGCCTGTAATCTGACAGAAAAACTACAAAGAATAATCAAAAACACAAGTTTTGATTATTGACTACTTCCTGAAGTCCCCAAGTTTTAGGGTCTTCCGCGTCTGCAGTCAAACATAACATACAAGCTCCCTAAATATCCAAGACAAACACATGTAAAAGCTGCATCCCCATAAACAGTAGTGTTCTCCACCCAGATGCGTGTTTCGTGGTTCTTCAAAATATTTGGGCCAGATGTGTAATAGTCTGAGTGCATGTATACTTATAGTTCTATACAATAAGCCTTATATGGGCTCACATGGGTATGTTGTAAAACGCTTCGTATATAAAACAGTGTTTTACTGCGTATCTCACGAACGCTGCCATGCGCAGTCAATTTTTTTGTTGCTCTGTTGCTTGATAACGTTGCATATAGATGGCGAACATATGCAATGTAATTGCGTATGTACAGCGTTTATTATGTGCCCAGAGAGAACAGTAGGGCTCTATCACGCATAATACGCGGTAAAAATATTACATGCTGCATTTTTCTTTATGCACGCATTATATGTAATGCATATACGCAAATGTGCATTGAACAATGAAAATGAATGTACTTTTATTGACTCCATTCACCGAGTAGCGCTTAATACGCTATTAAATTATGTGTGAGCCTGCCCTTAGCCTGACACTGTATTTGTGCTGAGACTTGTGATCCTCCTGTTTGTTTGTTTTTGTTAATGGTTAATTTCTATGTCTTTTTCAACAAAACCAATATACTATTGGTCGTTATTAGGATATATTGAGATGGGGCAGCTGAGGTGCAGTCAATGGCGCATCATCTATGAGGAGAGCTCAGGTGGCGCTCCTCAAATGCAAGGGGCAGCATACAGGACCGTAATGGTGATTCCCGGTGGTTTGTCCTGCTGCCCGGGATCAGTGGCCCACCGGTGCCACCCTCTGTTCCTCTGGCTGAATTTGACGTTAATTGCATCTGTGCCTTTAAGAACGCCGCTGCGCTTGGTCATCTGGTTTCGGGGGGCCAGTAACAATTGCAGATGGTAGGGATAATATCACACACATTTGCTCATAATCTTTAACATGGTCAGCTGCTGGATGTCCAATTCTCTGCTCGCTCTGATGGTGGATTTCTGAGGACTTCGTGTGAGACTTGCACACTAACAGACTGGTAAATGTGAAAATTAAGGACACAACTCTCTCCAGTTTTCCTTTGCAGCTATTTTGTCTCATATCTCCCTAGCAATGAAGACGCCAGAATAAACTTTTTGGGCTTCATCCAACAAAAGCGTAACAGTAAGACTGTCCCTGTTGCCCATCCAAATACAGCGTTCATCTTACCCCAGCAGCTTGAGAAATGAAAGCTGCGCTGTGATTGGTTGCTGTGGGCAAAACGGATGTCTTACTGTTACAGTTTTGTTGAATGAAAATTTTTGAGTGTTTCCATTGATAACATTTCCGTATTGGTCATTAAATAGAGTTATGAATGCTTACATCGGGGGCAGATCATTTGTAATAACCCTGTATATCAACTTGTCACTCCTGAAACTGTAGACAAGTCCTGTGTCTCCACTGCTCTGTAGATGACAAACATGGATATGCAGGATTAATGAGAACTTGCGAGGAGACCTCCACATGGTTTCATTTTAAATGGTAAAACTAAAATTTCAGTACTCCCAAGGAGTTCCATGATTGTTCTGAACGGTACCATTATATATACTGCAATTGTGAGACCAGATCTGTAGGGTGATCATGATTAAACTAATGGGCAGTCAGTACTCTGCAGAGATGCCTTTTGCTGCAATTATAGTTTCAAATTTCTAGAGGTATTTTCCTACTAGCTTAGAACATCTGGACATTTTTTTTGTCCGTTATGTCAGGCAAACCTGCCCCAACTCCTTCAAGTTAGACTATATTCACATTTGTGTCAAGAACATGTGTTCAGGGCCTCTGGCACAAAATTCCAGATAAAATAGCGCAGCACTTTGTTTGGCAGGCCAGAACTTGCCCATAGATGAATTGTGAGGGTGTACAGCAGTCTTCACAGTGATGCCACAGATTCTCTATTGGAGTGAGGTCTTGGAGTTGGAGTAAGCTATTCCAAGAAATTTAAAAATTTACCTCTAGTGTAGTTTTAACAGCAGTTTTAGGGTCATTGTCCTACTGGAAGGCAAAGCTTCAACCCAGTCCAAATGTCTGGCAAACACTTTCCTCAAGAACTGCCCCATATTTAATGCCATCTTTAGGAATAATGTTCTCGTGCTGATGGCAAGTGTTGTGACTACATCAGACAGAGCATTTCTCATGATGGCTAAAAAGTTCAGTTTTAGTCTCATCTAATCAGAGCACCTTCTCCCATGTGTTTGGGGAGTCTTCCACATGCCGTTTGGCGAACTGCAAACATTTTTTCATTAAGCAGTGCCTTTATGCTCTTCCATAAAGCTCCACTCCGGAATGTGCGGCTTATAGTAGTCCTATGGACAGATATTTCCATCTCCGCTGTGGATCTTGGGAGCTCCTCCAGAGTTAACATTGTTGAGTCTTTTTGCCCAGTTTATGGATTTTGGTGGGCAGCCTTCTCTTATCAGGTTTGTAGTTGTTTCCTATTCTTTACATTTTATTAAAATGGATTTAATGATGCTCCATAGGAAGTTCAGAGAGTGTGGAATTTATATTTTATTTTTAACAACCAAACCCGATTTACACTTCTCCACAACTTTGTCTCTGACTTGTTTTGAGAGCTCCATGGTATTTATGTTGCTTCCTCAATGGTAATGCAGACTTGTGCGCCTTATAGAAAAGGTATATGTACACTGGTATCATGTTACACAGGGGGACCTTATTAAACTAATTATGTGACTTTTAGAGTTAATTGGTAGGACCAGATCATATTTAGGGTTTCACTGCAAAGGGGTGAATACAAAAGCCACTAAAACCTCTCAGTATATACATATCTATCTCGCTGTATTTTTTTTATTTATTTTTTTTAAACACTGCATTTTTTTTCATTCCACTGTAACAATTTGGACTGCAGTTATGTTGTCAGACTATTACATTGAATGTAAATTAAAATTCATTTTAATTTCATATTGCAATACAACAAATCAGGAAAAAACCCGGGGGGGGGGGGGGGGGGGGGGGGGAGTACTTCTGTAAGGCACTGTATAAAAGCAGATACTTTCACAACAGATTAGAAGCATCCATAAAGTCTCTGGTTAGAGATGAGCGAGCACCAAAATGCTCGGGTGCTCGTTACTCGGGACGAAATTATCGCGATGCTCGAGGATTCGTTTCGAGTAACGAACCCCATTGAAGTCAATGGGCGACTCGAGCATTTTTGTATATCGCCGATGCTCGCTAAGGTTTCCATTTGTGAAAATCTGGGCAATTCAAGAAAGTGATGGGAACGACACAGCAACGGATAGGGAAGGCGAGGGGCTACATGTTGGGCTGCATCTCAAGTTCCCAGGTCCCACTATTAAGCCACAATAGCGGCAAGAGTGCCCCCCCCCCCCCCTCCCAACAACTTTTACTTCTGAAAAGCCCTCATTAGCAATGCATACCTTAGCTAAGCACCACACTACCTCCAACAAAGCACAATCACTGCCTGGATGACACTCCGCTGCCACTTCTCCTGGGTTACATGCTGTCCAACCCCCCCCCCCACACACACACACACACACACACACACACGACGAAGTGTCCACAGCGCACACCAAAGTGTCCCTGCGCAGCCTTCAGCTGCCCTCATGCCACACCACCCTCATGTCTCTTTATAAGTGCGTCTGCCATGAGGAGGAACCGCAGGCACACACTGCAGAAGGTTGGCACGGCTAGGCAGCGACCCTCTTTAAAAGGGGCGGGGCGATAGCCCACAATGCTGTACAGAAGCAATGAGAAATATAATCCTGTGCCACCGCCATCAGGAACTGCACACGTGGGCATAGCAATGGGGAACCTATGTGCCACACACTATTCATTCTGTCAAGGTGTTTGCATGCCCCAGTCAGACCGCGTTTTTTTATAAATAGTCACAGGCAGGTACAACTCCGCAATGGGAATTCCGTGTGCACCCACAGCATGGGTGGCTCCCTGGAACCCACCGGCGGTACATAAATATATCCCATTGCATTGCCCATCACAGCTGAGGTAATGTCATGTTAAATGCAGGTGGGCTTCGGACCACACTGCATGACCCAGTCAGACTGAGGTTCTTTAGAAGTGGACACATGCAGTTACAACTCCGTGTGGACCGACAGCATGGGTGGGTGCCAGGAAGCCACCGGCGGTACATAAATATATCCCATTGCAGTGCCCATCACAGCTGAGGTAACATCCGATTAAATGCAGGTGGGCTTCGGCCCACACTGCATGCCCCAGTCAGACTGGGGTTCTTTAGAACTAGACACATGCAGTTACAACTCCCTGTGGACCCACAGCATGGGTGGCTCCCTGGAACCCACCGGCGGTACATAAATATATCCCATTGCAGTGCCCAGCACAGCTGATGTAACGTCAGCTTTAATGCAGGTGGGCTAAAAATTAATTGGATTACACTGTAGGCGAGGGCCCAAAAAAATTGGTGTACCAACAGTACTAATGTACCTCAGAAAAATTGCCCATGCCCAACCAAGAGGGCAGGTGAAACCCATTAATCGCTTTGGTTAATGTGGCTTAATTTGTAACTAGACCTGGAGGCAGCCCAGTTAAAATAAAAATTGGTTCAGGTGCAAGTTTCAACGCTTTAAAGAGCATTGAAACGTACAAAAATTGTTTACAAAAATTATATGACTGAGCCTTGTGGGCCTAAGAAAAATTGCCCGTTCGGCGTGATTACGTCAGGTTTCAGGAGGAGGAGCAGGAGGAGGAGGATGAATATTATACACAGATTGATGAAGCTAAAAGGTCCACGTTTTTGATGGTGATAGAGAACAATGCTTCCATCCGCGGGTGCAGCCTACGTATTGTTTAGGTATCGCTGCTGTCCGCTGGTGGAGAAGAGAAGTCTGGGGAAATCCAGGCTTTGTTCATCTTGAACAACGGTTGACAGGCGGGTACGCTTATCTGTGATGATTCCCCCAGCCACACTAAACACCCTCTCTGACAAGACGCTAGCCGCAGGACAAGCAAGCACCTCCAGGGCATACAGCGCGAGTTCAGGCCACGTGTCCAGCTTCGACACCCAGTAGTTGTAGGGGGCAGAGGCGTCACGGAGGACGGTCGTGCGATCGGCTAAGTACTCCCTCACCATCCTTTTACAGTGCTCCCGCCGACTCAGCCTTGACTGGGGAGCGGTGACACAGTCTTGCTGGGGAGCCAGAAACCTGTCAAAGGCCTTAGAGAGTGTTCCCCTGCCTGTGCTGTAAATGCTGCCTGATCCTTGCGCCTCCCCTGCTACCTGGCCCTCGGAACTGCGCCTTCGGCCACTAGCGCTGTCGGATGGGAATTTTACCATCAGTTTGTCCGCCAGGGTCCTGTGGTATAGCATCACTCTCGAACCCCTTTCCTCTTCGGGTATGATAGTGGAAAGGTTCTCCTTATACCGTGGGTCGAGCAGTGTGTACACCCAGTAATCCGTAGTGGCCAGAATGCGTGTAACGTGAGGGTCACGAGAAAGGCATCCTAACATGAAGTCAGCCATGTGTGCCAGGGTACCTGTACGCAATACATGGCTGTCCGCACTAGGAAGATCACTTTCAGGATCCTCCTCCTCCTCCTCAGGCCATACACGCTGAAAGGATGACAGGCAAGCAGCATGGGTACCCTCAGCATTGGGCCAAGCTGTCTCTTCCCCCTCCTCCGCATCCTCCTCATGCTGCTCCTCCTCCTCCTCAACGCGCTGAGATATAGACAGGAGGGTGCTCTGACTATCCAGCGACATACTGTCTTCCCCCGCCTCTGTTTCCGAGTGCAAAGCGTCTGCCTTTATGCTTTGCAGGGAACTTCTCAAGAGGCATAGCAGAGGAATGGTGACGCTAATGATTGCAGCATCGCCGCTCACCATCTGGGTAGACTCCTTAAAGTTTCCAAGGACCTGGCAGATGTCTGCTAACCAGGCCCACTCTTCTGTAAAGAATTGAGGAGGCTGACTCCCACTGCGCCGCCCATGTTGGAGTTGGTATTCCACTATAGCTCTACGCTGCTCATAGAGCCTGGCCAACATGTGGAGCGTAGAGTTCCACCGTGTGGGCACGTCGCACAGCAGTCGGTGCACTGGCAGATGAAACCGATGTTGCAGGGTGTGCAGGGTGGCAGCGTCCGTGTGGGACTTGCGGAAATGTGCGCAGAGCCGGCGCACCTTTCCGAGCAGGTCTGACAAGCGTGGGTAGCTTTTCAGAAAGCGCTGAACCACCAAATTAAAGACGTGGGCCAGGCATGGCACGTGCGTGAGGCTGCCGAGCTGCAGAGCCGCCACCAGCTTACGGCCGTTGTCACACACGACCATGCCCGGTTGGAGGCTCAGCGGCGCAAGCCAGCGGTCGGTCTGCTCTGTCAGACCCTGCAGCAGTTCGTGAGCCGTGTGCCTCTTCTCTCCTAAGCTGAGTAGTTTCAGCACGGCCTGCTGACGCTTGCCCACCGCTGTGTTGCCACGCCGCGCGACACCGACTGCTGGCGACGTGCTGCTGCTGACACATCTTGATTGCGAGACAGAGGTTGCGTAGGAGGAGGAGGAGGGTTTAGTGGAGAAAGCATACACCGCCGCAGATACCACCACCGAGCTGGGGCCCGCAATTCTGCGGGTGGGTAGGACGTGAGCGGTCCCAGGCTCTGACTCTGTCCCAGCCTCCACTAAATTCACCCAATGTGCCGTCAGGGAGATATAGTGGCCCTGCCCGCCTGTGCTTGTCCACGTGTCCGTTGTTAAGTGGACCTTGGCAGTAACCGCGTTGGTGAGGGCGCGTACAATGTTGCGGGAGACGTGGTCGTGCAGGGCTGGGACGGCACATCGGGAAAAGTAGTGGCGACTGGGAACTGAGTAGCGCGGGGCCGCCGCCGCCATCATACCTTTGAAAGCCTCAGTTTCCACAACCCTATACGGCAGCATCTCCAGGCTGATAAATTTGGCTATGTGCACGTTTAACGCTTGAGCGTGCGGGTGCGTGGCGGCGTACTTGCGCTCGCGACGGCTGGACGGTGCGCTGAGAGACATTGGTGGATGGGGCTGAGCACAGCGGAGGTGAGGGTGTGGGTGCAGGCCAGGAGACGGTAGTGCCTGTGTCCTGAGAGGGGGGTTGGATCTCAGTGGCAGGTTGGGGCACAGGGGGAGAGGCAGCGGTGCAAACCGGAGGCGGTGAACGGCCTTCGTCCCACCTTGTGGGGTGCTTGGCCATCATATGTCTGCGCATGCTGGTGGTGGTGAGGCTGGTGGTGGTGGCTCCCCGGCTGATCATGGCGCGACAAAGGTTGCACACCACTGTTCGGCGGTCGTCTGCTCTCTCAGTGAAAAACTGCCAGACCTTTGAGCACCTCGGCTTCTGCAGGGTGGCATGGCGCGAGGGGGTGCTTTGGGAAACAGTTGGTGGATTATTCGGTCTGGCCCTGCCTCTACCCCTGGCCACCGCACTGCCTCTTCCAACCTGCCCTGCTGCTGCACTTGCCTCCCCCTCTGAAGACCTGTCCTCAGTAGGCGTAGCAAACCAGTTGGGGACAGTCACCTCATCGTCCTGCTGCTCTTCCTCCGAACCCTCTGTGCGCTCCTCCCTCGGACTTACTCCAATTACTACTATCTGAGTGATAGACAACTGTGTCTCATCGTCATCGTCCTCCTCACCCACTGAAAGCTCTTGAGACAGTTGCCGGAAGTCCCCAGCCTCATCCCCGGACCCCGGAAACTTTCCAAAGGTTGGGCATCGGTCACGACAAACTCCTCCGGTGGGAGAGGAACCATTGCTGGCCATTTTGGGCAGGGGCCCGGGAACAGTTCCTGGGAGTCTGCCTGCTCCTCAGAATGTGTCATTGTAATGGAGTGAGGAGGCTGGGAGGAAGGAGGAGCAGCAGCCAGAGTTGCAGCAGTGGACGGCGCAGAACTCTGGGTGGTCGATAGATTGCTGGATGCACTTTCTGCCATCCACGACAGGACCTGCTCACACTGCTCATTTTCTAATAAAGGTCTACCGCGTGGACCCATTAATTGTGAGATGAATGTGGGGACGCCAGAAACGTGCCTCTCTCCTAATCCCGCAGCAGTCGGCTGCGATACACCTGGATCAGGAGCTCGGCCTGTGCCCACACCCTGACTTGGGCCTCCGCGTCCTCTAGGCCTACCCCTACCCCTCAGCATGCTGTATTACCAGTAGTGCAGAAACAGAACGATGTAATTAAATGTGCCGCTTATTGGCCTGTGGTTGGAGGCTGACTTCCCTTACGGAACGCACAGCAGAGCCAGGAAACAATTTTGCGCACGCCTGTAGTGAGACGTAGGTGCGTATGACTGAGCTAGTGGAATTCACAGCGCAGAAGCAGTCAAGTGGCCAAAGGCCAGTAGTAGGCCTTAAGTATTTTGCTTCTACTTTTTTTAAATGCTGAGCTGATACAGCAGACAGATACTGTAGGCAGCGTATAATATTATGTATACTGTTTCCCTCTGGCGGGATGACGGCGATCATGTAACAGAGACAGCAGATCCAGGAAACAATTTTGCGCAAGCCTGCTGTAACGCTTAGCTGCGTATTAATTACGACTACTACCCCCAGCAGATAGATACTGTAGGCAGCGTATAATATTATGTATACTGTGTCCCTCTGGCGGGATGACGGCGATCAATTTTTTGGAAAAAGCCGACTGCCTATATAGCCTGAATATCTCTTTCCCTGCCTCACCAGTACTGGCCCTATACTCTGTACAATGACTGCAGACTGCGGACGCAATGCTCTGCACGGCCGATATACAAAAAAATAAAATAAAATTGTGCAACACTGCTAAAAGCAGCCTCAACAGTACTGCACACGGTCAGATGTGGCCCTAAGAAGGACCGTTGGGGTTCTTGAAGCCTAAAATAACTCCTAACGCTCTCCCTATAGCAGCTCCGGCACCAGCAGCACTTTCCCTGATCTCTGTCAGAATGCATCTGTGGCGAGCCGCGGGAGGGGCCGATTTATATACTCGGGTGACACCTGATCTCGCCAGCCACTCACTGCAGGGGGGTGGTATAGGGCTTGAACGTCACAGGGGGAAGTTGTAATGCCTTCCCTGTCTTTCTATTGGCCAGAAAAGCGCGCTAACATCTCAGAGATGAAAGTGAAAGTAACTCGAACATCGCGTGGTACTCGCCTCTAGTAACAAGCATCTCGAACACGCTAATACTTGAACGAGTATTAAGGTCGGACGAGTACGTTCGCTCATCTCTATCTCTGATCAATGCAGTATAACACCAAAGAAAAGAAACTTGACAGTGTGACCACTTTCAGGATTCCAAGCTCCGGAATCTGCTCTTTCCTCACCATTTAGACAATCAAAGACTCTTGTTGCCCTTATCCTTTTTTTGCTTCGTTAATTCAATTCACTACTGATCGCTCTCCCACTCTAAACTCTCCCCTCTCCAATCCATCCTGAATGCAGCTGCCAGGCTCATCTTTTTGTCCAGCCACAACACTGATGCCTCCGCCCCGTGCCAGCCGCTAACACTGTTGCCTTCGCTCCGTGCCAGCCGCTATACTGTTGCCTCCGCCCCGTGCCAGCCGCTACACTGTTGCCTTTGCCCCGTGCCAGATGCTGCACTGGCTGTCCATCAAATATAGAATACAATTTAAACTCATCACTCTCATCCTTACAGCTCTCTACAGTGTTGCAGCACTCTTAATCTCCTCCCTCATCTAAGTCTACCATCCTACCTGTGCTCTCCACTCGGTCAGTGCGCTTCGACTAAGTTCGCCTTTAATCCAAACCTCCCACTTCCACCTCCAAGTTTTCTTCAGAGCCACACCAGTTCTCTGGAATGTGCTACCTAGACAATCTGGTTAACCCTTTCCAATCCAATGTCGGGCCTGCCCCGACATCATAATTTCCCTCCACAGCTCCGATGTCGGGTCAGGCCCGACATTGCAGTGCAGGAGTGCATCTGCACCCAATCATCAGACACATCGGGTGCAGATACACTCCTGCACTGGTCCTCATTGACGACCCCCGAGGAGAGGGCAGAAAGGGTTTTTAACCCTTTCTGCCCTCTCCTTTACACATTACATGTAATGTAATGCCCGGAGATTCCGGCCGGCGATCATGTGTCTGCCGGTGTCACCTGACCCCCAGCTGTCACATGAACGCCGAGCCGGGAGCCTGCACAGTGGGGGAGCCTGCTTACCTGTCCGGCGTCTTCCGCATTCTCCCTTCTGCCTCCCGGCCCGGCGATCATGTGACCGCCAGGTGCCACCTGACCCTAGCGGTCACATGATCGCCCAGCCAGGAGGCAGAGGGAGAATGCGGAAGACGCCGGACAGGTAAGCAGGATCCCCCACGGTGCAGTGAGCACCTGCACCCTCCTGAACTCTGTCAGTTCAGGAGGGTGCATGGAAATAGGGAAATGTATTTTTTCTCATCCATTCTCACCAGCTCCAATTTATTTGGAGCTGGGGAGAATGGGGGAGAAAAAATAATTGGATTGGAAAGGGTTAATTTCCCACACCCAGAGCTTTAAACGTGCTTAAAAAAAACACATCTTTTCAGGAAAGCCTACCATATTCCCTAACCTAAACTTTTCTCCGTTTACCTCGCTTCTACGTTCCCAATTTGAAACTTGACCCCTTTATTCCCACTGCATCACTTGGGGCCCGTTTACACCAAATAATTATCGCTTGAATGAACGATCTCAAGAGTTCGCTCGTTTGCTTGGGCAGCCTTAATGAAAAATCGTTCAGTCGCTGTATAAGTGACAGAACTGAATGAGCGCCATTTACAATGAACGATTAGTGAACAAGCCAATGATAATTTCTATGCCTGTATAAAATGGATGAGGAAAAGTAAATGATTATTGTTTGTCATTTGGTCGTTGGCTGCATTTAGACTGAATAATTATCCTTCACTTTCACTCGTTTGAAAGATTTTTTCAATGAATTGTTCCTTCTAAAAAGGGCCTTTACACCCCCAATTGTGACTCTTCTCTGTCTTCACAGTTACTGCTGGTGATCCACTTACAGTTTTTTGTGTATATGTATAGCATTATGTACTTTTCCCCTCGCTTGTGCAGAACAAGCTTTTGTATCTTATGTCACCTTATTTCTTTATAGTCTGTAAGCTCTTGGGATCAGGCCCTAATCCCTATTATCCATCGCTTTAAGACTGTAGGTTGGGTCTTATTTTGTTACTTTTATGGAATATATTGGTGCTATATAAAATTATTGTTAGAGATAAGAATAATCCATGGAACATACTACAAGAGGGTAATTCTTCCCAACTAAAGCTTTGTTTATATCTGTGACAGAGGCTCAGTTCGCGGTGTCCAGTGCAAATCTATCCAAATATCTCAGCATGTTATGCAATTTCATCCGTTGGTCAGGAACGCTATCTTTTCTCCTTATGGAGAGCACCTAGAAGGTGAGTGAGTGAGGAGACTTGTAAGGCCAGTCATGCTCCTCTGGGTAGTATGCAAATAAGGCAGATAGAACAATACCTCTGCAGTGCCACCTATTGGAAGGCAGCATTCCTGCAAGTTAATGCTAGACTCTTTATACAAGCCTTGTAACAATTCCCAGTCATTGTTACAAGGCTTGTATAAAGAGTCTAACATAGACTTGCAAAAATGCAGAGGTATTGTTCCATCCCCCTTATTTGCATACTACCCAGAGGAGCATGACTGGCCTTATAAGTTTCCTAGCAACCCCATCTCCTAGCCTTTTCCCCACCTTCGTAATTGATTTTAACCTTCAAATCCACAGTGCATCCGCAAATGTATTTGCAGATGCAGTTCGGATCACTTGCTCCCACAGAGATGAATGTAGCCCATCCGCGCGTAATCTGCATTAAAATGGAGTATGCTGTGATTTCTTTTCAGTGTGTGGCATCCGCAAATCGAATAAAATTAAATACGCAGTTTAATTAAGTGTGGATGCACCATGCTTCTCTAAGGGGTGCTTGAACTGTGTATCGTACGCATGTGCCCTGCACGGATTCCGCAATTCAATTTTGCCCATGGACATGAGGCCTAAGCCTGCAAGTGTAACGTGGGTTTTGTTGAGAATTTCTAAATGACTCAATTCCACTGCAAATTCACATCAATAGCCTCATGTTAGATGTGCAGATTTTGGTGCGCATCTCCGCTGCACATTGCAGAATATCCTGGTAAGTGTGAAGGCATCCTTTAGGAAAATGTACCTTAATTCTCTCATATACTGAACCTGAAATGTGGATTATTTTGTGGGCGAAATTAACTGTGTAGCAGTTTTTGCGCCTACCCGAATATTTTTTAGAAGTATCTACATCTGCGTGGAAAAAACAAAGAATCGGCGATCTCCCGCAAGCTAATAAAAATCAAATCCGCGATCATTCACAGTGCATCAGCTGCAGAAATCCGCACGTGTGTGCAAGAGGCCTTTGGGCTCCCTTACACGGGCACAGCGATTTTTGGTTGGCCACGTCATGGCTGCACTGCGGCTGAAATTTGCATGAACAAGAGGCATCCATGACCAAATCAAGGTTGCTTCTCCCGTTTATGTGCCAGTTCAGATGGCTCGGGTGGGGCAAGTGGAATACGCTGCACCTGGAATAGCGTTGGGCTGGGAGAGTTGTTGTCTGCTAAACTGCATCCCCCTCTCCGCCTGTGGGCAAGGGGAGGGGCGGGACGGGGCAGGAGCTAGTGTGCTATGCTCCCGCCCCTCCCCTTGCTGGCAGCCGGCAAGCGGCGGAAAGGAGGAGGGAGTTTAAGGGAGCCTCTGCTAAACACCCATCCACCTGTTTTTTTTGGCAGCTCCCATAGGAGTCTATGGGACCATCCTACGTATTCCGTCTGGCATGTGCACCGTATGCGCTATCTTTTCGGGCCAGCCATTTTTATGCACCAGAAGCTCTGCCATCTGAAATGATGCATTGGAATCCAATGGTTGCTTACGGTATATCAGCAGTTCGTGAAAAAACGCGGTCGATATGCAATCTTGTGAATAGGCCCTTTGGTGTATATTTTTCTGTGCAGTGAAATATTCTGTTAAATGTAAAAACACCCTAAAAAATATCTGCTAAGCAAGGGCACTGCAGTTTCAGAGCCCAGACACATTCTGCTTTTAGCTCTCTGCATTTTGAAGCACAAAATTAGCGCTATAGGATGCTGTAACTGACCATTACAGGGACTGCAGAGAAACCTCTATAGAGACTGCCATCACTAATAATGGACAAGGATTTGTGTAATTAGTATAGGCATAGAAGACCTAACAAGCATTTAGGCTCCCTGTCCACGGGCGTGAATCACACCGTCTGAAGCTTTCCATAGCAATGCTATGGAAAGCGCCGCCCCCCTGTCCACGAGCAGAGAATCATTGCAATTCTCCGCTCGCGGCCAGCAGTTCGCAGCATGCTGCGAATTGCCCCGGTTCTCCGCGGTCAGCCATCTATTAGATTAGGCTGACCAGTGGAGATTAGTCTGCGGCCCCTGCTCCCGGGCGGCTCCCGAAACGCTCATGGACAGGGGGGCTTAATAGGGTCTCCCACATGAGGAAGGCCTGGGCAGCTGTGAATGCAGGTATGTCTGTGTGCACAACCACTCTGGACCTTACACATTTTCTTTATTGCCCCCGCCAGTTTAGCAAGAATTATATTAGCGGAATAATATGGAAGAATTTCCACTCTTCTCACAGATAAAGTCAGGTTTACATAACTCATGAGCAGGGAAGGTTCTCATGAACTTGGTGCAAACATCAAAAAGTGCCCCCTAGTATACCAAAGCATCAAGGCATTATACAAGTGATCAAACAAGTACATTTGTGATGCCGTGCTGAGATTTAAATATTGGAATAAAAGTTAATAACCTTTATTACAAAACTGAAAAATTGTATATACAGTTGAAAAAATATTTTTTTTTGTAAAACAACCACCACCCAGGTATCACTGCAATCATTGTGACCCATATACTGTCACTGAACAAAATCCATGATACAAGACTAACATTATCAATAACACTACCCAAGGGCCAAATAATACCACCACACCATGATCATCTATTACCCCCACACAGTGATGGAATAATACCACCCATATTGTTACTGAATGACCACTACAAAAATTAATACTACCAAATAACACTACATCAGGGCCTAATTATACCCGCAGATCATTACCGTTGTTCTTTTAACCACAGTCCCCTCTTCACCTATGGTTTAAAGTCCCTAAAACACCCCTTAAAATCTTGTTTTCCCTACATTGATAAAAAGAGCTTGTCCGGGGGTTTTACTATCCTCAGGATTGGTCATCAGTAGTTGATCTGTGGGGGTTTTCCGCTTGTGATGCGCACTGATCAGCTAATAGAACTGGAAGCAGCAAGTAAAAAAAAACAAACAGCCCACTGCAATGTGGGAAGTTTTTACTGCAAACAAAGTGCCCCATGTGAATGCAGCCTAAAATAAGAGCCACACAGGGCGGAATTTCCATAAACAGATTTGCCACAGATTTACCCCACTTATTGAAATCCACAGCGCACAATTGTTGTGGATTTACATTTTGCACTGTATGTCAATTCTGCACATATTTTTCTCTTTACAACATGGATGAGATTTGTTGAAATGTTATGCATGCGGCTTTTACTTTCATTGTGGATTTCCCACAGAAAATTCCAGTGTAGAAAATCTGCCACATTTATGATATATGTGAACATGCTTACGTACTTTAAGGCATTTTTAGGTGGCATTTACAAGGCTGACGCCTGTACCCATCAGCTGCTGCTAGTTGGCAGTCTTCCAGAGATTAAAATTAAAAAAAATTATAATTTCTCCATGATCAAATCTGCTGGATTTTCAGTAAGCTTTTCAACAAAACGGTCTTGCAAAGAATACCAGGGTCTATCTAATCCTGGACCTCAGCAGGTCTACCAAGAGAAAAATGCGATTTTCGCTTTTTGTTCATTTATCCCGACGTCCCGGTTTCTGCCTCCTCTCAAGAAAGTAGCAATGCTTCAAAGCGAGGGGAGAACAAAATGCCTGATGGGACAAATACATATTTACACTACATTGCTGCAAAAATAATTCTTTGTTGTCAATTTGTAAACAACCCTTTGCAAAATCTTAGCCCATGATAGACCAATAGCTTCTAGTAGCACAATCCTGTTACCGTCCTTCCCTGTGAGGTGTTACCATTTATTAATGGTATAGGACAATGAATGTGGGTCCGTACCGCTCAGAGGACACAGAGATCAGGAGGGGATTTGGCATCGTTGACACACTACCAGCCATGTAGCCTAGGTCTCCAAAACGCTCCACACCGGCCATAGAAACAAAGCAGGTACAGCGCCGGCTGCACAACAGCGAGCATAAAAGGGTTATTCTTCCGCACCTGGATGCCAACCTCAGATTAGTGCCTCCTGCATTCTAGGTACATATTTGCACAGTGCTAATTGACAATGCCGCTCAGTACTGGAAGCTTGTTCTCACACCACCATGGTACAGTGCTTGTACTTAACGTGTTGAACATTACATCAGCAGCATCCTGGAACATTTACACATACAATTAGCTCTTGTATCAAACATATATTTATGAGTGTACATCTTGGCATTTACGTATATGTGACTCGAGCTTCTGGCGGTGGAGAACACACGCAGCTCAAGAGACAGCAATATGTTCACAATATCAAACCATGCAATCCAACTCAGGTTATTTTTATCAAAGACAAACCTCCCTTAGGCCCAATGTCCACGTGTAGATTTTTATTATAAAATCCACACGAGTCTCTTGTACGGGAGATCCCCAGCTCCAGAAGGCCATAGGGATGCATTTGCATCTGTAGGCCAAATAAATGCAAGCGGATGCGGATGTGGTTTTCCCGGCATGCGGATCTCGCAGCATGCTCCATTTTCTGCGGATCTCCCGCATGGACGGCTTCTATTGAAGTCAATGGAAGTCGTCCGTTATCCGCGGTACACCTGTAGCTGTGTTTGTGCTGTACTGCGGATCCACGGGAGAGAAGATTAAAAACAAACAAAAAAAGTGTGCACGGCGCATGCGCGTGGCACGCCGCCAGTGTGCCGAGCACATCCGCCGGGCAGAAGAAAAAAGATCCGGTCTGCACGGAGGAGAGCTGCACTGGATCCGGAGAGGTAAGAAAATTTCTTTTCCCTCTCCTTGGCCGTGGGCACGTATGGATTCCACTGCAGGATTTAGCAGTGGAATTAGTGTGTGCAAGTGGACATTAGGCCTTAGAAGAAGTTTTTTACTGTAAAGCTCGGCATGCAGTTCTATCACAGGCAGATATGCAAATGATGAGAGTTGTGGTGTGATCAGATGAACAGTCTTGCCACCCAAGGCCCTAAAAGCCTACTATCCAGAGACAGGTGGTGCCATCGTTACACCCCTGTGCCTGTTGAAACCATATTCAGGCACTTGGCTGAAGGACATTTTGTCTCACGGCCCCCATTACATGAACGGCCTTTGTCACCCACCATCTCCACCGTTTGCAATGGTGTCGTGAATGACAAAACTCAATGCTACGGAGTGGAACCAGGCTCTCTTCAGCAACTGATCCTGGTTTAGTTTTGGCGCTGACGACTGCAGTGTTTATGTCTGGAGACCTCTGGGTGAGTGCCTCCTTCCTGCCTTTGCTGTGGAGCGGCACACTGCCCTCTGCTGGTGTGATGTTCTGGGGTGCCATCGCATACAACAGTCGGTCACCCCTAGTAGTGCTACGGCAGACAATGACAGCTCAGTGATATGTTTAGGATATCCTCTCATGGCAGCTTCCAAGAGGAATTAGGTCAATGCTCGGCTGCACAAAAGGCAGGGTGGGTGGTGGTGGTGGGGGGTGGGTGTCACAGGAATATCCCCACAACATTATCACACTTCCGTGGCTGCCCAGTCACCAGATTTATTGCCAGAAGAAAATGTATGGGACCAGCTGGGACGTCAACTCCAACAGCCTACGAGTGTGCATGTTCTAAAGGCTCAGTTACGGCAAACGTGGAGTGATATGCCACAGGATACCATACAGAACCTGTATGCCTCCATGCCGTATGACATCTTGTATCCAAGCTAGAGGCGGTACAACAGGGTACTAGAGCCTCCATGCCTCCTCCGTATCACATCTTATATCCAAGCTAGAGGCGGTACAATATGGTACTAGAGCCTCCATGCCTCCTCCGTATAACATCTTATATCCAAGCTAGAGGCGGTACAATATGGTACTAGAGCCTCCATGCTCCCTGTATCACATCTTGTATCCAAGCTAGAGACCGTACAGCACGGTACTAGAGTCTCTATGCTCGTCCATATCACAACTTGTACCCAAGCTAGAGGCAGTACATCACAGTATTAGAGCCTCCCTACAAGGGGTCAATTTTTAGCAATAAATGATGCTTTTTCTCTGATATTGTAAATCACTAGGATTTTGTGCTCCCTCACTCAGTAACCTCCTTCATTTACCCAAGTAATTCATCGGTTTCCCGCTTCCACTGCTGTGAGATATCTTCAATGATCTCCTCTTGTCCACGCTCATCTCATGCAATATATACAAATTGTTCCCTTGTAGATATGCACAAAAGAGAACAGACAAAAGAAATTGCAGAAACAGGAGTGGAGTCCGGGACAAGCAGAGGGACTTGTGCAGGGCACCATTAGGCTGTGTTCACATGAGACGGAATTGCCGTGGAATTTCTTTGCGGAATGCCCGCACGGCAATTCCGCCCACGGCTCCCAATCCCGGGATTAGCTAGCAAAGTGGACGAGATTTTGCAAAAATCTCATCCACATGCTGCGGCCAAGCCATGCGGAAATGGACATGCAGCACAGAAAACAAAAACGCAGCAAGTTAATTCTCTTTTTTATTTCCGCAGTAGCCTCTGTCTTCTCTTTGGGGAGAGACGGCCACAGCGGAAATGCAGGCGGCGAAGCCCTCGAAAATCTGTGGCTACAGGCCGCGAGTTTTGAAGCTGCGCTTTTCTAGCGGAATTCTCGCAGTTTTTCGGTGCGGCCATTGCGCGAGAATTCCACTGAAAATCCATCCCGTGTGACCCCAGCCATACTGTGTAGGTGGACAGAGGCAGAGGTAGCAGCAGAATAGAGAGCGTGTGTGCAAAGCAGAGTTGCAGCTGGTAGAATCTACTTTGCGGTCTAGGCCCAGAGGAAAGAAAACCGCAAGTGGACAATGCCAATCAAAGATGACATAACCTGTGATCACTGGAGGTAATTGTACTGTAAACACTATCACTGTGTAGAGCTGGTATCTGGCTATTATATAAAGACTGCATTATATAGGAGGTATGTACATCATCCTGGTCCCCTCCATAAATGTCATACAGGTTTGTCCTATGTAATGCACTGTGCAAAGCTTGTCTTGTCACTTCCAGTATGTGTGTTTCACAGCTGTGGCACTTGAGAGGTTAACATCTGTAAAATCATTGCCTGCATGTAAATGTATCAGTCTGTCATGTCGTGTGGTATGAAAGAAGGTATAAATAAGAGTGCTTGAGAGCGGGAAAATAGTAGTCGATGGGCTTCCATCTCGTCAATCTGAGAGAGAGTCTAACACAGAGCCACATGGAAGCACCTTCAGCTTCCTTGTGGTAAAGATGGAGGAGAAGGAGAGATATCCCATAGCGATTGTATTCTGGATGTGAATGGAGTGAGCCCCAAGCATAAGAGAGAGTAAGCAATTCTGTAAGCCGAGACCAGTGCAGAGGTACTAATTAAAGTCAACAAGTTTTCCTACGTGGCCGTCCATAGCCAGGATCCCCTCGTAGACGTACGCTAAACTACACCCATGCGTTTCCAGAGCGGGGTGCAAATACTGAAAGTCAATAATTGCTGCCAGAGTGTCTGTGGAGTGATCCCTACCCCTTTCCTCCTTCGGAGTGTTGCCCTTCCAGGAGCAGTTCCTAGCAGATAACGTGGACTGCAGGACCAGTGTCATCCTGTGTTTCCTCCCTGACCTCTGATCTCTGGTCTTGCCTGCACTGTATAGACTGTACCTGAAATTGCCTTGTGATAATTGTTGCCTTGCAAGTTTTTTCAACTTTCACCAGGCCCTAATCATTCCTAGGGACCCGAGGTACTAAGAAACTATGTCCGTGATTATTCTCTGCCAAATAGCATACCGGTGTGTAGGCACTGTGGTGCCACCGGTGACAGCTACTACCCCCATCCTACTGTTTATTGGCATTCCCTATCCTACGGGTGTCTTTGGTGGCCTGCAGTATTACTCTGGCCTTGGCTGCGTTGATACCACCAGGAAAGAGTTGGAAAGTGCCACCGTGATATGCCTGCAATTAACCCTCGCAGCTCCCCAGATATGTCAGGTGTCCGGGGTATCCCTATGGGACGCTGCAGGTATACTACAGCTGAGTTGCTGTACCTAAGCCGCTTCGTTCTAAAATTGTATTGTGCCGTTTCTGATGTATATCATCAGGGGAGGTGTAGATTACTAGTAGGCTATAGGGGTTTATACATTTAATTCACTGTTTTAACCCCATAAGGACGTAGGCTCTTTTTTAAAACTTTTTTTTGCCTTATTTAGGTGTTTACATGCAGGGTAAATAATGCGTTACTTTGATAGATCAGACTTTTATGGATGCAGCGATGCCAAATGTTTTGTTTTTGCTTTATTAAAAAAATATAGCAAATGGTGGGGTTTAAACTTTTATTAAGTTTTATTTTTATATGATGTATTTTTATATGATAGTATTACATTGCCTGTCAGACCGGGGTAGAATATATCAAGCTACGCTGCAATACGCAATGGCAGCCCTGGGGGCTTTCAGAAGGCCCCCGGCTGCCATGGCAACCAAATGGCAACCCGCAATTTAATTGTGGGTTGGCCTTTCTAGACCCATGAACTCCAAAGGTGGCATTTAAATTGCGGATATTAATTGTATATCGGCTGCAGGTTGGACAGCCTCCATTAACATCAATGAAGGCTGTCCGCGAAGAGTCTGCAGCAAAATAGAGCATGCTTTGATTTTCCCTCTGCTCGCAGAATGTGCAATGTTTCCGTGAGTGTGAAGGAAAAAGCGAAAGTACATGCCTTTCAATGCATGCAATTTGCTGCGGATCCTTCGTGCGGACGCTGTCTGCGGATTCTGCAACAGGAATCCAGTAGTGTAAAGCTGGCCAAAGTGAGGTCATTGCTCACCAAGATGGGATTAATAGAACGTCTATGGGTGGTCTTCACTAACGAG
The DNA here is from genome assembly GCF_035609145.1 of Eleutherodactylus coqui. NCBI lineage: Eukaryota > Metazoa > Chordata > Amphibia > Anura > Eleutherodactylidae > Eleutherodactylus > Eleutherodactylus coqui. The sequence continues at coordinate 168,064,698 of NC_089840.1, forward strand.
CAGCGATTGTCCTCGGACGAGTGCTTCAGCTGGCTTCTTCTAGCGATCGTCGGGAGTCTCAGCAGACGGATCCCCAGTGATCAAAATTTTTGCTGTGTCTCTATCGCCTGTCAAAGGATTTTCTAAAGCATATTTGCACTTTAAAGTCTTTGGCCACTTTTCACCAAAGGTAAGGAAATAATCTGGCAGACCGCTTGAACAGCACCTCTGTTGGGCCCATCAGAACACATCAGTGCATTAGCTAGGAGGACAAGGCTGGTTGGAGCAGAGGGTAGCCCATGGACTTTGTGAAAACAGGTAGTTACCTAATAGGGCACTGTCAGATTCGTCACACAGGGTAAGAAAGGCAGAAACATGTAAAATAAGTAAATCAGAAAGCAATCCTCCATAAACTCGCAGAAGAGAAATAACGGTTGACGCATGCTTACATACACATACAATATTACAAATAATAGCGTCTACAAGTATTATCTGCATTCTATAAGACTAAGGACAATATGAACATCTAACTGTTCAAAAAAGTCACAAATTCAGCCTGCACAGAAACCCAATATACACAAGGGACACATCACAGAATGCGCCAATTGAAAATGCGGGAGGGGGGTATTTCAAGGTGAGGGGGGAGGTGGAACAGGAAACATCCCTAACTTAAGTCCCACAAAACAGACTGTTTAGGCCCTTAAGAGTTGTAACCACTTTAACAAGCTCTGACTTTTTGTTGGCAGACCTGTAAGCAGCAGTAATGGTGACACAATGAGTGAGTCCCAGTCTCCTCCACCACCTCGCTCGCCCTGTAATTTATTAGCTGACTTAGGAGGACGATATACATTACAAATGCAGCCAACTTCCCCCCTGCTCTGCTTAAGAGAAAAAACCTTTGAAATGAACTCTTTCCAGACTTGACATTTCTCCAAGGAGGAGGGGGCGCCGCTTATAGGAGAGGAGGGGGAGGAGGGCAGAAGCACAAAAGGGAAGTTACAGACATAGAACAAGATATGTTCCACAAATTTCTCGCAAAACCCAGCACCACAGACTAAAGATTAATGTCTGGTCCGCCTTACACCACACACAAGAGTGCGTACATTATAGTTATATACAATATATTTAATGCATGCACGGTAATGCTGTATATTTAACACACACACATAAACTAACACATATAGTTCTACCTCCCAACAGTTGAACAATGAAAAGGACACGTACTATGGCAACAAATTTTTATTTTAGACCATGCCCGTTTTACATTAGGTCACATCTCTTGTGTCCCAACACAGTAATAGTGCCCTTAGAAACCCTTTAATATAATTATGGCCCCTTGGTGATCCCCTCACAGTAATGGTGTCCATTAGTGACCCCATCAAGATACTGAAGCCTTGGATATCTGCCATTTGTGGTGCCTCGCCTTCCCCAAACCTCTCACCCATCTTCCTGGGCCGACTGAGAGGAGAGGACACCCCCATCCCGTGTTCTCCCCATATCCTTCCTGTGGTATTGTAGTATTCGGGAGGTGGGAGTAGAGAGAAGAGGTCTGCTCTGGCTGGGGGCTGCACATACACACTGCTCTCAATGTACAGTATGTCTACGGATGTCATCAGGGGTCACAACTGCGGCATATGCAGGATCCATGGGGCCCTGCAGCAAAACTCAAAATCCCCCCCCCCCCCCCCCCCGACATAAAAATTAAATACATCTATTTCCATGTATCTAACCTATAAGTCGATTTTTAGAGTGTAGTGGGCCCAGATACAACTGTTCAGCTCTATTATACCTCTAAATAATGCATTTCCAAAGTAATGGTCATATGCTACGGCTTTTCCGCCCACTGTCCATGCGAGTAGCAGTTATCTACCGCCCCCCAGGTGCTCCTCGCCTGTTTTTGGACCACTTTGCTGCCTGGCTCCCCCACTTCCTCTCCTGTGAAATTCCAACCCTCATCTTAGGTGATTTTAACATCCCCACTAATGACCCTATCTCCCCACTTGCCTCTCAGCTTCTTTCGCTCACCTCCTCCCTTGGTCTCTCTCAACTCACAGCCTCTCCCACTCACAGGGATGGCAACACTCTTGATCTGGTCTTCTTCCGTCTCTGCTCTGTTTCCAACTTCACTAACTCCCCTCTCCCGCTTTCGGATCATAACTTCCTCTCTTTCTCTGTCACGCTCCCTACCATCTCTCCAGACCCACCTACCTACAGTACCTACAGGAACCTTAAGGCCATTCACACCCAGGACGTTGCTGAATCCCTACAGTCCTCTCTGTCCCCCATCTCTCTCCTCACCTGCCCCAACCTGGCTGCCGCTCACTACAACACCGCTCTCAAACATGCCCTGGATGAAGTGGCGCCCCCCAGAACCCGAGCCATTCGATGTAGAACACGGCAACCCTGGCTCACGCCTCAAACACGCTTCATCCAGCGGTGCTCTAGAAGTGCTGAACGGCTGTGGAGGAAATCGCAAACGGCCGCAGACTTCCTCCACTACAAATTCATGCTCAGAACCTACAACCTCGCCCTCCACCATGCCAAACAAGTCTACTTCACCTCTCTAGTCTCCTCATTATCGCACAACCCTAAACGGCTCTTTGATACTTTTCACTCCCTTCTCAGCCCAAAACCGCAACCCCCGGTGACGGATCTCAGTGCTGAAGAGCTGGCTGCTTACTTCAAAAAGAAAATAGACGACATCCGTCAGGAAATAACTTCCCAATCCCAGACTAGCCCTGACCCTAGTCTTGTCAGCACTGCATGTAGCTCCTGCTCACTGCCTGTACTCAGACCAGCGACAGAGGAAGAAGTCTCCAAATTGCTCTTCTCTGCTCGCCCCACCACCTGCGCTAGCGACCCTCTCCCCTCACACCTCCTCCGTTCCTTCTCCCCAGTGGTCATCTCCCATCTCACCACTATATTCAACCTCTCTCTGACCTCTGGCATCTTTCCCTCTTCTTTCAAACACGCCATCATATCCCCACTGCTAAAGAAACCGACTCTGGATGCGACCGATGCTGCCAACTACCGACCCATCTCAAACCTCTCCTTCATCTCCAAACTACTAGAACGCCTGGTTTACTCCCGCCTTGTACGCTATTTATCAGAGAACTCTCTCCTAGACCCCCTACAGTCTGGCTTCCGACCTCAACACTCGACAGAAACTGCCCTTACTAGGGTATCCAATGACCTACTGACAGCCAAATCGAGGGGGCGATTACTCCCTACTGATCCTCCTCGACCTTTCTGCAGCGTTTGACACTGTTGACCACAAACTCCTCCTCAGTATGCTACGCTCCATTGGCCTAAAGGACACTGCCCTCTCCTGGTTCTCCTCTTACCTATCTGACCGCTCTTTCAGTGTTTCCTTTGCTGGCTCTACCTCCCCTCCTCTTCCCCTTGCTGTTGGGGTCCCCCAGGGCTCGGTCCTTGGCCCCCTTCTCTTCTCTATCTACACAGCCCCTATTGGACAAACCATCAGGAGTTTTGGCCTCCAATACCACCTGTACGCTGATGACACCCAGCTATACACCTCTGCCCGTGACATCTCTGCACCCTTCCTCCAAAACATCACCGACTGTCTGTCCACTGTCTCTAACACTATGTCCTCTCTCTACCTAAAACTAAACCTCTCTAAAACTGACTTACTGGTATTTCCGCCCTCCACTAACCGACCTCATCCTGACATCTCCATCTCAGTGTGTGGCGCCACCATAACTCCTAGACAACACGCCCGCTGCCTTGGGCTCATATTTGACTCTGATCTCTCTTTTACCCCCTACATCCAATCTCTGGCCCGAACATGTCAGCTGCACCTCAAGAACATCGCAAGAATCCGCTCTTTTCTCACTGTGGAGACGTTAAAAACGCTTATTGTCGCCCTCATCCACTCCCGGCTCGATTACTGCAACTCGTTGCTGATCGGCCTCCCCTGCACCAGACTCTACCCTCTCCAGTCCATCCTGAATGCGGCAGCCAGGCTCATCTTCCTGTCCAGCCGCTACTCGGACGCCTCTGCCCTGTGCCAGTCACTGCACTGGCTGCCCGTTAAATACAGAATTCAATTCAAACTCGCTACCTTCATCCACAAAGCCCTCCACAGTGCAGCACCACCCTATATCGCCTCCCTTATCTGAATCCATCAACCAGCCCGGGCTCTCCGCTCTGCTAATGAAACCAGACTGAGTGCCCCTTTCATTCGAACTTCTCATTCCCGCCTCCAAGACTTCTCCAGAGCAGCACCTGTCCTCTGGAACGCACTACCAAAGGATACCCGGGCAATCCAGGACTTGCAGAACTTCAGGCGTGCTCTAAAAACGCACCTCTTCAGGGAGGCATACCGCATTCCCTAAGAAAAAAACCTCTCTGTACTCCGCCTGATAACATGCTCCCTGACCTACTGACTGCAATCCCTGCTAGCCATCATAAACCGCTCCTGCAGTCACACCGTTTCTGCCGTCACACGGCTAAATGTCTGACCATTGTCTATGTGTATAACATCGCTCACACTTCGCCATACAGTGCACATCTCCAGCCCCTTTACCCTCTGTATCACCCCATTACTTGTATGTAAGCTCGTTGGAGCAGGACCCTCACCCCTATTGTTTCCATCAACTGATTACTATATGTAACCGTGGTTCTGTAATGTTTGTATTTTGTCTTTCTGTATTCCCCCTGTCTATGTAAGCGCTGCGGAATATGTTGGTGCTATACAAATAAAGATTATTATTATTATTATATATCCATATTATACAGTATTACTTATTACAGTGCAGTTACCCTCCAGTTTTCACAGGTGACGTCTCCTCTGATCGGAGTTGTCCATGTTATTTTTCTTCTCCATTTGAGGCCAGACCACCATGAGGATTTCTTCCTGAGCCATAACTAATTTCTAAATAAGTTCTCCTTATTCTTATGGTACCCCCCAATCAATCTCTCAGTACCCTACTATACTACTAATGCCTCCTGTTCACTTGGTTCATCAGCCGCTGCAGTAAGTATTTACCACACACAATAGTCATGGGCAGCATAGAGCTGCATGCAGCATCACCCAACTACTCCCCCCCCCCCCCCTTCAGTACAGTGTCTGAACAGCTGAAGGAGAAGTCGGTACTAGTGCAATATGTCTCCAGAGGAACTATGGGTGGAGACATGGGTTGGCCGTGATCATGGGCGTAACTATGCGGTTGCACCCGGGCCCAGAAGCCTTAGGGGGCCTATAAGGCCTAACTTCTACATGTAGTAAGCCTAGTAGTATGAATAAAGCTTTATAGTTGGGGGCCCTGTTACAGCTTTTGCATTGGGGCCCAGAAGCTTCAAGTTATGCCTCTGGCCGTGATCAGTGACAGGGAATGGGCAGGTCACGCCCCCAGTTGCGGATTGGCTGCTGCGGTTCACTGCAGATGCAGCAGCTGCCTGCACTGTGGAGGGCCGGAGGATCAGCTTACTTGTCGGGGTAGAAAAGCCGGCAAAGCGGCGGCTAGAGTAGCGGCTTCCCTACTAGGCACACCCAGAGGAGAAGCGGCGGATGGAGAAGCGGCAAGCAGAGTGGCGGACGGAGGAACAGCTTCCTTACAAGCCTCAACCACAGCTTATCGGGGCGCAGGAGGCAGCAGATCGGGGGCTGAGGAGCAGCTTCACAAGCTCCGGAGGAGAACACAGCCCAGCTGCAGTGATCCCAGTAAGAAGCTGGCGGAGGTAACTGTTTGTGTGGGTACTACTCCAGTGGCACTGGCAGCAGTCAATCCACAGCTGGGGGTGTGACCTGGCCATTCCCCGTCACTGATCCCAGCCAACCCATGTCTCCACCCATAGTTCCAGTGGAGACAAATTAAACTAGCACCGGAGGAGTCAGGTGATGCTGCATACAGATCAAGCTGGCCATTTGTCATGCAAACCTGGACTGCAGGGCTGCGTCAAAAATTCAGGACAGTCACACTGTGTCCAGAACGGTTGGGTGGGATAACTTTATATATAGCACACCTGTTATAACATTGGAACCACTGACAGCTAAAGTGAAATATATTGATTATCTCTTGACAATGTCACTTGCCAAAGAGTGGGATATATTAGGCAGCAAGTCAGTTCTTAAAGTTCATGTGTTGAAAGCAGGAAAAATTGGCAGGCCTAAGGATTTAAGTGACTTTAAAGGGGTATTCTCATCTTGGCAAATTATCTTTTATACACAGAGTAGGATCTCCACCAATCCAGAGAACTCACCCCTGTCGTGTTCCAAAATTTTTACAGCAAGGGCCACGCGGCATGCCACCGTGGATTTCACTTTACTGGGACAGCCAGAGAAAGCTGAATTCAAGTGCGTAGCAATCTCCAGTGATCCCTCTGAAGTGAATGAGATCGCTGAGCATTTGGAACTTGGCTCTCAGCAGCTTCCATTGAAGTGAATGGCACAGCGTCACATATGCACAGCCACCACTGTCAAAAATCAGGGATGCACTGGAAGTGATTTCTCTGGATTGGTGGCGATCCCATCTGTCAGACACCCACTGATCAGCAACTTACCTCCTACCCTGTTGATTGGGCATACCTTGCCATGGTGGGAATACTCCTTTAAGGCTACATGGCGATCTAGTTACAAGTCTTAGACAAGTTAGATAATTTTTAAAAAGTTGCACAAATGTTTTAGTGCAGGAATTTGTCTGTCAAAGACATACAGATGGGTAGCAGACAAGTCACAGCTGTAGAGTTTATGACCTGACTTATAGTTTATGACGCCAATGCTGTATGCAACTTGCGACAAAAAAATTCTACAAGTTTGAATTTTTTGTTACTCTCATATCACAGTATTCAGAAAATCTTCAGATCCTTTCTCTTATTTACATTTTCTTATGTTGTGCATTTGAACAAATTTTGAAAATTCCAGTTTTCCCCTCATTCTGCACTCAATACCCCATAATGACGAAGTAAGAACAGAACGTTAGAAATCTTTGTGCTTTTTTTCGATTTTTAATGAAAAACAAGCAAGCATTTTGTATTGACATAAGAATTCAGACCCTTCGATATGACACTTGACATTTATCTTGATCATCTTGGAGATGTTCCTGGAAGTCACCAGTAGTAAACTCAGTTGACTGGACATCATTTTACATTAAAACATGAAAATCAGTCAATCCAGAAAATTTCAAGAAGGAATCCACAAGTGCAGCCATGAAAACCATCAACAACTATGATTAGAGACGAGCGAACGTACTCATTTAGAGCAATTACTCGATCGAGCATCGCTTTTTTTGAGTAACTGCCTAATCGGGCGAAAAGAATTGGGGGGCGCCAGGGGTGAGTGGGGAGGGGGGGGGGGGGTAGATAGAGAGCTTACCCCTGTTCCCCCCCCCCCCCCCGCCCCCCGAATCTTTTTGCCCGAGTAGGCAGTCACTCAAAAAAAGCGATGCTCGATCGAGTAATTGTCCTAAACGAGCACGTTCGCTCATCTCTAACTATGATGAAACTGGCGCTCATGTGGACCGCCCCAGGAAAGGAAGACCTTGCAGAGGGGAAGTTTATTAGTTACCAGCCTCAAAAACTACAAGCTAGAAGCACCTCAGATTGGAGCCCACATAAATGCATCACAGAGATAAACACCAGACACATTCCAACCTCAATTGTTTAGAGGGGACTGTAAGAATCCTTTATGGTCAAATTGCTACAAAAACAACTGAGGAACATCAACAAGGGAATGGCTTGGGCCAAGAAACACAAGGAATGGACATTAGACCAGTAGGGATATGTACTTTTGTCTTTCGTGGTTCCAATCACCATGCCTTTGTGAAATGCAGAAAAGATGGAGCGTATGGTTTCTACATGTGTGCTTCCCACCATTAGACATGGAGGAGGGGGTGTGATGTGTGTAAGGGGGGGGGGAGGGGGTGGGCTGCTGGTGACACTTTTGGTGACTCATTCAAAGTTCAAGCTTAAAGGGGTTGTCCCGCGCCGAAACGGGTTTTTTTTTTTTGCATAGGCCCCCCGTTCAGCGCAGGACAAACCCAAGGGATGTGTTGAAATTAAAAAAAAATTTTTACTTACCCGAATCCCCTCTCTGCAACTTCTTCCTTCTTTTCCTCCAAGATGGTCGACGGGATCTTCACCCACGATGCACCGCGGGTCTTCTCCCATGGCGCACCGTGGGCTCTGTGCGGCCCATTGCCGATTCCAGCCTCCTGATTGGCTGGAATCGGCACACGTGACAGGGCGGAGCTACGCGATGATGCGTAGAAGGGGCGGAGCCAGAACGCCACTCGTGCCCGGACCGACCAGAAGGGAGAAGACCCTTCTGCGCAAGCGCGTCTAATCGGGCGATTAGACGCTGAAATTAGACGGCACCAGGGAGACAGGGACGCCAGCGCAGGGAAGGCGAGTATATAACTTCTGTATGGCTCATATTTAATGCACGATGTATATTACAAAGTGCATTAATATGGCCATACAGAAGTGCTGAACCCCACTTGCTTTCGCAGGACAACCCCTTTAACCTCCATGGCTGCCACAACATTCTGCAGTGACATGCAATCCCATCTGGTTTCTGCTTAGTTGGACCACAATTTGTTTTTCAACAGGACAATGACTCCAAACACATCTCAAGGCTATGGAAGGACTATTTGACCAAGAAAAGTGATCGAGTCAGATTATATGGCCTCCATAATCACCCATTTGAGAGGTTTTAGGATGAGCTGTACTGCAGAGTGAAGGAAAAGCAGCCAATAAGTACTCAGCACCTCTGGGAACTCCTTAAAGACTGCTGAAAAAAAAAAACTATTCAAGGCGACTACCTGATGTTATTTTATATATGTATACACAAACTATTATATAAATTTTATCTGCTTTGGTGTAAATGAAAGTTACCAGAGCTGCACTAGACAGCAACCAAGATAATGTCCAAAAAAGGAACAATGGAGCATGGAGGCTCTAGTATCCTGTTGTACCACCTCTAGCTTGGATACAAGATGTAATACAAAAGGGCATGGAGGCTCTAGTACCCTGTTGTACTGCCTCTAGCTTGAATACAAGATGTAATACGGGGGTGGGCATGGAGGCTTTAGTACCCTGTTGTACAGCCTCTAACTTGGATACAAGATGCGATATGAGGGCAGGCATGGAGGCTCCAGTACCCTGTTGTACCACCTCCAGCTTGAATACAAGATGTGTTATGGCTGTGCATGGAAGCTCTAGTATCTTGTTGTACTGCGTTTACCTTTCATACAAGATGTGATACGGGCAGCCATGGAGGCTCTGGTATTCTGTTAGTATGCCTCTAGCTTGAATACAAGATGTGATACGGATGGGCATGAAAGCTCTAGTATCCTGCAGGGGCGCCCCTAGCTTGGATACATGATGTGATTTGGACGGGCAGGGAGGCTCTAGTTCCTTGTTGCACCGCCTCTACCTTGTATACAAGATGTGCTACAGGTGGGCATGGAGGCTCTAGTACTCGGTTGTACCACCTCTAGCTTGAATATAGAGTACTTGAATAGTAACCTGCAGCATATCACTCCACATTTGCTGTAACAGCCTCTAGATCATGCATACTCGTAAGCTGTCGAAGTTGGTGTCCAAGATGGTCCCATCGTTAGTCTATTGGCAATAAATCTGGCGACCAGGCAGCCACAGAAGTGTGACAATATTGTGGGGGCTTCCTGTTACCCCCTTGCGTGTGCGGTCAAGCATTATCCTACTGGGAAATGCCTCTTGGAAGCCGCCATGAGAGGAATATATGTGGCTGCAGTATGTCTTGAACATATCGCTGAGCCATCATTGTCCCTCTTACCACTACTAGGGGACACTAAATGTTGTATGTGATAGCCCTCGGACCATCACACAAGCAGTGGGCAGTGTGCCGCTCCACAGCAAAGTAGGACTGAGGGGCTTAACCTGACGTCTCCTGACATGACCATGGCTGCCATCAGTGCCCAAACTGAACCTGGTTTCATCGCTGAAGATAACCTGGTTCCACTGTCCAGTTTTGTATTTCACGATACCACTGCAAACGGAGGAGAAGTTGGGTGTCAAAGGCCGTACACGTAAAGGGTGCTATGAGACCAAATGTTCTTCAGCCAAGCACTTGGAAATGGTTCCGACAGACACAGGGGTGTAGGGATGGCGCCACCCGTCTCTGGATAGTGGACAACAAAACATTTGCTGCAGCCTGTCATATGATCAGATGATCCTCTTCCTGGTGGTCTTTAGGGGGCATGCTGAGCCCGGTCACCTTGTGTGCTCTCACACATGCACTGGTCCCAACACCTCCTAACAGTCTGGCCAGAGCTGCCCAGATGGAGGACAGTTCGTCAGTATCACCATCCAGCTTCTCACATCCCAATAATGCGCCCTCTCTCAGATTCTGGTAACGGGGTGAAATCTCTTCTCTACATCGTAGAGGAGTCTAGTGGTCAACAAGCTCTACACAAGTGGAAGAAGAGGTCACTACACACAAGGAGCCTCTGTGAGCCTTTTATAGGCCAAGGGGGGAGCCACTTTTAGGGTCTCAGGGGACAAGACCATTCATCTAATCACCACAACTCTCATCATTTACAGATCTGCTGAGATGAATCTGCATGCTGGGTTTCTAGGGATGGATAGCTTTTGACAAAAATATTACACGTTTATATTACATATATTTTATATACAGACAAAGGTTGAAGATAAAAGGGTTCTAATCAACCATGAGTGGACAGCTCTAATGCCAGCAGGCTCCTCTTGCTTGTACATTATTACAAAAGCCAGCACACAAATGCTACACAATTACCAAACAAATGCTCACAACTCTGTCTGACATTAAGCCTTTGCTGACAAACCCTCCACCAGATAGCCAGAATCTGCTAACATATGTTTTGCATTTAAAAAGTGTTTTTGTGGGCCGGGAAGATTGTTATTCCAGTTTTACATAATCTGCTATTTAAAAAAAAAATTATTATCTGGTGTCATTTCCCAAGCACAATCAGATGGAGGCCCCCCCCCCCAATAATAATAGGGTAATTGAGAGAGCAAAATGTTTGCTTTAGTGGTCCAATCCACCATATATTCACTGCAATAAAAAAAAGTGCAACGGACAAAAAAAAAAAAAGGAATATTAGGTTTATCTAATGCAAACTGGCAAGAGTGATATCACGTGATTCATGACGCAATATCGCCCTTGCAATCCTTCTGAAAACCCCTGGATGCGATGGGTCTTTACGAGCAAACAGCCTTGTATCCCTACGGGGTTTCTTTCATCCCTGCCGCGGCTGTCACAGCCGCAGCAGCAAATCGCAATGTTCTCTGTTTTTAGGGGGCCGGCGTTGCTTCCGCCAGCCCCGTTGAGAACACGTGGAAACCCCTGGATGCAACAGCCTTGTATCCTTGCGGGGCTGAAGGAATGCCCCACCACAGCTGTCACAGCCACAGCAGGGGATCGCAATGTTCTCTTATGGTTTTCAATGGGGCTGGCGCTGCTGCATCCACCCCCATTGAAAACAATTGGTGATATCACAAAAAGGAAGGAAATGCTGCAATTGTTTTTCACGCAGCATCGCAGGAGTGAAAACGTCGCAAATGAAAACATAGGTTTCATAATCAAGCATTTTCACTCACTCTTGCCAGTGTGAAGGAGCCCTTAGGTTTAGGCCACCTGTACATGAATAGGTCGGATTCCGCAATGCAAATCCGCCTGTGTGCAGGCGGCCATACAGGAAATACTCAAGAAAAGCCTCCTAGGTAGTTACATCAAAAAATTACAAGCAAACATAGTAGTGATGATCCTGTTGCGCTTCTGGATAAAATTAACCTTTCAGCTTCCGATCTGTTAAGTGGAGACTTGGGCTGCACGGATGGTCGACCGGTTTGTGAACCAGGAGATCCTGCTTGTTTGGAAGCATCAATGGATCGTTTACTCTCCTTGGCCAAAAAGAAGCTACTAGTTATTGAAGCTCTGTCTTCTCACACTTTGGCCGCCTGCAGACGAGCGGGTCGGATCCGGCGGCGAAAATTCTCGCCGCGGGACCCGACCAGAGCGCCTGCAGTGACAAGCGCGTACTCACCCGCGCCCGGCGGCCCCGGCTCTTTCATGTGCTGGCTGCTGGGCAGCCGGCGCATGCGCAGACCGGAGCTGCTGGCGGTGTGAGTGACGTTTCTGTGCGAGGCTCTGCGAGCCCCGCACAAAAATAGGACATGCCGCAGTTTGTTTGCCGTGCGAGATTTCGCGCGGCCAAACCGCGGCTGTCTGCATAGGATTGCGTTTGTTAACGCAATCCTATGCAGGCTTTGAGAGGCGGAAATCCCGTGGGAAATCCCGCCGCGGGATTTCCGCTCGTCTGCAGGCGGCTATATTTAGGATTCTGGGTATTAGACAGAGAGGTGGAAAACTGTAGGCTCTCTCTGGTCCAAGATTGGACCAATGCATCTACTGTTGTGGGATAATCTTTCCAGCAATGGAAGGTCTTCTCCAAGAATGGTGTCAATGGGTGAGGAGGGAAATTTTAAGTTTCTGCTCAACGCATTTGCTGGAGCTGGTAAAGATGACTTAACTCAAGAGTGAATAAGAGAATCTGAGTGCTTAAAGGGGTTGTCTCACGAAAGCAAGTGGGGTTAAGCACTTCTGTATGGCCATATTAATGCACTTTGTAATATACATCGTGCATTAAATATGAGCCATACAGAAGTTATTCACTTACCTTCCCTGCGCTGAAGTTAGACGGAGCCATGGAGACGGGGACGCCAGCGCAGGGAAGGTAAGTGAATAACTTCTGTATGGCTCATATTTAATGCACGATGTATATTACAAAGTGCATTAATATGGCCATACAGAAGTGCTGAACCCCACTTGCTTTCGCGAGACAACCCCTTTAAGCCTATACTTCTCATATCTGTTGGGTACGACCGGGATTCCCTTGCAAGCACATCAAGAAGATACAGACAATTAAAACCGCGAACCACAACTGTATACAGTGCGAGTGTCCAAGAGGTCCACTGCAGGAATGCTTGTGGTGACGGAGTGATAAACCCTATATTATTCAAAGTGACAACACAGCAAATAAGACTGCTTATACATTTCGAAAACCAAGGCATTACAGGGTCCGTTGTGGAATGTATAGTGATGATAAATCGCAGTTTGCTACAAGTTCCATCAAGACTTTAAAAAAGACACACAAACCAAATACTACAAAATTAAAAGAATCAGAATCTCTGCACTGGTTAATGTACAGAATATAACAGAATGCATTTCCTAGTGTATAATCCTCCTTAAAAATCACAAGGAAATTGAAATTGCTTGTCAAGCAGAATACACCTTGAGATAAATGGCTAAAATATAAAAATCAAGTGTGAGAAATCATCTATTGCACACCTCACCCCCAAAGAAAGGAGACAGGGGAATTACACCAGGCACCTGGCTAAGCTTTTGTGTTCCTTCAAGAAGAAGGGTTAACTGTGCCCCTCCCCTAGTATCTAATGGGTTAATTCACCCCCCCCCCTCCCCGTTTCCTTGTGCCACTGGTTCCTCGATTGATTCCATTCCTGTGCATTGATCCCGACAACATTTGCATGCTGAACAAGCACTACATACACAGACAAAGCTGCATGTGAACCAAATACCAATAAAAATAAAGCGGTAAGGATAACACAATAATAATTGTCTGCAGGAGAAGCCATTATAAGGAAACGGGAAACACCTCATGAATACCAATTGCTTAGGTGCCAATGAAGGTGGGGGAGCACTGAGTGCCTGTAACCTGCACAAACCAGTGGTGTGGCGTGTTTGGCACACCAGCGAGTGAGTGTATCACACTCTCTTGATCCCGTATACGATGACACTTATATTCTAGGTTTATTCTATGGGTTTGACAAATGATTCAAGCTACAAATGACAGAATGCAGACGCTAAGCAGCTACTTGTAAGAACAGCCTTGTATGAGGTCTGAAAACATTAATAGAAAAGTATTTACACTAATAGCAACTAATAATGTGTTGCCAAAAATGAATGTATGGAGAGCCACAGGTTATTACAGTGTAGAACAGGAGGTTCAGCAGGGGCTTCACTACTCCTCTTCATAGTCCTATAGTCATCTACAGACAAGATGACTATAGGACTATGACAAGACTGCCACCCACCATAGTCATCTACAGACAAGATGGCCACCCACCATAGTCACATACAGACAAGAATGCTACCCAGGGGCGTAACTACAGAGGGTGCAGGGGATGCGGTTGAACCCGGACCCAGGAGCCTCAGGGGGCCCATAAGGCCCCTCCTCTCCATATAGGGAGCCCAATACTTTGAATAAAGCATTACAGTTGGGGGCCCTGTTATAGGTTTTGCATTGGGGCCCAGAAGCTTCAAGTTACGCCTCTGATGCCACCCCTATAGTCATCTACTGACAAGATTGCCACCCACCATAGTCATGTACAGATAATATAATGAAAAATGCTATAATCATAAAATTAAAAAACATTATAAAAATGCAATAGGTTTCTCCATCTGATCTTAACTAATACGAAAAGTATTTCTTTTAGTCTCTTAAGGTCCCAATCACATAAACTGATGGTCAGTGAGAAATTGGTCCAACAAAAGAACCCAGTAATACAATAGACATTTTTACCATCAACATATTATATTCCAAATTTTGTGTAAATCTAAAAAAATTCTGATAGCTGGAACCCAAATATTAGTCCCCATCCCCCCAACAAATGATGATTAGGCCGAAAAACGGACAATGAATGGATAGCTTGTGTAACAAGGATTTCAAAAATACCAATCCAGCTACTGTTCCCAAAAAGCATGCTGTACGCCCCCCCTCTCACCGCACCAAATCCAATCCAGCTGCTCGCTAAGGATATCACAGGCTACGAACTGGTTACGTAACAGGCCAATATTTGTGCGGACGTACATAATTATTGCATGTCTAATTGCTATCAGTAATTTCAGTACGTCTTGCTTTCCTACAAAAGCATATGCCATGAGTTCTAAACACAAACATGCAAACAGCGCAGCAGAAAAACAGAATGTTCCCGTTAGGGGAATGTTCTTATGACAGAATTATTTTCCTGAGGAAAGAACACGCTGTCACAACCCTTGCCAGTTGTAGACAGCCAGTGACTGGAGCTGCACCTCCGGGCTCCCGTACCACCATTTATTCTGTTTTTAGGAAGGATAAACAAATAGGACACGAGCAGGACAGACATTTTATCGTGCTTGTTCCCAAACCAAGAGGATGAGTAAATCAAATATTCTGGCAATTATGAGAAATTATCAAACCACCTATTAATTCAATCTAGATTATTCGTTTTATCTACAAACAGCATATCAAAAAGTGCCCATATATATTGTATATACTGTAGCAAGAGGATGAATAAAATAACTAATACGTAGAATGAGACATACATTATACAGAAGGGTGCAGGGTTGAAAAGTCAGTCAAGAGTATTTTTGGCGAATTGGAGTTGATAGAAAATGTATTGATTCTGGCTTAAAAAAATATACATTATAAATATGGTATAATTCAATGCAGAATTTGCTGTATATTGCTTCTATAAATATGTTCTATTTATCTAAGCCCTTATTTATCCAATGATGTGTAGTTTCCACATCCAATCCAGGATGTGGAAACTACAACAGTATCCTTATGTGGCTTCTTCAAGGCTTTCAGTTGGGATAAATTTGCTGCACTATCTGCACGTGCTCAGTGGCGCACTCCTCCTGCACTCTCTGCACGTGCTCAGTAGCGACGCTCCTCCCGCACTCTCTGCACGTGCTCAGTAGCGACGCTCCTCCCGCACTCTCTGCACGTGCTCAGTAGCGACGCTCCTCCCGCACTCTCTGCACGTGCTCAGTAGCGACGCTCCTCCCGCACTCTCTGCACGTGCTCAGTAGCGACGCTCCTCCCGCACTCTCTGCACGTGCTCAGTAGCGACGCTCCTCCTGCACTCTCTGCACGTGCTCAGTAGCGACGCTCCTCCTGCACTCTCTGCACGTGCTCAGTAGCGACGCTCCTCCTGCACTCTCTGCACGTGCTCAGTAGCGACGCTCCTCCTGCACTCTGCACGTGCTCAGTAGCGACGCTCCTCCTGCACTCTGCACGTGCTCAGTAGCGACGCTCCTCCTGCACTCTCTGCACGTGCTCAGTAGCGACGCTCCTCTCGCACTCTGCACGTGCTCAGTAGCGACGCTCCTCCTGCACTCTCTGCACTTGCTCAGTAGCGACGCTCCTCCTGCACTCTCTGCACTTGCTCAGTAGCGACGCTCCTCCCGCACTCTCTGCACGTGCTCAGTAGCGACACTCCTCCCGCACTCTCTGCACGTGCTCAGTAGCGACGCTCCTCCTGCACTCTCTGCACTTGCTCAGTATCGACGCTCCTCCTGCACTCTCTGCACATGCTCAGTAGCGACGCTCCTCCTGCACTCTCTGCACATGCTCAGTAGCGACGCTCGTCCCGCACTCTCTGAGAATCTGGGAAGATTGGAGAGTCAGAGGTTTGACTTACTGACTCCACAGCGCTGTGAGGGTGGAAAAAGGAGTTGGAAGTTCGACTACACAAACATTATTGGTGTTAATCTCCTGACTAGGGTAATGAGATACCTAGGAGCTTAAGTGCTCAGAGTATTTGGCCCATAAGGACAAAGATATCTTGTGGAATATGTCCAATTGCAGGTGTTGTCAATGTGAATGAAATGGTGATATCACAGGAGTCAACCCAAACCAATTTGAGATTATAACATTGCGGTGACCATCTTTATCTGTTTTATCAGTGGCTTAACACTTCTGGGCCTAGATGCTAATTCAGTAACACGCCACTCGCCTATCACATCACTGCTGCCCTCTCATGTAGTATTTGGACTTTTAGGCACAAATACAAGCCCCCCTTCTAGGCTGGCATGCAGGATTGTTGCAGGTTTTCAAGCCAATCACATTTTCTTTACGTGCTTCCTTCTGTTTAGAACCCCTCGATGCGCGATTCCAGCCGTCTCTACGTCAACACAGCCTCCTCTTTTAATACTCCAGAATGTTAACTTTCATTTAAGCAGTAATAGTCAAACACTATACTCTTTTCTCTTCCAATATTCTCTTCCAATGTCATATAACACAAGAATATTACTTCTAAGCACTAACATTGCTTGACCCCTTAATAGTTATTAGTGCCTCAAAGTAAACACTTGGTTTCATCAGGACTGTAGAGTCGAGTCAGTTTTAAGTTGAGCCGAAATGTTCAAAAAGAAGAGTCAGAAGTTCAGCCTTCCAATTCGGCAGCCTTGGTTACTATATTAAATGGCATAGATGGGAATTCTCCTTTCATTTTGGGATTGGCTGGGGACCGATTCCTGGCTCCCCCACAATCCAGAAAAAGAGGAGGCTGGACAGCAGGTTTAGCACTGCATCCCCAGTACATGGAACTCTATTCACAGGTTTCCGTGGATACGTCCTGTAGATATTCCAGCGCTACATGGTGGGTTTGCCCAGTAGGAATGACCAAGGATGGCTCTTTTTGTGTTTTTCTGTGCTCAAGACCAGATTGCTGACCAATAGCAGGGCAGCGCGTAGCAGGAAGTGTACAGGAAAGTAGTATAGGGTGGGAAATTGTACAAAATGTTGTTTCAAGCTGTATGTAAGTAGGGATGCAGCAGACATCTTGGAAAATAGTGATGCGGGGAAGCATCAGACACAGAGGGCAGCATAAGGAGGTAATGACTACTCGATTTAGACCCACAATCAGTTGTACATAAACATGGTGCAAACACCTTTCATATCTGGAATTTTGGAAATTTGCTTAACAACCAGAATACCCTTTTAAAGGGAATGTGTCAGCTGGAACCTGCTGTCCGTTCTGCAGGCATCATGTTCTAGAGCAGAAGGAGCTCAGTAGACTGATGTATAGTTTTATGGAAGGATTCAGTATAAGGCTACTTGACCGTGCATGTTTTAAAAGTTGCACCTGAGATTCTTGTATGCAACTTGCATTGTCCAAATCAATATAGAGTGAGGTCAGCAGCACAGCATAAATACTCACAAAAGGAGACTTTAACTGGCACAATCCTGCACGCTCAATCAAGGGATATAGATTTCTGAATCCCCAAATTAGTCCATAGAAATATCAGCGGATCGAGCAGCACATGGGGTGTATATAAAGGAATGAGAAATCCTCACATCAAAAAGATATCATTTATTAGGTCTACAGCATACAGCAACGTTTTGACTGCAATTACAGTCTTTGTCAATCCCCCAGTTTGCTGTCCAGTGTGCAGGACACCGCTCACTGACATGTACTATTCTCGTCCAAAAATTGGACAAGAACAGAATACGCTGCAATTTTTTTTTTACTTGGACTATCGTTCAGAGTGAAAAAAAAAATGAATGGGTCCAATTTTCACGCCGTTTTTTCGGTCCGAAAATCAGAAGGTAAAAAAGACAGTGTTTAAGTAGCCCAATGTGTGTTTCATTCGCTTAAAACTTTGCTCATTCTGAGCTAAACTATCCAGTGGGCGGTCAAATCATGATTGACAGTTTTCTGTGTATGACTGTACGTATAGAGGTGGCTGTCAGTCACCGATAGCTCCACCCACTTGATTGTTCAGCTCAGAAAGTACAGAGGTTTGAATGAATAAGATACCAGTTATACTGAATAAAACTATATAAATCAGTCTGCACAGCTCCTCCCACTTTAAAACACGATGCCTGCAGTTTGGACAGCAAGTTCAAGCGGACAGAGGTTTTTTAAAAGGGGTTGTCCCCCTTTACATTATTGGCCACCTATTCTTAGGATAGGCCATCAATAGTAGATCAGCGATAGTCCACCTCTTGGATCCCCAACGATCAGCTGCTCTCCCGTTGGCTGTCAGTATGTATGAAGCAGGAAACAGATGGCTCCGTACACACTGCTGTGGCCCAGCTTAGTAATGCAGGCACTTTTCCCAATACTTTTTTGGATCCCCACCAATTAACTATTGGCCCATTCTGAGGATATGTCATCAAGATTGTAGAGATAGGCAATCCCTTCAATATTTAAAATGGCCATGTCATTTGAGTTCAAAATGCCCCTAGCATACACTTCATTTTGCCAGGATAAACTGTGGCCAGCCAGCCACTTCATTCCAAAGAAGAAATGTAGTATGACATGGAAGGCATTCAGATAAATGGTGATCTAGGTAACACAAGGCCAGCTAGAGTCCAACAGAACGCATTGAGCAGCTCTCAGTCCTATTTCATAGAGGAAGGTCTTGAGCAGGGAACACCCTTTCTATGGTGTCCTATAGCCCCTACTGGGGGCTCTGAACAATTGCAATTTCTACCCGCAAGTGTGAGTGAACTGGCGAAGGTCAATGCATTTCAGTGCCTGCATATAGTCTGCGCGGACGGCGATCGTGGAATCCGCAATTCAAATCCGTC
Source organism: Eleutherodactylus coqui (assembly GCF_035609145.1). Lineage (NCBI taxonomy): Eukaryota > Metazoa > Chordata > Amphibia > Anura > Eleutherodactylidae > Eleutherodactylus > Eleutherodactylus coqui. Next base: position 168,084,035 of record NC_089840.1, read on the forward strand.
TGTGTGAGACTGGCCGAAAGAAGTACATATTAAAAGGGGTTGACATTCAAAAGTGGTTTCGTTTTCCTTCTTCTCTCCATAAACTTTGCCCTTCTTCTCAAAAGCGCTGTCTAGTATTGCAACGAAGCCTCATCTCTAATCTCCGTCCAGCCATTTAACTTCAGAGAAAGACAGAATATGGTCATAATGGCCAACATTGACATTTCCCTTTGCACAGCTTTTCTACTTGCAAGCAAAAATGAGGAGACACAAGGATTCTAATGCATTACTGGAAATACAAGAAACAATCAACTGGTCACTAATATATTATAAAAAAAAGCCAGGACCTTCCTCCCCAACATAAGGACAAGCAATAAGACAAAACCCTTCCTCATGTAAAGCTCCTGGTAGCAAGGAATTCTGAATCTTTCTAGGAAAAGAAGCGGTCTGCGAGATTATAGCCTTTCAGTGCTAATAACAGGGCATGGATGCAGGTAGGGGAAGGTGGCACAGAAGGAAATGCATACAAAGCAAGCAAAATTATAGAGCTGACAAAGTATTCCAAAACAAGAAGGGGCAGAATCCTCTCTGTAGAGTCACTCATATAGTTGTGTAGTGCTAACAGCTCAAGGGAGGTCTTCAATATGGATATGAAAAGGTGAGCAGTACAGGCAGGTGCAAACATACACAATATACTCAAGGGTAGCAAAGCAAGGCAGCGGGGGACCTCAAGCAATGAGGGGGTTATATAACCAAATGTTGTTCATTACTTTGGAAATCCAATTCTAAGCCTTCTCCAATGCATTTTGACTTAAAGGGGATTTGTCATCCAAAAATGACCCATCATATAAATCACATGTTAAACGTAAGAATTTTTGGAAAATGTTATCTTATTTTTTTCTCAACATATATTTAAAAAAATTAATAGTTAAATCCTGCATTTTTTACCCCGGCCACAGAGACCAATACTAGTCTGACACTTCCTGATCTGCAGAGAAAGCTTTGCCGCCATCTCACAAAAGGGCCTTTTTACACCGATTGATAAATCGGTCAGCAAAAATGGCAGTAGTGACTGAATGGCCAACGATAACTCATTCATTCAATTTCTGCAGGCAAAATCAAACGATGATCAGCCTCTATAAAGGTCGTCCGCCCCCATAGTCCTGTACAGGCAACAGAATTAAAAAAAATCTACAATCACAATATAAAAGCAGGAATAGAAAAATGGGTTACATTTCTCTTTTTGGTTTTAAATAATCAAACCTTTTTGGCGATATAGTCCCTTTAAAGATAATGTTTTATCCCAAAATGACTTTATTATATAATTTCTGTTTTTATATTGAACTATTTAAGAATCTTCTGTGAATTTTTACATTTTTGAGGTCAAGATCCATCTTTGATCTAGGGAAAAAAATCCTAAAATCCTGCAGTTCTCACTAATTTTAATAATAGTCTGACTCTTCCTGTTCTGCAGTGAAGATGTTTGAGGGCAGCCATGTCCTCACCACGACAGGCTGGAATCCACAAAAGGATTATAAATTATATATGCGTCAGAGGCATACCAAACACAAGAGTGGCCTCTGCCGGAACCCAGCGACGCCATTTTTCTTACCGGTTTTGGGCATCAAGGTGATTGTATTCATTAAAAACTGTATTTGTCTGGCTCTACATAATCAGCTTCTGGGGTCTTACAGAACGGCAGCAGAAATACACTGTAAAAGAAGAATAAGAGTTATTAGTCACAAGGAAGAAACAATCAAAATTGCTATTTTATTTACTATAGATGACCATGGTAAATCTCGAGCCAAACAGCATGAGCAGCCATCACATAGGCAGCTAGTCTCCGATTACATTCATACGACCATCTTCAAATATAAGTAAAATATGGAGCTAAATATAGACATTATAGTCTGCTTCGTCTGTATTTAGTTGTGTACAGTAATGTATATCAAGCCTGTATTAAAAAGAGATTGTGCCATTAAAAATATTGTTCATACTTAAACCCATAAACATTTTTGTATTGATAACGATTAAAAAATATGTTTCTACCCCAGATATTCCAGGTTAATATTAGCATAGCGCCACCTGCTGGTTCCATTAAAGAGCCTTTCTGTGTCCTCAGTAAATATTCCAAGGTGGTGGCACCTCTTTTATCACTTGTTCAGGAACTCTTCTGACATCAGAAGACATAGCAACTTCTGGAGCAGCCGCTCGCCACAAGAGGGAGCCCTCCACATCCCCAGTGCAGCGAGGACAGAGAGACTGAGCAGGTGTGACCACCTTGGAACAATTGCAGAGGTGAACAGAGACAGCAGGAGGCGCTATTCTAACAATAGTGTTGAAATATCTGAGGACAGAAGAAAAATGCAATGAGCGTAAATCCGAAATATATTTAGAATTAACCCCTTTAAGTAAAGTTAGCTCTATGTTCCCGCCATGTTCAATTTCATCCACATTTACACTTTTGCGAAAATTGCAGATACAAACCCAGATCAAATACCGATGAAAAAAAATCTCATCTATATTTTATCAGGTTCCATGAATTTTTATGTAAAGCATACAGTAGCTATGTGGTCTCTAATGAGGAATACATGATTAGGACATGTTTGGGTTCATTCCATGCATATGAACATCTACATATTGTATCATGCTTATCTGTATCAGACAGTCATTCATTTTTGCAGACAGGTTTACTGCAGAAATTGCTTCAAATATATAATCATAGACTTCATCTGAAGACTATTGCCCATATCTGGTGGAAACCAAATCCGGCTCTGCTCATACTTTGTGTTGGCCCTTTTCTGTCATATTTCAGTAGCATTTATGCGTTGGGTGACGAGCGGGCCCACGGTCGAGGAGATGGCGGGGATTAAGATGTCACTCTTCACGGTGACTCTACCATCTCCTTCCCCATAAGGGAAGAACGTGACCCGTCCAGGCCACCGCTAGGGGAGCCGTCAAGGGTAAAACAATTCAAGGGGTGTTGAAGAACTTACAGTTCGATGTCATGTGACGCTACAGTTCCTTCCTCTGCGGTGATACTGGATGATAAAATGAAAGTCCGCACACACAGTATAGATGAAAACAAAGCCATGAACGGTCAGCAATATTGCTTTACTGAAATACGCTAGCTTCAAACAGTCCAGCAATAATTAGGCCAAAGCTTAGCACGGGTGCAGGCAGCGTAAATGATGAGACAGGCAAAACACAGAATGGCTATCAGGCCCACAGTCCAAGTTATCTGTGCAGCTCCGCTCCTGGACAAATGAACACTTTTCTTCTCCAAACTCTCATCCTGTCAACACTCACGCTTTTAGATGCGTCTCGGCTCTGCTTGGCAATTTCTTTTCCTTAGTATAGTGGGAATGACTCCTGGGAGTAGTAGTCGCAGGGCAACTCATGGGATATCGCTCGGCCTCTTCCATTCTCCAACTCCTCTCTCAGCCAACTCACTGACTGACTGGTTACTCCTACTGATGGGCTACTACTACCGACTTGCAAACACATATATGAAGCATGATCACATGACTTCCAAATGTACAACAAAAAATTATACATTTCCAGACAGACATCTCACATACTAGATAGTTAACCCTTACAGTGCTGCAGCTATGCAATACACATCGATCATGCAATACATAGGATACTGACAATACAGGTAGACAAATGTATACACACTTTTATGGAGGGGCCCCATTACTCCGGGCCACTGCATTTACACTTCAGTAGTGTAGTAGTAGTAGTAGTAATAATAATAATAATAATAATAAATAATAATAATATAAATGTGTTTCTTACATCAGCCTAGGCAAACATATATATGTTGATATAGCCACCTTCATAGGAAATAGCTAGCAGTTAAATGGTTAACGAGTTCAATATTATAGGTTTGTAAGTACAAGTAGAAGTTGAAGCTCCCACGTGCGGTTCCCAGAGCTCGCTAGCAAGGGGAGGAACTTCTTATCTCTGACTGCATACTTTCTGTCCAAATTGCAATATTATTAAAGTCTATGCTACTTCGATATATAGGAATTACATGTTCACATAGCGACATACACCTGGGGCGTAAACATATATGTTAATCATCAGCGTCATTACATACTAGGCCAATCATGAGTTGTTAAGATGTTGGGGGCATGCATGTAATTGGTGCGTCATATTCAGTGTATCTGTATTGTACTTCCTTTGAATAAACCAAAAGAGTATTGGGGACTGACGGATAGCATCCGTGAGTTCAAATACATATATTCATGCATGAAGCTTCTCATTATAACCAATCTGGAGCAAACCAGTGAAATTTTCTGGAATATGATTTATTCCCATAACAGTAGTAAAGGAATGAACAGTCCACTGCGCTTCATGTACAGTAGAAAAAATGGTGGCATTTTATACCGCCCAACAGAGGCTAAAAGGGATGGGGGCCAGGAGCTTCTCCTGCTGTATAAGCCAAACATCAAGCACAATGTGCACTGAACCCAACGGAGAGGTTACCCAGTTATACAATTGCAATTCTCAACTCCAACAATATGGTTTTTTACCATAGAAAACATGCTGGTGTCTGGAACTCACCAGTGATTGAAGTCCATGACAAAATGAAAGCTAGTGCACAGCAGGTTTCCTTGGTCTCCTGGGGCCATTTATATACACAAAAAGAGTCAACAATGTAGTTAAAGCGAAAATTAAAAGCGAAAATTAAAACCTGCCAAGTCGTATCAGCCATAGTCTCTGAACACAGTGCCAGCTATACTGCCTGATGCCATCCACAGTCCCCAAATACAGTACTAGCCCAACAAGACGTCAGCCAAAAACCATATAGTGCCATATGTTGTACCCAGTCACACACAACAGGTAGTAGGGATTCTTCTCTCGCATGCTAAATGTTATGAAGGGATAAACTGGAGTTGTACTTTTGAGGTCTGTAATCTGAGTATATTATTACCCAAAGGGTAATTAAGGACACATTGTAGCTGACCATAGCCGGGGAACAATGGAAACATACAGAATCAGGGCACCAGGAAAGTGAGAGATAGCAGAGAGGGGAAGTAGAAAAGAGGGAAAACAGCCAAGAGGAATACTACTTTGGACCAGTGGAATAATGAATAAAGCCATGCGAGTCATTCCTCAGGAGTTTAGAAAGAGGAAAGTGAAATGAGGCAAAGTGGAAGGACCACACCAAGTGCGCTGCGTTCTCTGATGGCTACATTTAAATATTACATTTTCTGATTTGATTGATAGTGAGAAGGCAGAAAAAAATAACCTTGTTGATTTTACAGCCATGATGTGAGCAGATTAATGAAAGGTCTGGAAACTTCTACAAGCAGTGTGAATACGCGGCTGGTCGGCTGCGATAACATACAGCATTAACATGCATCACGTTGAAAAGACTTTAAAGGATTGTCAGATTATTGGCGACCATCTGTTTTTTTATCTCATTTTACTAGTGTCTCCTGAATAGTGCTGAGCTGCAATACCGGACACATCCTTAGAACAAGAGTGGCGCTAGCATTGGGAAGAGGTTTTTTTTCACCAAATCATTTATTGCCTATTTTGTAACAGCATAATCGGTGGAGAGCTGACCACATGGACCCCGCAGATGATGCACTCCAGGTCTCCCTAGTGAATGAACCACCTGTGTGCATGTGTGTCCACAGCTCCATTCTTCTAGGGGACCAACAGTGAATGGTGATCACGATCAAATATCTATCTGCTATCCCGTGTATAGGTGATAAAATGAATTAGATTGAATTACTTTGTATTATTTATAGACTAACTAAAGGTAATGTAGCCTTAAGCGTTTCCTTGTCTAACCAAGTTTAGCACACAGACGTAGATCGTATTTGGTCAGATATAATGTTTAGACCAAATATACACATTTATTTATATGCCGCCCATCTACATCACTTTACAGTCAGCCCTCATATACTGTGCTGTGAGGTCATCAGACATGATGAGACGGACGAGCTCCAGGAGAACAAAAAGGGAAAGAAAATGGCATGAACTGATCTCACGCAGGCAGAAGGTTGTAGAGTTTAACTTTCTGGCTGTATCCTAGAAACCGGCCATCGCTTCATATCAGATACTTTATAACCATGACTCATGTGTTACATTAGACAGATACAAAGATAGGAGGTTACATCTCACATTATTGCTGGCTGCCAATCTCTATTCTGTCTATAGGTGAAACTTAAAGCCAAAAATGAATGTGATTTATTTGCAGTAAAGTAAATATGATAACGCAGAGTACGGTAGTTGCCACGTGTTTGTCCAGTCAGCATGCTCCGTGCCCCTACCTAGGCAAGGCCTTGGCTAGAACAGGAAGGTCATGTTAATACCAGTGCTAAGCAGCTCTTGGCTGCAGAAGGGTGCCAACAAACACACGGTTGTCCCCTTTTGGTCCCGTGGTGCAACAGTCAGCTGCTCTCCACAGCTGTCAGACCTCAGAGATCCTAGCAGACGTCTCTATACCAGCTAATAAGCTCTCAATCTCATTGATTTATGGAGTAAGCAAATATTTTTAGAGCCAGTAAGGTCCAGCTTTCCAGATCCCATAAGTAGCAATGAAAATTATCCACTATTAGGCCGAATGCCCACGGACGGATTATCGCTGCGGAAATCGTGGTCAGACTCCCGCTGCGATTTCCGCAGCAATGTCCGTCCATAGACATGCTTTGTAAAACGATACTGCCACGTCTACGAGCAGAAATCAGCAGCGATTTTCTGCTCGCAGGGGAGATTTGCAGCATATTCTAATTTGTGGAGAAAAACGCACAGACGTCTTCCATTGCAGTCAATGGAAAATGTCCGTCCCGCGATACTTCGTGCTGTGGGCACAGCGAAAGCATCGCAGGAATCTGCATCATACCCCAGCGCCGATGCGTCAGGCGCTGCACTGCCCATGCGTGCAGACCGACACTCTTGCGGTGGATCCGGGCAGGAGAGTATGCGGCTGCTGGGGGGCGCTGGGTCGGATTCCGCTGCAAGACTGCGCAGGCGGAATCAGACCTGGCCGTGGGCATGAGCCCTTGAGAGATATCTGATAGCATCCACTTCTGTGGCCGTACGGCGTCACACAACGTTCCCTCTTCTCAGCCTTGCTAAGGCTCCAGGTGTAAGTACCAGAGTACCGTGTGATGGCAACGAGCGGTAGGAAAATAACATTTTGTGGGTAAAAAAAACAAACTTGTCCTTCAAATAATTTCAGCTGTTGTAACATAACGATTATTTTTGATATCTGCAGAACACGGAGCAACCTTATAAACACAAAAAGCTGACTGATACATAAATATCTGGGTAGAGCCCTCCACTTGTGATATGGAAATAGAAGTGTTAATCCTCACGATATGTAGTAACAGAAGAAAGCAAGATAGCAGATTGCTTAACAAGAAAAACACTGGAGGCTGATCAGAGATGGCGACTGATACCTCCATTCCTCACCTGAAAAGCCATATATATGCTAATATGTTTAATTAAGGTCTACTTATGGAGTAGAACTTAGAATACAGAGAACGTTTGCTGGAAGCCGCCTATAACATATTAACGGTAAAAAATATACAGGAAAAAAGTGAACAAGTACAATGTACCCTATACACCACATGTATCCCATGCACCGCACATACAATGTATCCCATGCACCGCACATACAATGTATCCAATACACTACACAAATGCGTGCAACTTCACAACTGCTTGTTTGGACTTGCAATGCTAGAAAGGATAAAGAAAAAAAAACACATGGCCTTCACTTCTGCTGCAGTCTAATTGGTGTCATGCATCACTGGTAGCACAAGAGTTAAAGGAAGAGGTGGGTGACAGAAGAGTGATCCTGACACTGAAAGGAATTAGGCTCAAAGCTGTGATCCGGGAGCAGGGAAATTAAAAGGAACGACCCATAATCTATCACTCCTGACATCTGTTAACTCCAATGGGGTGGGCGCCAATCAATACTGGCTGACAGCCAAGGGAGCGGAGAAGAAAGCGGGTAACATGAGAAAAATAAAATTCATACTCAACACAAGCAGCTCAGTTTACTGTCAACCCAATACAACAGATTCACAAAAACTGTCTGAAAGAACTTCTGTCTTTGCTGCCCATAGCAGCCAATCAGAGCACAGCCTTCATTTCTCTTACAAAAAAAAAGTTGCTTTGTGATTGGTTACTATGGGCAATAAAGACAGTTTTTCTTTTAAGACATGTTCATAATTCTTTCACGTAAACATATAAAATGTTGTTACAATAACAAATACCCAGCTGTGCTGACGGCTGGCCAGCCTAGATCAGCCGCTTTATCACCTAAGACTCAGTTTACGCAGAATCTAATGTGAATTCTGGATCGGAATACAGTATTGACTGCAGTGTAATTTTGAAATCCATATAGGGAAGATGGAAGAATACCTCTGCAGCGCCACCTATTGGAAGGCAGCATTCCTGTAAGTCAATATTAGACCCTTTAGACAAGCCTTATAGCAATGACAGGGACTTGAAAACCAAGCCAGAATAACCATGCACACACAGCGGCTTTGGGGTTTTTTTCGCAGAAAAAAAAAAAAAAAGAAAGAATTGACGTATCAATTCATAGAATGGTAGAGTTGGATGGGATCTCCAGGGTCATCGGGTCCAACTCCCTGCTTAATGCAGGATTCACCATATAATCCCAGACAGATATCTGTCCAGCCTATGAAGACTTTCATTGTTTGAGAACTCACCGCCTCCCATGGCAACCTGTTCCACTCATTGATCACCCTCACTGTCTAATATCTAATCTGTGTCTCCTCCCTTTCAGTTTCATCCCATTGCTTCTAGCCTTTCCTTGTACAGATGAGAATAGGGCTGAACCCTCTGCACCGTGGCAGCCCTTCAGATATTAGTAAACCTCTATTAAGTCTCTTCTCAGCCGCCTTATTTGCAAGCTAAAAATTCCCAGATCCCTTACCTCTTCTTCATAGAACATGGTTTTCAGAACACTCACCATCCTGGTAACTCTTCTCTGAACTTGCCTTGGTCTTTTTTAAATTGGGATGCCCAGAACTGGACACCGTATTCAAGAGGAGGCCTGACTAAGGAAGAGTAGAGGGGAATAATGACCTCACGTGAGCTAGACTCTATGCTTCTCTTAATGCATCCCAGAATTGTGTTTGCCTATTTTGCTGCTGCATTACACTGTTGACTCATGTTCAGTCTGCGATCAGTACACTCAAGTCTTTTTCACATGTGCGTATTTACGCCCGTGTGAATGAGCCTTTCATGTCAGATCCATGTAGTTTATGGATGACAGTGTGGAAACGGGGAGCCGTGTAGGTATACAAAGCACAACCCCAAACTCTTCAGGGGCCTTCCTATGAGCACCATAACTTATTGGTTATTTATCGATGATGCATGGTTCCCTTTAATGAGCCAATGAGAATGTTTTTATTTGTTTGTTTTTTTAAGTATTTTCACACGCATGGTGGATTGGCTCAATTCACCTGCCTTAGGCTGCCTGCAGATGAGCGGAAATCCCGCCGCGGGATTTCCCGCGGAATTTCCGCCGCTGAAAGTTTGCATAGGAGTGCATTAAAATACGCACTCCTATGCAGACGGCCGCGGTTTGGCCGCGCGAAATCTCGCGCGGCAAACAAACCGCGGCATGTCCTAGTTTTCTGCGGGGCACGCACTCACCCGGCCGCCGGCTCCGGTCTGCGCATGCGCCAGCTGCGCGGCAGCCGGCACATGAAAGAGCCGGGGCCGCCAGGCGCGGGTGAGTACGCGCTCGTCCCTGCAGGCGCTCGGGTCGGATCGCGCGGCGAGAATTCTCGCTGCCGGATCCGACCCGCTCGTCTGCAGGCGGCCTTACTTGTAGATTTGCAGGGGATTGTGCTGCAGATTCACTGTGGATTTCACGCTGTTGAAAAGGCATGAAATCCACATCATAAATAGTCATGTTGCAGATCTTAAATCCATACTGAATGTCAATTTCCATGCGGATAGCATGTGGGATGTTTCTGCAGCTGCAAAGTGTTCAGATTTTCTGAAAAAAATTGCCGTTACCAAAAAAATAAATAAATAGATCTGAAAATTCTATATCCCCTCTCATATCAGACATGAAAGCTAGATGACTACCAAGATAGCAGACATTGCAGTCCCCACAGATTTGAGATTTGGAAGCAGCATTTAGGGAGATGACAGCTTTAAGGAAGATACAGCTTTAAGAGCTGTAACGGCTGTTGTTGGTCATCAGTAGCTTCCTACTTACTTACAGCCATTTTCGGCCAACACATTAACAGAAGACACAATTAAAAACATTTTTTTTTTTTTTGCAAACTTTAAATTTTTGGTTGTTCCAATGTACGGTAACTAAAAAGGAGGCCACTTTGCAAATACTATAATAAAAAATAAATAAAACTATCTATAATTGTGTGTCTCTACAGCTCTTATTGCTGTGTACAGGAGGCAGATGGAAAATCTACAAATCGAAAAATAAAAACAAGATTTAAAAAAAATGTAATAGGTTTCAATATCTAGTTTTAATTCGCACAAAACATTTAGGAGATTCATTAACCTGTAAATAGAAATCTCTAATTTTGCGTTTACATCTAGTGCTCTGACCTGTAGGTCTCTATGGTGACCAACTATAAACAACGGGGTAATTCGATTCTGCAGTTATATAGCCATTTGTCTGTTCCTACCTGTAATTTTTTTTCCTTGAAAAACATAAAAATTCTTTAAAGAATGCATCTAACATGAAAAACAACAGGTCATTTCATGACAGCACATTCCCTTAAATACAATTTTGTATTTCAGACAATTTGGAACCATTAAAAAATATAATTAATACTACTACTAAAAAAATGGTAAAAGGAAGTCTGACCCAACGCATTTTATAAGTACGCAAATAGTGCTTACACCCAATAAAAACCATTAAACAGAAATAGCCATATCCATGAGGTATCCAAATATTGTTTCTAAATTGTCTGAGTAAAAACTCAAACAGCAACTCCATAGTGACCGACCGTCAATGCATGTTTTCATTACGGTCATTAAAGGAGCCTTAGGCCTCATTCACAGGACCGGTCTGTGTGAGCCAGCAGAGAACGTGTATGGCAGCAAGTGCACTGAGCATGAGCGCGAATATCATACAAGTGGTCGTGCACAGAGTGACTTTTTAAAAAAAAATTCCCCACTCTGCTTCATAGCGAGGTTGCGTAAGGGTCACCGCCCACATGTAATGTATTGCATATGGACAGCGTTGTATACACCCCCCATAGCAAAGAATAGGGCTCACACTGCGTGGTACGTGGAGAAATAGAGAATGCTGCAATCTACTCGCTAATATGAATAGATGAATGAAAGTCCATTTACTTTCATTGAATCTATTCACCACGCGTCACACAGTGGTGCATTGCGGGCATAATACACGCCCAAATCACGGTAGTGTGAATGAGCCTTTAGGCTAGTCCACCATAACACAGTGACCTAGTCTAAGGCCAGCATGGGAGTCCCATATAAGAAACAGCAGGTTAACTGACATTCGTGAACCAGCTCTAAAGGCTAGCAGTGGAGAAACTACTAATCCTGCCCATTTAACCCCTTACAGTCAATAGCAAAGGAGACATTGGCACCATCTCATGATCATAATGAAGACAATACTAAAAAATAGGCAAACTTTTTTAAGGGCTGCAGTGGGAAGGGTTTTATTTTTGTATTCATTTTTCCTCTCCACCCTCATAAATACATAATTTTTTATTGTTTGCAGGTTGTATTTTTGTATTAGTAGTTGCATTTTTCAATGGCATGTATGGAAAACACTTAGAAATGACTAACTTTAGGGAAATAGAAAAAATACAATTGCACCTTTTTTTTCGGGGGGGGGGGGGGGGGTTGTTTTAACAGTGTTCATGGTGCAGTAAAGCTGACATCTTTCTTCTGCGGGTCAGTACAACTACAGCAATGTCACATATCTACAGCTATAATAAAATAGCTTCACAAAAAAAAATGCTTTTTGGCGCCATCTTTTGAACCACATAACCTTAATTTTCAGTTAATGCAACTGTGTGAAGGCTCATTTTTTATTGCTACTATTTTCGGGTACTTTTTGATAGGAAAAAAAAAAGAACACCCTTCCAAATCTTTTTCTTGTAGATGGGAGTGATTAAAAAAAAACAAAAAAAAAACACAATGCTGGCACTGGTTTTTGGGCTTTTGAGCCCTGATACAGCATAATGCAAATCTATAGTATTGCATTATACTGCATTAGTACAGGCATCCTGTCACGTCTTAAGATCATTCTTGGCAACTCTGGGGGCCTTCAGAAGGCCCCTGGCTGTCTTGACACCCTGACAACACCCTTGCAATCTCATTGCAGGGCATTCGGGACACCAGAATCCTGACATCTACATTTAAATCCTGCTGTCATACTTGACAGCACATTTTAGTGGTTAACAGCCCTCGTGTTTTTGCCCCTCCTTTGCGATGCCTCCTCTGGGGTGGGTTTGACATAATACAATATTCTATCACCTGCAGTAACTAGGGCAGGACAACCAAGAGAATGTAACATTTTAGGCTGAATACATTTTATGGCATTGAATTGTATCCCGATTAGAATGATGTCGTGACATTGGCAGAACGCTCCCAAGTTACATTATAAATGAAGTTGTCTCTGCTCTGAAGCTTTTGCCTCTAAAGACAAGAGGGAGAAAAGGGACATCATTTTTTAAAAACATACAGAGTGTGTGATAAATTATTCATCAGCATTAAACAGGATTTTTTTTTAACAGCTCTCAGCTTTTATCAATCATTAATGCCTGCTCTACTTCCACCATGCCGCTTAGCTATTATGTTGCATGCCAGGGAAAAGTATTAAAAATAAATAGACAACAATGGGCCACTGCTGGCATGACTCGCATTTCTATGCAATGGGTGGGAGGAAAAAATTATATACATCCCTGGCAAATGCTGCAATGGCAAATAACCTATTCTTTAGAAGAAACAAACCTACTTCTTGCATTGTCTGTTCACCTGCAGAGACTACAGACGTATGTATTCACCAATGCCAAAACAGGGTCTTTCTATCTTCAAGGTTTATGCCCATCATAAGGAGTTTCTGTAATGAAAGGAGTGTTGATAACCGCACATGTATGGCCACCTCTCCATTTATTTCCCACCCGGATGTCTCAGACGGTTGTGAAGATTGGTGCAAGTCTCAGAGGAGGGAATTGCGCCTAACACACACCTGTAACATTTCCAGTGTATCGGCCATACAGGTCTATGATGGGGATGGCCCTCTAACACAACAGTCATGTTGCATGATCGGGATAAAGGATGTTTTCGTAATCAGGCTGCAAACGCCACAAGGAGGTTGGGACATTTAATATTCGTTGACATGCTACGATAAGAAAGTAAGTTCTTCTAGCCCCAGTAGAAAGTAGTGAGGTTATCCAACCAAGGACTATATCTACATAGACCCGATGCATTTTCTTCAAGTTTGAATAGATTTCCTCTAGATACTCTGGTTTCCACTAACACGCCCAAAACATACTAAATAGGTCCATTGGAATATTATTTTGGTATTGGCTTTTATTGTTTGTGTGTAGGAGAAATTAAATTGTATGTTAAGTTTTATGGAAGGTGAACATAGACTTTAAGATAATTCTGCCCAACTAGGCTGGGTCCACATATATCCAACAATCTGAAGAGAATGTAAAAGGCACCTAACAAGGTGGAGGAGATTGATGAGTGACAAAGGGAGCAGTCAATGCCAAGATGTGTAACCTTATTCTCCATAGCCAATGGGAAGCAAAGACTAAGAACTGTAAATTTTAGATATTTTCCTACCTTTACTTTTAACTTTGCTTGTTTTTTGCATGCCATCCTATCTGGTCTTTAACTTTCTGTAAGCATTTTCCCTTTTGAATTACAATTTAATCTTTAATAGTCCTTTTTGTTCTAAACCTATAGCCTTGATGGAGTTAACTCCGATTGCTGAATAGCAGTGTGTGAGTGTCTTTGAGACTTCAGGCCCATAGCAGAAGTGTTGGTGGCAAGTATCTGGGCATCTATAGTCTGTTTCAGAATGTGATTTAGGCCACATCCACACAGGCGACGCGAAAAAATTGTGATATTGCATCGGTGGTCCATGCGATAATGCTGTGTTTCCTCATGGCGATAACGCAATTTTGTGCTACTACAAAGTAGCATGTGGTGCTACAAAGTCACGCGACTTTATAGCACCACCTGTGGGGATTTTCGACTTATAAGCCCTACCCCAAAAGTAAGCAGTAATAAAAATAAATAAATCACCTAAGAAGCACTGTCATCTCCAGCACAGGTCTCTTCTTCAGTCTTCTGCCCTCTAAGAAGGGCTGGCTCTGATTGGCTGAGCCCCCGACACTCATGAACTAATCACAGCCATTCATTCATTGAATGGCTGTAATTGGTTCATCAAGCACTGGCTCCGATTGACTTCAGTTACTGCGCTCGTGAACCAATCACAGCCAACCCTTCTTGGAGGCGGGGATTTTGATCCTCCAATCCCGGATGGGCTGGTAGAAGACTGAAGATGAGTGCCGGACATAAAGAACAGACCCACGCCAAAAAGGACAGCGTGATATATTATTCTTTTGTTTTTTTCACTGCAGTTAAACGTTTTCACAGTAGGATTTCCTACTGTAAAAGTTGCATCACACCACACGAAAACCACATCTTCATGCGATGCAACAAAAAGAAAGGCTCCACAAAAAAAAAAAACTGCAAATGTGCTGGGATATTGCATACATAACAATGCATTAATGTGCTGAGCATTATCAATCAGACCCACAGTCCATTCATAGATAAACATTTTTGTAGAGACATACGCTTATACAGTGGATAAGTCACTTTGTTGAATGTGGTAACATTTTCTTTTGTCAATGTACAAAAGTTTAAAAGAAAAAAAAGTTGAACAGTACAAAAAAAAAAAAATCATCAAAAAGACCGTACATTTTTCAATTTTCGTTTTTTTGCCATGCTTACCTTCCAAGACCCATAAAATTAACTTATGTCGACCTAGCCATATGTTGCTTGTCTGTTTTTGGCATCACAAGTTTTTTCAATGGTACCTTTTAACGTACTACAAAATGTAACACTTAAATTTTTTAATGTGTGCAGGAATAGAAAGACTACAATTGCGCCATACTTCTTTTCCCCCTCCGGCATGTGTGATGCGTTAAAAAGGACATGTATACTACATTCTGCATGAGAGCAGCTTTCATGTCTTTTTTTTTTTTTTAACATTTTCCTAATTTAAAATTTCCTTTCATCGTCATACTCCTTTTTCTATCGATCATGCTGTTTGAGGGCTTGTTTTTTGGTGGCGCAAGCTGTAATGAGCTGCAATTTTTATTGGTACCAATTTGTGAGTACATATAACCTGTTAATCACTTTTTTTTGGCAACAGGGTGCTCAAAAAATGTAATTCTGGCATTGTGTATTTAGGACATTCTCTGCGCAAGATAGACAATGGGATAGTTTTGGACTTCTATGGACATGAAACTACCAATGATGGTTTGCTTTTTTTTTGCTTTGATATTTTTATATGGATTCTAGGAAAAGGAGGATTTTTTGAACTTTAAATATTGGAAAAAAAAAATTGAAATATGAATTTACTCTTCTTTAGTCCCCAAAGGGGAGGTAACTACTGACTGCCTGATTGCTTGTATAATATACTGCAATTCTTCTGTATTGCGGTAGATTATACTTTTACTGGTGGCTTATTAAGCCCTGCCACAGGTGGGGCTTAATAGAGTAAAATCTATGACAAGCCTGGTAGCCTTCACGAGGCTCTAGGATGTCATGTGAAACCACTAGCATCTCACAAATTGCATCTAAGGAGTGCTGATGGGACAGCAGACGCCCCCCCCCCCCCCAGTCAGCTGTTTAGATACAGCAGTCAGTATTGACTGTGGCGCCTAATGAATTTACACAGCAGTGATCAGAGCTACCTCCAATTACAACCGTCACAGTTGGCTGTCAGCAGTTAGAAACAGATGATAGCTACCGGGTATGGAGCGGGCTCGGCTCCCCATATACATCTAGAAGTTTTCCAAGCACAGTTGAGAATTTATACCAGTCACTCTCCAATGGTAGCCTTACTGAACCCATCAAGTCAACAACATCCCCTCTACTGTATCTCCACATGCATCCAATTTTGAAAACCTTATTAGATGATCCCTCGGATTTTGTTTGCAACCATAGTTTTTGGGGGAGCATACCTCCATACACATGGAATATGACAGTTGAACAGGCTCACTGCCAGTCTGCATGAACCCCAAAGATGATAGAATAAACTAGCAATCCTAGAAACAAGTTCTACAAAGCAGCAATAGAGGTGGAATATCGGGGCTACAGGCTGCATCACATGCTTTTTAAATGTTCAAAAACACTGCGGCCAAATGTTAATTTAGTATAGAAGCGTCTATATTTGAAGTGTCTACATACACAACATTTTTTTGGGCTCACTATCTTTTTCATAAAAACGCTTCATACTCCGGAAATGGTGTTTCCCCCCCCCCCCAAAAGGCTTCTTTTTAGGATATTTAAACGTCAGGAAAATTGCACAAAATAAAAAAAGCACCTATGGCCAGCTGCGACCTAAGCCAGAACTGAGAGCTGCACCGTAGGAATGGCTACAGTTCTGGAGGACTCAGGCCGTCTTTGTATTACAGTCACCATGTAATGCTATATTTTCCCTGCAGTGGACACATGGCTGGCTTATCGCATTCCCCCCTCCAAACCAGCTGCTCAGCAGAAGTGCTGGGAGCGGGGACCAGGAGATCGGTTTATCACACCAGCAGCCCAGGTTTAAATCAGAGACATCGCGTCACAGGTTCATAGCATTCAATACAGAAGACTGATTCACCATGATGGTCTCCATTCATCAAGATTGAAGGTGTAAGCAGACGCCTGCCAAGATTAACATACAACACAGTTCAGTTCTGAAGACATGTTACATAGCATAGAAGTGAATCTCCCACTAATGTCTAACGGTATTAAATGGCAGATAACAAGACCAAGGCCTTATGGGCCAACATGGCAGCTGTAAGGTGACACAATGTTCTGGCTATCCGCAGCCCCCCTCCTCCCTCCGAGAGGGAAAGCACTGCCAGGTTCCAAACACTAACCAGCCTGCGTTTAATAGTAGCTTGATATACAGCGCTGCAGATCACAGAATGGCAAGAGCCTTGATGAAAGGACTCAAGGGCTCGAGGCAATGATGCATTGAAAAACAGCTGAATAAATGAGAGGGAGACACAGAGAGATTTGCAATTAACTATTAAGGTGCTCAGATACTGAAAAGAGCAAGTGATACTGTATGACTGCAGCCGGTCTGCTAGTGAAGGATCCCTCAATGAAGGGGAATTACCAGGACATCATTTTCTAAATATTGTTCCAGCTCAGAACATCGAATTGTTTGCTTCAGAAAACCGCCAGCCGTACCTCCCTCCGAGGACAAGTTATGCCCAAAGGCTCTTCTGCCTCACTTACAAGCTAAAGCCACATTTGGTGGGATCTATAAATAAATGGAGGTGCCTAGAAGAAACCCGCCAAAACCCTTTTTTGAAATAAGATTGTGGGCCATAAATCCCGAACACTAAAGAATTGCACTAATTTATACAACTATATTCAAAGAATTCATGTGGTGATGCCCGATTATAAGCATTTTATAATTGAACACAGCAGCTTTTTGCCATCGTACATGGTTGGCCATCACCTTAACTGCTCATCATTGATCAAATGGGTTACATTTCAGATAATTCAGTGGGTGTTTGGTTATTTGACTATAAAGTCAAAAAAGCCAAAAATTTCAGCAGTAACAAGGACACAGACTGCCCAGGTATATTCACAGAGTTTCTACAAAGCAAATAATAAGAGTATCAACAGTAATTACAGTCGTCAGCAAGTAGTGAATTTTTAATACATTACACATACGGCATAGAATATAAAAATATATTCTATATACACACAAATATGTATATTATATGAATATTTTACAAGGGGATGAATGGTGCAACAATACCGGTCCAAAAACCAGAGTGCTGCTGATCTAGAGGTCAACAAGTAACCGTCTGCATACGTGAGACATCTAAAACACTGGCTTGTCTGCCATTTGTGGTACATAATACAAAAAAATGCTTTGATCCCATAAATACAAGAAATTATTCTTTTCTAGTTCACATGTTCATGAAAAATGTATTTTTCTCCAGCTGCTCCACGGACCTCTTTAGTAAGGTCAAGACTAGAGAGGCCATATTGGATCCTAGTCTCTGCCAGCATCTCTCACAGAGTCTGCGCATAATAGATGTATCACATATTGTTAGGACACGCCAGCTCTCCAGAACTTCTCTGCTAATTGAGACACCACATTAGTTCGACAGGGGAATCAAACGCCTCTGCAATAGTTAAGCATAACTGACAGCAATTGACATGAAGCTGGGGATTCCCCATCACATAAAACTGACAGTCTACAGCGTATGTGGGACGGCGACAGTCAAGAGTCTTCAGACACGTTGTTCCACAAGCAGAGAGTTAGTGCTTTTCTGTACATCAAAATACTGAATAACAACTGTTACAATAAGAACATTTCACATGGAGTCAAGGAACAGATATAACCATTAAGTGTCAAGTTTCAGCTTTTGTTAGCTTAAAATATTAAAGATTTTCCAAAAATGCAACTTCCTAAAGGCCTGCCATACACAAAACAAGATTGCCCATAATAACGATCCCACTAGCAAGAATAGCGATTAAAGTGCACAATCATTGAGTCTTTTTTCTCTCCATTTAGACAGATTCATGGATCTTGCACAATATGTCAAATGATCAGCTGGGTTCCATGCATATATAGTGTCAGCTGACCAAGGGAGAAATGTTACAATGTGATTACATTACCGGCAGATCGAAGTACACCACTGGCCACGGTAAATGACAGTTGGCGTTAATTTTTCAACAGATGGTCAACCAAAATGGTCAAAATATCAGCTATTCCAGGAGACTTCCCATGTATATGGGTATCGTAACACAATGATCTCAAACATTTACTTTGAAAGGTAATACTGTAAACCAACAGGATCTGCACTCAGTTAGGTTCAAACACTGTATTTATTGCAAACATTCAGTTATGAAATCTCCACCGAAATTCAAAATAAAAATTATACATGGCATAAAAATATTTGTATGTTGTAGATTTTAAAGATAAGCTGTTATATCCTCTGATTATATGGCCCGCCTGCAAGGGAAATCCAAAAGAAACTAGAAATTTTCCTGTCCTGTTGCTAACGTGAACCCTATAATACCTCCAATACCTTCATACATTGTCTAATAGTGCTTTTTATTAGACATTTTCAATTATTATGTCTTCTCTAGTATTTAAAAAAAACAAACAAAAAAACAAACAAACAATGGCTTCCTGATTACTTTTTGCTTTCTTGAACCACTCCCACCCCCACGGTTCTAATTCTAATCTGTGCTACTCTGGGCTCTGCATAGAATCAGCCTACTCCCCCTCTGGCAGCAGACACTATAATTTCTTCTCAATATCCCAAAGTAGTAGTCTACTCAATAATTCTACAAGGCTACTACAAAAGGTCTGTTCCTTCGCTGACAAAACAGGGCTGAAAGCAGTTTCGATTGGCTGCTCTGCCATTATTACAGGATCACTACCCAAAAACTGTGTAGAAAGTGACTATGTCCACCGGCATTCAGCTCTTTAGGTGGACATGCACATTGCTATACATATTTAAACACTCTTCATTTACTATTTTAACAGCATTTATATGGTAAGCATTTTTTATTTTTATGATCTACAGTGGATATAAAAAAATCTACACACCCCTGTAAGGGCTTTTACCCACTAGCGTGTTTTTTGTTTTTTTTTAACGCTGCAATATCGCTGCATTTTTTTCAATTGGACTTTCTAATGTTAAAAAAAAAGCACAAAAATCGCAAGTTTGAGCTGTTGTGATTTTTGAGCAATGCGATTTTAACATTAGAAAGTCCCATGAAAAAAAAAACGCAGCGATATCACAGCTTTAAAAAAAAAAAACACTAGTAGGTAAAAGCCCTTAAAATGCCATGTTTTTCTCATTTTAAAAACCCAACAAAATTGAATCTTTTCATATATCCACCTTCAATGTGATCCATTAGCTGTACAATTCCATTAAAAAACAAACGGATATCATTTAGGGTGGAAAAAAAAACCTAAAATAATGTGGTTGCATAAATGTGGGGATGTGGTTGTGTTCAGTATTAGCCAAACATATTTAAAACGCATGATAAATAGTAACCAATACTCCGCTGCCATTATATAAAGGAATTCTGATTTATCCGATTCCTGACATTTTCTAAGACCAGGCTCACACGGCCATAACTGGCTGTGCAAGAGAGGCATGTGCGAGCGCAAACTGCGCACGCAACAATTACTGCATGTCTCCAATCCTCATGCAACATTGTGTGCGCGGCATCATTAAAAATATGTGGGATTTTACTGTGTTTTACGCACGCAAAAACTGCATGAGTAATATACAATTACCAAACAGTTGTCTTTGCCCAGCCTTAGTTGCAATTTTTCTGCAAAAAACACGGTCCTTAAAGAGCTTACAGCACATCAAAAGGTATGAGACCGTTGAATAATCAGGAGAAGGGGACCAAAACATATCCAAAGCATTGCATATAACATGGAACACAGTGAAGAAAGAAATGGATTACAAGTGGCACAACAGTGACATCACCAAGAACTGGACGACCCTCAAAAATAGATGTAAGGAAAAAGAAAATTGGTTCAGGAGGCGGCCAAGAGGCAGACAGTAACACTAAAGGAGCTGCAGGAGATTCTGGTAAGTTCTGGTTGCGTAGTGCATGTGAAAACCATCTCCCGTATTCTTCAAATGTCTGGGCTGTGGGGTAGGGGGGCAAGATGAAAGCCTTTTCTAACAAAGGCCAACATTTAAGCCCGGCCATGTTTTACCAAAACCTCCATCAAGTCTGACAGAAGTCTGTGGAGAACATGTTCTGTCTGATAAGACAGAGAGGGGACTTGTTGGCCAGAATTCCAGAAGGGATATTTGATGTAAAGCCAACACTGCCGTCAACAGAAGACCCCCAGACCCACAGTGAAGATGGTGGAAGCAGTATTATGTGTGGGGCTGTTCTGCTGCTGGAGCTGGGGCTTTAGTCAAGGGGGAGGGACTTATGGACATTCCCAAATGTGAGTCCATGTTAGAACAAAACCTTCAGGCTTCGGCTAAAAAGCTGAAGAGGAATTTTACCTTTCAGGACAACAAAGACCCAAAGCAGCCAAATCACCAAAAGGATGGCTTCACCAGAAGATCAGTTTTGGAATGGCCCATCCAGTGCCCAGACCTGAATCCCATTTAAGATCTGTGAGTGACCTGAAGGCAGATTTGGAACGCTTCTGCAGGGAAGAGTGGGCAAAGAACGCCAAATCAAAATGTGCCATGCTGATAGACACAGACCCAAAAAGACTGTTGATGTACCCTCTGACTTTATGACAGCATTCAAAGTATTAGTTTTAGGGTATACACATTTATGATACTTTTTTTTTTCTTCAATTTTTCCACACCTAAAGGTTTCAGTTTATTTTTCAGTGGAATTGTTTTTTAACAATAAAAACATGGCATTTTAACATGGATGTGTAGACTTTTTATATCCCCTGTATACAAGAAATATTATAGGGTGAGACACCCCTTTTAGGAGGTTGTCCAATTACCAAACATACCCTTTTATAGGGCCCATTGGGATAAAACAAAAGAACAGTACTTCCCACTCCCCTGCTGTTATGATGCAGCACTGCAGTGCCGCTGTGGTCCTGCTGTTTGATGCTTTAGATGTCATCAGTGACCTTCTGTGACATCTGCTACAAGAAACACTGGGACCAGTACTTGGCTTCAGAGCTGGATTGCAGTGGGAGAAGAGGGCCAAGTCCGACTTTTTTTTAATTTTTTTTTATTTTATTTTAGTGGGCACTATATGTGAATGTTGTCTGGTAACCGGACAACCCTTTAAAGTCATGCACAAATATATAAAATCACCTTAGCTGGTTCAATATGGGTAAATCTACAACCTATGAAAACAATATGTGGATTTGATGTACATTTTGGCATAACTAACATTTAATAAAAAGCATTTTTCATATTCCTTTTCTGTACAGATATTCTAAGGACAGTAAATCTAGTGGATGGCTGTGCTCTTGCTAGCAGTACAGAGGAGAAATCACACAATCACATGAAATATTAATCAGCTTCCAAATGTAACTTGTACATTAAAAAAAAAACTCTCAGGAAAGGAGAGTCAACAAGGGTCACAAATCTACATTAAAAGACTGAATGTGTCATAAGACAATGACCTATTATTTACAACAAGTTTCTGTATTAAATTGTATTTTAGAACATTAATTTGTATTGTTTTTAAGAAAACACACAAAATCGATGCGCACAACATCCAAAAATACTGTATAACTATTCCAGGGAGAATACTATTGATGACTTCTCAGGATAGTTGATCGTCTGGAGTCCATTGCTTTAGACCCCGACCAATCAGCTGAGCAGGTGCATGCTGTCAGTACCGCAAATACGGAGGTCGGCGCTGAAGCAGCAGAAAAGAGCAGCAGCGCAGACTTCCGCTTCGACCTCTGTGTATTTGCAGGGCTGACAGCATGCGCTCGCTCAGTTGATCAGTCGGGGTCCCAAGCGATGGACTCCAGCCAATAAACTACTGATGACCTATCCTAAGGATAGGTCATCAGTAGTATTTTCACTGGAAAACCCCTTTAAGACATACTGGCCTGTAGTTTCTAGGTTCATGTTTTGACTCCTTTTGAGATATTGGCTACGCGCCAATCCAGTGGAACAGGTCCCGTCACTATAGAGTCCTTTAATATAGGAAACAATGACCTGTGTAACACATTACTAAATTCTGTTAGACCCCGGTTATTTGTCTATTATAATCTTTTAAAGGTGGCTCTGCACTTCTTCCTGGGTTAAACTGGTGACATTTAGTGGAGAGTTTACTTTGTCACTCTGCATGTCATCTGACATTTTTCTGACCTCTGTTAAACTGGAGAAAAAACTATTTAATAGATTAGTTTTCTCCTCATCAGATTCTACAATTTTTCCTTCATTTTTTAAATAAAGGGCCAGCACTTTCAGTATTAAACTTTTTACTATTTATGTAGTTGAAGAACAGTTAAGGGTTAGTTTTACTCTCTTTGGCAATAAGTTTGTCTCCACCTTTGCTGCTTTTATCTGCTTTTTAGGTCTCCTGCACACAGCAGAGCTGGAATCCGCATGCGCCTTTTCTGTACTGTGGATGGATCCGCGGCCTGTCCCCAATGTTCATTGTGGACGAGCTGCAGGTTAATGGAAGCCGTCCTTGTGGAGCCCGTATAAAAATGGAACTTGCTGCGACTTTTCCTCCACAAGTGGAAATCGCAATTGATTTCTGCTCATGTGTAGCAAGCAGTCAATCTCCATAGAAAGTAACGGGCGGTACTTGCTGCAGAGTCAAGGTGCTGACAACAACCGCAGATTCCACAGTAAATATCCGCCTGTGTGCAGGAGGCCTTACACAATTTTTCTCCTTCTGTATCCATTGGGGCTTCTTCGCTGCCTTCTTGTTTTAGTAGTCTATGGCCACTTTAATACAGGCTACAAAATCGTGCGATCTTCCGGAAATGCGACATGGCTACAAAAAACACGTTTGTAAAACCCATGCTTTTCAATGGTTTCCTTCACATTAGCGATGTTTTCACTGTTGCGATAAAAAAAAATCGCGGCATGCTCTATCTTTCTACAATGTGCGTTTTATCTCCCATGTTTCCCTATGGAGCCCCCTTGTTTATCGCAGCATATCACACGAACTTGCAATTTTTGAGCAATGCGATTTTAACATTGGAAACTCGCATTTACTTTCACGTTAAAAAAAAATTGTGTGGCAGCGATACGATGTGAGATTATTCTCAAAAAAAAGCATCGCTGATAGAGATGAGTGAACGTACTCGTCCGAGCTTGATACTTGTTCGAGTATTAGCGTGTTTGAGATGCTCGTTACTCGTGACGAGTACCACACAATGTTCGAGTTACTTTCACTTTCATCTCTGAGACGTTAGCGCGCTTTTCTGGCCAATAGAAAGACAGGGAAGGCATTACAACTTCCCCCTGCGACGTTCAAGCCCTATACCACCCCCCTGCAGTGAGTGGCTGGCGAGATCAGGTGTCACCCGAGTACATAAATCGGCCCCTCCCGCGGCTCGCCACAGATGCATTCTGACATAGTTCAGGGAAAGTGCTGTCTTGCTGGAGTTGCTATAGGGAGAGCGTTAGGAGTGATTTTAGGCTTCAAGAACCCCAACGGTCCTTCTTAGGGCCACATCTAACCGTGTGCAGTACTGTGGAGGCTGCTTTTTGCAGTGTTGCACATTTTGTTTTTTTGTATATCGGCCGTGCAGAGCATTGCGCCCTGCAGTAATTATACATAGTGCAGGGCCAGTAGTGGTGAGGCAGGGACAGAAGATATATATTGTGAGGCAGGGACAGAAGACATATACAGTGTATATAGGCAGTGGGCCATTTTGGGAAAAAAATCTATTTGGGCTGCCTGTGACTGTCCTCAGTGTTCTGGGTCTGTGCTGGGTGTAGTTGTCCTCCTAACTCATACGCAGCCAGCTAAGTGTTACAGCAGGCTTGCGCAAAATTATTTCCTGGCTCTGTGTTGGCTGTTAAATCACCACTGTATTCCAGTTCACAGTGCAACAGTCTGCAGTTATTTGACATACTCCAGGGCCAGTAGTGGTGACGCAGAGAGAGAAGACATATACAGTGTATATAGGCAGTGGGCCTTTCCAAAAACATTTGGGGAAAAAAATCTATTTGGGCTGCCTGTGACGGTCCTCAGTGTTCTGGGTCTGTGCTGGGTGTAGTTGTCCTCCTAATTCATACGCAGCCAGCTAAGTGTTACAGCAGGCTTGCGCAAAATTATTTCCTGGCATTCCGTAAGCGAAGTCACCCTCCAACCACAGGCCAATAAGCGGCACATTTAATTACAGCGTTCTGTTTCTGCACTACTGGTAATACACCATGCTGAGGGGTAGGGGTAGGCCTATAGGACGTGGACGCGGGCGAGGACGCGGAGGCCCAAGTTAGGGTGTGGGCACAGGCCGAGCCAGTGCGGTGGCCAAGGGTAAAGGCAGGGCCAGACCGAATAATCCACCAACTGTTTCCCAAAGCGCCCCCTCGCGCCATGCCACCCTGCAGAGGTCAAGGTGCTCTACGGTGTGGCAGTTTTTCACAGAGACGCCTGACAACTGACGAACACTGGTGTGCAACCTTTGTCGCGCCAATATCAGCTGGGGAGCCACCACCACCAGCATGCGCAGGCATATGATGGCCAAGCACCCCACAAGGTGGGACGAAGGCCGTTCACCGCCTCCGATTTGCACCACTGCCTCTCCCCCTGTGCCCCAACCTGCCACTGAGATCCAACCCCCCTCTCAGGACACAGGCACTACCGTCTCCTGGCCTGCACCCACACCCTCACCTCCGCTGTCCTTGGCCCCATCCAGCAATGTCTCTCAGCGCAGCGTCCAGACGTCGCTAGCGCCACTGTTTGAGCGCAAGCGCAAGTACGACGCCACGCACCCGCACGCTCAAGCGTTAAACGTGCACATTGCAAAATTGATCAGCCTAGAGATGCTGCCGTATAGGCATGTGGAAACGGAGGCTTTCAAAAGCATGATGGCGGCGGCGGCCCCGCGCTACTCGGTTCCCAGTCGCCACTACTTTTCCCGATGTGCCGTCGCAGGCCTGCACGACCACGTCTCCCGCAACATTGTTCGCGCCCTCACCAACGCGGTTACTGCCAAGGTCCACTTAACAACAGACACGTGGACAAGAACAGGCGGGCAGGGCCACTATATCTCCCTGACGGCACATTGGGTGAATTTAGTGGAGGCTGGGACAGAGTCAGAGCCTGGGACCGATCACGTCCTACCCACCCCCCGAATTGCGGGCCCCAGCTCGGTGCTGGTATCTGCGGCGGTGTATGCTTCCTCCACTAAACCACCCTCCTCCTCCTCCTACGCAACCTCTGTCTCGCAATCAAGATGTGTCAGCAGCAGCACGTCGCCAGCAGTCGGTGTCGCGCGGCATGGCAGCACAGCGGTGGGCAAGCGTCAGCAGGCCGTGCTGAAACTACTCAGCTTAGGAGAGAAGAGGCACACGGCCCACGAACTGCTGCAGGGTCTGACAGAGCAGACCGACCGCTGGCTTGCGCCGCTGAGCCTCCAACCGGGCATGGTCGTGTGTGACAACGGCCGTAATCTGGTGGAGGCTCTGCAGCTCGGCAGCCTCACGCACGTGCCATGCCTGGCCCAACTCCAACTTGCGCGGCGTAGTGGGAGTCAGCCTCCTCAAATCTTTACAGAAGAGTGGGCCTGGTTGGCAGCCATCTGCCAGGTCCTTGGAAACTTTGAGGAGTCTACCCAGATGGTGAGCGGGGATGCTGCAATCATTAGCGTCACCATTCCTCTGCTATGCCTCTTGAGAAGTTCCCTGCAAAGCATAAAGGCAGACGCTTTGCACTCGGAAACGGAGGCGGGGAAGACAGTATGTCGCTGGATAGTCAGAGCACCCTCATGTCTATATCTCAGCGCGTTGAGGAGGAGGAGGAGGAGGAGGAGGGAGAGGAGCATGAGGAGGAGGGGGAAGAGACAGCTTGGCCCACTGCTGAGGGTACACATGCTGCTTGCCTGTCATCCTTTCAGCGTGTATGGCCAGAGGAGAAGGAGGAGGAGGAGGATCCTGAAAGTGATCTTCCTAGTGAGGACAGCCATGTGTTGCGTACAGGTACCCTGGCACACATGGCTGACTTCATGTTAGGATGCCTTTCTCCTGACCCTCGCGTTATACGCATTCTGGCCACTACGGATTACTGGGTGTACACACTGCTCGACCCACAGTATAAGGAGAACCTTTCCACTCTCATTCCTGAAGAGGAAAGGGGTTCCAGAATGATGCTATACCACAGGGCGCTGGTGGACAAACTGATGGTAAACTTCCCATCCGACAGCGCTAGTGGCCGAAGGCGCAGTTCCGAGGGCCAGGTAGCAGGGGAGGCGCAGAGATCAGGCAGCATGTACAGCGCAGGCAGGGGACCATTATCCAAGGCCTTTGCCAGCTTTCTGGCTCCCCAGCAAGACTGTGTCACCGGTCCCCAGTCAAGGCTGAGTTGGCGGGAGCACTGTAAAAGGATGGTGAGGGAGTACGTAGCCGATCGCATGACCGTCCTCGGTGACGCCTCTGCCCCCTACAACTACTGGGTGTCGAAGCTGGACACGTGGCCTGAACTCGCGCTGTATGCCCTGAAGGTGCTTGCTTGTCCTGCGGCTAGCGTCTTGTCAGAGAGGGTGTTTAGTGCGGCTGGGGGAATCATCACAGATAAGCGTACCCGCCTGTCAACCAACAGTGCTGACAGGCTTACACTCATCAAGATGAACAAAGCCTGGATTTCCCCAGACTTCTCTTCTCCACCAGCGGACAGCAGCGATACCTAAGCAATACGTAGGCTGCACCCGCGGATGGAAGCATCGTTCTCTATCACCATCAAAAACGTGGACCTTTTAGCTTCATCAATCTGTGTATTCTATTCATCCTCCTCCTCCTGCTCCTCCTCCTGAAACCTCACATAATCACGCCGAACGGGCAATTTTTCTTAGGCCCACAAGGCTCACTCATATAATTTTTGTAAACAATTTTTATACGCTTCAATGCTCATTAAAGCGTTGAAACTTTCACCTGAACCAATTTTTATTTTAACTGGGCTGCCTCCAGGCCTAGTTACCAATTAAGTCACATAAACCAAAGCGATGGGTTTCACCTGCCCTCTTGGTTGGGCATGGGCAATTTTTCTGAGGTACATTAGTACTGTTGGTACACCAATTTTTGGGGGCCCTCGCCTACAGTGTAATCCAATTAATTTTTAGCCCACCTGCATTACAGCTGACGTTACATCAGCTGTGTTGGGCACTGCAATGGGATATATTTATGTACCGCCGGTGGCTTCCTGGCACCCACCCATGCTGTGGGTCCACACAGAGTTGTAACTGCATGTGTCCACTTCTAAAGAACCCCAGTCTGACTGGGGCATGCAGTGTGGGCCGAAGCCCACCTGCATTAAGCACGACATTACCTCAGCAGTGATGGGCAATGCAATGGGATATATTTATGTACCACCGGTGGCTTCCTGGCACCCACCCATGCTGTCGGTCCACACGGAGTTGTAACTGCATGTGTCCACTTCTAAAGAACCCCAGTCTGACTGGGGCATGCAGTGTGGGCCGAAGCCCACCTGCATTAAACATGACATTACCTCAGCTGTGATGGGCAATGCAATGGGATATATTTATGTACCGCCGGTGGGTTTCAGGGAGCCACCCATTCTGTGGGTGCACACGGAATTCCCATTGCGGAGTTGTACCTGGCTGTGACTATTTATAAAAAAACGCGGTCTGACTGGGGCATGCAGACACCTTGACAGAATGAATAGTGTGTGGCACATAGGTTCCCCATTGCTATGCCCACGTGTGCAGCTCCTGATGGAGGTGGCACAGGATTGGAGTTCTCATTGCTTCTGTACAGCATTGTGGGCTATCGCCCCGCCCCTTTTAAAGAGGGTCGCTGCCTAGCCGTGCCAACCCTCTGCAGTGTGTGCCTGCGGTTCCTCCTCTTGGCAGACACACTTATAAATAGACTTGAGTGTGGCGTGGCATGAGGGCAGCTGAAGGCTGCGCAGGGACAGTTTGGTGTGCGCTGTGGACACTGGGTCGTGCGGGGGGGGGGGTTGGGCAGCATGTAACCCAGGAGAAGTGGCAGCGGAGTGTCATGCAGGCAGTGATTGTGCTTTGTTGGAGGTAGTGTGGTGCTTAGCTAAGGTATGCATTGCTAATGAGGGCTTTTCAGAAGTAAAAGTTGTTGGGAGGGGGGGGGGCCCACTCTTGCCGCTATTGTGGCTTAATAGTGGGACCTGGGAACTTGAGATGCAGCCCAACATGTAGCCCCTCGCCTGCCCTATCCGTTGCTGTGTCGTTCCCATCACTTTCTTGAATTGCCCAGATTTTCACAAATGAAAACCTTAGCGAGCATCGGCGATATACAAAAATGCTTGGGTCGCCCATTGACTTCAATGGGGTTCGTTACTCGAAACGAACCCTCAAGCATCGCGATAATTTCGTCCCGAGTAACGAGCACCCGAGCATTTTGGTGCTCGCTCATCTCTAATCGCTGACTATACAAAAAAAAAAAAAAAGAAAAAAATCGAGGAAACAAAGCTAAGATATGGCTGTCTTTACAACTTTATTGAGCTACACTGTTTCTCCTGCTCACAACCATTTTATTCCTGTAAGGTATGAACTGCTCACAGTAAGTAATTAGGATGTTTTTAGATGTTTTCCATTTATTGTTCGAACTCTTACTTTTGAGGACATTATTCTAGTCAATAAGGTTTAGGGCATCTCTAAGCTGGTAAAACTTTGCCTTCCTGAAGTCTAGTATTTTAGTAGCTTCCTGATAAAACAGTCTTTTGAAAGACAAGTGGACATTTATCATATTATGATGGCTTTTTCCCAGGTGCCCCCCAACCTGCACTCCTGGTATTCTATCAGGTCTGTTGCTTAATATTACGTCTAAAATGGCCATCTCTAGTCAAGTCATGTACAAGTTGGGTAATTATCTTTAGTAATTGACAGAAAGTTGTTACCTTTATGAATTCCGCAAGTCCCCCATAGTAATTCCCTCATTGTAATTTGCTGCTTCATCTATTAAGAGATTTTCAGTGGCTTCTGTTATATTTGGTGGCCTATAGCAGCGGTCCCCAACTCCAGTCCTCAGGGACCGCCAACAGGTCATGTTTTCAGGATATCCTATGGTAAGAACACCTGTCGCAATGTCTGAGGCACCGACAATAATTACATCACATGTGCAATACTGAGGAGATCCTGAAAACATGACCTGTTGGGGTGCCTTGAGGACTGGAGTTGGGGAACACTGGCCTATAGAGTACCCCTATGAGGATTTTATTGTTCTTTTTCCCTCTATGTGTTTCCACCCATAGAGACTCCACATGTTCATCTCCCTCCCCTACATCTTTCCCTAGTGTGGGCTTTAACCCCTTAGTGACGGCCCAATAGTGTTTTTACATCCAGCTGTTGCAGGACGTTTATGGAGGGAGATAGCGCCGCTATCTCCCTCCACACAGCGCGGGCGTCAGCTGTTTATTACAGCTGGCACCCACGGCTATTAACCCTTCAAATGCCACTGTCAATTCTGACAGCGGCATTTAAATCCCCTGAATGATGTTGGGTGGTCCCGTACGCCCCCCCTCCCCCCCCTCGCGGTGAGATCGGGGGAGCCGTGCAGGTGTCATACTGCAGGAGCGATCAAAGCATCGCTGGTTGTAGTCCTGTAGGAGGACTAAAAGAAAGTGTAAAACTAAGATTAATAAAGTTTTAGTAATTATTTTAAAAAAAAGTTATAAAAGTTAAAAACAAAAAAAAACAAAACCTTTTGCCATATTTGCAATTAAAAAATAAAAATAGTAAACCAAAAATATGTATTTGGTATCGCTGCGTCTGTAAAAGTCCAATCTATCAAATTAATGCATTATTTTACATGCACGATGAATGTGGTCCGGGAAAAAAAGAAAAAAAAAAAAAACGCCAGAAATGCACTTTTTTTGGTCACACCATCTCCGAGAAAGAAATGTAATAAAAAGCCATCAAAAAGTCAATTGTACGCAACAATGGTACCTAAGGAAACGACAGGACATACAGCACAAAATGAGGCCTCGCTCAACTATGTCGGCGGAAAAATGAAAAAGTTATTGTGCGCAGAAAATGGACACAAAAAATAATTTAAAAAAATTAAATATCTTAAAAAACAAAAAATACAAGTACTATAGCAATAAAAAAAATAAAAAAAAAATGTACAAGTTTGGTATCATAGTAATCATGCTGACTCATAGAATAAAAATATCAGGTCATTTTTGTTGCAGTTCGTTCACCGTAGAAACAGGACGCACCGAAAAATGGTGGAATGTCTTTTTTTTCCATTTCTCTCCAGTTAAAATTTTTTTTAAGTTTTTCAGTACATTATATGGTATAATAAATAGCACCATTGCAAACTAAAACTCTTCGCGCAAAAAACAAGCCCTCATACAGCGACGTCGATGGATAAATAAAGGAGTTACGATTTTTTAATAGGGAGGAGGGAAAAAAAATGGAAAAAGGGAAAAAAGCGCAGTCACCAAGGGGTTAAACAGGATATTACATAAAAGACAAACTCCTTCCCCTTTCTGTTTTTTACGATCCCTTCTAAACAGACTGTAACCCTCTAAGTTCACTGTCCGGCCACAGCTTTCATCCAATCAGGTCTCCGTTTTTCCCACTATGTCACAGGTTTCGTCAAACATTATTACTTCCAGTTTGTCTACTTTATGGGTCAGATTTCTAGCATTAGTCCCCTTATTGGGCAGACTTCTTGCATTAGTTACCATACAGTATAGAAGATTGTTACTTTTTAAGTGTATCCCTATTAACCGTTCTGCCAGTTCTAACCCCTCCCACTGCTCTACCCCCATCTCCACTACTTAGTCCCAGATCACTGTTTACACTGTCTTCCCCTCTATCTCTGATTGCCCACTCCCCCTGTCCCTAGTTTAAATACTCCTCCAACCTTCTAGCCATCTTCTCCCCGAGCACAGCTGCCCCTTCCCCATTGAGATGAAGCACATCCCTACAGTAGAGCCTTTAGCCGATAGCCAAGTCTGCCCAGTTCTCCAGGAATGCAAACCCCTTCTTCCTGCACTAACTCTGGGCTACTTGTATAGCTACCTAATCTCTTGTTGTAGCTCTGGTGTGGCATGTGGAACAAGTAAAATTTCAGATAATACTTAGAGATGAGCGAACGTACTCGTCCGAGCTTGATATTCGTGCGAATATTAGGGTGTTCGGGGTGCTCGTTACTCGTAACGAGTACCATGCGGTGTTCCGGTTACTTTCAGTTTCCTCTCTGAGACGTTAGCGCGCTTTTCTGGCCAATTGAAAGACAGGGAAGGCATTACAACTTCCCCCTGTGACGTTCAAGCCCTATACCACCCCCTTGCTGTGAGTGGCTGGGGAGATCTGATGTCACCCGAGTATAAAAATCGGCCCCTCCCGCGGCTCGCCACACATGCCTTGTGACTTAGCTGAGGGAAAGTACTATCGTGCTGGAGCTGCTGTAGGGAGAGCGTTAGGAGTTAGTGTAGGCTTCAAGAACCCCAACGGCCCTTCTTAGGGCCACATCTACTAGTGTGCAGTACTGTGTTAGCACAGTATATATTTTTTTTTTCTTCCAAAATTGGATCTGCAGAGCATTGCGCCCTGCAATAGGGACAGAAGTGGGGGTTAAGCAGGGAGAGTGTTAGGAGTTAGTGTAGGCTTCAAGAACCCCAACGGTCCTTTCTAGGGCCACATCTATCCGTGTGCAGTACTGTCCAGGCTGCTGTTAGCAGTGTTGCATTTTTTTTTTTTTTTCTCAAAACCGACTGTGCAGAGCATTGCACCCGGAATTAATACTACAGGGATAGAATTGTGTAGGCAGGGCCAGAAGACATACATTATTCATTGAATACACGCAGTGTGGGTGTTCCTTGTAAAAAGCAGGGAAAAAATTCTATTTGGCCTGCCTCTTACAGTACTCAGGGCTCTGTGTACGTGTGTGCTGTGCGCTGAACGTTCAGAAAAAAATCAGACGCAACCAGCTATGGTTGAGTGCAGCCTTGCGCCAATTTCTTTCCTGCCTGGGAAATACCTGCTCTGCCACAGTTAGTAACTCTGCAACAGTAAAGTTCTGTGACAGTTTTGCAGGGCCGCAACACAGTTATTAAACTTAGTAGTATTCATTGAATACACGCAGTGTGGCTTGCCCTTTGAAAAACAAGGGAAAAAATTGTATTTTGGCTGCGGGCTTGCGCCACTTTCTTTCCTGCCTGGGAAATCCAATCACTGGTAATACACCATGCTGAGGGGTAGGGGTAGGCCTATAGGATGTGGACACGGGCGAGGACGCGGAGGCCCAAGTCAGGGTGTGGGCACAGGCCGAGCCAGTGTGGTGGCCAGGGGTAGAGGCAGGGCCAGACCGAATAATCCACCAACTGTTTCCCAAAGCGCCCCCTCGCGCCATGCCACCCTGCACAGGTCAAGGTGCTCTACGGTGTGGCAGTTTTTCACAGAGACGCCTGACGACCGACGAACAGTGGTGTGCAACCTTTGTCGCGCCAAGATCAGCTGGGGAGGCACCACCAACAGCATGCGCAGGCATATGATGGCCAAGCACCCCACAAGGTGGGACGATGCCCGTTCACCGCCTCCGGTTTGCACCACTGCCTCTCCCCCTGTGCCCCAACCTGCCACTGAGATCCAACCCCCCTCTCAGGACACAGGCACTACCGTCTCCTGGCCTGCACCCACACCCTCACCTCCGCTGTCCTCGGCCCCATCCAGCAATGTCTCTCAGCGTAGCGTCCAGACGTCGCTAGCGCCACAGTTTGAGCGCAAGCGTAAGTACGACGCCACGCACCCGCACGCTCAAGCGTTAAACGTGCACATTGCAAAATTGATCAGCCTAGAGATGCTGCCGTATAGGCATGTGGAAACGGAGGCTTTCAAAAGCATGATGGCGGCGGCGGCCCCGCGCTACTCGGTTCCCAGTCGCCACTACTTTTCCCGATGTGCCGTCGCAGGCCTGCACGACCACGTCTCCCGCAACATTGTACGCGCCCTCACCAACGCGGTTAATGCCAAGGTCCACTTAACAACAGACACGTGGACAAGCACAGGCGGGCAGGGCCACTATATCTCCCTGACGGCACATTGGGTGAATTTAGTGGAGGCTGGAACAGAGTCAGAGCCTGGGACCGCTCACGTCCTACCCACCCCCAGAATTGCGGGCCACAGCTCGGTGGTGGTATCTGCGGCGGTGTATGCTTCCTCCACTAAAGCACCTTCCTCCTCCTCCTCCTCCTCCAACGCAACCTCTGTCTCACAATCAAGATGTGTCAGCAGCACGTCGCCAGCAGTCGGTGTCACGCGGCGTGGCAGCACAGCGGTGGGCAAGCGTCAGCAGGCCGTGCTGAAACTACTCAGCTTAGGAGAGAAGAGGCACACGGCCCACGAACTGCTGCAGGGTCTGACAGAGCAGACCGACCGCTGGCTTGCGCCGCTGAGCCTCCAACCGGGCATGGTCGTGTGTGACAACGGCCGTAAGCTGGTGGCGGCTCTGCAGCTCGGCAGCCTCACGCACGTGCCATGCCTGGCCCATGTGTTTAATTTGGTGGTTCAGCGCTTTCTGAAAAGCTACCCCCACTTGTCATACCTGCTCGGAAAGGTGCGCCAGCTCTGCGCACATTTCCGCAAATCCCACACGCACGCTGCCACCCTGCGGACACTGCAACATCGGTTTAATCTGCCAGTGCACCGACTGCTGTGCGACGTGCCCACACAGTGGAACTCTACGCTCCACATGTTGGCCAGACTCTATGAGCAGCGTAGAGCTATAGTGGAATACCAACTCCAACTTGCGCGGCGCAGTGTGAGTCAGCCTCCTCAATTATTTACAGAAGAGTGGCCCTGGTTCGCAGCCATCTGCGAGGTCCTTGGAAAATTTGAGGAGTCTACCCAGGTGGTGAGCGGCGATGCTGCAATCATTAGCGTCACCATTCCTCTGCTATGCATCTTGAGAAGTTCCCTGCAAAGCATAAAGGTAGACGCTTTGCGCTCGGAAACAGAACCGGGGGAAGACAGTATGTCGCTGGATAGTCAGAGCACCCTCCTGTCTATATCTCAGCGCGTTCAGGAGGAGGAGGAGGAGGAGGAGGGGGAAGAGACAGCTTGGCCCACTGCTGACGGTACCCATGCTGCTTGCCTGTCATCATTTCAGCGTGTATGGCCTGAGGAGGAGGAGGAGGAGGAGGAGGAGGAGGATCCTGAAAGTGATCTTCCGAGTGAGGACAGCCATGTGTTGCGTACAGGTACCCTGGCACACATGGCTGACTTCATGTTAGGATGCCTTTCTCGTGACCCTCGCGTTACACGCATTCTGGCCACTACGGATTACTGGGTGTACACACTGCTCGACCCACGGTATAAGGAGAGCCTTTGCACTCTCATTCCCGAAGAGGAAAGGGGTTCCAGAATGATGCTATACCACAGGGCGCTGGTGGACAAACTGATGGTAAACTTCCCATCCGACAGCGCTAGTAGCAGAAGGCGCAGTTCCGA
This sequence comes from Eleutherodactylus coqui, assembly GCF_035609145.1. Classification (NCBI taxonomy): domain Eukaryota; kingdom Metazoa; phylum Chordata; class Amphibia; order Anura; family Eleutherodactylidae; genus Eleutherodactylus; species Eleutherodactylus coqui. Next base: position 168,119,343 of record NC_089840.1, read on the forward strand.
GGGCCAGGTAGCAGGGGAGGCGCAGAGATCAGGCAGCATGTACAGCGCAGGCAGGGGAACATTCTCCAAGGCCTTTGCCAGCTTTATGGCTCCCCAGCAAGACTGTGTCACCGCTCCCCATTCACGGCTGAGTCAGCGGGAGCACTGTAAAAGGATGGTGAGGGAGTACGTAGCCGATCGCACGACCGTCCTCGGTGACGCCTCTGCCCCCTACAACTACTGGGTGTCGAAGCTGGACACGTGGCCTGAACTCGCGCTGTATGCCCTGGAGGTGCTTGCTTGTCCTGCGGCTAGCGTCTTGTCAGAGAGGGTGTTTAGTGCGCCTGGGGGAATCATCACGGATAAGCGTACCCACCTGTCAACCGACAGTGCCGACAGGCTTACACTCATCAAGATGAACAAAGCCTGGATTTCCCCAGACTTCTCTTCTGCACCAGCGGACAGCAGCGATACCTAAACAATACGTAGGCTGCACCCGCGGATGGAAGCATCGTTCTCTCTCACCATCCAAAACGGGGACATTTCTGCTTCATCAATCTGTGTATAATATTCCTCCTCCTCCTCCTCCTGCTCCTCCTCCTGAAACCTCACGTAATCACGCCGAACGGGCAATTTTTCTTAGGGCTACAAGGCTCACTCATATAATTTTTCTAAACAATTTTTATACGTTTCAATGCTCTTAAAAGCGTTGAAAGTTTAACTTGAACCAATTTTTCGTTAAACTGGGCTGCCTCCAGGCCTAGTTACCACTTAAGCCACATTAACCAAAGCGATTAATAGGTTTCACCTGCCATCTTGGTTGGGCATGGGCAATTTTTCTGAGGTACATTAGTACTGTTGGTACACCAATTTTTGTGGGCCCTCGCCTACAGTGTAATCCAATTAATTTTTTGCCCACCTGCATTACAGCTGACGTTACATCAGCTGTGTTGGGCACTGCAATGGGATATATTTATGTACCGCCGGTGGGTTCCAGGGAGCCACCCATGCCGTGGGTCCACACGGAGTTGTAACTATATGTGTCCACTTCTAAAGAACCCCAGTCTGACTGGGGCATGCAGTGTGGGCCGAAGCCCACTTGCATTAAACATGACATTACCTCAGCTGTGATGGGCAATGCAATGGGATATATTTATGTACCGCCGGTGGCTTCCTGGCACCCACCCATGCTGTGGGTCCACAGGGAATTATAAATGCATCTGTTTCCACTTGTAAAGAACCCCAGTCTGACTGGGGCATGCAGTGTGGGCCGAAGCCCACCTGCATTAAGCACGACATTACTACCTCAGCTGTGTTGGGCACTGCAATGGGATATTTCTATGTACCGCCGGTGGGTTCCAGGGAGCCACCCATGCTGTGGGTCCACAGGGAATTATAAATGCATCTGTTTCCACTTGTAAAGAACCCCAGTCTGACTGGGGCATGCAGTGTGGGCCGAAGCCCACCTGCATTAAGCACGACATTACTACCTCAGCTGTGTTGGGCAATGCAATGGGATATTTTTGTGTATCGCCGGTGGGTTCCAGGGAGCCACCCATGCTGTCTGTCGACAGGGACTTCACAATAGGGAGTTGTACCTGCCTGTGTCTATGAATTAAAAAGCCCGGTCTGACTGGGGCATGCAGAGACACCTTGACAGAATGAATAGTGTGTGGCACATAGGTTCCCCATTGCTATGCCCACGTGTGCAGCTCCTGATGGCGGTGGCACAGGATTCTATTTCTCATTGCTTCTGTACAGCATTGTGGGCTATCGCCCCGCCCCTTTTAAAGAGGGTCGCTGCCTAGCCGTGCCAACCCTCTGCAGTGTGTGCCTGCGGTTCCTCGTCATGGCAGACGCACTTCTAAATAGACATGAGGGTGGTGTGGCATGAGGGCAGCTGAAGGCTGCGCAGGGACACTTTGGTGTGCGCTGTGGGGGGGGGGGGGGGCGGTTGGGCAGCATGTAACCCAGGAGAAGTGGCAGCGGAGTGTCATGCAGGCAGTGATTGTGCTTTGTTGGAGGTAGTGTGGTGCTTAGCAAAGGTATGCCATGCTAATGAGGGCTTTTCAGAAGTAAAAGTTGTTGGGAGGGGGGGGGCCCCACTCTTGCCGCTATTGTGGCTTAATAGTGGGACCTGGGAACTTGAGATGCAGCCCAACATGTAGCCCCTCGCCTGCCCTATCCGTTGCTGTGTCGTTCCCATCACTTTCTTGAATTGCCCAGATTTTCACACAAGGAAACCTTAGCGAGCATCGGCGAAATACAAAAATGCTCGGGTCGCCCATTGACTTCAATGGGGTTCGTTACTCGAAACGAACCCTCGAGCATCGCGAAAAGTTCGTCCCGAGTAACGAGCACCCGAGCATTTTGGTGCTCGCTCATCTCTAATAATACTATTTTGGAGGTCCTTGTTCGGAGCTTATATCCTAGTTCCCTGGAATAGTTTTTAAGGACCTTCCACCAACCTCTAACTTTGTCATTGGTGCCAATGTGCACCATAACCGCTGGATCCTCACCAGCCCCTCCCAGTAATCGGTCAACCTGATCCATCATGTGTCAAACTCGAGCGCCAGGAAGACAACACACCGTTCGACAATGCCGGTCTTTGTGGCAGATTGCCCTGTCTTTCCCCCTAATAATTCAGTCTCCCCCTAACAAGACCTGTCTAGCCTGCCCTGCAGTTCTATTCCCCTTCTTACTGGAGCAGACATGTGTCATGTTTTATTTTAGTTGGAAGATCTAAATTAAGAAACATTGCTAACTTTTATTAGCAGTACATTGACATAAATTAGAGAAAATGACTGGGGATGTCTATTGCATATAAACTAATATCTTCAGTTGTGACTTTCACAAGGATGAAAACACTTATTTCACAAAACCTCATTAATATGCCCTTGTAAATACTCCTGGCGGAGTTCTATTTACTATTAAAACAAAATAGCAGAGATAATACACATTTTTAACAAGTCAGCAGCAGCTATAAGGATAGGTTCACATTTTTAACCTGTCGCCCTTCTCACTTCCTCACGTAAGACAGAAATGACACCTGGAGAAGGTGCTAATGAGACTGTAAGGCAACTCCAAAAATACATAGTGGGAGACATTTTCAGAATGACTTCACTTAAGTGCCATCATAGAGTAGACAGCCTAGGCAAGGACCCTCTTACATTAGCCGATAATCGTTAAGATGTTTGCTGAATCGTGGGAGTCTGAATGATTATCATCATTCAGTGTAAATGCATGGAGCGACTGAATGACGAACGATAATCTTTTGCTTATGCATGCATATACTGAATGAGGATGGCCCGTGTAAACAGGCAGTCGTTAGTATATGAGCTGCCGTCTGTTTACTGTGAATGGAGGTGGGCGGGCCAGAATGATCCCCAACCGGCTCCGATTCCATTCACTGAGCAATTCGCTGGGATTACTGTGGAACGCAGCGGTGCCCGACAGTTGGACTGTGTAAAAAGGCTCTAACTGCTACAAATTGCTACTGCTTGATTCTATGGGCAGCACAAGTCATCACACCTTCACTTCTCATTCATTGTCTTATACCCATCAATAGAGATGGATGTCTCTTAACAACAGGCAGCCGATTAGTAAGAAAACAGACCCAGAGTGGCTAGCACTTTATAAAATAATTTATCAGCCTAAAAACACCATTTTGGGTAAATAAAGTGAATTTCAATTGAGCAAATTAATCACATTGGCTATCATATTAAAGGGGTTGTCCCGCGGCAGCAAGTGGGTCTATACACTTCTGTATGGCCATATTAATGCACTTTGTAATGTACATTGTGCATTAATTATGAGCCATACAGAAGTTATCAAAAGTTTTATACTTACCTGCTCCGTTGCTGGCGTCCTCGTCTCCATGGTGCCGACTAATTTTCGGCCTCCGATGGCCAAATTAGCCGCGCTTGCGCAGTCCGGGTCTTCTCCTGTCTTCAATGGGGCCGCTCGTGCAGAATGCCGGCTCCGTGTAGCTCCGCCCCGTCACGTGCCGATTCCAGCCAATCAGGAGGCTGGAATCGGCAATGGACCGCACAGAAGAGCTGCGGTCCACGGAGGAAGAGGATCCCTGGCGGCCATCTTCACCGGTAAGTATAGAAGTCACCGGAGCGCGGGGATTAAGGTAAGCGCTGAGCGGTTTTCTTTTTACGTCCCTGCATCGGGGTTGTCTCGCGCCGAACGGGGGGGGGGGTTGAAAAAAAAAAAACCGTTTCGGCGCGGGACAACCCCTTTAACACAAGTAGTCTCAAATCGCAATGGCCATTTAATGTATGTAATATAAGAGAGGTCAAAGCCCACAGCATCCAGACAGACTGTATGGAAAAATGGCCGTGCATACGAGTTAGGCCCCCTGCACACAGGCGGAAATTCTGCGGCGGGATTTCCCACAGAATTTCCTCCAGTGCCCGCCTGCATAGGATTGCATTGCAAAACGCAATCCTATGCAGAAGGCCGCAATTTGTCCGTGTGATAATACACGTTGAAAACAAATCGTGGCATGTTCTATTTCTGTGCGGGTCTCGCAGAGGCCCGCAAAGAAATGTCTCTCCGGACACCCCGGCTCCGCTCTGCGCATGCGCTAGCTGGCCGGCAGCTGGCACATCAAAGAGCTGGAGCTGCGGGAGAGGTGAACGCCGCACTGGTCCCTGCAGGGGCTCGGGTTGGGATCCGACCCGGCCGTCTGCAGGCGGCTTTACAGATACATGGGGCTTGACACAAACTTGTTAGTACTGTCAGTTTTGCCATTACAGTACAAGACGTTCAGCATTTCCTTATTATGGGAATGGCAATTTAGCAAAAGTTAATTTTCCTAGAGGAAAATAAAATACAGCCTGTTGGGGTTCCTTGAGAACTAGATGTACCAAGTCTAGAATTTAAAGAACTACTGAGCCAGACACAGAGCATCTTTCAGCCTAGTTATGACTTACAGATGGTTGAATAAACTAAATGGAGCGGGTTCAAGGCTTGCAGAAAGCGATACAACAGGATGCAGTTCAGTAGAAAAGACACCTTAATATATTCTTTCATGAATAATGAATCCGGCCGCTCAGCTGGCCATGCCACTATAATTTATTTAGCATTGGAAAGTGCTACTCAATGGACTGCATGGATTTAGAAAGTCCAATATACATTTTTTTTCCCAGCCATGAAATAGAATGCTTTTAGAACACCTATACATCTGGCAGGTATACATTTGGCTTCAGGTCAGACAATAGGGGAATTATAATCTCAAAAAAGCCTTTTTTAAGGTCAGGGAGCAAAGTAGAATATATGAGTAGGAAGAGTCACCTGGATGAACAAAAAGCTTGTATTTAAAAAGGAATTTTTCTGTTGCTGACATCAGAGGGGAGACCTGGCGCGGTGGCGGGGACCTATATGGTATTTTATATAAAACATATCTCTGAAAACCCTGTTAACTTCTCAGTCAGTCACCCTACCTCTCCCAACTTTGGTCACCTGAAAGAGAAAAAAAGAGCGCTTTGGTAGAATATAGCATCTCGGGGTATCCCGCTCCGCCTTCATTAACTCTTAAGTAGCTAAATAGCTACTTAGAGTTATGCAAAGATGATTGCTCAAAATGGTCACAAACTATAGTTTGAGTGATTTTTGAGCAACTATCTTTCAGTGTAAATGGGCCTATACACATACTCTGTATTAAGTGAGAAGACTGAACAAGTGCTATTTACACTGAATAAGTGAATGAGACAATGATTTTGCATTTGCATAAAGTGGACGAACAAAAAATGAACAATTAAACTGCGCAACAGGGAGGCAGATAATTGGCTCATAGTAACTTTAGTGCGCTAAATTCAAATATTATATATTTTTCTGCCATGTAAGGTTTTCCAGTTTTGGGGAATAATGTAATGCTCGCCCATTCACTTTAATGGCTTATTGCAGTGTGCAGTACGCCCCAACAAGGTCATGCTGCATATTTTTTCACGTGGTTGTACATAGTTTGAAAAAATAGGCTCATGTGAACGAACCCCTTGAAATCAATGGGTTGTGTTCACTGCGTATTAAGCTTGCAAAACATCTCAGTCATTGAAGACCGTTACAAAGGGAAAGAAAATCAGAATATGATGGGCGACTTTTGCTGGTTCTTACAGAGGGAAAGTAATGTTTCTTGCAGGAGGAAGACAAGATTCAAGCGTCATTTTCAACCCAAAACAGTCAAATAGTAATATTATGACATGTCCAAACTTATCATCTTAATTCCTTAGTGTCCAAGCTTTTTTCCGTTTTTTCATTTTCGGTTTTTCCTCCCCCTTTTAAAAAATCATAACTGCTTTATTTATCCATCAACGTAACTGTATGAGGGCCTGTTTGATGCGGGACGAATTGTATTTTTTTTTTTTTTTTTAAAGATATTACATTTTTAAAAATTATTTTCTGCTGCCATCTTCTGCGCGCAATAGCTTTTTGATTTTCCAGTTGACATAGTTCTGCAAGGGCTCATTTTTTACGGGACATCCTGTAGTTTTAGAATACATACAACTTTTTGATCGCTTTTTATTGCGCTTTTTCTTGGAGACAGGGTGACCAAAAAAAGTGCATTTCCGGTGTGTTTTTTTTTACGACGTTCACTGTGCGGGTAGATACATTACTTTGATAGATCGGACTTTTACGGACACAGCTTTTTAAAAAAATAAATAAAAAAAAAAAACATAAATCGGCGGTCACGAAGGGGTTAAAAAAAAGGAAATGGTTCATAACCTTAAAGTGAGAATTGCTAGCTGCTTCTCAATGTTACCAGCGTAATCAGCAGATTTTAATTTTACAGAAATCTATCAATTATTTTTTGTTATGAAAATTTGTAAAAAATTTGTTGCACAGTGTTATAGTTAGTCATTCGGACATTGGAGTGGGTTTAGACTCAACAATTATCATTCACTTTCCCTCAAGAATCGTTCTAAAAGCACTTTTAGCCATGCGGATTTTAGTGCAGAATTTAGGGACGGCGTATTTCGCCAATGCTGTTCTGCAACATTCTGTCCTGTGTAAAAAGTCGCTAATAAACCACTCTGTTCATTCAGTGAGCTCAGCTCTCCTCCTCCAATTGCATTACAGGTTATCACTTAAAGGGGTTGTCCCGCGAAACAAAGTGGGGGTATACACTTCTGTATGGCCATATTAATGCACTTTGTAATGTACATTGTGCATTAATTATGAGCCATACAGAAGTTATTCACTTACCTGTTCCGTTGCTAGCGTCCCCGTCTCCATGGTGCCGTCTAATCTTCAGCGTCTAATTGCCCGATTAGACGCGCTTGCGCAGTCCGGTCTTCTCCCTTCTGAATGGGGCCGCTCGTGCCGGAGAGCGGCTCCTTGTAGCTCCGCCCCGTCACGTGTGCCGATTCCAGCCAATCAGGAGGACCTGCGGTCCACCGAGGGTGAAGATCCCGGCGGCCATCTTCACAAGGTAAGTCAGAAGTCGCCGGAGCGCGGGGATTCGGGTAAGTACTGGACGGTTTGTTTTTTTTATGCCTGCATCGGGTTTGTCTCGCGCCGAACGGGGGGGGCTATTGAAAAAAAAAAAACCCGTTTCGGCGCGGGACAACCCCTTTAAGCTAATGATGGAGTTCAGTAGAAGCTACTAAAGTGTCCTATTAGTGCATCACCTTTTTACATGTGCTATATAAAGGCGTAAGAGATAAAGCTTTCCTAGACCTTTTAGGGGGGTCTCACACAAAAGGATTTTAATTGTGCCATCCACGATCTCCGTCTGCACAGAAAATCCATGGTAAAAAGTGGGCATTGAAACACATGTATTTTTAGTTCAGTTGCTGGTACGAATTGTGTGTTCCATGAGCGGAAGAAAAATCCCAGCATGCTCTATTTTAGCGCGAATTCTGCACGGATGGCCCACATTGAAGTCAATGGATGTGAGTGTTCTGTTGCACATATGCAATAAACTTTGTGTATGAGTAGCAGAAACGCTCGCAACATGAAAAGGTAAACAGATAGAATACCCGGAAGGCCGGCTGGAGTGAAGAGAGAGAGACATCTTTCTTCCGAGCGGACGATACGCTGTGCATAGCATTTATCCGTGCAGAAAAACACATTCGCAATTACTTTCCGCAAATAATTGCAGGTCTTGCACTGCGGAAATCCGACCCGTTGGTGTGACCCCGGCCTTAGAGTACCAACAGCCCTAGTTATACAGAATTATTCAAAAAGGAGCAGATTTGGGGATTTAAATTACAAACTACAAGCAGGTCCACAATCTGCACATCACCAAAAAGAGGAAGGTTCAAAGTATTTATGACATACTGGCGAGTTCCATTTTCTACCACATGTGCTCCACATTTTCATAAGACGTGCGCAGGCAAGCGCTGGTTTTCTGTTTGCATATGCAACCAAGTTCAACACATTTTCTGTGACACTGCTGCCTTCTAACAACCACGCAGCCGTTTTTGGAATCTACGCCAGAATTTACATTGCACATCCACAATGGATTTATACTCAAACTCAAGCACACAAAACGATTTCTCCTGTGGGGTCGCCATTTTCCAACAAACTGTAAATAAGAAACAGCGCTGTGATGTGGCAGAAAATGAAGCATACTGATAAGTCAGAAAAAACCTGTTCAGAGGTGTGAGGATTGTGGACCTCTCTTGTAGTGTGTAATTAAATCCCCAGATCTGCTCCTTTTTGAATAACCCTGTATACTATTACACTTCTCATTCGCCCACTGTTACATAATAGCAGATTTGTCACTTTGGGAACTTTAAAAATAGTGTCCATATTGGTTAACATTCTGCTCATTAAGAGAAAAAAAAAACAAAAACCTATTCATAGAATAGGTTAGATTTTCCATAACCGCAAACTAAAGGGCTGGTTAATTTCACAAGGTCACTGGTCAGACCACATATGGAATATTGTGGACAGGTTTGGGCACCAGTATTCAAGAGGCGCGCTAATAACCATGTATAGATATATTAGGGTCAGTACAAAGAGCTCTTCTATCATCTATTTATACCTAGGACTGTAACAAGGGGGCGCTCTAATATCTATGTACAGATATATCAGGGGTCAGTATAGAGATCTCTCCCATCATCTATTTATACCCAGGACTGTAACAATGGGGCGCTATAGTAACTATGTATAGCTACCGGTATATCAGGGGTCAGTACAGAGAACTTTCACATCGTCTATTTATACCCAGGACTGCAACAAGGGGGGGGGGGGGGCGCTCTAATAACTATGAATAAATATATCAGGGGTCAGTACAGAGATCTCTGCCATCATCTATTATACAGAGGACTGTGACTGTCCTCAGTATAATAGATTGATAAAAGACTGATAAAAACAAGGAGACTTTTATCCACAAAGAGTTAAGGCTCATTTAGACGCAACAATTATCGCTCAAAAGCAGTCTTTTGAGCAATAAAGGTTGTGTCTAAATGTGCCCATGTGCCTCAGAGAGTTTGTGGGGTCCCTGGCGCCTGAGGGGAGTGGTGGTAAACAGTTAACCCCGTTTGAACGTTTGTGCATGTCCTCAGCTCCCACCGAGCATGGAATATCAGTTATTTATAAGATGATGCTGAGAAAGGAGACGGGGGACGAACCACCCAGTTATACAGCCCAGTGGGAATTAGAGTTGGGCAGAAGTCAAACGAGGGCAGATTGGCAGAAAGCATTCCTTCTATGCCATAAAAGCTCTAGATTTGGCAGGCTTCAGGAGCAAAATTATAAGGTCCTATCTATGTGGTACTGGACACCATCGAGACTGCACCAATTTGATAATCAAATACCCCCAACCTGCTGGAGATGTCAGAGTGGCCCCAGGACAATGTCACACATATGGTGGGATTGCCCCCCAGTTATGGACCTATGGCATAATATAGAAGCACTATACAATGAAATGACCAGGTCGGCGGTGTTCCTGACTGCCGAAATGGCCCTTCTCCTGATGCTCCCTGGATCAATCGCCAGAGTTAAAGCGGATCTTTTAAGGATGGTTATACTGGCAGTAAGGATGTCTGTCCCTGGGTTGTGGAGATCCGGGACCCCCCCGTCTAGAATAGTATGGACTGAGAAGCTGAATCTCCTCATGAGATACGAAGAAGAGGGGGCTGAGCGCGAGCGGGAATGATTAAACTCCCACGATTTCTGGAGTCCCTGGATCGTGATGAGAGCCTCAGATCACTGCAAACTATGGGTGGAATCAGGTCGTATAGATTAGTAAAAGCCATCCAGAGCGGGTAAGCGAGGCCTACGTACTCCCCTAACCCCCCCCCCCCCCCCCCCAGTTATGTTCAGGACCTTTTTCTTTTTATTAGTTTCATATTACACAGTTTGCAATTTTTGATATGAGACATAGGTGATGAATCTGTATAATTTAGTTCATACTATATGTTATGCGACACCAAGATGTGACAAATATTGTTTCTACATGTTCATATGAAGTCAGTAATGACATTGGCACTATGTCTTTATAATATTCTTTATTTTTCTTTTTCTGAAAATTAATAAAACCTGATTGAACCTAAATGTGCCCATCTCTCATTCTTCTGCCGAACAGCGGTTTTCAGTTGTGCATGAAAATAATCGTTCGGCAGAACAGCTGATAAGCAGGACCGCCCGCTGTGTTCTGCCCAGGGACAGCTGATAATATTGTATCAGCTGTTCTCAGCTGTCAGCTCCGTGGCAAATCAAAGCTGCTACTTGGTACTAATAGGCATTAGTGCCAAGTAGTAGTTTATGCAAAAAGCCATCTTTTGAGCGATCATCTTTGCAGTGTAAATGCACACTAAGTAAAGTAGCTGTAGCATTGTTAATGTCAACTTCTGTGTTCTTGTGTGCATCTGGTGCCTAATAACTGCAGAAGTCAGCGAGTGACACTCTAAGCCGGGTCATCGCACTGGCAAAATAATCAGTAATGGAAAAATGTCTTTGTTGACAGCAAGTCTATTGCCACGAGGGTCTCAACTGTGTGACTATAAAAATACAAGGCTAGCAAATGTTCTCGCCACACTCTACACGGAGCATGCAGGCCCAGCGAACGCAGAATTAGGCATGTAGCACAATATAGCAGTACACACCTGCCATACTTATCTCGTGCGATGCTCCTATTAGACGACATAACAGACTTCACTTTCACATATAGCTGAGTTAGGGCGCTTTCACACTACAGTTTTTATGTTCAGTTTTTTGTGAGCCAAAACCAGAAGTGGAGAGAAAGCATAATGGAAAGATTTGTGGTTCTTCCATATTTTGGACCCACTCCTGATTTTGGCTCACAAAAACTGAACATAAAAACTGTTGTGTGAAAGCGCCCTTACAAGAATGAGAAATACAATTTAATCAAAGTAAAGTTTATTGATCTATGCCTTCTCACAGAAGTCTATGTACAAGAGCTCATGTCCACGGGCGGTTTTTCACCATGTATTAAACATGGGTTGTACAGACGCGTGATACGCGGTCAATGTAGTCAATGGACTTCCATTGATCCATGCAGTGGTGTGTAGACACTGTGTGTAGGTATGCGTGAGAAATAAATGGCAGCGTGCTCCATTTCTCCACACGCCACACAGCATGAGCCCTATACGTTTGTATGGGCAGCGCATGCATCTCTGTCCATATACAGTACATTACATGGGGTGACAATTCATACGCAACACTGCTATGAAACGGCGCGGGGAATTTTAAAAAGGGGAACAAAAAACAAAACAGAGTGACACTGTGCAGGACCACGTGTGTGAGATAGGCGGGCATGCACAGGACGCACACAGCCGATATGTAGTCGCTGGTGGTAGATCTGGCAAAATAAATACCCCACAGTGTTTTACCAAAACAACCCACGGACATGAGACCTAAGGCTAATTTCACATCTGTGTTGTAACTTCTGGCTGGAGGTTCCCTCTCAGATACAGTAGAAAAAGCGTTGCATACAGTGCTTTTTTTTTTTTTTTTTGCGGTCCACAAGTCGGGCAGCTGGGCTGACCCCATTACAGCCTATTGAGTCTGGCAGGTGCGTTTAGATTCTGTCCAGCCACAGGGATTCCCCTTTCCTGCTTCCTGAATGGAGCAGGAAAGCGGGATCCCCAATGCAGGTGTCAACGTACCCTACGCCGGCCGCGCACAGGGTTTCTCTACAAACTAGGTCAGCCATTATTTATATCTGGATAATAAAAAATCTTGCAAATCCACATCTAGACATAAAACGCTTTATATGGGGAAAGTACATGGGAAACAAATGCCATACAAGTCCACCAAGGATAGACTTGAATATACCACTGGGAATCCTGGACAATTAGTGGCCTTTAACATGGCACAATTATTTCACAAATAATAAAACAAGCGATTGGCACAATAATTATTAGGTGTGAACGTGTGAAACGAGGGGACAATCAACGACAACAATTTGTTAGCTTATCGCTGACTGGATCTTTCATGCATACCTAAATAAAATTAAAACATCATCCCCGTCTTCTGCAAATTCTGTCATGCACTATAAACTGGCGTCCTGACGACTTGCTGAATAGAAAGCAGCAGCAGAAGGGTTAACTAGAGGTTGGTCATCCAATGAACGATCAAAACTACCCAATTATTGTTCAGTGTGAACACATGCCAACCGAACTCCATCTGATCCCTACTTCACCGATGGTTGCACTCTTGTTCCAAGTTATGTCGCTGTGTAAAAGGCCCCTTAATAAGATGCAGCAAACGGTTTGCAATAACAAACATGTATAAAGAGGTTTCAGCATCCTAAAAAGTGTTATTAGAACTTTTAGAAATATGCCAGTCTGCTGGGCATAACTCACACATTCATAGAAGGGGTTAAAAGACTCCGATTCACTAACTGGTACACAAAAAAGGCTGCCAGGCACGGTTTCATGTTTAAACACCAGTGTTGCCCCAGAAACATCACTGTTGCAAAACAAAGAGCAAGAGACAGAGGTAGAGCGATGCCAAGGGTAGATAACAGAGAGTGGCAGCTGCGTCCTAGGTTGTGGGAAGCATAAAGGTTAACCTCTTGTGCAACCAGTCTGGCACCATGTAACACTCAGTAAAGGACTGCCAGGTTACAGGAAGACCCCGCTGGATGGTGGATAGTTCTGACAAACAGGAAGCAGGACTTGCTGCTGTAGTAAGAGCCTGCAGTAACGGCTCGGGTTTCAGGCTTCACCGGCCAACAATGACGTAGAACGTGTTTTGTAAGAGATATTTCCATAAAAAATTTGAATGCCGGCCGTCTGCAATGGAAGCTGTGAGCTAAACAAGAGCGGCGCAGCTGTATCAGCTCCGCGCTGTAGTGACAATGTAGCCAACAGCTGCATCTCTTAAAGGGACCGTGACACCAGCTCTGCACTTAAATATCACCTATACCCGGCGCACTGCCCGTAACACAACCCTTGCATTGAAAATCATCATATGTGCACTTCCAGGTCACTCAAGTCTAACTGCAGTCACCCCAAAACCGCCAAGATGGCAAGTATCCCGGGCGACATCAGGAGCATGGAAAACAGATTTGCATTCACAATAATGAAGAATAGGTCGTCACCTCTCACTTTCTTCTCTATATTAAATTGTGACATTAAAGCTACAAAAACAAGTGTATACAACAAACAAAGCAGGATTCCTTAAAATAAAACTAGTTTTAAAAGTATTATCTTATCATGACTTTGTCTACATTTCCTATGGCCCTCAATCTGGCGATTGGATGCCATCCAATGTAATACATAGACGGCCATCCATCTGAATGACTGCCATGTAATATTACCATGCCCCTGCATCTTATGGTTTGAGGCTGGATGGAAGAATGTTAAAGGGGTTTTCCAGGCAACGCCAGCTGTTGGTGTCCGGCTACATCAGGGATGGAGTGGAAGCTGCTGCTCCGACCAGTGTAGTGGCTGATGCTGATAATTGCAGTCACAGATCTCATTGAAATCAAGGAGTGCTGCCATTGCAAAAGTAGGGTAGGGTCTCATCAATTTCATTGAGAGCTGTTCCTGCAATTAGGAGCGCCAGCCACTACCTAGGGTTCAGAGATGCGGCTTCAGCTCAGTCCCCGGCAATGACAGCCGATGCTGCCTGGAAATCCCCTTCAAAAAAAGCTTCCCCATGTGTTGCCAAAATCTTCTACCAGTCTGTGTGCTGTGAAGTGTCCACTCAGCCCACCCTTATAATGAACAAGTTTGTCTAGAAAAGAACATGAGAGATGGGGAAGAGGAACTTAGGGCTCCTGCACACTTGCGTTTTTTTCACGTGTTATAGCTGGGGGGGTTTTTCAAGCGATATCGCTGCTTTTTTTTCACGCGATTGTCAATGGGACTTTGGGTGCCTGCACACGAGCAGAATTTCAAGCGCGTGATTTTAGGCACATAATCCGCCCCAGACCGCAGCCAATATACTCCTATGAGGATCCGCAGTTGTCCCCAGACGGACGGATGTGTATCGCGTTTTTTCACGCGAGTGAAAAAATCTGCGACCTGTTCTAATTTTGGTCGGATCATGCGCGTGAAGCCTCCAATACAAGTGAATGGGTGCGTTTTTTCACGCAGTACATCCGCAGTGCAGCTGCAGATGGAGTCACTGGTTGCTATGACTACAGGACGTAGGCATGGTAGGAGGCGTCCCAACACACAGCACAGAGCTTCACAGGCACATTTCAACTGCAGATCTGTCCTTTCAGTCCCCTCATCTACCAGAGAGCAGCCAGCAGACACCAGCCAGGGTGCACCCAGTACCTCCTTTTTTCCCTGGGGGGCTCTTCCTCCTCCGTTACCGCAGTACGTCCGAAAAAAGTTACATGGATCAACCATGCCCACAAAGACATCTGCTCACCGGGTGAAAGCATGTTGCCAGAATAATTTAACGGCGCTCACACAAGCAAGAGGGACAAAACGGAGTCTGGGTGTTGGTTTTTAAGCTGTTTTCCAGGGAATGGGCAGTTCTCTAGGGGTTGGGTTTACAATAAGGGTGTCTTCCGGATTTTTCTGCGCGTTTTTTTCCGCAACACATCCGCGTATATCCGCGCGTGATTTTTCACGCATCCGCACCTATCCGCAAGCACATTTAGGTACCATACGCGCGTGAAAATCCGCGAGTGGAATCCGGAACGCTCGTGTGCAGGCGGCCTTTCTAATGTTAAAAACGCATTGCAAGTTGGTGCGTTTTTAACATTAGAAAGTCCCATTGACAATCGCGTGGAAAAAAAGCAGCGATATCGCTTGAAAAAAAAGCCAGCTATAACACGTGAAAAAAAACGCAAGTGTGCAGGAGCCCTTAAAGGGATTATCTATGGAGGATGCTTTTTTTTTTTACCCAATCAGCCCAGAGTTGTTTAATTACATAGAAGCCATACTCTCCTCACCCGCAGCTCCCATGTCTCAACCAGCTACAGTGTGATGATATCCAAATAATTGGACAAGCGACCGAAGCACCTATTCACCTGCCAAAGTGAGCTGGTAATTGGCTGCAGGCAGTGACATACACAGTGGCTCACTGAAGCAGGGAGCGAAGACCGGCAGGGGGACGTTAACTTCCCTGGAAAATCCCTTTAAAACCCAGCAGAGCCACAAAGTGAAGCTATGCTTTGGAGCTCAGGTACATAGAAGTTTATTAGGGTCAGCATATCCAAAAATTGCTTAGAAGAAGTCCTAAGAGAAAAATTACTGATGTTCATGAAAGTGCAAACCAGAATTGCATTGCCGAACAAAAGCACAGGAAATAATACAGCTTTGCAGCAAACACCCACATTCAAGACATGCAGGAGATTGTAAAGCCCTTGGAAAGGGTTGCATATGTTCGGTGGCAGAAATTAACCAGCATCTTTAGATATCCGGCTAAGAAAGGGGAGGGGATTGTGTGAGGGGTGGGGGGAGGTAGAGACAAGTTTGTTCCAAAGTAATTTTCGTATGGTTTTGGACCTTTTTTCAGTGACTTGTTTGTAATATTAGCATAGGTATTTGAAGAAGTGAAGGTACTTTATGTGGGTTGTGTGCTTGCGTATTTTGGCCAAAATATCAGCTAATATCTCACATGTATTTATCACTTTTGCAGAAGCAGCCTAGCCCCGAGATGTTGGGGAAACCTGAGGTATTGGTGTTTTTGGTGGTTCGCTTACCAAGTGCAGAACAGCCCACCCCATCTATAGTATAGGTGTCACTAATAGGCCGTAAGCCTGTATGGTACAATACACATATCTGTGTGACTGAACGCAATACAAGCCATATCTGTGTGCAAGTATCATTACACAATAGCCACCCCCCATGTATGGAAGGTGTGTGAGTGGCTGCTCATCAGTATTTTTGCCTTTCTGCAGGCTGCTGGGAACTGGTGTTTGCACCTCCCCATGTATCTTGGCATCACTAAGTATGGCCTTTTTTAGTGATTTACTTATGGATTTGATCCCTTTTCAGTGACTTGTTTGTTCTAAAGTATGAAGAATACAAGAAAGTGCAAGTCAAGGGGTGTCCACAAGCTGTTTCTTTAGCAAGGAGTCAGAAGTGGTGAAGTCAAAAGTAATGTGGAGTAGTCTCTAGTGAGAAAAACTTTGATGCTATTGGGTCAGGAGAGGGAATAAGATTTGAATGTCATTGTTAAAAGCGCTGGATTAATCTTTCTATACAGCCATTTCCCTTTACACAAACATTCCCAAGACAAATAAAAAGCCAAAATTTTATCATGACTAATCTGTAAGAAGTTGAACTTACTAGAGACTTGTGCTTGGAATCCCAACTAGGACTACTTTGACGTTTTACAAGTCACTTTATTCTATGTGCAAATTAATCCAAATGTTCTTAATGGCTGAGCATGTCCTAGAACTTTCTTCATTAGTTAAAACCTGTTGAAAAATAACACAGGGGAGTTAACAAAGTTTAAAACATTGCTTCGCATTTTATACAACATGGGCAGGAGCGAGTATCGCTGGCTCACTGACAGAGCGGCCAGAACCGGGCCCCCAAAAAGGGGCCCATAAGTGTAGGCCCTGCATGACAGGGTTGTCAGAGGCAGTAAGGGGTTAATTGTATAGGAGAAGGGAAGATGATGAAGGGGAGTGGGAGGGGAGAGAAAGGGTTAAAAAGGGGCCAGTTTAGGCAGGAGCGCCATATTTTTAAAGAAATGTGAGAGAGTCCCGCGCACCCCCCCCCCCCCCCCCCTATAATAAAATAATGAATAAGGGTTAATGATAGGTAAAGCTAGGAATTGAAAGGTATGAATGGCTGTTTTTTTAAAGATTGTTCATAATGTTGTGGCAGCCTATGGTGGGTTGGGGGGTCCTTGGAGGCGAGTTTTATTTTGCGTGAAAGGACTTATGGTGAGGGCGGCCTCACCTGGAAGAATTCACACCTTATTGGTATCGTGGTTGCGTCTGGTGCGTTGGGGAAGGCCAGGGAAGGGATCCCGGGTGGCCTGGAGCAAATTTTGATTTTCAAGCCTCCCAGTGGCGGAAGCTAGTGGCGTCTCTGAGCCGGGAGTACGGTTGAGGCAAGGTCCGTTTTTTATGTATTAAACACCAGACCCTTAGCTTTTTGGTTGCGTCTCCAAGGGCCTCCTCTCCATAAGTTTAAATTGTAATATTTTATTTAATAAAATGGCTGCTGTGGCCAAAATTTCCAAAGAAAAAAAGATGTTGTCCAGTCTAATTTTTGGTATCGCAAGTAGGAAGGTGTCAGTGGTGAGTCTGGCATACCCTTGTCATGTGTATTTACCGGTGTACGGTGCAATACATGGGTAATACGCATCCCCCATACGCCGGTGAGGGGGCGTTTAGGCTGAACGCATCCCACTTGTGACACACAACCTGCCAGTCACACGGACAAGGAGTGATCCCAGTACAACGAACGAGCGGTGCCGATAACAGATCGGTTAGCGGTCAGATCATCCCTGGATCCCACGACTCTAAGCAATAATCGTACAATGCGAGTCATAATACGCTCGTTTGTCATTCAGTTTAGGTGTCCTGAGGAAGCAGCAATCAACTATGAACAGCCTATGTACTGTGAATGGAGACGGGAGGCTGCAAGCGATCTTTGGCCCGTCCGCCTCCCCTCATTGCTCGACTCTCGCGCCTTATGATGATCCTGTGTAAAAGGGTTGTTTGAACTGGAACTACACCTTCAAGAGACCACAACACAGAATATCCTGTAGAGACGACCTGAAGAAGAAAACATGTGGCAAAAATCCTCATAGTGTGTTATAACTTGCTGAATAAAAGCAGAACAGTAGAATAGGATGATGACAAATTGCATGGAATTAAAAAAGGGGGTTTACTTCTCAAAAGGACCCCCGAAGCGCTGACTTCTGGGCAGACGGCCTGGCATGATGGCGTCCAGGATATAAGCGCTGATGCTGTGATCGGACGCAGCGGTCACTTGCTCCTGCCTAGTAGTCTACCCGGAAGCCAGCTTTGGAGTCTGGGAAGAGGAAAGTATATCGATATACCCTTAGTAGTTGTCCTAATTCATACGCAGCCAGCTAAGTGTTGCAGCAGGCTTGCGCAAAATTCTTTCCTGCCTCTGTGTTGCCTCTTACATCACCGCTGTATTCCTGTCCACAAGTGTACTGGGTCTCTGCTGGGGGTAGTTGTCCTAATTCATACGCAGCCAGCTAAGTGTTACAGCAGGCTTGCGCAAAATTCTTTCCTGCCTCTGCTGTGCGTTCCGTAAGCGAAGTCAGCCTCCAACCACAGGCCAATAAGCGGCACATTTAATTACAGCGTTCTGTTTCTGCACTACTGGTAATACAGCATGCTGAGGGATAGAGGTAGGCCTAGAGGACGTGGACGCGGGCGAGGACGCGGAGGCCCAAGTCAGGGTGTGGGCACAGGCCGAGCCAGTGCGGTGGTCAGGGGTACAGGCAGGGCCAGACCGAATAATTCACCAACTGTTTCCCAAAGCGCCCCCTCGCGCCATGCCACCCTGCAGAGGCCAAGGTGCTCTAAGGTGTGGCAGTTTTTCACAGAGACGCCTGACGACCGACAAACAGTGGTGTGCAACCTTTGTCGCGCCAAGATCAGCTGGGGAGCCGCCACCACCACCAGCATGCGCAGGCATATGATGGCCAAGCACCCCACAAGGTGGGACGAAGGCCGTTCACCGCCTCCGGTTTGCACCACTGCCTCTCCCCCTGTGCCCCACCTGCCACTGAGATCCAACCCCCCTCTGAGGACACAGGCATGAGTGCCGACCGGCCTGCACCCACACCCTCACCTCTGCTGTCCTCGGCCCCATCCAGCAATGTCTCTCAGCGCAGCGTCCAGACGTCGCTAGCGCAACTGTTTGAGCGCAAGCGCAAGTACGCCGCCACGCACCCGCACGCTCAAGCGTTAAACGTGCACATAGCCAAATTGATCAGCCTGGAGATGCTGCCGTATAGGCTTGTGGAAACGAGGCTTTCAAAAGCATGATGGCGGCGGCGGCCCCGCGCTACTCGGTTCCCAGTCGTCACTACTTTTCCTGATGTGCCGTCCCAGCCCTGCACGACCACGTCTCCCGCAACATTGTACGCGCCCTCACCAACGCGGTTACTGCCAAGGTCCACTTAACAACGGACGCGTGGACAAGCAGAGGCGGGCAGGGCCACTATATCTCCCTGACGGCACATTGGGTGAATTTAGTGGAGGCTGAGACAGAGTCAGAGCCTGGGACCACTCACGTCCTAGCCACCCCCAGAATTGCGGGCCCCAGCTCGGTGCTGGTATCTGCGGCGGTGTATGCTTCCTCCACTAAACCACCCTCCTCCAACGCAACCTCTGTCTTGCAATCAAGATGTGTCAGCAGCAGCACGTCGCCAGCAGTCGGTGTCGCGCGGCGTGGCAGCACAGCGGTGGGCAAGCGTCAGCAGGCCGTGCTGAAACTACTCAGCTTAGGAGATAAGAGGCACACAGCCCACGAACTGCTGCAGGGTCTGACAGAGCAGACCGACCGCTGGCTTTCGCTGCTGAGCCTCCAACCGGACATGGTCGTGTGTGACAACGGCCGTAACCTGGTGGCGGCTCTGCAGCTCGGCAGCCTCACGCACGTGCCATGCCTGGCCCATGTCTTTAATTTGGTGGTTCAGCACTTTCTGAAAAGCTACCCACACTTGTCACACCTGCTCGGAAAGGTGCGCCGGGTCAGCGCACATTTCCGCAAGTCCAAGACGGACGCTGCCACCCTGCACACCCTGCAACATCGGTTTAATCTGCCAGTGCACCGACTGCTGTGCGATGTGCCCACACGGTGGAACTCTACGCTCCACATGTTGGCCAGGCTCTATAAGCAGCGTAGAGCTATAGTGGAATACCAACTCCAACATGGGCGGCGTAGTGGGAGTCAGCCTCCTCAAATCTTTACAGAAGAGTGGGCCTGGTTGGCAGCCATCTGCCAGGTCCTTGGAAACTTTGAGGAGTCTACCCAGATGGTGAGCGGGGATGCTGCAATCATTAGCGTCACCATTCCTCTGCTATGCCTCTTGAGAAGTCCCCTGCAAAGCATAAAGGCAGACGCTTTGCGCTTGGAAACGGAGGCGGGGGAAGACAGTATGTCGCTGGATAGTCAGAGCACC
Organism: Eleutherodactylus coqui; assembly: GCF_035609145.1. Lineage (NCBI taxonomy): Eukaryota > Metazoa > Chordata > Amphibia > Anura > Eleutherodactylidae > Eleutherodactylus > Eleutherodactylus coqui. The sequence continues at coordinate 168,139,836 of NC_089840.1, forward strand.
CTCATGTCTATATCTCAGCGCGTTGAGGAGGGGGAGGAGCATGAGGAGGAGGGGGAAGAGACAGCTTGGCCCACTGCTGAGGGTACCCATGCTGCTTGCCTGTCATCCTTTCAGCGTGTATGGCCGGAGGAGGAGGAGGATCCTGAAAGTGATCTTCCTAATGAGGACAGCCATGTGTTGCGTACAGGTACCCTGGCACACATGGCTGACTTCATGTTAGGATGCCTTTCTCGAGACCCTCGCGTTACACGCATTCTGGCCACTACGGATTAGTGGGTGTACACACTGCTCGACCCACGGTATAAGGAGAACCTTTCCACTCTCATACCCGAAGAGGAAAGGGGTTCGAGAGTGATGCTATACCACAGGACCCTGGCGGACAAACTGATGGTAACATTCCCATCCGACAGCGCTAGTGGCAGAAGGTGCAGTTCCGAGGGCCAGGTAGCAGGGGAGGCGCAGAGATCAGGCAGCATGTACAGCGCAGGCAGGGGAACATTCTCCAAGGCCTTTGCCAGCTTTATGGCTCCCCAGCAAGACTGTCACCGCTCCCCAGTCAAGGCTGAGTTGGCGGGAGCACTGTAAAAGGATGGTGAGGGAGTACGTAGCCGATCGCACGACCGTCCTCGGTGACGCCTCTGCCCCCTACAACTACTGGGTGTCGAAGCTGGACACGTGGCCTGAACTCGCGCTGTATGCCCTGGAGATGCTTGCTTGTCCTGCGGCTAGCGTCTTGTCAGAGAGGGTGTTTAGTGCGGCTGGGGGAATCATCACGGATAAGCGTACCCACCTGTCAACCTACAGTGCCGACAGCTTTACACTCATCAAGATGAACAAACCCTGGATTTCCCCAGACTTCTCTTCTCCACCAGCGGACAGCAGCGATACCTAAGCAAAACGTAGGCTGCACCCGCGGATGGAAGCATCGTTCTCTATCACCATAAAAAACGGGGACCTTTTTGCTTCATCAATCTGTGTATTCTATTCATCTTCCTCCTCCTGCTCCTGCTCCTCCTCCTGAAACCTCACGTAATCACGCCGAACGGGCATTTTTCCTTAGGCCCACAAGGCTCAGTCATATAATTTTTGTAAACAATTTTTATAAGTTTCAATGTTCATAAAAGCGTTGAAACTTTCACCTGAACCAATTTTCATTTTAACTGGGCTGCCGCCAGGCCTAGTTACCAATTAAGCCACATTAACCAAAGCGATTAATGGGTTTCACCTGCCCTCTTGGTTGGGCATGGGCAATTTTTCTGAGGTACATAAGTACTGTTGGTATACCAATTTTTTGGGGCCCTCGCCTACAGTGTAATCCAATTAATTTTTTGCCCACCTGCATTAAAGCTGACGTTACATCAGCTGTGATGGGCAATGCAATGGGATATATTTATGTACCGCCGGTGGCTTCCTGGCACCCACCCATGCTGTGGGTCCACAGGGAGTTGTAACTGCATGTGTCCACTTCTAAAGAACCCCGGTCTGACTGGGGCATGCAGTGTGAGCCGAAGCCCACCTGCATTTAATCGGACGTTACCTCAGCATGGGCACGGCAATGGGATACATTTATGTACAGCCGGTGGGTTCCAGGGAGCCACCCATGCTGTGGGTGCACACGGAATTCCCATTGCGGAGTTGTACCTGCCTGTGACTATTTATAAAAAGCCGCGGTCTGACTGGGGCATGCAGACACCTTGACAGAATGAATAGTGTGTGGCACATAGGTTCCCCATTGCTATGCACACGTGTGCAGCTCCTGATGGCGGTGGCACAGGATTATATTCCTCATTGCTTCTGTACAGCATTGTGGGCTATCGCCCTGCCCCTTTTAAAGAGGGTCGCTGCCTAGCCGTGCCAACCCTCTGCAGTGTGTGCCTGCGGTTCCTCCTCATGGCAGACGCACTTATAAATAGACATGAGGGTGGTGTGGCATGAGTGCAGCTGAAGGATGCGCAGGGACACTTTGGTGTGCACTGTGGACACTGGGTCGTGCGGGGGGGGGGGGGGGGTTGGGCAGCATGTAACCCAGGAGAAGTGGCAGCGGAGTGTCATGCAGGCATTGATTGTGCTTTGTTGGAGGTAGTGCCGGTATTGTGGCTTAATAGTGGGACCTGGGAACTTGAGATGCAGCCCAACATGTAGCCCCGCGCCTGCCCTATCCGTTGCTGTGTCGTTCCCATCACTTTCTTGAATTGCCCAGATTTTCACAAATGAAAACCTTAGCGAGCATCGCCGATATACAAAAATGCTCGGGTCGCCCATTGACTTCAATGGGGTTCGTTACTCGAAACGAACCCTCGAGCATCGCGATAATTTCGTCCCGAGTAACGAGCACCCGAGCATTTTGGTGCTCGCTCATCTCTACCTATAACCATAAACAATAGAATGCAGCATTTGGACTTTTCTCCACAAGTCTTTACCAATTGAGTAGGATTCTGACTTCATCGCAATTTTGAAAAGGCGACACTTGTAAAGTCGCATCATATGCCTCATTCATGATGCCAAAAAGTTTGAAATGCTCAAATCATTGACAAATTACCCAAACTGTGATCACCAACTACCAATTTGAGCTGTCCTAATGGAAAGGAGTCATCAAAAGAGAACTAGATTTTAAATATGCTCTTTTTATGCACTTTCTACTCTCGCCACTAAGGGGAGATGTTGAGATCAGCGCTATTTTATCTGTTAACGGATCCTTTTTATTCCTTTTGAAAACAAAAAAAAAAAAGAAAAATAGGTCTGTTGCAAAATTAAGCAAAAAGGTTTGTTTCTTTGCCAGATCATTCAAAAAAGGATATTTGTTGTTGGTTTGCGAAATTGCGATCCATTTAACATATCCATTTTTTGTTTCTTTGAAATGTAGTCCTAGTTTACAACCACACGTGCCAGCGTACTAACCAGATCCACTAAACAGATGCAAAAAGTATCTCTGACCGTGCCGCCTCTATTCATTGGAAGGACTGTTGTTCCTGTATAAAGCATAGGTGGGGCAGTCCTTGTTTTGGCTGCCGGGAGTGTCGTACCATGTGGAGGTTCCTCTACCACACAGGTGGACCCTACAACACCCTTTTAGAAGCATAAAAGATGCTACAAACACTTGCTGAACCAAAGAAAATGCATAAAAAGTAGATTACCAGACCCTAAATGTCCAGTAGGGCGAGGAGAATGTGGTTCACAAAAAGAGGTCGAAAGAGACCTACACTGCATAGAGAAAACTCACATTGTGGTAATAAATATCTAGTTTACTGACTTAAATCATTCACTTCAGAGGTGGCAAACCAGCCAGAAAGCAAAGACCACAGAGGCGGCCCCCGTAATCTGGAAAGGCCACTCACATATGTAGTAACCAAAGAAGAAGTGCTCATCACAGATGTGAGCCTGGCAGGTAATGCTACACCAACATGTATTCAGTCTTCCATCTCCTCACTGGTATTCTCTTAAACTACCGCATGTGCACAGATCACCAAATCCTTGGTCCGGACCCCACAAACACACAATCAGACGATAATCAGAGAAAACTTAGTTATTGGCAGTTTAGGAAGGAACGCGAAGCAGAGACACGATTAGACCTTCCATTGCTGACTGCAGTCGCTGTCCTGCTAATCCACCAAGCACTATAGTCATCTACTCAGTAAGGCAGATTTTACATGGGGTGATCTGGTGGGAAAGAACAGCCCAACAGCTCATCCCAGCAATAATGGTTCCTGTGCTCTTACAACGAAGCGTACATCACCGACCGAATGGAGGTGGAGCGGGCTAGGGGTCGTTCCGGGCCGCCTGCCTCCATTCACAGTAAGCAGCCAGTCATTTATAAGCGATACTACCTGATTACACGGAACGATACGTTGTTCGGTTTTCTGGATATTAAAAATTGTTCTGACAAACAGGCTGTGTATAAAGCAAGAAAATTGCAACCAAAGCTAACAGGGGGCTCCAACCAGCGTGTCTGGATGAACAGCTCACCCTTGCTTTGTACGGACGAGCAAGGACAGCAGGTGACCAGTTGGAGCGCCACTGCGATTTAACTAAAACAGAAAGGGAAGCCTCCAGTAAAAAACACAAAAATTGGATCACTCAACAACAGTAAAAAACATCACCTGTCAGATGTCAGCAGGAAAAGTAAGTAATGGTGTGGAGGTGGTGTTCTTGGCACACCTTGGGTCCTTCCATACCTGTGGATGGTTGTCATGAAGAGCTGCTGCTCTGAAGGTTACAGGAGATCCAATGCCCTACTAGATGAACGTCTCTAATAATCTGGCCATTAAGTAAAGACCTAGTTGTATAATAACATCTTTATTTTCTCAAACCGTTGTGAAGGAAAAGCCCAACAAAAGTCACAGTCCTCATCGCCAGTCAGGCGCTCTATTATATGTACGCAGTGAACGGGTTACGATTCACCAAGATTACAACGATGCGGTTAGAGAACGTTCAGCAGAGATTCGCTCTCACAGTGTTTATTCACTAACAGAAGACGTTCCGCGAGGTTTCACGGTCGAGAGCTCTTATTTTGTGGCAGCCCAGATACATGTTGCTTGATGAAGCTCTACCTTCTAAAGGCATTTGCTTTACACTTCATAAATAAGCACTCATTAAAAGAAAGCAAGTGCCGAGTTAATCGGGCCAGATCAGCCTTTGTAGCATATTGTAATAGAAATAATTATGCTCCTGGGACGGGGCAGGAAGTGTGTATAAGTGCAAGAATGGGCCACCAGGGAGGTAATAAAGCCGGCAGCGCCTCTGCACACGGCCGTGGAAGGCTCCGGTATAACATGGATGGAGGGATGCTGTCAGGGACTAACACACTGCAGAGATCATGCATGATTAACCTCTTCCTGACCGCAATATGCCTTTTTACTGACTTCACTAATGCACTTACATCTTTTTAAGGTGGTGGTTTGCCTGACTACTGATGGCCAGGTTACTGCTCTAACTGCCAGAAATGCAGGAACCTCCGATACAGACAGTGTAACCACTTACATACTGCAATCAATAGCAACAGCAGCACATAAGCAGATGAAAGGGGGAGGAGGCTCTTTCTGTCACCCATCAACACTCTGCAATGTGAAGCAAGGTATCAATGGGTTCCCATAGCAACCGGAAGCTAGACAATAGGTCTCCATGTCTGCCATGTAATGCAACCTATTAAGCCCCGCCTCCCGTAGAGTCTAACAAACTGCTCTCATAGGCTCAGTACCCAGTTTCCCCAAAAATAAGTCCTAGCATGATTTTTGAAGATGCTTGAAATATAAGCTCTATTCCAAAATTGAGCCATAGTTACAGTTAATAAAAAAAAAAAAGTGTAAATACTGTCCAGGCAGCTATACATGTAAAAAATTAAAATCTTTTAGAGCAAAAATTACCCCGTCTTATTTGCTGGGAAACAGGTAGAATGCAGAGTACTATCCTAAAGATCAAACAATCACATCTTCAAGTCCCCTTCAGGGACTAAAAAAGTTCAATAAAGCTTAACTGAAAGGAAAAAAATGCTGTTTAGAAATATACTTTTTCCCTAGAAAAACCTGTTTTAAATGAATAAAATGTAAAAAAAAAAAAAAGTTAAAAAGGCAACACATAATCAGTATTACCATATTCATAACAACCCTGACAATATTTAGTTATTTATTTTGCTTAGTGAATGCCAAAAAACTAACGCCAGAAATGCTATTTTTCATTTGTTTGCCTCCCAAAAACGTTATAAAAATCAAGTTTTTGCAGTTTTCCTGCAAAAAAGAAGAACTCACATCTTTGTTACCAGAAGAATCACAGTGCTCTAGGTCTTACCCCGGCGATGATCTTCAACATGTGTATTGTGCAAAAGTAGTAAAAAATAAAATCTCTAGAAACTTGGTGTTGCAGTAATCGTGCGGTTCAGATAAGAAGGTTATCAGGTTATTTCTACTGAATGATGAATGCTGTAAAAACAAACCCCCCAAAAATGGCGGTATTTCTGTGCATTTTTTTCCATTCCCTCCCCCCCCCCCCCCAAAAAAGAAAAAGACATAAAAGTTCAACACTACATATATACCCCCGGAATGCTGACATTAAAATATACAACCCCTCCCAGAGAACAAGCATTCATACAGCGGTGTCAGCGACTTGTGGCTCTTGCAGTGCGATGGTGAAAATACCTTGGTCCTTAAGGCACAAAATAGGCCGGTCATGAAAGGGTTAAGGCCTTCCCACAATGCATTATGTAATCAAATAGCTATATCAAAAACTGGCTACCCCGATTTAAAAAACAAACATGAGAGTCTTTTCAAGAAAGAGCTACAAAACTACATTTTCTTCTTCCAGCAACGTCTACACGTCTCAACATTGTAGTTCATAACCCCAGAAATCTGGCTTTCTGGCATGTAATGTACCGACCACCATGGAAGATGCAAGCAGAAATAAGTGGACTTCTGCTACAGACAATAATGTTGTTTAACCCGCAAGACTGCGAGGAGCACAACTACAACACCCATCGTGTAAAGGAACAGATCACCTTACATGGACAACTGCTGGAATTAAAATGTAAATTCATTTAATCCCTTAGTGACCAGGCCAAATTTTGCAAATCTGACATATGTCACTTTAACATGGAAAAACACCAGAAAGGTTTTGCATATCCAAGCGATTCTGACATTGTTTTTTCGCCACATGTTGTACTTCATTTAGGCGGAAAAAATAGACCGATAGAATGTGTTTATTTATTAAAAGCGCCAAAATTGGGGAAATTTTGAAAAAATTGTCATTTTTTCACATTTCCAACTGCAATATCTTAAATATGTGCAAACATAATATAAAAATTTTTGCTAACATTTACATTTCCACCCGTTTACTTTATTTTGGGCGCACATTGGAAAAACGTTCGTTTTTTTAACCATTTAGGAGACGTACAAATTTAACATTACTTTTTAACATTTTGAGGAACACTTTGTTTTCCTACACCAAGCCAAGATTGGAAAGGCTCATGAGTGTCAGAATAATAGATACCCCCACAAATGACCCCATTTTAAAAACTACACCCCTTAGTGTATTCACTGAGGGGTGTCATGAGTATTTTGACCCCACAGTTTTTTTTCAGGAATTAATTCAATTTAGAGGAGAAAAAGTAAAATTTCATATTTTTGCAAATCTATCATTTTAAAGACATATTTTTTCCTATAGTTTACATGAAAATGAGGATTTACACCCCAAAATGGATACCCCTGTTTCTCCCGTGTTCAGAAATATACCCATTGTAGCCCTAATGTTATATCTGAGTCCAGAATGGGGCCCAAAATGAAAGTAGTCAGTGGCTTTCAGAACATAGATTTTGCTTGAAGTCCTTTTAGGCCCCATGGCCCACTTGTAGAGTTCTTGAGCGCCCAAAACCATAGAAAACCCCCACAAATAACTCCATTTTGAAAACTAGACTCCTTAACGAATTTATCTAGGGGTGTACTGTGTATTTTGACCCCACAGTTTTTGAATAAATTCAAGCAAAGCAAAAGGAAAAAATTATAGGATTTTCGTTTTTTTGGCAATTCTGTCATTTTAAAAACAGCTTTTTTTGTACAGCACACATATGAAGGAAGACTTGCACCCCAAAATGGATACCCCTATTTGTGCTGTTTTCAGAAATATACCCATTGTGGCCCTAATCTTATGTCCGCATGCACAACGGGGCCCAAAAGGAAAGGAGTAATCGGTGGCTTTCAGAACATAGATTTTGCTTGAAGTCCTTTTAGGCCCCATTGCCCACTTGTAGAGTTCTTGAGCGCCCAAAACCATAGAGAACCCCCACAAGTTACCCCATTTTGAAAACTAGACCCCTTAACGCGTTCATCTAGGGGTGTACTGTGTATTTTAATCCTACAATTTTTGAATAGATCTAAGCGAAGCAGTAAGAAAAAATTACGATTTTCATTTTTTGGGCTATTGCGTCAATTTAAAAACAGGTTTTTTTGTACAGCACACATATAAATGAAGACTTTCACCCCAAAATGGATACCCCCGTTTGTCCCGTGTTCAGAAACATACCCATTGTGGCCCTAATAGACTTACAGGACACATGGCTAGGCCTACAATGAAAGGAATACCCGTTGGATTTCAGGGTACAACTGAATAAATTCCAGGACCCATTGCCTAGAATAGAGCCATTGAGCGGCCAAAACTATAAAGAACCCCCACGAATGACCCCATTTTGAAAACTAGACCCCTTAACAAATTCATCTAGGGGTGTACTGCGTATTTTGACCCCACAGTATTTGAATGAATCTAAGCAAAGCAGAAGGAAAAAGTTACGCTTTTCAATTTTTTGGGCAATTTTTTAAATTTAAAAACTGTTTTTTTGTACAGTATACATAGGAATGAAGACGGTCACCCCAAAATGGATACCCCCGTTTCTCACGAGTTCAGAAACATACCCATTGTGAACCTAATTTACTTACAGGACCCATGGCAAGGCCTATAAAGGAGGGAACACCCGTTGGATTTCAGGGCACAACTGCTTATTTGTACGGAATAAAAATTGACTTCCTAAAAATCCCCCCCCCCCTCCTCCGCGCCCTTTTTGGCGTTCGCAAATCTTAGATAAAAGTAATAATGTGAACTGTGTGGTATTTCCGAAGACGGGTAATTACGGAGGCTGGTTGGAATGGGCCCATGAGGCAATAAAACCGGGTATTCCCCCTCCTCATGCTTTTTGAGGGTCATTTCTTGACCTCAGAAGCGGGTATGGGGTGTAAAAAGTGGCGTGCCGTGTGTCTCCGCAAGCTTGATGCGGTGCGGCGGTCTCACATAGAAGGCGCTCAACAAGCTGCTCCTGGAACTGCATGAAGGCAAGCGTTCCCGGGGCTTCTTGTAAAATACCTATCACAGGTAGCGGTCTGAATAACGCCGGGCTCACGCAGCCGTAGGCAGAATCTGCTTGCAGAGGCCCGCAGCGGATCCCATCTGTGAGCCTGGCTGTGACCCTGCGTACGGCCGCGTAATGTACTGCGCATAACTGCGTACTCACACAGGCGGTCATGCGCAGTACACCTTTTTTTTGTTTGTATTTCCTGCACTGTCGCTTAGCGATGACGTGGGTACCCGCAGCCCGTCTACAACGTTGTTGCGTATGGGCTGCGGGTATATCCGCGACCACGGAGCACAATAGGCTCTATGCTGCGGATATCCGCGGTAAAATAGAACCTGCTGCGTTCTCTTTTCTGCGAGTGGATTACACAATTCCAACCCACTAATGTGAGCGGAATTGTGTAATCCAATGTGATTGATCTGCGTATTACCGCGGATCAGACGCATGCGGAATCTGTAATTCCTATCCGGTCATGTGAGACCGGCCTAAGGTAGATCTCTACCTTTTTATTACGTGACCAGGGACTGCTCAACGAGGCCACCCCGTCACTACTCCAGGCTCTCGGTGACCCTTGCTCGCCGAGAGCAAGGAGATTTAACGTTTCCTGGACTCCCCGACTCCTGTGCATCTGTCCGGTGTTTTGCCGGCGGTCACATGTGCAGAATCCGGGTAAGTTCATGGATGAGGATTGCGTCGGGGTGCAAATACGGAGGCCTCCGGTAAAAAGTTGCATCTCCTCTCATTGGTGAGGGGAGATGAAACTTCAAATTTTTTTTTAACCTTTTACGTGATCGCCATTATCCATTGTATAACGGCGAATCCATGATCAGGAACCGCTCACCGCGGCCCCCTGTGAAATCTCCAGGCTCTTGGCTCAGTTTTGTAGCCAGGAGCAGGGAGAATTTCAATTATCCTGGCAATCCACAGCTTTTGCGCATGCGTCCGCCATTTTGGCGACGGGCGTGTGCAGAGAAGCTGGGGTAAGGTCAGCGGATAAATCTGGGGGCCTTATGTACGTACTTTCATTCTCCCTTACGGATATGATCCGTGAGGGGAGCTGAAACGTACGCTTTAACTTTTTTTTTTTTTTTTTTTACTTTTTACACTTTTTTTTTTTAACTTTACATGATCACTGTCATCCATTGGATGACAGTGATCATGTCCCCAGTGACATCCCTCTGCTCCTGGCTACACATGACAGCCAGGAACAGAGGGATTTTGAATTTCCCGGGGCTCGAGCCCCTCTGTGCACGCGCCTGATGTCAATCATCGGGCGCGCATGCGCAGAGGGGGACTTCGGGTCCCGGAACACCGGGGACATCGGCGGACCTGAGGAGTATTTTCACCTCCCCTCATGGATCCGATCCATGAGGGAAGTTGAAAATAGCCCTTTTTTTAACTTTTTAAACTTTTTCGCAATCGCGGGCCCGGAGACCGCTCACCGCGGTCCCCGGGTAACACCTCCTGGTTCCCGGCTACCTTCAGGAGCTGGGAGCCAGGAGATTTTGAATTTGCCAGGGGCTCCCAGGCTTTTGCGCATGCGCGTGACATCATCTGGCGCGCATGCGCAGAAGAGCGGCGGCGGGTCCGGGAGGACCAGATCTTCAGCGGGCAGCGGGGAGAAGGTGGGTGAGTATTTTCAGCTGAAACTAACTTTTTAGGCACTTTTATTTACTTTATAGCGATCGGCCCTATCCATTGGATAGCACCGATAGCAATGCGGGGGGGGGGGGGGGGGGAGGTGCTGCGGGCACCGACAGCATGGAGCTGTCACGTCCATAGCCCACGGGGCTTTATTCTCTGTAGGACGCATGTTTTTACGTCCACAGAGAATAAAGCCCACTTGGGCAGGACGTAAAAACACTATAGGCTGGTCGTTAAGGGGTTAACATACAAAACAGTTTGATTAGACAAGGTGGGAGTGGTCACACATAGCACAGAACCCTCAGCTCTGCAGAACACCGACTGACACCTGGCCGACTGCAGCAATGGAGATCGGGAGAGGATGTGAAGATGTGTGGGAGGTGACTGTTCAGATGGAAGCGTATATCAGCCGGCCGTGAAAACATCGGCTTATATACGCTCGCTGTTAAATAAAAAAACAAATTACTAAATAGTTATGCAATGGATTATACATACCCCAGCTGATCTACTATGAATGACCTGTCCTAGGGATAGGTCGCCAGCAGTTTATAACTAGCCAACCCCTTTAAAATGTACCATATAAACATATTATGCGTCTCCAAACCTTGTCAAAATTACAGCAATACAAAGTTTTTATAGTTTTTGTAATGTTTAACTACTTTAAAAAAAAAATAAGATAAAAAATTATATATATTTATTTTTTTTTTCTTTGTGTTGCCACATTCTGACATCGAACTTTCTACATTTTTTGTCTATAGAACTTTATGTACATTTACTTTTTGCAGGGCGAGGTGTAGTTTTTATTGGTGCCATTTTGGTGTGCATACAGATGGTTTCTATTTCAATTTTTGGGATTCAATTTCAGCTGCAGTTATGCAAATTATCTAGCTTATGTTTAATTTTTTACATGATAAAAAATGTATATATTAATAGTAATCCATAGTATGTATACTTTTTTTCCTTTTAAACTTGAACATGCAAATCGCTTGAATTATGCACTTCATTACTTTTGGTTTTGCAGTGCATTAGAGCTTCCCATTAGTACTATGATGGAAAATCTGGGGGCCTTTATTACATCCTCGGCTGACATGACAACTGCTCAACACCCCTAGATCACATCACAAGTGGGCTAATCAGTGAAAATGGGAGCCCAATTCCTCTGTGTAACCACAGCATCATCTAATTAGTGCTAGTAAATCTTGCAAATGCGCTGTGTGTCAACTATTTAACACTGTATTCACAAGATTTACTAACGCTACGCGGATGACGCCGAATGTATAGCCCGCCATCACTTGAGGCAAAAGGGGAAAAAAGTACTTTGGGGCAGACAGGCTGTAAGTAGAGCTGGTCTGGCTCACCCACCGGACCGCTATACAGGATTTACAAGCGGCGCAGGAATATTTTAATCTACAATTAGGCTGCCTGTCCACGGGCGTTTTTGCTTTGCGTTCCCCGCAGTGATAATCCGCGTAGCCCTCCTGTTCACGAGCGGAGAATCAGAGATGTGTATGTGAAGAGAGCTGTCACTCTAGGTGATCGGTGTGGGGAGAGGCACACCTGTCCTGGTCTCATGCTGGTTGTGATTCTGGCAGCATGATCCTGGTGAAAGGTTCCTATTAAAGGCTGCTGCACACTTGCGTTTTTCTTGTGCATTTTTTTTTTTACGTGATATCGCTGTATTTTTTTCACTTGATTGTCAATGGGACTTTCTAATGTTAAAAACTTATTACACAAAAATTGCAAAGCACAAACTTTTTAACATTAGAAAGTCCCATTGACAATCACGTGAAAAAAAATGCAGCGTTAAAAAAAAAACACAAGTGGGTGTGAGCCCTAAAAAGGATTCTCACATTATTTTTCCAAACCCCGCCGAATTGTCAAATCCTGCATTAGATAAGGCGGTAATATCCACATGTTGCCTTAACACCTTATCCTTGTATACCGCATATTATAGCTTTCAAAGTATTAAGTAATGAATCCAAGCAGCAACGCATCACTATCCCCTGCGCACTACCATGCATCCCAGCAAGTCACCATTGCCATGAACAACAAATACAAAAGAGCTCATATGTAGTCATGTACATTAGGCCCAAGGCCGCTGTCCTGTTAGAGGCCACATCCAAAAGCGATGGCGCAGTGTAAAACTCAAGCATATTCAACAACACTCATCATCACACCGTCACTAGACTCTGAACACATGAAGAAAATCAATATCGCCTCATCTGTGTTAGAGAGCCTTGACAAAGCATTTGTGAATGGGGAAACTCTTTCTGTCAGTACATTTCCTCTTCTCGACACATATCAGCGATCGGCTATAAACACGGCGGCACGTGATCCGCTAACAGGTTTGAAAATGATGATTATCTTCTAGAGATCTATAGATATCCTGACACTTCCCTGACACGCCTGATAGAAGAGGCTTATTCACGCTGCTGCCTGGCACTTCGGAAAATGACAGATGTGTTTTTACAGCTATTTTCCTCCTAGGAACTAAAGGCAAAATATATAAAATAGGTTTTTATTTTTAACAAATTGTATACCAAACACCATGAGGTGGTACATCCGTGGTGCTATAAGAGCGAGGAGATACATATATAAAAAAATCGCAAGAAAAAAAGTACTTGGTGTTCATACTATGCGATATTGTAAATCTAGTGTAAACCCTGACTTGGCGACAGCAATATCCACAGTTTATGTACATTCATACCCAACGGAGTGTAGGTCTACATGCATTACATCCACCATATCATATACAGATGTACGTTATGGGTTTCACAGTTGCAGGACGAACACCTCGATGAAAAAATGGATATGTCACAGTAGGGTTCAGTTAAGTCTCTAAAACATAGCTTTTATTGAAAAACTAAATAAAAAGGAGTTTGTAACACAAAGTCCTAAACTCTAGACACAAATACACAAATAAATAAAAAACTGCACCCCTATGTCAAATGAGGGGAAAGCAGTATATACGTTGCCTAGGAACCGATATTTTCTCCCAACGGAATTAAAGTTTCTATTTTTGTTCTCCGTGGTATATATCCTAGAGCTAGTTGGATAGGCTCGTTAAGAATGGTGTTCCAGCTTGTATAGACAGCTATAGATATTCAATAGATGGGGGACTTGTATCCGCTTTTTAGAGCACGTGCGTTATTCCTCCCAAATAGAGAAAGATGCATAGACTGTCAAACAATGCCGTAGGTGAGAGAATATTCACGCTACTTTGGCTAGTTTCAGAAAAATCCGATATAAAGCTGATATCAGAATGCTGTAGCTTGCCAACGTTTTTTGCGAGTTGTAGCCACCAAAAGTTATAATGCAGTACACCAAACTGCCAGCTCAATTATTTTGTAGGTTCAAAAATCAGTGGTTCAACGCGTTTCCGCTACCTGTTACGTAGCCTCATCAGGAACCATAAGAGAGTTTTTACAAACAAATCAGCTTCCATCTAAACGGTTAATCCCCAAATTGGGATATTATAACCTTTTAGGAGGAGGGAGGTAGATAATCCTATCACTAGGTAGATCAAGGTAAATGAACCCAGTTTCCCCCCAGGAAAAATAGCTTCCAGCTAAACGGTTAGTTCCCAGATTGAGAAATCATAACCTTTAGAGAGAGGGAGGTAGACAATTCTATCACTAGGTAGTTCAAGATAAATACACCCAGTTTCCCCCCAAAGATAGCAGGAACAAAAACAAAAAAAGGCAGCAGCACCAGCCTCTGTGGTAGACTGGCGGCTACAGAGGCTGGTGCTGCTGCCTTTTTTTTGTTTTTGTTCCTGCTATCTTTGGGGGGAAACTGGGTGTATTTATCTTGAACTACCTAGTGATAGAATTGTCTACCTCCCTCTCTCTAAAGATTATGATTTCTCAATCTGGGAACTAACCGTTTAGCTGGAAGCTATTTTTCCTGGGGGGAAACTGGGTTCATTTACCTTGATCTACCTAGTGATAGGATTATCTACCTCCCTCCTCCTAAAAGGTTATAATATCCCAATTTGGGGATTAACCGTTTAGCTGGAAGCTGATTTGTTTGTAAAAACTCTCTTATGGTTCCTGATGAGGCTACGTAACAGGTAGCGGAAACGCGTTGAACCACTGATTTTTGAACCTACAAAATAATTGAGCTGGCAGTTTGGTGTACTGCATTATAACTTTTGGTGGCTACAACTCGCAAAAAACGTTGGCAAGCTACAGCATTCTGATATCAGCTTTATATCGGATTTTTCTGAAACTAGCCAAAGTAGCGTGAATATTCTCTCACCTACGGCATTGTTTGACAGTCTATGCATCTTTCTCTATTTGGGAGGAATAACGCACGTGCTCTAAAAAGCGGATACAAGTCCCCCATCTATTGAATATCTATAGCTGTCTATACAAGCTGGAACACCATTCTTAACGAGCCTATCCAACTAGCTCTAGGATATATACCACGGAGAACAAAAATAGAAACTTTAATTCCGTTGGGAGAAAATATCGGTTCCTAGGCAACGTATATACTGCTTTCCCCTCATTTGACATAGGGGTGCAGTTTTTTATTTATTTGTGTATTTGTGTCTAGAGTTTAGGACTTTGTGTTACAAACTCCTTTTTATTTAGTTTTTCAATAAAAGCTATGTTTTAGAGACTTAACTGAACCCTACAGATGTACGTTATACACTATATGTCTGTATGAAGGCTATAGAGTAATATTACCATGCTCGCTCGGTATGTTATCACTCTGCGCAAACCGAAACGTTCATCTATGAATTACTACTCGTTTATTGTAAACGCAGACAGAAAGCGATCTTCAACCCGCTCCACTGCCCTTCAGTGATCAATTCCGCTCGTGTGAAAGCAGAGGAGCAATAATCTTCGGGACAGCGGTCGGCGCCTCCTTTCAGAGTAGATGAACAACTGCCTGTTGACACGGGCCGACTGCCATTCGCTTTTTATGCCTGCTTAAGAGCCAATGCCCACGGCTGGATTTCTATTGAACCTAATAGTTCAATGTTCACGCTGCGGAATTCCATCGCGGATTTCCACAGCGTGAAATAACCTGCGGCATGTCCTATTTGCCGTGGGAATGGTAGTCAATGGAAGCCGGTCGTCACGCTATACTTCCGTTAGCATAGCGGAAGTATAGCATGAATACACGCCCCACCCACTGTACTGCGCATGCGCGCTGACACGTCGTGCTGGAGCTGCACAGCAGATCCGGAGGAGAGTATGGGGTCTTTGGGGGGGGGGGGGGCGACAAGACGGACTATGCTGCGGTGTTCTGCTTGCGGAGCCCGTTACGGCCTTGGGCATGAGCCCTTAAGTGAATGGAAAGCGAAGGAATTATCATTCGCCATTTAGTCATTGGCTGTGTTTACACTGAACAATTATCGTTCAATTTCATACTATCCAACGATTAACTTAACTATAACTGTTCCATGTAAAAGGGCCCTCGCACACATTAGGGCCAATTACATAGGAAGCCAATGAACACATTAGTATGTTCCATGCTTGTGTGGGTTTCCTCCCGATTTGAAGAAGAGCAAACAAACTCCATTCAGAGGTGGTTTTTGGCCTCATTCCAATACAGTACCCCAGAGATGCAAGGTAACTATGTCAGCCCCAGGGCCACTTCATCTTTGAATGGGTTGTTTAGGACTTGACTACTGATAACCTTTTCTCAAGTCATGTATGGTTGACCACTCGGGATCCCTACTGATCAGCGGTTGACCAGGCTGCTATCGTTGTGAACCATGCAGGAAGCATAAAGCGCTGTCAGTAGTGTGCTGGATGGCAGCTGCAGCTTCCTCTGCATTCAGTAGGAGTTGTGTTTGCAGTACTATGGACCTCCGTTTGCTTCTGGCAGTGTTTGCAATGACAGTAAGCCTGATCACAACTGATTGGCAGGGATCCCGAGTGGTGGACGCCACCAAACAACTATTCATGACTTACGATTTGCAATGTAGAAGATAGTTACTACTCTAATCTGGTATTTATTGAAAATTCTTCCAGCAACAACTACTACTAGGGTGGGTTTACACGGGGTGACTATCAGGCGCATGAGGGTCCGAAAGTGGGATAATTCTTAAGAGGTAGGAATGTCGCAGTAACCGTGGGAGTTCATTACATACATAGCTCTCTATGGGGGTAAACAGGCAAAGATGTATCTGCTGTCTACAATGAAATTCAATATTAAGGGAGTTTTAGAAGGAATGATTTATCGTTCACATGAGCCAACAATGTCAGATTTGCTCATTCGTTTGTGCAGCCCGTTTATACAGGTAGGTAAATTGTTCGCTTGTTAAATCGTTAAGTCGTTCTCATTCACTAAAGGTCCTTTTACACGGGACGAATGTTGGGCAAACGATGCCCGACACTCGTCCCTGTGTTTCCTCGCTCCTGTGCTCCTCCTGCACGGGAGCTAGCAGAGCTGGATGGTTCACAAAGCGGCCAGCAGGGTAGGGGCGGGGCAGTGCAGGAGATTTCTATCCTCTCGCTCCCTGCCCGCCTCCATTGATATAACACAGCAGCTGTTCTCTACTGAACGGCCGCTGTTTAAACTGCACGATGAGGAATGAGCTTCATCACTCATCGTTTATGCTGCATAAAAGATCAGCGATAAAGCTCATCACTCATCGTGCAGTTTAAACAGCGGCCATTCAGTAGTGAACGGCGGCTGTGTTATATCAATGGAGGTGGGCAGGGAGCGAGGGGAGGGAAATCTCCTGCACTGCACCGCCCCCCTGCTTGACGCTCTGTGAATCAGCCAGCTCTACTAGCTACTGTGCAGGGGAGCGCGGAGACACAGGGACGAGTGTCGGGCATCGATTGCCCGACATTCGTCCTGTGTAAATGGACCTTTATACAGTGAATGTGAATGACTGATATGTAAACTGAACAATTAGCAAACGAGCCAATGGTGATTTTCATGCTTGCATGGATGTTGATCAGTGAACAAATTATCGCTTATTGTTCGATAGTTGGCTGCGTTTGCACTGAACGATTATCGTCCAAACTCAAACGATCCAGTGAGTTTTGTTTTTTTTTAACGATAATCGCGCCGTGTTAACACACATTAACTCCTGAGACAACGCTCCAAAAAAGAAAAAAAAAAGTGGGGTGGGGGTAAAAGTTTTAGGCAAAATAAGGGTGGGACTACCCCACTGGTGTGATGGGAACATTAAAGAGCATCAATCCTTGCTGGCCTTAAGATAATCACTGGTATTTTTCCCACTTGGTACCCCTGTCCCAGATGGACATCCAAGCAGAAGCGCGCAGATCTTGTCCCAGAGTTTCGGTTGGTCCTCGTTCAGGAAGCATGGAAGCAGAAAACGCACACAAACTGGCGCTCAGAGGTGCAACTACCTACGGTAAGAGTTAGAAGAGCCAAATAAGAGGCGTGTAGATCACTCACTTCATGGTCCTGGTAGTACATTTAACCCCCTGTGATCCAAGATGGCTTGTCACATATCCATTAGCATCCAGGAATGGAATGAGACCCACACTTTCCCAGAATGAAGCAGCTTGCACTTTAAAGTCTTCCTGCACCTTTTTCGAATAAACAGCAAACCGCCTCCTTTTTTCAAGTCTATAAATCAATATACACTGGAGACTTTTTATACCAATATAGATTGATTATTAGTTGCGGTTAGAAAAAGGAGGCAATTTGCTGTTTAAAGTCCTCCGAAACGTGTTGCTATTCCTCCACACCAAGTCTGAACAAAGTGCAAGCTTCTTCATCCACGTGACCACTGCAGCCAATAGGAAGCCATACATGGACATCGGGGATGTACCATAAACCTGCCTCAGGGCTTCTATGGAAGAAGCCCACAAGTTTACAGGAGGTCACACTGACTTTTGGGTGATGTCAGACACCATGCTGCTGCTCCAGTGCCACGGTAAGTATATTACATTCATATAGTTTGGGGCTAGGGGCTAAAAAATATCTAAGCAAAAAACACCTTGAAAAACCCCTTTAATGACTGTATTTCAACACACATAAGAAACCGATGATCACCATCACCTGTTTGGTATAACTGGTCAAACACATGACTATTTCCATTTAATCCTACAAAATATCCATCAGATTTATTTTGTTCGTTCACTTTGCATTTTGGTTAATTCACAAAAATAAACTTAACACTTCTATTTGTGAAAATTATTACTTTGTAGCATTTTTTCCACAACTGCCTGAAACTTTTGTACAGTACTGTTTAGTAATTAAATTATGAATATAATATACTGTAGAAACCCTTTTAGAAAAACAGATTTATGATAATTATCTCCTTGTATCTTTAACATAGAACAGGAGCGTTGCAGTAAAGCAAGGGTTAAGTGCAAGGTCCTCCAGTAATGATTAACCCTGGAGCGGCTGGGAGCGGTGCAAGGTCCACCTGAGTGCAGCAGTCTGGTACCACCGCCTCCCCGTGCTGGCAAGGCTTCTGTGATCATGCACGCAATGCTTGTGGTGAGCACGCTATGAGCCTTTGTCACCGGGGAGGACGCAGACCTCCGGCTCACAAGAGCTTCCAGAAGGAGAGGGGAGGTTTTTCTTTTCCTTTTATTAAGGGGTCTGGCAAAGACCCAGCTGCTCCCCTCTCCGGAATGAACTACTGTCGGAGCTCCTGAATTCTCACATTCTGTGGGGGGAACCGCACAAACAACGCACATTTGGTAGAACTAAAAAACCAAGTGAATATATTGACATTTTCCATCATGTGGCGCTCCTCAATGCGACGCCGTTACAACAGGGATATAAAGCAGATCCCAACATGGCGGTTTGTGCTTTTCTTTATCGGGTCATGTAGAAGAACGAAGTTTTGTCATTTAACTTTCCCAAGCTACATGGTTTCTACCTGCAGACCGGGGAGTAAGGCCGCTCTCACACCAGTGGATAGAAAAACACTGTGTTTTACTGCAGATTTTTGAATGGTAACAACACAGGCAAGCAAGCTGATGGCACAAGTTTTTTTCCCCCTCCCAGTGGCATAGTAATCTATGTAAAAATCTCAGTATTACGCGTGCATTTCATATTTACTGCATTTTTTTGCACCCCATTCATTTTAATAGGTGAATTATTGTGTGAAATACACCGGGGGGATGGGGGGGTTGGTGTGTCTATAGACCACAACTATGATGTTCCGAGTTCTGGTCCGGAGACACCCGGTTAGGTCGGGACACCTCCTGCACTCTGTATTTAGGCCTTGAAAGAAAAAAGAAAAAGGCAGTGCCGTTAGTAAAGTCAATAAGGGGCTGTATATAACGGCCAAGAATGCTATATCTTCCATGGAGAGAAGGGGACTGTCGGACATTCCCTTCACACTGTGGATTATACGGATGAATCTCAGTTTCCAGGGCTCCTGGCGAAATCCATTCTTCTTTTAAGAAAGCAGCTGATGCGAATCATAGGCCTATTCTTCCGAATGCCTTCCCCCCACCTTCACATCTCACCACCTTCCCTGGGGAAAAGCGATTTCATTCCCACTTCCAGCATCTTCAGACCTCTTCCTTCCTGTTCTCATGATTCACGGTCAAATAAATAACCCCACATACATATCCGAATGCTTATTTCGGATGTGCTTGAAATTCTCTTGCCCTCGGTCGGTTACGTCTGGTGACGTAGTGCTGCTGCTTAGATAAAAACATTACCAATCATTAGGTTTCCACTGGATTTTAATCTCTGTAAAATCTGAGCCCGTCCAATTACATCAGGTTTCTGTCAGTGCTCTCGTTTCTTCTGAACAGTTTGAAGAAAACAGGTCAACAGTAAGTGGCCACTGGACCCCTCTCTAACACGCCATCGAACATCTGATCTGTTGTCCAGTACACTGGTGTGTGGAGGGGGGACCTGCACTGACCGAACCGCATACCCCCTTGTCTAGTATTAGAAGGTGACAGGAGGTAAAATATAATTAGCATTTAAGGATTTTTAATGACTCCATTATTGTGTGTCCAAATATAAAAATGGACTACAGGCAACACAAGGCAGTGCAGAAGTAGTTGTCTCGAAATTAATATCCACTTCATGAGACAGGCATATTATTTTATGGGGTTCAATAATAAGGCCTCATGTCCACGGGGAAAATCGGGCCCGCTACGGATTCTCCATGGAGAATCTGCAGCGGGTCCCTCCTGCCCCGCGGACATGAGCGCCGAAAAGGAGAATAAATGAGAATAAACTTACCTCCGATCCGCTCCGTTTCTGCTCTTCGCGGCGGCGTCATCTTCTCTCGTCGCGGCCGGATCTTCATTCTTCGGCCCGGCGGATGTGCACGATGACGTCGGTGACGTGCCCCGCGCATGCGCCGGTCCGAAGCAAAATTATCCGGCCGCGGCTGAGAGAAGATGGCGCGGCGCCGAAGAGAAGAAACGGAGCGGGTAAGTAAAATATGATTTTTGTGTCCCGCGGATCCGGACGGCTTCCATAGGCTTCAATAGAAGCCCGCGGGAGCCGTCCCCGCGGGAGACCCGCATGAAAATGGAGCATGGTCCAGATTTTTTCATGCTCCATTTTTTTTTAAATCACTTTTATTGACGATCCGCGGGTATTTATGTACCCGCGGGTGGTCAATGCATCCCTATGGGGTGCGGATCCGCATGCAGGAAATCCGCTGCGGATCCTAAATCCTATTTTCCCCGTGGACATGAGCCCTAAATGTCAGTCTGGATACAAGACGACCCCAATAATCACAACAGCCACATATTACAAGTGATTCCCTGACTAGTACAAAAATCTGCTTAAGAATATTCATTTTGGACCATTTTCATTAGGAACTGAACTCAATCAATGGGAAATTAGTCTCAAATTGATAAGCACGGCTGTTCAGTCCTTGTGCCCCCAGGTCTCTGCACATTCAACGCAGGATTCAGACCCTCCGACGATTCTTATTCTAAATAAGAGCTCGTGCACATCCACACCGGATATACCAAACGTTGCCATGTTATTTTACAGACGTTTTCATGTGGCGGCACAAGGACTGTTTATAAATATAAACGTGCGCATGGAAAGAAATAGTGGCGTGCTCCATCAGATGCAGTATAAATGTGCATAGGCTGGAGAATGAAAAATGTACTGTAGGAGTACAGATATATTTATGGGGGGAAAATATCCCTTTCATACGGACAGATGATGAATACATATGGCAGCACACGGATCCACGGTGTTACACATCTGTACACGTTACATATGGCAGCACACGGATCCACGGTGTTACACATCTGTACACATTACATATGGCAGCGCACGGATCCAGTGTTCCACATCTGTACACGTTACATATGGCAGCACACGGATCCACGGTGTTACGCACCTGGGCACGTTACATATGGCAGCACACGGATCCACGGTGTTACACATCTGTACACATTACATATGGCAGCACACGGATTCACAGTACTACACATCTATGCACGTTACATATGGCAGTACACGGATCCAGTGTGTTACACATCTGCACGTTACATATGGCAGCACACAGATCCACGCTGTTACACATTACATATGGGAGCACACGGATCCACAGTACTACAAATTAATACACGTTACATATGGCAACAAACGGGTCCACGGTGTTACACATTACATATGGGAGCACACGGATCCACAGTATTACACATCTATACACGTTACATATGGCAGCACACGGCTCCACAGCGTTACACGTCTGGGCACGTTACATATGGCAGCACACGGATCCACAGTGTTACACAACACATCTATACACATTACATATGGCAGCACACGGATCCACAGTATTACACATCTATACACGTTACATATGGCAGCACACGGCTCCACAGCGTTACACATCTGGGCACGTTACATATGGCAGCACACGGCTCCACGGTGTTACACAACACATCTATACACATTACATATGGCAGCACACGGAACCACAGTATTACACATCTATACACGTTACATATGGCAGCACACGGCTCCACAGCGTTACACATCTGAGCACACGAATCCACAGTACTACATATTAACACACGTTACATATGGCAACAAACGGGTCCACGGTGTTACACGTTACATATGGCAGCACACGGCTCCACAGCGTTACACATCTGGGCACGTTACATATGGCAGCACACGGCTCCACGGCGTTACACATCTGGGCACGTTACATATGGCAGCACACGGATCCACGGTGTTACACATCTGGGCACGTTACATATGGCAGCACACGGATCCACGGTGTTACACATCTGGGCACGTTACATATGGCAGCACACGGATCCACGGTGTTACACATCTGGGCACGTTACATATGGCAGCACACGGATCCACGGTGTTACACATCTGGGCACGTTACATATGGCAGCACATGAATCCACGGTGTTACACATCTGGGCACGTTACATTTGGCAGCACACGAATCCACGGTGTTACACATCTGGGCACGTTACATATGGCAGCACACGAATCCACGGTGTTACACATCTGGGCACGTTACATATGGCAGCACACGAATCCACGGTGTTACACATCTGGGCACGTTACATATGGCAGCACACGAATCCACGGTGTTACACATCTGGGCACGTTACATTTGGCAGCACACGGATCCACGGTGTTACACATCTGGGCACGTTACATTTGGCAGCACACGGATCCACGGTGTTACACATCTGGGCACGTTACATATGGCAGCACACGGATCCACGGTGTTACGCATCTGGGCACGTTACATATGGCAGCACACGGATCCACGGTGTTACGCATCTGGGCACGTTACATATGGCAGCACACGGATCCACGGTGTTACACATCTGTACACATTACATATGGCAGCACGTGGATCTACAGTACTACAAATTAATACACGTTACATATGGCAACAAACGGATCCACGGTGTTACAAATTACATATGGCAGCACACGGATCCACAGTACTACACATCTATACACGTTACATATGGCAGAACACGGCTCCACAGTGTTACACATCTGGGCACGTTACATATGGCAACACGGATCCATGGTGTTACACATCTGTACACATTACATATGGCAGCACACGGATCCACAGTATTACACATCTGTACACGTTACTGTATAGTACAGTATTAAATATAGCAATAAAAGGTGGCGAACTGAAATGTCGTTATTAAATATTTCCTCCTGTTTTGCATTGGTGGCTCCTCCATTCCTCTCCTATAACCAGTGTTGTGTTTGTTTATTCCAGAAAGAGCGCCGCCGCCGCGTTCCTCCCGCTGCTCGGATCTCTTTATTCCTCTCCCGCCTGAGCCCTAACTACGGTTTTGCACACTATGTGTTACACAGCTCACTGGAAATGCCTAATGAGAATCTGATCTGGCGTCCAAAACATTCCCTCTCCCTCATGGGCAGCTGCCTAAGTAGCATCCTCGCTGCCGCTGTAATCTGCTTGGTCAATTCTCTAAGGGAACAAGCAGGAGAAGGGCAGAGAAGGGGAAGAAATGAGAAAGCCAGAGAGTGCCGAGAATTACTGAACTGTGGGCTTCATAACAAGTGGGGGAATAGAGGAACAGACAGTTGGAGGCAACGAGAAAGCCCCCGTGTAATGTGAGTGGAAGGACGGAGGGGACGTCACACGCTGCCTCCTCAATAAAACAAGTTCGAAAATTCATTTTTGGATCATAGAACATCCAGCACAAAGCTGATATTAATCGTGGTGTCACACCCATCTCAGACAGTTTGAAGGCTACAATGTAGCTTTTGCAGTTCGAGAATTGCAACTTTCCTGAGCTGCTTGCCACTTCTCTCATGAAAGCTGCTATATATGTCTTGTATTACCCCGTGCATGGGGGGGGGGGGGGCTTTTAGTTGCCGTATTACACAACTATTTAGAAAGCAATATGACATCCAATGGAGCAGATTTATTCTTGAGCCATATCAAGTATTACAATAGGGCCACATAGGAGTTGATGGGTATCATATTATGGCTTTGTGCAACCTATGGGGTTCTGTGGAGCTTTAATACACACGAGACCTTAGGTTCAATTTCTTACAATAAATCTATTTAGAGTGCTGCTGCAAAACAGAATATACCCGGATGTACAGGTGGAGTCTAATCACATGTTGCCATGTTTAGATGTGATCCCAAGAACAGAATGCTGCAGTGAAGCTTTTTCACTCCATATTATAATGTTAAGGGGGGGGGGATCTTTGGTCTTTTTACTGCACATCAAGAGCAGCTTTCAGTTTTAACAGTGAACAAACAAATATGGAAGATCTGTTGCATTTGGCATAAAATCATTGAGGCTTGAAAGTCGAGAATACATTTTGGAAAGGTTTATGGAAAATAGAGATATTGGAATTTGCTATAGATTTGGTTACGAAGGTGGAAAATTCTTTGCAAGGATTTTTTTTTTTTGCTTACACCATGCTCACATTGCAGACTATCTGGACCTCCATCCAAGAACGGGGCTGAGCAATATTTTATCATTGCAAATACCAAATACAAAAAACAAGGTCCCAGCTTCAGGATTTAAGACGACCATAAAGTACATTTTTCTGCTTTGGACTGTTCCACTGTGGGAATGCACACAACAATGTGGTTAGGAAAGAAGTAAAGAGGGTGAGGGGAATACACACATGATGATTTGCAGTGGTGGGAGTGCTAGGAACCAGATTGCACGGGGGCTTCCTCTGCGGTCACACTTCCTCCAACTGTGTCCACGCTCTTTCTTGTATACAAGTCAGGCAGAGGAAGTTAGGAGGTCTCCATCCACTCCATGCCAACACAACTCTAGGTCTTACATCTAAAAAGCATAGTAGATGGGAAGGGGGCCCAACGCAATGTACTTTGTTTACACAAATTGGTGTATAACTAAAAATTGGCATTAAACAAGGCAATTAACATGGCACATTCTAGAGTAAACATTAACCACTTAAGGATCAGTGTGTTTTGGTCCTAAAGGACCAGACTCTTTGAAGAAAAAAAAAAAGTTAGGGGGCTTAAAGTGACCACATGGGTAAAATCTTTAGCTTCCAAAAAATGTTTTGCTGTTTGTTTTTCCGTGACACAAAGCTATTTTTTAATAACTTTTTTCACTGATTTTTTAGAATTACAAGTAAAACAGCTAAAAATATACAATTTGTACAGTATTAGATTACATGGCAGATATGGTGATAGTTTAGGTCGGTATCGGTGGTGTGGTATTTTTTATATACAGCATATTTTTTTTAACTGATATTTGTAACTTTTGTTTGTCATATAAGACTTCTTGGGGACATTTACAGTATTTTTCACACTTTTCCACTGTAACCGGGGCATCCAAAGAGCCCTAGTTACAGCGGTAAGACATAACCCACTAGTGATAGTAGTTATTGGCAGAGCTGATCTAGGTCTTTGCCGTCACAGATCTCAGAGGACCTGCCTTGTGCCTGCAGGACCTTTAATCCTGCACCGTATAGTTACTTTCAGCTGAGATTTAAGCCAAAGACCAAACTATGTATATTTACAGTGCTTTGTCTTTATCAGGTTAAACATGGCTATAAAACAACATATTCGAGTAAGGCTGCCTGCAGACAACCGGGTCAGATCCCGCTGCGAGAATTCTCGCAGCGGGACCCGACCCTCACCCCTGCAGGGACCAGTGCGGCTCTCACCTGCTCCCGCTGCTGTCCAGCCGGCACATGCACAGAGCGGAGTCGGTGGCCCGGCAGTGACAGAAATAGAACATGCCGCAATTTGTTTTCCGCATGTGATTTCACGCGGACAAATCGCGCCCGTCTGCCTAGGATTGTGTTTTCTAATGCAATCCTATGGCAGCTTCCACGGGCAGAAATTCTGCGGGAAATCCCGATGGGGAATTTCCGCTCGTGTGCAGGGGGCCTAAAGGGCCTAATAGAGTCCTATTCCAATGTGTTCCAAAAATGAAAATAAAACAAACACTCACCCATTACATTCATATTTTAAGCATCCCCCATTCTCCAGAAATTCTTTATTCTGCCAGTTATAGGCCGCCTTCACACGGGCGGAAATCCCGCAGCGGGATTTCCCGCGGGGGGATTTCCCGCGGGATTTCCGCCACTGAAAGTTTGCATAGGAGTGCATTACAATACGCACTCCTATGCAGACGGCCGCGGTTTGGCCGCGCGGCATCTCGCGCGGCAAACAAACCGTGCCATGTCCTATTTTTGTGCGGGGCACGCACTCCCCCGGCCGCCGGCTCCGGTCTGCGCATGCGCCGGCTGCGCCGCAGCCGGCACATGAAAGAGCTGGGGCCGCCAGGCGCGGGAGAGTACGCGCTCGTCCCTGCAGGCTCTCTGGTCGGGTCCCGCGGCGAGAATTCTCGCTGCCGGATCCGACCCGCTCGTCTGCAGGCGGCCATATACAGTTCATTGCATTGGGACAGACCACCTCTGTTATGTAGCGGAGATAGACTGTATTTGCACGATTGTAACTCCCTGATCATTTCCTGGGATCTCAGGAGCCCATGCACACCAGCTCCTGGTCTGACCACTGCACTCGGATATTTCTTTATGAAGAAGAGCTTTTGGGCATTAGCAACAAGTCCTTCGTTGTACGCCATGCCCTTCCATGAAAAAAAATAATAGAACACAGCGGCAGTGGTCAGGCGAGGGCTAGTACACATGCCATGCCTATGGTCAAAAGTACTCAGCTAGACTGGGCTCACAAGGCTGGAACTTTCTGCGCACGAGGCGGCTTGCTGCCAATTGCCATGCACTTTCTTGGCCTGTATGTGCGCATAATACGTGCCAAAATAGAACATGCTGCGATATTTCTTGCGCAATTCATTTGAGCAACATGTGAGCCTATGGGAAATTTGGACAGCAAAAACAATGTGCGTAACAAGCTGTGACCATAGGCTCGTGTGAACCAGGGCTTAATATATATAGACATTCAATATCAAAATAATTCTAGAACAGTCCCTTTATCTGCAGCCTGTTATATACAGCAGTCTGTATTGTGCAGCCGGCCGCTCACCATCAGAGCCGCAGGCGCCACTTCTTCCTCTCTGTCCCTGCTTTATACCCCGGTCTGATCCAGTTTGGACAGACACTCAAGGGGTTCTGTCCTCCTCTGCTTCTCTGAAAGAATCGCAAACGGGGTATCATCCCCCGAATCTAGCTCGGACAATCTTTTCCTCTTTCTGAGTTAACCTGTCATTGTCTGGGGCATATACTACGTATGACCTCAGCCATCCGTCTCTAAGGGCATTTTCCCTGATACACACAGATTGGATTCATACCAAGTGTGATAGAGCGGCTCTCTAGGGATTATAGAGGAGCACCTGATACAACAAATTGCTTGTGACAGATTAACCTCTATGGGTGTCATATTAATCTATCTCGGTCCTAGAAACTTTTAGACTTGGGATACTATCCTGACGGGCACAGCAGGGTACTTTCAGGGGGTCATTACCTGGCATCGCTCCAGTAGTGGGTGACTAAGCTAGATTTGAGGCTGTCATCCGTTGCTCCGAGATACCACGTGACATACCTGGAGTAACACTGGTATATACCACTCTATATGCCAGGCCCAACTAATGACCATGTTAAAAGGAAACCTGACAGCGGTACTAATCTAGATACCGCGCCGGAAACGGAAAGCAAGAAGTGGTAACCGTAATTCTACGAGAAATATTAAACAGGTGGTACTATCTAAGCAGGACCTAATCATTAATAACGTCCTGACGTAGTACCAAATCCTGTTGCTTTATTATTTTATTGTGACAATTTAGATACCCGAATTAATGGGTGACAATCACCCGTGCTCCTGAGGAACTGCCCTTTACCAGGACAGGGAAACGCGTCGAGCTTTCTGAACCTTTTTTGTTTGTTCAGCATCATTGACGTGCAATGAGCCCACGTATCTAGCACCTCCATATGTGTTAACAACACCGTGCTACAACTGGGTACTCATAGTAAATTGTTTTAGCAATTCCAATATGCAAAACAACATCGTGTTATAAGTGGGTATCAATTCTTGTACCGCACCAGTATTCAAAACATCTATCCTCTATACTTGGACACAAAAAATTTTTTGTGAAATACTGGACCTTTACCCCTTTTTTTTCCCCAGCGGTACTCATCTCCTCAATCTACCTGGGAGACACGCTACCCTACACGATCCCTAACTAGGGCTGATCCCTTACATATATGTTACTTGTTTCTTTGTGTATCGTCTGTAAGTGTTATATGTGAGCCCACGTTTTTAGTATTTATTAATAAAAGTCATTAAATTTTAATATCTATATCTGTGAAGGGTTTCTGTATTGTGCAGCAGCTTGGAGCATGCCAGCAATTATATTTTACAATCACCACTCTCTAGAATTACTGTAATAACACCATAATACACAAGTTCGGTTTTCAAACCCAAAATTTAAAACCTCAAAAATAAAAGTAACTTTGATGTTTAATGCAGAAAAAGTATGGAATTTGATTAAACAGAATAGCATCAAGTAAATTCATGGATAGTCCGTAAAAACTAAGGGACCGATGACTAACATCTAAGGGGGATGGGGGTCCCTGATTATTTTTCATCAACTAAATAGAATATACAAGCATCATTGTTTTGTTCTAGCGATGAAGTGCTGGTAAAGCAGACGACAGAGGACTGCAGGGTTACAGACAGATGGCCGAATCACAGGAACACAGAGGACCCCTTGGGTCTGTCTGCCCCATTGGAGAGTGACAGAGACAGATGGAAGCTGCATCCCTCCTGCCATCGTGGGGCGACTCCTAGCACGGCTCCATCTCTCAGCAGACCACCACTTCAGCCAGAAGAAAGAATTATTATAGAAAAAAAAAAAAAGAAATCTTTCTGCTAAAGGACATCAATTTCCACAGCCGCCGTGCTAACACACCGGTAATTTTTATATGCTCTAAAATGCGAGAATTCAATTCACAGATTATCAGGTTTTATTCCTGCCCAGCAGGTTACAGAAGTGTTAAAGGGAACGCTGGTTAACAGATTATATTTCTGACAGCAGAACATTTGCAATGCTTCGGAAAAGCACACCCTCTATGTAGCTGCTAATTAACCTATAGATTGCTGGGAAATGCGATTCTCAAAAGGGTTCTGCAAGAGAGAAATGGGGGAGAGAGAGAAGAAAAGCTTTCTAGTTTACATATGGGTGATAACCGAGTCAAGCTATTTTCCAAACGGTCATTGAAAGAAAGGTTTGCTGCTTTGTCACGTTTGTGTGCACATGTATAGTGTCACATTACATTGTAGAACATACAACTAAAGTATTTTATAGTTCAATCCAACATGATGTAGAATAAAGGGCATACAGACATCTACAAACTGGAGAGCATATCCAGGTGGATGAAGCAAGAGCAACCAGATCAGTCATATTCAAGACTAGAAAGTTGTAACAGGAGAAGAGGGACGCTGCTAGCAACTTGGGGATGGTTTACATTGTACAGTTCTCATCACCAGGACAAGACTTCTGATCAGCTACAAGGGTCCTTTGCATGAGATAAACAGGTGATTACTGCACATTATTCTCTGTCCTCGTGTGCATAGTATCCAAACGTACAGGTTTATATACTAAAAAAAAATATTTAAAGGGGTTTCCCGTGGAGATACTATTGATGACCTATCCTCAGGACAGGTCATTAATAGTTGATCGTTTCGAGTCAGTCTCTCGGGACCATGGCCAATCAGGTGAGCGGGCGCATGCTGTCTGCCCCGCAAATACCCAAAGGTTGGAGTGAAAGCAGCCGAAGTCTCTGCGCCGACCTCTGTGTAGTGGCCAGCGCTTGTAACTGCAGGCACGGCTCTCATTGAAATCAACTTGAGTTGGAATAACCTATTACTTCCATTGGGTTAATGTACCTGGACGTTTCTTTTCTCTTGCACAGATGTCAGTGCGAGACAGAAAAATTAAGGCAAATCCTTATTTGTGTAATTCTCCCACAGGACATGGATGGGTGTGATGCCAGCTGCAGCGGAGGTTCTCGGGAAACTCTATTGGCCGTGTAGATAGATGGATAACACTGGCCACATTGCTGCATCAGACTTCAGAAACTAAAGGGTAACCATATACATAAGATGAACGTTTTCCGAACTGGGCGAATTTAGCAGGACCAGCCTAACCTCTAAGGTTTATGGGGTGCCACAACTTTTCTCCAACAGCAGACATCAGGGAAAAAGAAGGATCAGCGTGTGGGATTTTACCATACTCTATCACTTGTCCTCTCAGGAGATAAGCGGCTACTAAATGTCCAGCAGAAGCTTATCCCTCTCTCCCAATGTAGAGTACATTTATAAGTGGGTCAGGATGAGGAACTATTTGACTGACAGCTAGCTATGGTCGAGTTGACACGAGCGTTAGGTGTATAATGCAGCATTTTACTGCCGTGTGAGCCAGTGGTGAGCAAGCATGTCACAGAGTAGCGCAGCGATTCTGCACAGTACATGACAGTGCATCTCACGTATGCATCTCACACATGCTGTCATGCGCAGTCTTCCTGCCTTCATTTTTCTTTAAACCTCCCACTCTGTCACTTTGCAACGTTACGTATAAACACTGCACATGCACAATGTAATTACGTATGTACAGCATTTATTACGAGCCCATAGAGAATAGGGCTCTATTGTGCATAATACGCTGTAAAATAGAACATGCTGCTTTTTTTAACGTGTGTATTATATGCATTGTGAATACACAAGTGTGACTGGATAAATGAAAATCAATGTACTTCCCTTGACTCCATAAATTGGGCACATAATACGCAATCTGTGTATAGATCCATAGAAACCCACATCAGTAATCCGACCGAAAGCAATCGGCTTTACCTGAAACCATTGCTACCTGAGGTAATTATTTTCATGGGACTCAATGTAAATCCAATTAATTCATTCTAGACATTCCAAAAACATACCAAACCACATTTAATTGAGAAAAAATATGGTATTTAATACTAAAAGCAATAAATGAATATAAAAGACTACTGTAAATGATAAATGAACATTTAACATGTTATTGAACATGTTACTGTGTGTTACATAGGACTGCAGGTGACATTTGCTGTACTATAGTACATCATCTGTCCTCAGCATTGTCACTGTGTTCTCTGTAGTGTTACTTAGGACTGCAGGTGGCATCATTATCTGTCCACAGCGTTATCACGGTGTTCTCTGTGGTGTTACATAGGACTGCAGGTGACATCTGCTGTACTACAGTAAAGCATCTGTCCTCAGCATTATCGCTGTGTTCTCTGTGCTGTTACATAGGACTGAAGGTGACATTATCTGTCCTCAGTGTTATCACTGTGTTCTCTGTGCTGTTACATTGGAGTTCAATTGTACAGTACTGTACTGTACTAGTGTATTACCCGTCGCCAATGATGGAGAAGGGTGGGTTGCATTAGCAGCAGGAGGAGGAGGAGGAGGAGGAGGAGGAGGAGACACCAAGCAGAAGATCATGTGGGTTAAGCAGCAATGTCACGTGGGCCGGCACATATCGGTGTTATTAGAAGCAACCAATGTTACTAGAGACAAAATTTTTGCAAAAAAATAAAAATCGACTTTACTCAAAATCGGCCTTAGTAGAGGTCAATGCTAGTAGAGGTTTTGCTGTATTTTAAAACTAGCATTTTACTGGTCTGTGTGAGCTGGCAGAGACCATGTACAGCAGCAAGTGCCCTGCGCATGTATCTGACGCGTGTGAATCGTTGCCCATATACAATATATTGTGTATGGACAGCGTTGCATACACTACAAATAGAACAGTATAGGGCTCATGCTGCGTGATATGCGGGGAAAAAAAAAAAGAGCATGATGCCATCTTTTTCTCACGTACCTACATGTAGTGTTTATACGCTAATGTAAACAAATCAATGAAAGTCTATTTACTTTCATTGACTCCATTCACAGAGTGTCACATGGCCGCAATACGTGCTGAAATCATGGTCGTGTGAATGAGCCATAAGTTTATTCATAGACTCACACAATATATTTGCTTTACCCAAACTTGTTGGTTTTTAGATAACATATTTGCTCTAGTCATTCTAGCTACATGTGAAACACAAATGTGATGCGGCTGCGCTCATTTAACAGTTGTCAAAAATCTGTAAGTTGCCCACAAATATTTTGTCCAAGGGGGCCAAGCAAATTTAACTGCCCACTGCAAGGAGTTACATCCACCGATCTGTAGAGAAGAGCAGATCAGAAGAACTACAAGTACAGCCTGCCAAGTGAGGAAAGGAGGAACTAAGAAGCTTCAGACATCTCCAAGGAAGTTCCATGTCAGATGTAAAGGTTGTGATCTGCTTGTATTGGATGAGAAGAGATAAAACAGTCAAGGTGTTACAGCACACAGCAGGCGCACCTATGGAGACAACAAACCTGCGCTAATGAGTGGCAGCAACACCACACCATACATACAAAGAAACCTACCTCATGGGCTACAGACATACCGGGCTCTAGGAAGTCTGCAGTGCCCAGTGTCGGACTGAGGGGCTAGGATCCACCAGTAACGTTCCTTCCGGGGGCCGACTGTACATCAATCTGTATATCAGATTCACCTACCCGGTCTTCATTGAAGTATATAGAGAATGCATGGAAATTGGTGGACCCCTGTTTACCCGATAGGTGCAGACCACAGAGGTGGCACTATGGCAGAGATCGCATGCAACAGCCACATCATTGTGAAAATGTACAGGCAGTTTTTAATCGCAAAATAGAACAGTTATTTAAATAACGTTTGCGTGGCTTTGTAGGTGAACAGGAGTTTTACCCACGGAAAAGTGCATCGAACTAGTCAATTTGGAAGCTATTGTGATTTGCAGCGGAACTGCAGGTCCGCGGGATATTTGTGTGACCACCAAACAACACCCTACAGTAATCTGAAGGTCTGCAGCTGTCATGGCATGCTGGGAGTTATAGTTCACTGTGATAGGGGTATTAAGAAGGTAGGATACACCCTGAAATGCAACTGCGCATAGATGCCATCTCAGACCTATTAAGAGTGTATATAAACAGGTAAACCGCCCCAGTTCATGACACTTACATATAGACTATCTGAGATCCGACACGTCTGATCAGAATATAGTGCAGCGAGTGTATTGTGTTGTGCACCACTTGTGGGGGCCCATTCCCGGCCAGGGCCCATAGGGAGATTCACCTGCTCCCCTGTGGGCGATCCCCAGCCTGGAAGTGTCGACTGGAGGAGCCGACATTAAATGGGTTTTTCCAAACCGTGTGGCAGTTTTCGCATGCGGCAGAATATTCCACCACGGAAATCAGACACGCAGCGGCATTCAGACAGATGCAAATCTGCGTCAAAATTCACATTAGACATGCAGATTTTGGTGCATGCTTTTCTGTTTGGTGGAATATTCTGTCACGTGTGAAAGCAGCCGTAGAGTTTCAATGAATATTTAATCTCTGAAAGATGATAAAAGTCTGGCACTTCTGAAAAGTTATTTTCCTACTCTGTGACCTCAATCGACAACATTTACAACTTGCAATGGCCCATCCTAAGCTATCATACCCCCAAACCACAGTCTGCTTACAAGAGAACAGGTTGAATGAGATTTTCACTAGTAAAGCACCAGTGAATGCACACAAGGTGGTGACAGAGCCAGCGGCAGGTACCCGCGTGTGTATGCTCCAATGCTCGTCTTCTACCGTGTTTCCCAGAAAATAAGACACTGTCTTATATTAATTTTTGCCTCAAAAGAGGCACAGTGTCTTATTTTCGAGGGGGGTGGGGGGATTTTATAATACTTACCTAGCAGCCAGCGTTCAGGTCCCTCACGCTGGCCTTCATCGCTGCTGCAGGCTTCCGTGTCCTTTGGCATGCCAACATAGCAGTTCTTCCTGGTAGCGGGGCTCGAATAGCCTGCCTCCAGCAAGCTAATGCTTTGATCGATTAACCAATCACAGCCATTCATTGAATGACCTCATTAAATGGTTGCAATTCATTGATAGAGCGCCGTCGTTCGTTGGCTGAAGTGGCGCTAGATTAACAAATTCGAGTATTAGATTGCTGGAGGTGGGGTATTCAAGCCGCGCTATCATGTGTTACCCACGTGCGGATTAGCTCTGCGGATAATGCAGAGAAGAATCACCCATGGACAGGAGGCCTTACTCGGATTTTTCACAATAGAAAAATAACCTCAACATAAGGGGCTAATGCCCACAGCTGGATTTCTGTCCTGCAGCTATTAGTTTCTATTGAACCTAATAGCTCAATGTGCACGCTGTGGAATTCCACCGTGGAATTCCGCAGCATGAAAGAAAGTGCAGCATGCTCTGCCACTGGAATGTGTGTGGCCGGCTTCCATTGTAGTCAATGGACGCCAGCCGTCACGCTTTACTTCCGCTGTGAGAACAGCAGAAGTATCGCGTGAATGCGTGTCTCCGCCGACCGCATCGGCCACTTCCTGCGCATCATGCGCTATACCACGCATGCGCGCCAGCCCAGCAAACAGAATTCACGGAGCGGATCCGAGAGGCGAGCATGGGGTTTTTGGGGGGCGCAGTGGCGGACTCCGCTGCGATATTCCGCTGGCAGAGTCAGTCGAGGGCCGTGGCAAAAGGCCTTATAGAGAAAAATAAGTCTCTGTTCAAACTGTTGCACATTCTGCAGCCACCAGATAGGACTTCTTGTTTTATAAACCAGACCAATAAGGGCTCATTGACATCACGTTGGCAATGCTTTTCAAGTGTTCTTTTGTTTTGGTTTTTTCCTTCTTTCAAACTGATACAAAGAGGATTAGTGGGGCTTCTGTCATGGCGAAAAGTCTTCTGCTATCTCTGAAAGGTTTGTCAGGATCCAGTTTTTCCACTGCCTCATTTTCTGTCCTGATCAACTACAGAAACCTTGAGGCATCCAGTTTTTGTACAGTATAAGTCTATGCTGCTATTTTGTTAACTTTTTTTAAAATTTAAATAAAATACACTGTAAAAAGAAAAAAAAAAAAAAGCGTAGCGTGAATCTGGCCTAATGCGCCATTGATTTGTAAGATTTTCATGTTTTGGAGTGTGGAACAAAATTAGAGTGCTTCAAGGAAACCCACACGATGTAAAAAGTAAAAATTGCTGCATCTTCGTAACCCAATTATGTTATGACTTTGATAAAGATCCCCATTTCGCCATTTGCATTTCTACATATATTTGTAGCACCTTTACTGAATACGCTGCAGTCTTTACCAAATAGGTAGTCGAACGTGTTTCTGTGGATTATGGGGAATATCCAGTCTCACTTTTGATGCGACATTTTATGTATTAACATTGAACAGCTCTCAATTTTACCCATTTTAACAAGTGCTACTCGGATGATACGCAAGTAACAGCGTTGGTTACATTGTTAACCGGGATGTATCAGGCCCCGAGAGAGGCTACAGTGGTAACCAGGTCAGTTACATCAGGGATACCTTAAAACCCATTTGGAGATTATCCTTTAGCTTTGCTCTCATGAATGGCCACCAAAAATGCCAGGCTGGCACAGTCACTTACACCCATGTAAACGGTGAAGAAAATTGCTTTAGACTTCAGAAAAAGTACAGTCACCTGCTCTGTACACAAACATGCGCCATGTTAAGGAGGGGCATTTGGAGGAAATCAAAACCATGTCAAATAGTTGCCAGTCATGCAAATAAAGGCCTAAAAAGCTTTGCCATCACAGCAGACAACAAGCAGGGGCCACAGTGTTGCTGTTAGAGTATCAGTAGAGTCTTTCAGCTAGTGTAACTCATGGTTCAGGAGCCATTTATCACGTGCCCGCAGTTTATTAACCAACATGGTTCTCTGGCAGCTGAAGGGTTAATCTGGGCACAACATAACACACTGACAAGTCAGTACAGTTCCAGTGTTTCCACTGCTAGGCAAAATACATAGGAGAATATTTTGCAGACCATCCCTTAATAAAAAGCGAGGATTAGGACCATTGACCTAGATACACCAGTTCAGTTTTAGCTGTGCTGCGTTTTGCCTGAACTATATAAGTGAGGCTCAGTAGAGCAAACTAAGAGGAACATCGGCGTCCCCTCCAGCCTTCTTTCCAACAGACCATGAAATTCAACTTTTTTTCCCTCCACAGAACTCAATTCTCTATGTCAAGATGCCGATTGCGTTAGCAGAAAGAATATCATGCGCTAGAATAAATGTTAGCTTAATGGGTACAAGACAAACATTCAAGAAAGGTTGTGTACAACTTCATTCACTGCCAGCAAAACAATAAAAAGGTCAACAAAGTAGTACTATTCCCAATGACAAAGCGGACCAAGACATGCAAAAGGAAAACCAATTCTGGGATGCCATCAAGCAGTTCTTTTTTTCCATACTGTTTAGCGATGACTAAAGTCACAATTATTGATAGGCCTGCAAACTCAAAAATGCTGGCAAAAACACCTAAAAATACGCTTAATTCTTACACATACACACAAAAAGAAAAAAAGTTGTATGGCTTAAATAAGTAAACTTGCAGCTAGTTCCCAGGTTGTGAAACTTTCAGTATTCTTATGTGCGAGCCAAAATGTGTCAGAATCCCTATGTTGTATGTACCCGGTTTATGATAAGATAAAAATGGCAATCATCTTCTGACCTTCAAAGGATAAAGTTCCCTATAAATCCAAGCTCTTGTGTTTGCTACATTAACTACATTAAAGTTGACCATCTAGTTTACATGGGAAAATTGTTCAGGATTTAGTAACTATAAATTGCCATAGATCGAGATTGCCAAGTAAGAACTTCATTATTTAAATTAATATACTGTATTTTGTGGACTGCAAGATGCACTTTTTAGCAAGAAAAATACTCCAGGGTCAGGGGAGTTTGGGCAGTGCCAGACCTCCTGACTGCCTCCTTAATGCTCCTACAAAGCACAGATAAAGCACTCTGCCACGTCATTGAGAGTGCTTTGCAGCTATACACACCACGGCAGCCACTTCTCTCCCCAACACTGATACTCTGTGGGAAAAAAGTTGAATACAGCTTTATTGTTGTCGCCGACACATTCCCTATTTACATGGAAGGGGATGTGCTGCTGCATAAAAAGCTGCGATGACCTGACGAATGAGAGTTTGCTTGTTCATTAGGTCAGCGGCACAGCTACATGGTCCAATAACGGGCAAATAAAAAGTTCTACCAACATTGTTACTTGATCATCAAGCAGGCATGGCCATTACAAGTATCCAGGATTACCACAGATGTAGAGCGAGCACGGCCATTACGTGTACCCAGGATTAATCGCAGACATAGCACAAGCACGGCCATTACAAACGACCAGGATTACCGCAGACGTAGAGCAAACCTGCCGTTACATGTAGCCAGGGTTACCGCAGACGTAGAGCAAGCCCGACCGTTACACGTACCCAGGGTTACCATAGACGTAGGGCAGGCCCGGCCGTTACAAATTTCAAGGATTACCGCAGACGTAGTGCGAGCATGGCCTTTACATGTACCCAGGATTACTGCAGACATAGAGCAAGCCCGGTTGTTACAAGTAGCCAGGATTACCTCAAGATGTAGAGCAAGCCCGGCCGTTGCAAGTATTCAGGATTACGGCAGACGTAGAGCGAGCCTGGCCGTTACAAGTATCCAGGATTACCGCAGACATAGGGCGAGCCCGGCCGTTACAAGTATCCAGGATTACCGCAGATGAAGAGCGAGCTGGCCGTTACAAGTATCCAGGATTACTGCAGACGTAGAGCAAACCTGGCCGTTACAAGTATCCAGGATTACCCCAGACATAGGGCGAGCCCGGCCGTTACAAGTATCCAGGATTACCGCAGACATAGGGCGAGCCCGGCCGT